>NC_080183.1:18161142-18871047 GCF_950295315.1 Erinaceus europaeus
CAACCAACATAAGCTCAGGGCTCAGTGGGTAAGGTGTGTGCCTCTTCTGTACATTTGCTAGCCGACTGCAGAATCTTCAAACTTCTTCCTCATCTTTTTAAGTCTTGGCCTCACCTGCAAACCAAGCCTGATCTCCTCTTCAGCAGTGAACTCCAATGGCATTGCTCGCTGAAGAAGTTAAACGTTCAGAGCTTAGCCATATCCTGTTATGGAAATCGCACTGATTCATAGTAGTTCCTGACAGCACTGACTCAGATGATAGCAAACACTACTATATCTGAAAATAATTTGTAAATTGTTCCATTTGCACCTAGACCTTTTTGAACCCAAAGTAAAATTATAGCATTGCATTTGGTGACATAAAAGGGAGGGTAGAGCATAATGGTTATGTAAACAGACTCTCATGTCTGAGGCTCTGAGGTCCCAGGTTCAATCCCTGTATCTCCATAGACCAGAGCAGAGCAGTGCTCTGGAGGGAAAAACAAACAAACAAACAAGGTTTAAGATCCTTAACCACTTAACTGCTCAATAGCATTGTTAACTTCAATGGTAAAAGCAGAAAAGTAGTGACACCAACCCAACAGAGCTGCTGAGAGGGTGAACAAGGAGATGCATATAAGCTGCGTGACATCTACAGACAGAATGGGTTATACGGCTTGTTCTGATGATGAATACTTGACATTATCAGCTACTGTTGCCCAAGCTGTTTGTTTCCGTTCATTCATGACTAGCAGAATTTCTTTAAGTGGCAGAGAAGTGCTCGAGTTCATGGGCCCTGCTGGGAATCTTGGAAGACAATAGTGAATTTAAAATTACTCTCTTCCGGGAGTCCAGCAGTAGTGCAGCGGGTTAAGTGCATGTGGCACGAAGCGCAAGGACCCACGTAAGGATCCCGGATCGAGCCCCTGGCTCCCCACCTGCAGGGGAGTCACTTCACAAGTGGTGAAGCAGGTCTGCAGGTGTCTGTCTTTCTCTCCCCCTCTCTGTCTTTCCCTCCTCTCTCCATTTCTCCCTGTCCTATCCAACAGCGATGACATCAATAACAATAATAACTACAACAATAAAACAACAAAGGAAACAAAAGGGAATAAATTTAAAAAATTGCTCTCTTCCCTGCCCCAGATCAAATCGATGGGGTTTACAGTTAACAGGATTCATATACTTCCCCATATTTGGGAGCTACTCTCTTCCCTGATCTGGCTTTCTGTCCTTTTTCCAACTATGACACCATCTACCCAGACAATAACCTGGATCCACCTGCATGTTAGATGTCAGGCTCAGGCAACAACTAGTAAAGTCATGGGCCCCTTGGATTATACCTAAAATAGACCTACTAGCTTTTTCCAAAACGGAGACCCTAAATCTTCATCTGTAATGTTTTTGCCTTTAGGTTCATGATTAGTTAACAATTTGTATGGCTTTGTATCTTAACTCTTTTTCAGCCAACAGGTTCCAGATGCTAGCATGATGCCAACCTGACTTTCCTAGACAGACGACCCCACCAATGCGTCCTGGAGCCCCACCTCCCCAGAGCCCTGGCCCACTAGGGAAGGAGAGAGACAGGCTGGGAGTGTGGATCCACCTGCCAATGCGAATGTTCATCTGGGAAGCAATTACAGAAGCCAGACCTTCCACCTTCTGCATCCCACAATGATCCTGGGTCCACACTCCCAGAGGGATAAAGAATAGGAAAGCTGTCAGGGGAGGGGATTAGACACTCCTCTTATCCTATGGTCTTGTCAATACTTCCATTTTATAAATAAAAGTTAAAAAAAAAAAAAGAAAATTACTCTTTTCCATAATCCAGCTTTCTAGCCCTACTCTCAACTCTGACACCATCTTCCCAGACAATATTTTTAGTCCTTGTCCATAGTAGCTTTCAGGCTCAGGCAAAAATTACTAAAGTCATGGGCCCCTTGGAACGTACCTAAATAAGATTTCCTAGTTTCTTCCTACCCAAAGACCCCTAATTTCATCTGCTCTATTCTTACCTTTGAATTTCCGTTAACACTGTGTCCTGCTTTATATCTTACAGCCTTTCAGTTACCAAATTGCAGACACTACTATGATTCCAACCTGACTTCCCTGGGCAGATGCCCTCACCCATGTGTCCTGGAGCCTCCCCTCCCCAGAGCCCTGCCCCACTAGGGAAAGACAGAGACAGGCCGGGGGTGTGGATCCACCTGCCAACACCCATGTCCAGCGGAGAAGCAATGACAGAAGCCAGACCTCCCCCCTTCTGTATCCCACAAGGACTTGGGTCCATATAACCAGAAGGATAAAGAACAGGTAAGGTTTCCAATGGAGAGGGTGGAATACAGAACTCTGATGGTGGGAATTGTGTGGAATTATACCCCTGTTCCCTTACAATCTGTTAATCATTATTAGTTCACTAATCAATTTTTTTAAATTGCCCTTTAAGAAAAGATGGCTGCTACTGCAATTAATAATACAAGTCTATGTAATGAAGTAAAAAGGGACAGAGTCACAGCAAAGCCACCCTTGACAGGGCCTAGCTGTGGGGGTCCTGTTGTTTGGGGTGGGGGAGGCAGCGTGTGCTCATCTTCAGCTTGCTACAGAGGAATGTGGAAATAAGCAGTCTTTATGTCCGCTGAGCACTCTATTCAATTATATTCAGAGGGGGAATGAAGCTTCTTAGGAATAATGATGCTTGAGTCGGGCGGTAGCACAGCGGGTTAAGCGCGTGTGGCGCAAAGCGTAAGGACTGGCGTGAGGGATAATGATGCTTGTCTGTAATGAGTGAGCATACACAGCATAATGAATATTCATGCTTAGGCAAAGTTTGTAAGAATATTAAAAAGCAAAAAAGCCCTTTAGCCCCTTCCCCCAAATTGTTCTGGACTATTCCACTGAAATGGGTTTTCTCCAGGTTAGTGTCCTCAGTGGGAGTAACGGCCTTGCTCTCTGGGAGGCTGTCTGACACATCTGGGGACATTTTTGTGTGTCCCAAGTCAGGACTGGAGATGCTGCTGGCATCTAGTGAGTAGGCCCTGGGAATGCCGCTCTGAAAATGTTATGATGTAAGGGCTGGGCAGAGGGCATGATGGGTCTGCAAAGGACTTTCATGCCTGAGGCTCTGAGCTCCCAGGTTCAATTCCCAGCACCATTTAAGTCAGAACTGAGTGGTGCTCTGGCTTAAAAAAATAAATAATATGTAAATAACATAATTATATATTATAGTAAATTATTGATAAATATATAATATGTTGAATCGCTGTATGTAAACATACTGATAATTATATGTAGTTGTCAGAGAAATATGTATTTCTGCATAGCAACACATTGAAGAAATATTTCAGAATTTTCTAACAATTCAATATATATATATGTATGTATATTGCATAGAACAGTTTCTGCAACAAAGATGTAACTGGCCCAGGTTACAGCTTAGAATCAACTAAACTTTAAATCACCCAGATGCTAGGTGGCTATTCCAGATTGCAGGAAAGAGTGGACATTTGGGCAATGTGGCCAGGTCTTCCCAGTTGCCTCTGTTGGTTCCACTTTAACACACCGTATGCCGAAGCATCATTATGGAGCTCACAAACTCAGGGAAAGAATGACCAGGCCCAGATGGTCATTTATAAAGTAGAATATATATATCTGCTGGGGACCTCAAGTGTCAAGAGGAGCCTGGCCACACTGGCATAGACTTCCAGATTAGTTCTGAAGTCATAAACACAAACATTTGATATTTTAGTCTTTGTTGCAAAACAAACAAAACTGAAAACCTACTTCCCCTGTTATGGAAATTCATTTACAGATATCTTTGCAACAAACCCTGTAGGAACTGATAGGCAGGCTGTTGCCATAAACATGAATAGTGCTCAGAGACTGGAAACACACAGAAAGGGCATTACTTTGAAGTTTTTGATTCTGTACTTGTCGTCTCGGCACTGCTGAAGAGAATCTCTGTGAACTCTGTACTTAGAGGATCTCCTATCAATTCTTTCCGATAAACTCTGAGAGCCCTGCAAAGACAAACAAGAGAAAAGGCAGGGCTTCAGAACAAGAGAGAATCAATATGTAGGTACTAAACAATCACAGGTATTTGAGATACATAGGAGAATCTTAGGTCCCTCATGTATAAATAACAAAATCATTACTTTGAATGCTTCTTTATAACTGAAAATGGGGAAGGGGCTGGGCAGTGGTGTCCCCCGTTAGGGGCATATGTTACAATGAGCAAGGGTCCAGGTTTCTGTCTTGCCCACCACTTGCTGGGGGGGGGGGTCTGCTTCCCAAGTGGTGAAGCAGGTCTGTAGGTGTCTTATCTTTCTCAGTCTCTCTCTCTATCCCACCTCTCAATTTCTCTATTTCCTATCTAATAAATTAGGAAGAAAGGGAAAAGAGAGAGAGAGAGAGAGAAAGAAAGAAAGAAAGAAAGAAAGAAAGAAAGAAAGGAAGAAAAAAAAAACTAGGACTCGCAAGTTAGTTGCATTCTTTTTAACAAATAGTTCTCAAGCTGGTCTGAAACAACATACATTTTTTCATCTAAGAGCTAAAGACTCAAAAAACCAAATAAATGGTCCAAAGATTGGACATGAACACTTTCAACTGGTGAGCACTGGTCTTTCTTGGTTTTATGCAGTGCCAGGGATTGAACCCAAGGCCTTAGGCATGCAAGGTCTTTTACTGAGTTACTTGTCTGGCCTCAGTTTGCACTGGTACTTGGTATCCAAATATTCTCATCTGGGAAAACATGACTATTATATTGAAAACTAGAAGCCCCGTTACTTACTCATTCTTAAACACCATTCTAACTACATATTTAAAAAGTCTAGAAGATTTGGAAAGCAGGAAATCTCACCTGCTTTCAAAAGTACAAAAAGTCAGTTACTAAAAAAAATAAAGCACAATTTTCTAGGGCTTATCTTTCTGCTTCCTCCTGCCTCCCTCTTCATGGGAAGGCAGTGGAACCCAGCAGACACTACAGCCAATTGCTTAGACACTGTCTATATTGAATTGGGAAAAAAAATCACAGTGATGTTAAGCAACTGGGTTTGCATTTAAGAAAAAAAACATCTAATAGATTTAGTTCCTCAAGCATTCCCAAGGAACTTGCTGTATGTTCAAACTAGAAGGAGTATTAGAATCCCAAACTCATTTTTATAAAAGAAAAGCCCAGGTTCAATCCCCTGCACCACCAAAAAAAAGCACAAATGTAAACATTGAAAAATATTCTCCTTAAAATTCCATCAGATAGATATCTAATGTGTATGCATATATAATTCAAACTTTTACAGATAAGCACTAGCCCGTGTGACAAAATATGGTCAAGTGGAGAACATAGCTCTTCAATTGCAGTTACATATATTTTGCTTAATAGAGACTGGGAGCGGGGAAAAAAAGTAAACTGTCATTGGAGGCTGAATTTTCTCATTCTGCGTTCGCACAAGTCTCTTGTTTCTCATTGACAAATACTTCCAAGACCTCTAGTTTGTCCCTGATTCAAAGAGATGACTTGTGGAAGGACGGACAGATCTGAGTGTGATATACTGAGTCCTAGTCACACTGGGCCACACAGAAAGCACTTCATCTTAGTCAGCGGTCTATGGTTTTTGATAGGGATTCAGATAGCAAACATATAACCAGATCATGAGACAAAGAGCTCTCAGTCTCAACATCAGCACCACTAGGCAGCACTCTGAGCCGCCTGGGGAGCGCCACACATGTTCATGGAGGGCTGAGGTGTCTCTTCTCTCTGCCTCTGTCTTTAAACGAGAAAAGATAAAACTGGCTAGTGGAAGCTAGTGGTATCACACATGTGTGAGAACCTGGATACATTCTCTGGCAGTGCATTAAAAGAAAATAAAAAAGTCAAACATTAGGCTAATAGATAGAAACACTTGTTTTCTTTCATTAATAGTTTGGATTTCCGAAGGTGTCACCGTAACTTGGACCCCACACACAAACACATCTAGACGAGATGCTCAAATGATGGGACATATCAACAGAGCCTAAGTCTAACACAAGCTTCATTTTAAAGTCAAGGTAAAATGATTTTTCTTCAAAAATATTCACACTATTGCTGCTTTCAGTCATGTAAGGTCAAGAAACTAAAAATCACTGAGTGTCTATCACGTGGACATTCCTAGGGGACCTGTGAGCTCTCTTCTGGCCTGGGCCTTATCTGTCAGTGAGCAGCTTTCCTCTTTCCTCTATGAAGAACTTAGAAAAACTACAGCGGGCAAATCCCTGTGTGTGATCAACTGACTCGATACTGAAATGCTTTGCAGCTAGGCTTCTATCAATAAGTGGTATGGGATATTAAGTTTAAAACTTAAATTTGAACTCATGCATCCCAGTGCAGGGGCACTCTGTAATGCCATACAGATCGCTGAAACAAACTACTCTGAAAGTCTGTAGTTAAAAATGAATATAGTTCGGGAGTTGGGCGGTAGCGCAGCGGGTTAAGCACACGTGGCGCAAAGCACAAGGACAGACTGGCGGAAGGATCCCGGTTCGAGCCCCCGGCTCCCCACCTGCAGGGGAGTCGCTTCCCAGGCGCTGAAGCAGGTCTGCAGGTGTCTGTCTTTCTCTCCCCCTCTCTGTCTTCCCCTCCTCTCTCCATTTCTCTCTGTCCTATTCAACAACGATAACAACAACAGCAATAATAACTACAATGATAAAAAACAACAAGGACAGCAAAAGGCAAATAAATAAACAAATAAACAAATAAAAATTAAAAATACATTAAACATGAATATAGTTCACAGAGCAAAGCTGCTGCTGAACACGTTACCTACTGTCAATACAACCTGCCCTTCTTTTCGAGATTTCATTTAAACCGCTAGAGTTGCAGATGAACATTTAGTAGTAAGGAAAACATCTCTATTTTCCTGTCTTGTGCAAAAATGTAAGTTCCATTAATTTCTACCCCGATTTCATGCATGTCAATAAGTTCTGGTAAGGCAGAGTGCTAAGAGTCCCCCATGATTTTTGGTCTTTCCTTCTTCCCTATAATTTCCTTTGCACATCAGGAGGGTGTCAAATGTTCTCACTCAGATGAAAATACTCAGAAAGACAAGCCCACTCGAGCTCACTCTGATGTCTTTGAAGTCTTCAAGTATGCTCAGTTTCTCAGGCACAGACTCCAGATGGTCCAAGGCCACTCGCGTACTCTGGAGTAGAAAGCAAACATTATAAAAAATTGATTAAAACTCCCAGAATCTTAACTATCACAGAGCAGTTGTACCATTGATATAAAAAGCTCCAGTTCCAGATTTAACAAAAACAGACATAACATTATTTCTAAAATAAATATACTATTTGAAAATCAGAAGACTTATTCTTTTCAAAAAAAGCAGATTCGATGTATCTCTAAGGCTGACATATAGAAACTCTGGCTTTCAACTGGTAAGCTACGAAACTTTCTACAGAGCACTGTATATTAATGCTAATTTATAAACCTGTTTCAGTGAACATCAGAAATAAACTGCAACTAATACTGAACTTGCAGTCACTTATCTAGAGACAATATAAGAACTCTTCACATGTTGTCACCTCAAAAAGAAGAGTTCTCACATAATTATTTTAGTTTCAAAGAAGGAAAAAGGGATCTCTGAAAAGACTTCAGGAAGAGTGCCTGAAATTAAATATTTGTGATAGGGATACAAGACCCTGATGATTATGAGTCAATATGTGTACAGCCTTTGACCCGCTGGCCCCTGATGTGCACACAACAATCTAAAAAGGAACGGTCTGAAAGCTTTCTCAAAGCCAATATGAAACGAGAGATGAAACGCTATGATGATCGTGAGACCATATGCACTATGAGTCCTGGCACGGTATCTTCATATGACTGGGCAGGGAGCTGATACTAGTTTTTAAATTAAGAATGAATCTCAGCCATTCAATGAAAGGAATAAAGTCCCATGTCCCTGTCTGCTGCGTGAAGAGATTAATCTCAGCCATTCAATGAAAGGAATAAAGTCCCATGTCCCTGTCTGCTGCGTGAAGAGATTAATCTTTAGCCATTCAATGAAAGGAATAAAGTCCCATGTCCATGTCTGCTGAGTGAAGAGATTGTAAACAGTCTCGCAAGATCCTGGACGTCGTTTTGCACAGACAGTGGAGACCTTAGTGGTTCCCAGGTAATCCCTACCACTCCCTTTTGAGTGGCTCTGACACCAGATTATGAGTGTCAGTGATGCTGAGACGGTTAAAAGCCTACGGATTCCATCTCAGTCCCCACCTTGACGGTCCTGGAAACTCCAGAGGGCACCGTTATTGCATAGAGAGTAAGCCACTCCACTGAACTTCCTGAGACAGCAGCCTCCATCATGCTAGGTCATGCAATTTCAGTATTTGCTAGTTACAAATGCCTCACAAAGCATTCCTTGTTGAAATATTATGAGGATTATTTAACAGAGACTTATCAGGTGGTCTTTTTTTTTTTTTTTTTTTTGGTGGTATGGGGAAGGCTCGAAATTAGGAGTGTGCGGGGTCTCCTTTCAGAGGACGAGTTCCATTTCTCTGGAGCTCAACATTCACAAGTGGTGCACCCGTTACTTGCTGTACACACTTTCACCTCTCTTCCTGTTTCACCATCCCTTTCTCAACCCAACCCCACCCAACTATTTTGCTCTCTAATTCAAATCTCCAGAGTTTATGATTAGGTCTTCTAAATGGTCTGTGTTGGGACAGGAATGAAGACAAGAGTTAAATCTTCATAGACATTTTCAGTATAGTTATTTCCACACTCTTTCTCTGCAGAGATTGGTACCTCCGATTCTCTGCAGAATCCCATGAGCCATCTGCTCGATAGGACTTGGGTTTCTTTCACCTTCTCTCTTCTGAGTCACGTTCCCACTTGTTTTCAGTGTTGCTCACCATGGAGTAACATTTGTCTTCTACTTGTCAACATGGAAACCACTGCTGCTTTTTCTCCGTGCTTTTTTCCCTATAATGCGCTATTTGAGAATACAGTAGAAACTCTCTTACTTCACCGTTCTGAGGTTGGAAGTTGTATGTGTAGTAGCAACTTCTAGTTCATAAAACCTTCCTTTTCAAGTTCCATTTAAAAGATTTAGTACTTTGTTCCTTCTGCTTAACATTTATATGATTGTGAGTCTTTTTGCCGCATGTGCTCACTTAAATGCATTTTAAATGGCTTCATTTAATTTTTTCATGTGTAGGAAAGATCAGTCAAAATGATGCATTTTTCATGATAGACTCCAGCATGCACACTTAGCAGAGGAAGTAGCTTTCGCCATCATATATGCTACATTTCATTGAAGTCCTGAGAGTAAGGGTTCTTTTTTTCTTTCCCCCATTATATTGGTTCTTGGACAATACAATACAAATATAATACCATGGTGATTTTACAGCAACATTTAAAAAACTGTTCATGGGGGTCGGGCGGTGGCGCAGTGAGTTAAGTGCACATGGCGCAAAGCACAAGGACCGGCGTAGGGATCCCGGTTCAAGCCCCCGGCTCCCCACCTGCAGGGGAGTCGCTTCACAGGCGGTGAGGCAGGTCTGCAGGTGTCTGTCTTTCTCTCCTCCTCTCTGTCTTCCCCTCCTCTCTCCATTTCTCTCTGTCCTATCCAACAACACATCAAAAATGGTAATAATAATAACCACAACAAGGGCAACAAAAGGGGGGAAAATGGCCTCCAGGAGCGGTGGATTCATGGTGCAGGCACCGAGCCCAGCAATAACCCTGGAGAAAAGAAAAAAATACTGTTCATAAACAAGGATTCCAATAGATTTAGTTAAAACTTCTACTTCCTTTTTTCATTCTACAGAATTTTCTCATTTCTAAAACATCCTCTGAATGAGTTAAGTATGTAAAATTTGTTTTTTTAATGAGAAGATGATCTCCTTATCACTGCAACTATAGAATGTTATACAAATCATTTTGTGCAATATTTCCGTTCCACCAGGTAATAGTAGGAATGTTTTTCTTATGCTTTCACATACTGATTTGCTTTGACTGCTTTGTGATATTTTGGATGCTTATTCTAATGGCTGCGTCTCTGTAATTAGAGTCATCATAGACTATGTCATTTCAAGTTCACTTTTCTTCAGAAGCGAGCAGTGCTGGAGAGACAAAATCCATTAGCAAATACAAGTCGCAAAATAAGGAACTTGTTGAATTTCAAAGGTGCCGAAAAGACTTACAGCATGTTAATTCCTATCCCTAAAGCAAGTTACCTTGTGAAAAGTGAGGGAGATTTTGTAATTCTTTAACTATTAATGGCAGGTGTTTAATTTGTTTTTAATTTTCTTGAATCACTTTTTTCCGGAAGAGCTAAATCAGATGTTCACAAAGGAATTAAGACATTCTTCTGAAAATGTTGCAAAATACTGTACTTTGTCAAAAATGAAGCCAAAGGGAAATGAGCAACTGTGAATCCATTTCATAAAGTGCCGAGAGGCTGTGTATGATAGTTTAGCTCAGCCGTTGAAGGAGCTGAACTTCCATTAGTTTCTGAGCAGTGATCAATGCGTGAGTCCTAAGAGTGTAACTCAGTTTTGAATTTACTTCTTGATCCTTTTACCACAGTATAGTGTGACTAGGAGCATTATTTCCATTCTACAGATGAGGCAACTAAGGAACAAAATGTAAATTACCTCTCCACACTTAAATGCCACCGAAATTTGGATATAAAAGCAAGTCATCTGGACGCAGGAATGACAGTGTTCTCGCACAGTAAATATTTTCAGGGTAAATCACCAACTAAAACGATAGCACCTAGAAACTGGCACACTGAGTGCTTTGTCGTAAATGCCTAACCCTCGCTACTTGGTCACTCTCCTCACAGTTCGCATTTGGGAGCTATGTCCTTGACGGGCTCATTTCCAGACAGGAAGGATTAAGATGAGGCTGGGAAGAATTTCATCGTGCCCATGCTGAAGAGCATGCGTTCAGTCTTTGTTGATGGAAGTCAGTCATGAGATTGGTATCAAGGTACTAGTGCCACCTGTTCTTGGACGGTGCCAGCACAATTAAGGCACACTAGCAGTAGCTGTTTGAGTTCCTTCAATAAATGTTGGGGGACTGCACAAATAGTCCTGGTCTCTAGAAATATATATATATTTCATTTATTTTCTCTAACCTAAGGGCAAGATCAATTGGCAGAAATAAGAGTGAAACTCTAAATCCTGCCTATTAGGCTCTGTGGCTTTTCTGCCTACAGGTGTGCCTCAGTATCTGATGAAAAGGGCAAAGAATAAACTGCCAGTTTACTGTTCCGAAATCCCCCACATATGCACACATCAAACCGCCCGCCATGGAGTTCAGCTGCTCTGCATTTGTCCAAAGTCCATTTTTCCTCTGTGGTGCCTTTGTTTCAGACTACAGCGGAATTGAATAATACAACATGACAGCAGAAGCAGTAGCAATCAGTAGGCAGAAAAGCTCTTAGATTCCTGTGTCCTGAAGTGAAAACTTACAAAACAGATTCGATCATAGGTGTACTTTTAGTAAATACAATTCTCTTTGTGGAAAAAAAAAATACATGTACCTATTTGCTTCTAAGTGTACAATGACTACCATTTTATTTTAGTGCTGCTGAAATCACAGGCTTTGAGGTTTAGATGATAAATAAATATATATCTTTTTTAAATAAGCGTGCATGTTTTTGGCTTGGTACAGATGTTAAATAAACATGGATATGAAACAGCTTATTTGGGTTGAAAAATGCAATTCTGTTTCATTTGGAAAGAGGTCCACTGCAGAACTTTCTTGACAAATGGCTGAAAGATGGTAAAAGGAACTGAGTTAACAAGTTTCAAGGAGAGGAAGGGTGAGATCATAAAAGGAACAGACTGCCTTTTCATTTGCGGTGATTCGATCCAGCACAGCTGTATCAGCTTCACAGGCCCCTCCTTTCATCCAAATGGTATAAGACGCTTGCTGGGACCAAATGGGACAGCAGCAGAGCACTTCACTGAAGTTTTGGGTAAAGAAGGTTTTTCGAGGTATTATCTAGGTTTCATTAGTAATGATTTATTGAAGTGAAAAATTATGTAATGCCAATTGATTCTACCATTCCAGATTTTCTGCTTTCTTATCTTTGGAGATAACAAATTACGAACTGTAGTCAACACGTGATCGTAGTGATAGGTTAATTGGGCGATCAATCCTCTTCTCAATAACACTGAGTCCCAGGCAAGGGCAGAGAAGGGGACTGACTGGAGGTAAGGGCTTTGGGGTCTTGGTGGTGGTAAAGGAGCTGCGTCGGGGGTAGAAGTGTCTTGCAGCCACCTGTCATGGGAAGATGAGAAACTGTCCTTATTTGGGGGTCAGGTTAAGCGCATCTGGTCAAGGACCTTGGTTCAAGCCTCTGGTCCCCACCTGCAGGGGTGGGAACTTCAGACATGGTGAAGCAGGGCTGCAGGTCTCTCTCTCCCTCTCTCCCTCCTCCTCCCCTCTCAATTTCTCTCTGCCTCTATCCAAGAATAAATAAACACATATTGTACTCATGTGTCAACAACTGTATTATAAACAATTAACGTTCCGATAAAATGATAAAAGAAAAAAAAACGAGTTAACAGAAAAAGGAGAGCAGAGGAAGCAATGCAGACTATTTCTTCTTCTCAAAATTTCTTCTTTCAATATTTTTTTCTTTCCATTCCTAATATAAAGGAGAAATAACATGCAAACTCCAATGAGGACTAACTGGAATTGTCTGTATGTTGACCGACAGTCAGGTCCTTAGAACTGTGTGACGAGGACAGTCTTCTGATGCATATATCTACTTTCTGTGACATCAATTTCTTACAACTGAAAACATTCTCATAAATTTAAAGATGATTTGTCCAAAATTATGCTTCTGGGTTTACTGATCCCAGCAATGTTCCAAGATGGCTGACAAACAGCCCTGGCGGCCGGGGGTGGGTGCTGCTCTGACCTGTTAGTGCTGCGTGAGCTGAACCGGTGCACCCCGCCCGGCCCCGTTCCTCAGTGGTCACAGCTCCAGCACTGTTACTTACTTGTATTGTGTAGACTGGTGAATATCACTTTCCCCCATCCTTCCAAGCTTCAGCCTTTTATTTGCAAAATGGGCATAAATAATGATAGTCTCCACTCACAGCTGAGCTGTGATTATCGAGTAATGGGAAAGTGCACTGAAAATTGTTAAGGACTTTGCAAATTGCAGGTATTTTAAAAAGATGCTGATTCTGTGAGGGACTGTCAACTCTGGGAACTTTCAAACAAAAATAAAGAGGTCAGTGGCAAGCTGAAATTACAGCTAATAAAAACTAGCCAACAGGGTATAAAGTACAAACAAGGCAGACTTCCTTAGAAACGTATTTTATACTTAAAACACATGCACTGTCCTACAGACACGGTCTAAGACTTCACAGTCAGACAAGTTTAGCGGCACATAAACCTCTTTGGTACATACTGTGCCCTCCGTGGGGAATCCTTCCTCTAGTCTCCTTACCAGGTTGATACCTTTCCCCCCAACATCATGAGCATTTTCGAGTAAGCTGGAAATCTGAAAGAAATTAGAGATCACCCATATACCCACCAGCTAGAGCCTACCATCAATACTGTGGCAGTGTCTCTGTCCATCTTTCGTAAGTACATAGTTTTAAAAGAGCACACACACTAATACACTTCTCTCAGCGATGTCAGCGTGTATGTTGTAGCACCTTACATACACGCTGACTTCTTAAATATAACTTCAGTTGGGTCTATCTTTATTTCATAGTTTCTATTTTAATAGAGACAAGAGGAGAGAGAGGGAGAGGGAGGGAGGGAGGGAGGGAGAGAGAGAGAGAGAGAGAGAGAGAGAGAGGAGAGAGAGAGAGGAGAGAGAGGAGAGAGAGGAGAGACCACAGAGGCAAAACTTTGTTCATGGTGGTGGAGGCTGGGATTGAATCTGGGTCATGTACTCTGTTTTTGTTTAATTAAGCATACATACTTACTTACTTATTTATTAGAGACAGATGGAAATTGAGATGGAAGGAAGAGACAGTGAGAGACATCTGCGGCACTGTTCCCTGCTTTTAAAGCTACCCCCTGCAAGTGGGGACCAGGGGCTTGAACCTGGGACCGTGTACATTGTAATGTGTGCGCGCAACCAGGTGCACCACCACCCACCCTCTATGCACTGTATTTTTTAATTGTAAAATTGACATTTAGTGACATGTAGAAATATTAAATAAATTGGTTAAGCTTTTCTCTTTTTCTTCCTTAGGAGCACTGCTCTGCCTTTACCGGTTCCGGGAAGCAAACTATCCTCTGCTTCTTTTTGCCACACTCGTCAGAGGGATCATGAAGGTAGGAATGTCTGTCTTCTTTTTATGCACCTACCCTCTTACCCCGGCTCCCCTCAGTGTCTGCCACAGAAGAGGTACATGAGAGGTTCAGTGACTGCTTCTTGAATAAAGAAATGACTTTCATTCAATGAAGGTTGTTATTCATATATTCAATTTGCAAATATTCCCAGAATGGCCGGGCTGTGGTGCAGCGGGTTAAGCGCAGGTGGCACAAAGCACAAGGACTGGCGTAAGGATCCCGGTTCGAGCCCCCGGCTCCCCACCTGCAGGGAAAGTTGCTTCACAGGCGGTGAAGCAGGTCTGCAGGTGTCTGTCTTTCTCTCCCCCTCTGTCTTCCCCTCCTCTCTCCATTTCTCTCTGTCCTGTCCAACAATGACATCGATAACAACAACGATCATAAACAAGGGCAACAAAAGGGGAAAAAAAAAGCCGAATGTCTCTAGAACGTCTGTTTTAATTAAGACATTTTCCTAGAGGTGATGCCAAGAGCAGTACTGCCAGAGAGCGTCGACTCTGGTGCCATGAGCTCTGGGAGAGCTGTTTAGGCCACAGCAAGGCTTTTGTTTTAATTGTGAATGACGTAGGTCTTTAAATTGATTGGTTGGTTGATATCGAGGAGCCAGGACTTCCTATGTGCATATTCTCATCATTGCGGGCCTACTTTTCCCATGCAGGTTAGAACAGAGTGCGTGGGGGAGTCGGCACAGCACGGAGCTACTCCCACCCAGCACCACTGTGCGGCTCCAGTCTGGGTCCCACTTGGCAAGGCAGGAGCTCTACCTGCTGAGCTCTGTCTCTGGCCCCTTCAGGTAGCTTTGAGCAAAATGAACATGTTTTACTTTATACTCAAAAAGAACCCTCTGAGTACTGTTAAGAGAATAGACACCCCATCCCTGTTCGTAATCGAGGGAAGACATAGAATATGAGAGTTGTATGGAAAAGCGAGACGCTTTCCTCCATGGCTGGGGACTGAGTAGCAAGAACCCTGAGGACAGGGCTGTTGTTTGTGGAGAGTTTCATTACTGGGCGACTGTGCTGGGTCTCCCGAAGGTAGTGATGGCATATCAAACACCCTTGATCTTACCCAAAATCATACTTACAGCCCAAGAACACACATTCTGACCGTGTTCTAAATACCCCCGACACTTCCTCTAATAAGACTTTTTATGACATAGACAGTGTTCCCGCTTCTTCTTCTAGCGTTTGCCCTTCTTCCGTAGCCAGTCAACAACGTCAGGTTGAGCCTGATGTCAAGTTTCGAGACCTCCTTTGAATCTGGAGAGGTGGCAGTCGTTGACTATGTGGGTCATAGTCTGTCTGGAGCCGCAGGGGCAGTTCGGGTCGTCTCTGGCTCCCCAGCGATGGAACATAGCGGCGCACCGGCCATGGCCTGTTCGATAGCGATGGAGGAGGGCCCAATCATAACGTGCCAGGTCAAAGCCGGGTTGACGCTCGCAGGGGTCTGTGATGAGGTGTTTGTTCTTTACCTCAGCTGACTGCCAGCTCTGTTTCCAAGAGACTGGAACAGAGAAGTTCAGTGTAGGCGTAGGGGACCAGATTGGGTGACGAGACGTCAAGCGTTGGACAGGGCGGGCGAAGATATCTGCCTATATTGGCAGGTCCGGTCGAGCGTAGACGTGGGAAATGAGCTTAGATGATGCCGCATCCCGATGAATATCTGGCGGGGCAATGTTGCTAAGAACTGGCAGCCATGGAACCGGGGTGGAACGGATGGTTCCAGAAATTATCCTCATGGAGGAATATAATTTGGAATCGACCAGGTGGACATGGGGGCTACGGAACCATCCTGGGGCACAGTATTCTGCAGTGGAATAGCAGAATGCCAGAGAGGATGATCGCAGTGTGGGAGCACTCGCGCCCCATGAGGAGCTGGCCAGTCTTGCAATGATGTGATTCCTCGCTGATGGTGACCTTCTACTTAAGGACTTGTCGCGAGATGTCGTAGAAAAGACGACTGGTTCAAAATCAGGAGAGGGGCTGGGTGGCACTGCGCCTCGCAGAGCACACACCTTGCCACGCACAGTGACCTCGTCGGGGCTGCTAGGTGAGGACCTGCGGGGGAGAAGCTTCACAGCTGGCAAAGCAGTGGTGCAGGTGTTTCCCTTTCTCCCTCTCTTCTGCCCTCCCAATTTCTCTCTGCCTCTATCCAAAGTAAATAGAATTTCTTTAAAAACCAGGAGATACAAAGTCACGTCAGCTTTGCCATAACCTGGCATGCTAACCTGGCAAAAATAATTTAACATATAGACAGAAAAGGTTAGCTTTTACACAAGGACACCTGTGGAGTCCAACCCCCTTCACTCTTCTCTGGCAGAAAGTAAAGCTAAACAGTTGCATGAAGAAAAAAAAATAGAAGAAAGGTATTTTTGTTTGCTTGGGTGTTTTCCACATCAAATGACAGTTAGTCTTTTCTGTTTTCAAAATAAAGGAGTATTTTCCTTTCTACAAGATGGCCTGTTGTCCTCCAAAGAGAATGACAGATTCATCATTTTCCATTGCTCTGCACACAGAGGGTGGGTGTGGAAAATCATGTGAGCGGTTAATCCCCCCATTAGGATGAATTTTGGGTTGACAGGCTGATCAGATCTAAACAGAAATCAGGCAAGGTATTTTATTTTGGTCACCGTGGCTATGAGACTCATTTCAAAAATAACGGAGATCGACTCTGCCTTTTAAAGTCTCCTTTCGTAACTAATCCTTTCTTGAACACTCAGAAACACTCTTTTGGACCTTGTACAAAGCATTCCCCTGGCCAACTGCTGCCAGCGCAGACAGATGGACAGACTCTCCGGAATATTTTAGAGCCACAGAAAACGCAAAGGAATGATCTTTTAAGGAATCCTAAGTTCTGGGCTCTAAAATATTCCGGTTCAAGGTGCCAATCATCTGAAGTTACAACAAAACAGTTTGGAAGCTACTCCCACTCCCGTCCTGAAGCCACTAATAATTAAAGGTGAACTCTGTGAAGGTTATGTCCTCAGTGGCGAAGCAGAGAGTAAGAATAGCCAGGTGGTCCGTATATGAGCAAAATAGGTCTTATTAAATAAAGTCAGCAAGTTTGTGCGTTTTCGTGCTGCTGGCTGAGAAAGAAAGAATGCGTGAAAGCCAGTGAACAGAATACAGTTGACAGGATTATATGGTGAGCAGATTCATTCCTAGCATTTGCCACGACCAATTGTTTTCCTAAAACTTCAATTACTAGAAAGGTCTGTTTCCCTCCCTTCTGTTCTCCAAATGAAAGCCCTGCATTCATTCAGCTGGACAACATTGAAGCTTTGTGGCCTGGTGATTAGCATGAAAAGAAGTTGGCCTTGCCAAAATAATTTGAAAATTTCAACTTAGCTTCTCTCCCTCTATTTCATTTTAACATATTCAGTCAAAATGAACAAATACCACACACACGCACACACCACAGAAATAGCCATAAGCATTGACTATATACATTTAAAGTTATAGAAACTCTAGAAAAATATACTTAAAAACGGGCAGAATTTATAGCAACTATTACTAAGAAACAGGATAGGACATTTATTCTGCACGAATTTCCTATGTACCCACTCGATGCAAATTAAAGACATCATAGCATCAGACTTCACTCAGGTGAGGATAACTACATTTAACTCTAGCATTTGGGGGGTGGTGGTGGTGGTGGAGTGAGAATAAATCATGGCAATTAGTATTGACACATGTATATTACAAATTTCATTAACTGCCATTTTCCTCATTAAATTAAGACTTTTTAGTATAGTGGCTATGATTTAACTAGTCTTGAGATTATGGTGCTAACACTTAACTGTTACTCAATACATGTTTATTGAGTCTGGTGCCGCCATTATTTCTCAGTCATCTAGTCCCTATATACTTGACACTATACCTTTCAAATTTGCTAGTATTTGATTTGGGAGTGGTCCCATATGTGGTCAAGTGAATATGGTGTGTCAGGAGTTCTGGAATTCACTTCAACTAAAACAAAATGAAATTGCAACAATGAGATCAAATTATGTGAGAATGGTGTTCCATTTTTCCTTTGAGGACTTCGTTTTCCCAGATTTTCCCGGGATATTTGAGTACCATTTATAAAGACCAAATTTCAAGTAGTTTAAATTGCTTTCCCTGACCTTCCCTTCCCCCAATTCAACTTTTGTTGAAGGTCAAAAGGTAAGAGGCAAAAGCCTCATAGTTTCTAAAAAGGTGCAGACACAGACATCACAAAAGGATGCAGAAAATTAACTTACATACTTTCTTGCTCCCACTTCAACTTACGTGGGGATCCAGTGCCTTAAAGAAACTTTGTGAACATGTAAACTTGCAATCTATTTGTAGTAGAAAGTAGATCTAGCAAGCTAACTGTACTGTTACTTGACGGAGCTAGCTGGACAGGAAATTTACTCGCAATACATATCAACAACAAGCCAAAGGGTGGGAATAGAGAATGGTAACTTGTGTCCAGAATCTGCAACGCAACAATTCATTTTTGTTCAACCATCAGACCAGGTAAATGGTAGCATACATCATTTACAGTCTGGGTCCAGTGGGTGACATTTTACAAGTATTTATTTGATAAACATTTCATAGGATAAAGAGCAAAAATAACTGTTAGAAATCGTACTAGTAATTAAAATGTTGTTAACAGTCTCTTGATTTTTGAAGTTAGGAATGTTAAACAACTTTGCCATTCAGGATTCTATAAGTTGCCCATCTTGTAAATACTGGTTCCTGCTTGCAGACATTATTTCCATGATATACTGAGTTTGGGAATTTCTGACTTAGTCTTTTTGTAATTATGTCATTAAAACACATACATATAAAAACAATTTATCATTTCTAATATTTTACAAATTGACAATGCCACTTTCTTTTCTACATAGTCATGAGAGTTTCCATTACTTTCAAACTTAGAAGTATTCAATTAGAGTGGTCAATCCAATGAAAATACTCATGTCTGTATTGTATTTTTCTTCCGATTATTTTCATACACAACATGCTTTTTCAATATCTGCCCACTTGTGGACCATATGGAGTAGATTTTGGTGCACGAACATGATAATCAAAGAGTGCTGTGAAATTATTCTCTTAGCAAAACAGGCGGGTCCAGGTTCTTGTTCGCAATGCAACATACTGCATCAAGTTCTTGTTGAAAAAGCAGAGCACAGAAACGTATTTACTGCGTGTCCTTGGAAACACACTGCTCACTCACTGGATTTGCAAAAATTCATGTATGATATTATCATTTGAAGACTCAAAAGTCTGACATGTTGTTTTTACAATCAACATCATCATCATTGGCATCTAGAGTACCTCTGTCCATCTACATCCATCTTCTGGTTCACCTAACAACTGTGAAAAATCTTCTATTGCACTATCATTGAGAGAAAATGAAAACTCTGAATTCTCAATCTGCTTTCAGTAGTAATACGACTGCTACCAACAATACAATGAAAATAGACTGAATGTCTCAAACCTTTTGATGCATAGACCCCAGTTCTGAGTATATATTCCTTCAGTCTAAGCGCTTAAGGTTTAAACTTGAATTTTAACAGCAGACTTAAATTGTTGATAAAGACCTTTTTCTTTGAAATATTGAGTCACCTATAATCTCAGACCAGGGAGACCAGAAGCAACTGGTTGTGTCACTATATAACGTACAACATTAAAGGACATAAATCACAGTAAGGTTTATCCTAACAATGGGATTTTCAAAGTGCACCAAATCTGCGTATAACTTGGCTATAACAATAACTATCTATGGCCTTCTTAAACTCTAAGACAGCAGGAGCCTTCCCCATTCTCTATAAAACCCATATTTCCCCCAGTCCTGGAACCTCTGTGGCGGGGCTCGTTCTCCTGCGTGCTTCTGTCAATCCATGATCCCACACCTGCTGATCTCAACCAAATCAGAGCAGCCAGCACCCTGACATGTTTCACTTTGGATTATGTAAAAAAAAAAAAAAAAGAATTTTATTGAAAGATATGATATTCTGATTGGAGTATTTCTTTGTGGCATTTCTACACACTCCACAATGGTTTCTTCTTCTTCTGCTTCTTTAATCCCAGTCTATCTTTCCTTTTCTATTATTTTCATCCCGTAATTTCATTGTGTGTATGTATGTGGGGGGAGGGGCAGTTTATAAGGCAGTTGTTGACCAATGCCTACGACTTCTCATCTCCCAGTGAGAGGGATCTGCAGGACACTGATCCCCAACTTGGGCCCTTTTTCATTGCTATGTCCCAGGATCTCAACACCCGCCCCCACTCCGGTCTTCCCCAGGGTCCTTTGTCTAAATTTCATTCTGTGCTTTTCCTTTCTCTTCTTATTTCTTCAGTTTCACCTACAACTGAGATTTTTTTTTTGGGGGGGCATCTGTTCTTCTCTTTTTGACTCATCTCACTTACCATGACCTCTTCAAGTCCGACTAAAGATGAAGCAAAGGAAATGATTATATCATATTTTAACAGATGAGTAGTATCCCACCGAGTATTGACACCGCATCTTTCTTAACGGCTCATCTGTCATTGGGCATCTGCGTTGTTCCCAGGTTCAGGTTATTACAAATGTGTTGCTGTGAAGATAGGTATACAGAGCTCTCTTTGGATAGGCGCTTTAATTTCCTTTGGACAAACATCCAGAAGAGAAATTTCTGGGTCATAGGGAGAGTGGGGGCATTTCTAGTGTTCTGGGAAATCTCTAGACTGTTTTTCACGGGGGTTAGACCAATTTATATTCTCCCCAGCAGTGTCGAAGTGTCCTCCCCCAGCCGAGCTCCGCCTCCCCCGTCTTTGCTAACACTGGCTTCTGTGCTTTCTAACGTATAACATTCTCACATGCGGAAGGCACATCTCATTGTTGTCTTCATCTGCACTTCTCCGAGAATCAGTGACTTTGAGCATTTTCTAATGTCCGCTGGTTCTCTGGATTTCTGCTTTGCTGAAGATTCTGTCTGTGTGCCTGGGGTTGCTGTTGCTGAGCTTACTGAGTTCGTTATGTAATTTAGTCATTATCTGGTATATGTCATATAAATGTCTTTCCGTTTTGGTGACAATTCCCTTTGTTGTGCAGAGATTTTTCAGTTTGATGTAGTCACATTGGTTTGCTTTGTTTTTGTCTTTGTTTTCCTTGCTTGGGGACTATCTTCAAAGACATATCTGGAGCACAGATTGTGGAGTGTTCTGCCAATGTTTTCTTTCTTTTTTTTTTCTTTTTTCTTTTCCTCCAGGGTTATCACTGGGGCTCGGTGCCTGCACTACAAATCCACTGCTCCTGGAGGCTAATTTTTCCTTTTTGTTGCCCTTGTTATTTATCTTTGTTGTTGTTGTTATTGTTGTCATTGTTGTTGGACAGGACAGAGAGAAATGGAGAGAGGAGGGGAAGACAGAGGGGGAGAGAAAGACATACACCTACAGACCTGCTTCACCGCTTGTGAAGCGACACCCTTGCAGATGGGGAGCCGGGGGCTCGAACTGGGCTCCTTGCACCGGTCCTTGCTGCGCTACAGCCAACCCCTCCCACTCCCAATATTTTCTTCTACTTAATAGCTTCTGGTCTATTCTCCACATCTTTGATCCCTTTGAGTTGATTTTTGTGCATGGTGATACGCAGTGGTTCAGTTTCATTCATCAGCATGTTTCAACTCCATTTTCCCAACCCGTGTCAAAAATCAGTTGTGGCGTGGGCCTTATTTCCGAGCTTTACATTTGAGACTACTATAAACTATCTTCATCAAGAGAGTTTGTACACAAAACAGATGGAGCATCTCTCTTTAGAGATATGGTGAAGGAGCATCTTCCCTGTTGCTTTACAGAAGTCGGCACTGACTAACTGCGGCGTTCCTTGGCTATGCAAATACAGCTTGTGCGGCACCTACACAGGCCAGATGCCACACCGATCTCATGAGATTCAGAAAGCTGAGGGAACCCATGCAAAGTAGGAAGATCATGAAGCTTCTTCTGTGGTGTGTATCAAGTTCTTTGCCTGTTGTCTGCGACTTGTTAGCTGGTACGTTAGGGGGAAGCATTATTCTCCTCAGTTCTCAGCTGACATTAGACCACACAACAGAATGAAGCACTTTGTGCTACTGATGACTTAGTTCATTTATCATAACAACCTTCTACATGACTCAATGATTCCTCCATTTTTCATATTATTGTAGTCATTTCTAGCCAACTTGAGAAGAGTCAGGAAATAACAATGAGGATGATGAAATCCGAAACGGTTCCAAGAAAAGAAGAGCCCGAGATTCACTGCGCATCACCTACTTATAAGAGGGCTCGGCAGACCCAACAGAGCACTTGTAAAAACAGGTGGAGCATTACTTTTCCCCATTTTCAAATAATGAAAACTTCTCATTCTCTTGAAAAATCCTTCAAAAAGAACAGACATTTTAAAATATCAATCCTTCCCAAGAGATAAAAGAAAAAAATATAGCCAAGAGTGAGTCCAGTTAATGCCACTGGCACACTGAGGACTACTCCACCTTGGAGAGTTTCTTTACCTTTTACCGCCTCTTAGATTCATTCCTTCATAATTTCAGTGCCATTTTTTTCCCCAGACCAGTTCTGTGTGGCCTCAGTCCTGACAGGACTTTGTGATCTGCTTGTCCTCACTGCTTCACAGTGCTGTGCCTGAACTGAGTTTTGTGAGTTCTTCATAAGCCTTGGCTATTATTAGCTCCTCACCTGACAGATAGCATGTAAAATATCTTTTGGGGGTGCTGATTTTTAGCACTGTACTGAAATTAAAGTTTGTTTGGCCTAGTTTTTAAAAAATTTTTATTTGTTATTGGATAGAGACAGAGAGAAATTGAGAGAGAAGGGGGAGATAGAGGAAGAGAGAGAGAGACCCCTGCAGACCTGCTTCATCACCTGTGAAGCGACTCCCCTGCAGGCGGGGAGCCGGGGGCTCGAACCAGGATCCTAAGCGGTCCTTGTGCTTTGCGCCACATGCACTTAGCCTGCTGCGCTACCGCCTGACTCCCTGTTTGACCTAGTTTTGAGGGCAAATTTGCCCTGGCTATTAGTTCAACCCAAGTGTCCAGCAACAGATAAGTGGTTAAAGAAGTTGTAGCATATATATACACAGTGGAATACTACATAGCCGGGAGAACTGACGGCATTCTCTCCTTTACCACAATATGGATGGAACTAGAAGGAATCACATGGAGCAAGATAAGCCAGAGGTGAAGGGTGGATGCTGGATGATCTCATTCAACCTTGCAAAGAGTGCAAGGTTGTGGCACACCTGTCTAAGCGCAAGGACAATAGCAGGGAAACTAGTTTGAGCCCCTGCTCCCCACCTGCAGGGGGGATGCTTTGTAAGCAGCGAAGCAGATCTGCAGATGTCTATCTTTCTCCCTTTGTACCCCTCTCCCTCTCTCAAATGTCTCTCTGTCCTATCCAATAAAACAGAAAAAAATGGCTACCAGGAGCAGTGGATTCACAGTGCCAATGATAACCCTGGAGGCAAGTAAATAAATACATAAATAAATAAAAAGCAGAGGACACACAGGGTGAATCTTCAATATGCTGTAGTCTGCAGGAGCAGAGTCAGGGAGGAAGAGGGGTTACTATGGGGGAGTTACCAACCTAAGTCCCTGTGATGGAGTAAGACTAAATGGCTTGATTGAGGGTGAAATGTAGAAATGTACCGATATCTATCTTGGGGGAATGTGGAATTGTTCCTTTTGCGATAACAAAAAAAGAACTAGAAATCAACATTTCCACACTAAAGTGATATAGGAGTTGAAAAAAACATGCACAAAGGTCTGGGAGTCAGGGAAGAAGAAGAGCACAATAAAGTTTCCAAGATTCTTGGAAAATGCTATTTGAGAAAGGATGTTACAACTGTTCTTCAACTAGATTAGAAAGAAAAAACACCAAGTATAGATAGTAGAAATCACAAGACTACAGAGAAAGGCACTGAAACAGCAGCTTCCCCAGAGCCCTGCCCCACTGGGGAAAGAGAGAGACAGGCTGGGAGTATGGATCCACCTGCCAACACCCATGTCCAGCGGGGAAGCAATGACAGAAGCCAGACCTTCCACCTTCTGCATCCCACAATGACCCTGGGTCCATGCTCCCAGAGGGATAGAGAATGGGAAAGCTGTCAGGGGAGGGAAGGGGATACGGAGTTCTGGTGGTGGGAATTGTGTGAAGTTGTACCCCTCTTATCCTATGGTCTTGTCAGTGTTTCCTTTTTATAAATAAAATGAGTTAATAAAAAATTAAGTATTGTGGCAATGTTAGGATTTCAAATGTATATATCCTGGTCATTGAGTGCAGACATTCCAGTCCGTTTATTGTTCTTGCTACAAGTAGAGGTAATGAACATATATGGGAGGGATATTTTTAAAAGCTAGAAAAAGCTTTTCCAAGCTATTATTTCATTTGATTCCAGCAAACATGTGAGAGAGTTAGGATATACACTAGACCCATCTGATAGATAACAGAAATTAGTCCAGAGAGGCTGAATTGCCCATTTAAATGAGCCAGGAACCACAAGCAGGACTTCTATGTTAATTGAGTCCATATTTAACATGCTTTATAGCTAGTGCCCGATACGGATGAAACAAGTCAAGGATGTGTGCCCTTGGCCTTTTTTGGGGATTCAAGTGGAGAGCGAGATGCTAGCAGAGATAAATGCTGAAGCGTTTCCAGAAAATCCTTTATGGAACTGCAGCTATGTAAAATAAACGAAGACAAGAGACTGAAGAGAATAATGAGGGCGAGGCTATTTGGGTCGCTTGGCCTTTCACCCTTTGATGTTCAAATATAATGCGACGGGCTGGGAGAAGTTGGGATCATTCACTAATGCTAGATAATTAACAGAGGACCACTTTGCGTACTTAAATTAATAGTGCCGAGAGTCACGATTTACACGGTCTCAGCCTTTCATCTGAGATCAAAGTTTCCTAAAAGCCCTAAACAAACTTTATAAACACTTGTGTAAGTGGAGCTAGTGCAGGTGTGTGGATGCTAAGCGAAAACAGACTGACTGAAGAGTTTAGCATCAGAGAGCAAAGCAAGCTCAAGACCGAACTAGTAATGTGACCTAGGGGCACGCCGACTCTGTCATTCAGGAGGAATCAAACGAGATCAAAGTTGCCTCGTGAACCTCCCTTTACTAATAACTCGCAGGCAGATCCTGACAATTCTAAAGATGGCCCGAGAAGTCGTGTTTCTGTGTCTGATCCCAAGTCAGGTCAGGGTAGGTATGCAGTCTTGACCTTGTACCATGAAGTAGGGAGTTGCAGAGAGTTCTCGACTAGTGTTTCATTGCTCTCCCCAGTCACAAAAGCAATGAAGGCATCATTCTGTCACGACTCAGGCCCCTTGAGTTCTAGTTCTAGTTTTATTTGTCATTAAGCTCTTCTGGCTTCTAGTTTTCTTAACTGTAGGGTGAAGGGTGTTGACAAAAATTGTCAGGAATTTGTCAAAAACGTGAGACCCAAGGCAGCAAGGACCTACTTTCCTGTGGACCTAATGATGCTGATGAGAAGTGGAAGGGGCTCAGCACGCTGCCAGGGTAGACATTTTGTGGAGATGTTTGATCCCTCCTTGACCGCAGCTCATTAGAACATGGGTGTTGTACCCTTCATTCCTAGCCACTCACAAAGAAGGAAAACTGAAACGTGGAGGGCGAGCAACTTTTCCAGGGCCAGCACCTGGCTATACAGTCAGAGTGTCAAGATTGTGGTTAAGACTGTGTTAAGATTGTGTTAAAATTGTGGTCATTTGGCTGGACCCCTGCCTGACCTCCTAGACACAGCTTCTTATATCATTATTTATTTATTTATTTTTTATTTATTTATTCCCTTTTGTTGCCCTTGTTGTTTTATTGTTGTAGTTATTATTGTTGTTGTCGTTGTTGGATAGGACAGAGAGAAATGGAGAGAGGAGGGGAAGACAGAGAGGAGGAGAGAAAGACAGACACCTGTAGACCTGCTTCACCGCCTGTGAAGCGACTCCCCTGCAGGTGGGGAGCCAGGGGCTCGAACCGGATCCTTATGCCGGTCCTTGCGCTTTGCGCCACCTGCGCTTAACCTGCTGCGCTACAGCCCGACTCCCCCCTTTTCATTATTTTAAAACAATCAATACAGTAATTTTCAGTGAAAACTTATTTGCAATCAGTTAAAATTAGAGGCACAAAGTGAGAATTCCCCAAATCATATTTAAAAAAATGTAAATGAGATAACTACAATATGTAAACAACAAGCATTTTTCCTGACTACTGTCTATATCAAGGGCATAACAAATATTTTGTTTTAAAATTATGCCAGACGGGGCCGGACGGTAGCACAGTGGGTTGTACAGGTGGCGCAAAGCGCAAGGACCGGCGTAAGGATCCCGGTTCGAGCCCCCGGGTCCCCACCTGCAGGAGGGTCTCTTCACAGGCGGTGAAGCAGGTCTGCAGGTGTCTGTCTTTCTCTTCCCCTCTCTGTCTTCCCTTCCTCTCTCCATTTCTCTCTGTCCTGAATTCATAGTGCAGGCACTGAGACCCAGCAATAAGCCAGGAGGCACAAAAAAAAAGCAATAAAAATTTTTAAAAAAATAAAATTATGCTGGAGTTTTCCTTCTTCTTCTCCTGCTAACAGGGTTATTGTTAGGCTTCAGGTTTATGTACAGCTCCATAATTCCGGGCATTCAGTTTTTTTCCCTTTCTGCTAGAGGGTGAAAGGGGTTAAAGGAGAAAGAGAGAAAGAAGCCGCCTGTAGCACTGTCCTACTGTTCATAGTTTCCTCCCTGTAGGAAGGAAGGAAGGGCCTGAGAGCAGGCTCTGACACTTGGCGTGTGTGCCCTACCGGGTGAACCACCCTCCACCCAGTCCCAGCTATCTAGAGTCTGATTTTATAGTAGGTACAGACTCCCAAGACTTTACCTACACGTGCTGTTAAAGGAAATGGAGGTATTTCTTCACACACACACTCACTCATACACACTCACACACACACACTCACTCACACACACACTCACACACACACTCACTCACACACACACTCACACACACACACTCACACACACACACACACTCACACACACACACTCACACACTCACACACTCACACACACTCACTCACACACACACTCACTCACACACACACTCACTCACACACACACTCACTCCCACACACACACTCACTCTCACTCACATACACACTCACACACACACTCACACACACTCACACTCACACACACACACACACACACTCACACTCACACACACACTCACACACACACTCACACACACACACACACACACTCACACACACACACACACTCACTCACACACTCACACACACTCACACTCACATACACACTCACACACATACTCACACACACACACACACTCACACACACGCACACTCACACACACGCACACACACACTCACACACACGCACACACACGCACTCACACACACACTCACACATACTCACTCACACACACTCACTAACACACACACACTCACACACACTCACACACACACACTCACGCACACTCACACACACACTCACTCACACACTCACTCCCACACACACACACTCACATACACACTCACACACACACTCACACACATACTCACTCACACACACACCTTTTTTTTTTCCATACAGAGGCAGACACTTCAGTGCAGTGGTGGCCCAGGCTTATAACTGCGTTGTGCACATGGCAGAGCCACACACTGTCCGAATGAGCCATTTCTCTGGCACTATACATAGTATTTTTAACAAGATACTTCCACTGCATTTTATAATAGACATTCGGATCATCTTCACAATATAAAAACAAGGGCATCTTACCCAGAGAATGCGGTACGTTATAGATAGTGTTATTGATACGTTATTGATAGTACGTTTCTGATAGTGTTTAGAGCAGGCTATAAAGCACATTACCAAGCAAGGCAGTTAGACAAGGCAGTGGGACTACTTATCAGCGTCAAATATGAAGCTGCCAGTCTGACCTCCAAACACTAAGCGACCCAGTAACACTAAATCCGCCCGCGTGTGAAGCTGCATTCATTAAGTACTTGCCTCATGTCACTGTGTTGACGGCAAATTTGAGAGGCCTGCAAGAGACCGTTTTCTGCAGGCCAGAGGCCTTATGTTTTTAAGTCGGCCATCACCTTGGCCACAAAGTTCTCACTTGGCATCCACAGCTCACTGGTTTCAGCGGCATTGTCTTTTTTGAGACCACAAGCACCGGCGTGTTTTTGCAACTTAACCCTTTGGAGATGACCCCCTTATGGCAAAACATACATATTTTCATGCTGACTAACGCTGAATACAGGCTCTGTATTTCGGGACAAGGTGGCACAAGGAGAATGTCTAGATTGTTTCAACCAGGATCCCTCATGAGAGATTCATGAGGATATTTCCGTTTGCCCTCGATGCGATATACAGAAGGTAGACTAACAGAGCAGTGGGAAACTTGGCAGAGTGGGCTAGGACAGGGTTTGTGCAAAACCTTTTTCCGGTTTCAATTTGAATGGGTTCCCAGGAAGTGTCAAGTCTGAAGAAATCCAAAATTTTACAATGTAGCCCAGCCAAAACTGCTGAGATTCACCTGATTCTGGGTCAAAACCGTACAGAGCACACTGCGTTTTATTTGGTGCAAGGCCAATCTGACTGAACCTTTCAGGCAACTTCAATGAGAGGCTCATAGTCTTGGCAAAACCAAAAATGAACCTAGCTTGCTCTTTGGTTCTGAAACAGCAAGTTCTGGCTTTATAAAGAGATAAAGCCAAGTTTTGCTGAGCTTCAAGATTCTTACAAATACTCAGAAGAGGCACAGCAAATCATTAACAGTTTATTTGGCTAGATTTTCATACTCGAGTCACTTATTTCCTGAGCTTAACCAGGACACTTTGGTAAAAGCGTTAACCCCACTGGGCCCATATACTCCTCAGTGCCCTACAGCAGAATCTGCTGTCCTAAGAAGGGTTCTTTGGCAACTGCTCCCTGTCCAACGGACCAGACACGAAGCAGGGACTGAAGCACAGTGAGCTAGACTCAAGGTGAGAGGGAAAGAAAACTAGAAGCTCAGCAAGAGCCGCCTACTCCAACGCCACAGGCGGAGGAAGAGTCTAACTCAGGGAGTGATCACAATACTTGGGCAGTCCTACACTCTCGGACACCAAGAAGGTCAACAGCAAAACATCCCTCAGATGGGTCACTACTCACTTTAGCTGGACACTGTGAAGATGTGATTAAGGCCCTGAGTTTTTAGGAACTAGAAGTGGGATCTCTAAGAGTGTTACAGACTTTTCCATTTATTTGGGAGAAGGGGAGAGGGGACAACATCAGTGCCCTGCACATTAGTGATTTCACTACCCCAAGATGTCTTTTCTGGGGGGGGGGGAAGCAGAGGAGGGGAGAGGAGAGAGGGAAAGGGAGAGGGAGACAGAGAGACAGAGAGAAGAGGCATCATAGCATGGAATCTTCCCTAGGATTTACTGTACTCCATTATGCTGGTGGCTCAAATCTGGGCCAGGCTCACTGACCCCTAATACCACCTCCTTTTTCTTTCTTCATGTTTTATTGATTGTATTTTCAGTGAAGGAAGGGGGTGGGCAGAGCACTGCACAGCTCTGGCTTATGGTGCCAGGATAGAACTTGAACCTAGCACTTCTTAATATAGTAAATTGTTTAATCCTTTTCTCCACATAGCTTCAGGCTAGGACTTATTCTACAAGTCATATTATCAAAGAAAATATAGTCTGAAAATAAAGGAGATTTTATTACCTTAAGTAACATTGACTCAAGAAGCCCATTAAGCACAAGCAAATTGTAAATGAAACAATTAGACATTTGCTCTAAGTCAAAATATATACTTTTCCCTGAATAATTTGTTAAATTATGTATCCTCCACATGCTTGATCATCAAAGCTACCTCTCTTTCCACATACATTTAAAGTTGTCTGAAAGTCTTCAGTGCAAAAGACCAAATTTCTGGAATATAGTAAATGTTGACATTTTTAAATGAAATTCTATTTCATATGAAATTGTCCAATGAACTTTATTTATAATTCACCATCACTATTCATCTACTTACAAAATAAAGATCCTTTTCAAAAGACATTTTATATTATTCTATTTCCCTCTGAATTTCTTTCTAATTTGTTTTCCCTCAATGCCTTTTATCTTAATATCGAATATATTTGAGCTTGCAAGTCTTTTCTATCTAATCATAATTCCTGCTTCTCTTTAACAAAATTACACATATTAAGAGAACTGATTTCAAAAACTTATGACCACAGTGCTCTAAGTGCAATAGATTTTATGGCAAGAATTATTTTAAATATGGGACCGGGCGGTGGCGCACCTGGTTAAGCACACACCTTATAGTGAGCAAGGACCCGGGTTCGAGCCCCTGGTTCCCACATGCAGGGGGAAAGCTTCATGAGTGGTGAAGCAGGGCTGCAGATGTCTCTCTATGTCTCTCTCCCTCTCTAGCCTCCCCCTTCCCTCTTGATTTCTGGCTGTCTCTATCAAATAAGTGAAGCTTTTTCAAAAAGAGAACTATCTTAAAGAATACAAGGTATATTAAGGTTTTAAAAACAATTAAATATGAAAGATAATGAAATCCAGATCTTTCAGATATACAGAAGACCTACTGATATCTTTTCGGGGAGGCTATAGCTTCCTCTTCTACTGGACTCAGTGACTCTGCTTACCCGTGATAAGTGCTAGCTTTTGTCAGACTAAGGCAGGGTCCCATATAATTGGTTTTCCTCATTTTGTTTCAATGGGATTTTATCACGCGAACTCCTGCCCACCTAATACAGGTGTTATACGGCCACTGAACGTGAGAAAGCATTCTGTAACACTTATGTGCATGGAACAGTGACATCGCAAACAGCTGCGTTGCCTACCAGTGTGTCAACCCAACCCAATGTAGACCACCAACACTTTTCCATGGCCGAAGCTGAGTTGTGAGAGCATAATAAATGATCTTCAGATTGCTTCCAGCGTATTTGATTTTATGAACTACAAAATACTTTACCAGTTGAATAGTCCAGTAAATGTACAAATCTGCTCCTTATAAAGTCAAAGGGCTTCATAGTATTTGAACATTAATTCTATTACTGAGCATTTTCATTTTTATGGTTTTGCTTATTATAGTTATTTCAAATGAAAGCCATCTTGAGAAAAATAGCTACTATAAAAAAAAGCCTAGTTAACAGGGCATTTCATATGTCTCATGATCACTTTAAAGTTTATCTTTATTCTGAGAGGAATCTTAGAATAAAGTATTTAAGATTCTATTCCATAGTCATTTGTTAGGCAAGGAATTATACAAATGAAAAAGAATGGCCGATGATAATAAAAGTCATACAGGGTTCTGTGGTTGCTACCACTTGGAGTTTTATAAGCCATGTTAGTAGAACTGACACAAGTAAATGAGAGGTCGTATGTCGATGATAATCTGTATTAGCGTGGTTCTTAATATTTGCATGTGCGCTTGGCCTCTTAATTCTTAAAACAATCTGATAAGCACAAAAATGTAAATCATAAATTGAATCCCAGTCACTTTTACAGATGAAGAAGTCAGCAAACAAGTGATTTGCGAAATGCTGTACAGGTGGACTAAGGTTCTCAAACAAACATTCCGGGGCTACTGATGGATTTTAAAACTAGCATTGACCTCACAAGCCCAACCCTGTTAGTCAGACAGTCCCTAAGGGTGAGTGAGGAACACTGAATACGCATTCTTCTCAATGTCATCATCCTGAAACTGAGGTCAGCGTAGACTCCAAGTGGCCCCTTTAAATCCATGGAATAGATCATTTACCCACGAAGGTCTGAAACAGGCAGTTAAAAATCACTCGCTTACACAGGAGGAAAATAATCTCCATTAGAATATTTCATTTCCTTAATCACAAAGCAAATATTTTATTAATTGGCTCCATTGTACCGTGTTTCTTACTTCCCCCTTTATATTAAAAATATGAAAAAATAAATTAAAAATAACCACTAACCCCAATTCACTCTTCCCATTTTGTGCTTTCTTTCTCTCTTTTTTTTTTCTTCAAGTTTTCTATTATCTTTATTTATTGGATAGAGACAGCAGAAATCGAGAGGGAAGGGGAGACAGAGAGACACCCACAGTTCTGCCTCACCACTTGCAAAGCGAGTGCAGGTGGGGTCTGGGGGAATCGAACCCTAGTCTGAGCACACTGTAACATGTGCGCTCAACCAGGTGCACCACCACCTGGCCCCTATTTGGTGCTCTCTTTAACTGTTTTTTTTATTTAAAGAAAATATGAATAGTCATCATTTATCATCATATAATATCCCTTATCTCCTGGTAATATTTTGCTCTCTGAGCCTACTGTGTTTTAGGCTGAATAATATTTTATTATTAAGGAGGTACCATAATTTATTTTACTTTTATTCCAATTTGTATGGTTTTTATTATAGAAATGTTTATGCCAGTCAAACAAGCATTCTTTATAGAACTTAGGTGAGCGAAACATAAAAATTGCAATCCTCAATACTTGTTTCACAAATGAGTGTTGACTTATGTTTATTCTCCTCTTTCCCCCATCCTTTCACGTATATATCGCCACTGAAAAAACAAGATTCTACATCATGGACTTGCTTCCATTCAACATTCTGCTTTAGTTCTACCCCATAACAATCATGACATGTTGTGTGGAAATTATATGCTTTATCTAAATAGTTTATTGCCAAACAACGAGCTACCTGCCTCCTATTTTTTTAAAAATAATTTTCCAGCAAGTATTTGAAATCACAGTTTTCATATTCATGCACTTAAAAATAATTCCCCATTACCAAGTTCCTGTAGTAAAATTCTTGAGAAAAGGTTTCTTTATTCCCTATTTGGATATTGTTGAAAACAATATAAAAATTATTGTTGACTATTCAAGACTTTCAAGTACAAAAAAAGCATCTTAAATTGGTTTCTTATCAAGCAGTACACTTCAAGTATTCTTTATACTAGAATTATGTTTTGCACAGGTTTAAACATCTCACCCTCACCCATCCTGAGAGGACAGTGGTCACTAAAATATACACATTATTGCCTTTCTCAGTTTTTACTTTTTGGCTTCAAAATTCTAATGTCCACATACCTTCTAGGTTTCTATTTAGCTTGTTTTTCCCCTTGAATATCAGGTGCAGTCTTAAAATGCTTTCTGGTACTGCTTCCTTTGAGGAATGATCTGAAATCAACATCAGGGCATAGCAGTAATTCTAACTGACCGAAGGAGAGAAAGTGAAGGCCCCACTTACCGTTTCCAAGGTATTTAAACGGTCCTGCAAATAAAGCATAATATATGATTAAGAAACAAAAGTACTAGAAATCATTCAACTTCATTTAATTTAAAAATTTGACATGTATTTAATTAGTAATGCTTTATTTTTAAAGTATGAAAAATGAAAACTATTCAGTATAGCCTCTAACATATAAAAATAGCCAAAATTAATCGCTAACACCTCTTCTCACCTCAAAGAACTGGAGAACTGCAATATTCAATTTGATAATGGGTGCAGATGTAACTAGTAAACTGATTTGGCATTGGCAAAATCATGGTCTACTTAGGAACCTATAAGCAGTTGATAGATTCAGATAGATGAATCAGACTTAAGTATCACTAGTAGTGACATTTAAAAAGAAACAAAAAAAGAATGCAGTACATATTTTAGCTATTAATTAGGTACATAAACCAAACTGTGATCTTCAATGAAGATACTCAGATATAAAAATAATTTCAACATTCAAAACTAATAATGAAGTCGTTAAAAAAAGAGAGAGAGAAGCAATAGTGGTGCATTGCTTCTGGTTGAGCACACACGTAACAGCGTGGACGGGCTTGGGTTCAATGGTGGTGCATTGCTTCTGGTTGAGCACGCACGTAACAGCGTGCAAGGGCCCGGGTTCAATGGTGGTGCACTGCTTCTGGTTGAGCACGCACGTAACAGTGTGGAAGGGCCAAGGTTTAATGGTGGTGCATTGCTTCTGGTTGAGCACGCACGTAACAGCGTGCAAGGGCCCGGGTTCAATGGTGGTGCACTGCTTCTGGTTGAGCACGCACGTAACAGCGTGCACGGGCCCGGGTTCAATGGTGGTACATTACTTCTGGTTCAGCATGCATGTAAGAGCATGCACGGGCTCGGATTCAATGGTGGTGTATTGCTTCTGGTAGAGCACACACGTAAGATTGTGCAAAGGCCCGGGTTCAATAGTGGTACATTGCTTCTGGTTGAGCACGCATGTAAGAGTGTGCAATGGCCCGGGTTCAATGGTGGTACACTGCTTCTGGTTGAGCAAGCACATAAGAGTTTGCAAGGGCCCGGGTTCAATGGTGTTACATTGCTTCTGGTTGAGCACGCATGTAAGATTGTGCAAGGGCCTGTGTTCAATGGTGGTGCACTACTTCTGGATGAGCACACACGTAAGATTGTGCATGGGCCCGGGTTCAATGGTGGTGCATTGCTTCTGGTTGAGCATGCACATAAGAACGTGCAATGTACTGGATTCAATGGTGGTGCACTGCTTCTGGTTGAGCACGCACGTAACAGCGTGCATAGGACCGCGTTCAATGGTGGTGCACTGCTTCTGGTTCAGCACGCACGTAAGATTGTGCAAGGACCCGGGTTCAATGGTGGTGCACTGCTTCTGGTTCAGCACGCACGTAAGATTGTGCAAGGACCCGGGTTCAATGGTGGTGCACTGCTTCTGGTTGAGCACGCACGTAACAGCGTGCATAGGACCGCGTTCAATGGTGGTGCACTGCTTCTGGTTCAGCACACACGTAAGATTGTGCATGGGCCCGGGTTCAATGGTGGTGCATTGCTTCTGGTTGAGCATGCACATAAGAACGTGCAATGTACTGGGTTCAATGGTGGTGCACTGCTTCTGGTTGAGCACGCATGTAACAGCGTGCAAGGGCCTGTGTTCAATGGTGGTGCACTGCTTCTGGTTGAGCACACATGTAAGAGCCTGCAAGGGCCCGGGTTCAATGGTGGTGCATTGCTTCTGTTTGAGCATGCACGTAATATTGTACAAGGGACGGGTTCAATGATGTTGCACTGATTCTGGTTGAGCACACACGTAAGATTGTGCAAGGACCCGGGTTCAATGGTGCTGCATTGCTTCTGGTTGAGCTCGCACGTAACAGCGTGCATAGGACCGCGTTCAATGGTGGTGCACTGCTTCTGGTTGAGCACGTACCTAAGAGTTTGCAAGGGCCCGGGTTCAATGGTGGTGCATTGCTTCTGGTTGAGCATGCACATAAGAGCGTGCAAAGGCCCAGTTCAGTGGTGGTGCACTGCTTCTGGTTGAGCACGCACCTAAGAGTTTTCAAGGGCCCAGGTTCAATGGTGGTGCATTGCTTCTGGTTGAGCATGCACGTAAGATTGTGCAAGTGCCCGGGTTCAATTTTGGTAGATTGCTTCTGGTTGAGCATGCATGTAAGAGTGTGCAAGGACCCGGGTTCAATGGTGGTGCATTGCTTCTGGTTGAGCACGCACGTGACAGCGTGCAAGGGCCCGGGTTCAATGGTGGTGCATTGCTTCTGGTTGAGCACGCATGTAACAGTGTGCAAGGACCCGGGTTCAACTGTTGTGTGTTGCTTCTGGTTGAGCACGCACGTAAGATCCTGCAAGGGCCCATGTTCAATGATGGTTCACTGCTTCTCTTTGAGCACGCACATAAGATTGTGCAATGGCCCGTGTTCTGTGGTGGTGCATAGCTTCTGGTTGAGCATGCACGTAAGAGTGTGCAAGGGCCCGGGTTCAATGGTGGTACATTGCTTCTGGTTGAGCACGCACGTAAGAGTGTGCAAGGGCCTGGGTTCAATGGTGGTGTATTGCTTCTGGTTGAGCACACACGTGACAACCAGCAAGGGCCCGAGTTCAATGGTGGTGCATTGCTTCTGGTTGAGCACGCATGTAGCAGCGTGCAAGGACCCGGGTTCAACTGTTGTGCCTTCCGTCTGGTTGAGCATGCACGTAAGAGCATTCAAGGGCCCATGTTCAATGGTGGTGCACTGCTTCTGGTTGAGCACGCACGTAAGATTGTGCAAGGGCCCATGTTCAATAGTGGTGCACTGCAACTGGTTTAGCACACACGTAAGAGCTTGCAAGGGCCCAGGTTCAATAGTGGTGCACTGCTTCTGGTTGTGCACACAGGTAAGAGCGTGGAAGGACCCGGGTTCTTTGGTGGTGCATTGCTTCTGGCTGAGCTCGCACGTAAGAGTTTGCAAGAGCCCGGGTTCAATGGTGGTGCATTGCTTCTGGTTGAGCACGCACGTAAGAGTGTGCAAGGGCCCAGGTTCAATGGTGGTGCGTTGCTTCTGGTTGAGCACGAACATAAGAGTTTGCAGGGGCCCAGGTTCAATGGTGGTGCATTGCTTCTGGTTGAGCACGAACATAAGAGTGTGCAAGGACCTGGGTTCAATGGTGGTGTATTGCTTCTGGTTGAGCACGCATGTGACAGCGTGCAAGGGCCCAGGTTCAATGATGGTGCACTGCTTCTGGTGTCACATACGTAACAGCATGCACGGGCCCGGGTTCAATGGTGGTACATTACTTCTGGTTCAGCACGCATGTAAGAGCATGCACGGGCTCGGATTCAATGGTGGTGTATTGCTTCTGGTAGAGCACACACGTAAGATTGTGCAAAGGCCCGGGTTCAATAGTGGTACATTGCTTCTGGTTGAGCATGCATGTAAGAGCGTCCAAGGGCCCTGGTTCAATGGTGGTACACTGCTTCTGGTTGAGCAAGCACATAAGAGTTTGCAAGGGCCCGGGTTCAATGGTGGTACATTGCTTCTGGTTGAGCACGCACGTAAGAGCGTGCAAGGGCCCGGGTTCAAAGGTGGTGCACTGCTTCTGGATAAGCACGCACATAAGAGTGTGCAAGGGCCCAGGTTCAATGGTGGTGCATTGCTTCTGGTTGAGCATGAACGTAAGATCGGGTTCAATGGTGGTGCAGTGCTTCTGGTTGAGCACACAGGTAACAGTGTGCAAGGGCCCGGGTTCAATGGTGGTGCAGTGCTTCTGGTTGAGCACACACGTAAGATCGTGCACGGGCCCGGGTTCAGTGGTGGTGCACTAATTCAAGTTGAGCACATATGTAACAGCGTGCAAGGGCCTGTGTTCAATGGTGGTGCACTGCTTCTGGTTGAGCACGCACGTAATAGCGTGCAAGGGCCCAGGTTCAATGGTGGTGCACTGCTTCTGGTTGTGTACACAGGTAATAGCGTGCAAGGTCCCGGGTACAATGGTTGTCCATTACTTCTGGTTGAGCACACACGTAATCGCGTGCAAAGGCCCGAGTTCAATGGTGGTGCACTGCTTCTGATTGAGCACACACGTAAGAGCGTTCAAGGGTTGGTTCAATGGTGGTGCAATGCTTCTGGTTGAGCATGCACTTAAGAGTGGCTAAGGGCCTGGGTTCAATGGTGGTGCATTGCTTTCGGTTGAGCACGCACATAAGAGCGTGCAAGGGCCCGGGTTCTCAATGGTGGTGCACTGCTTCTGGTTGAGCACGCACATAAGGTTGTTCAAGGGCCTGGGATTGATGGTGGTACATTGCTTCTGGTTGAGCACACAGGTAAGAGTGTGCATGGGCCCTGGTTCTATGGTGGTGTAATGCTTCTGGTACAGCACGCACGTAAGAGTGTGCAACGACCCGGGTTCAATGGTCGTGCACTGCTTCTGGTTGAGCACGCACGTTAGAATGTGCTAGGTTCCGGGTTCAATGGTGGTGCACTGCTTCTGGTTCAGCACGCACGTAAGATTGTGCATGGGCCCGGGTTCAATGGTGGTGCATTGCTTCTGGTTGAGCATGCACATAAGAACGTGCAATGTACTGGATTCAATGGTGGTGCACTGCTTCTGGTTGAGCACACATGTAAGAGCCTGCAAGGGCCCGGGTTCAATGGTGGTGCATTGCTTCTTTTTGAGCACGCATGTAATATTGTACAAGGGACGGGTTCAATGGTGGTGCACTATTCTGGTTGAGCACGCACGTAAGATTGTGCAAGGACCCGGGTTCAATGGTGCTGCATTGCTTCTGGTTGAGCTCACATGTCATATTGTACAAGGGCCCTGGTTCAATGGTGGTGCACTGCTTCTGGTTGAGCACGTACCTAAGAGTTTGCAAGGGCCCAGGTTCAATGGTGGTGCACTGCTTCTGGCTGACCATGCACATAAGAGCGTGCAAAGGCCCAGTTCAGTGGTGGTGCACTGCTTCTGGCTGAGCTCGCACATAAGAGTTTTCAAGGGCCCGGGTTCAATGGTGGTGCATTGCTTCTGGTTGAGCATGCACTTAAGAGTGTGCAAGGGTCCGGATTCAATGGTGGTACATTGCTTCTGGTTGAGCACGCACGTAACAGCATGCAAGGGCCCAGGTTCAATGGTGGTGCATTGCTTCTGGTTGAGCACACACATAAGAGTGTGCAAGGGCCCGGGTTCAAAGGTGGTGTATTGCTTCTGGTTGAGCATGCACATGACAGTGTGCAATGGCCCGGGTTCAATGGTGGTGCATTGCTTCTGGTTGAGCACGCACGTAAGATTGTGCAAGGGCCCGGGTTCAAAGGTGGTGTATTGCTTCTGGTTGAGCACGCACGTGACAGTGTTCAAGGGCCCGGGTTCAATGGTGGTGCATTGCTTCTGGTTGAGCACGCATGTAACAGTATGCAAGGACCCGGGTTCAACTGTTGTGTGTTGCTTCTGGTTGAGCACGCACGTAAGAGCCTGCAAGGGCCCATGTTCAATGATGGTGCACTGCTTCTCTTTGAGCACGCACATAAGATTGTGCAATGGCCCGTGTTCTATGGTGGTGCATAGCTTCTGGTTGAGCATGCACGTAAGAGTGTACAAGGGCCCGGGTTCAATGGTGGTGCACTGCTTCTGGTTGAGCACACACATAAGAGCGTGCATGGGTCTGGGTTCAATGGTGGTGCATTGCTTCTGGTTCAGCACACACGTAATCGCGTGCAAGGTCCCGGGTACAATGGTGGTCCATTGCTTCTGGTTGAGCACACACATAAGAGCGTACAAGGACCCGGGTTCAATGGTGGTGCACTGCTTCTGATTGAGCACACACGTTAAGAGTGTTCAAGGGCTGGTTCAATGGTGGTGCAGTGCTTCTGGTTGAGCATGCACTTAAGAGTGTGCAAGGGCCCGGGTTCAATGGTGGTGCATTGCTTTCCGCTGAGCACACACATAAGAGCGTGCAAGGCCCGGGTTCTCAATGGTGGTGCACTGCTTCTGGTTGAGCATGCACGTAGGGTGTTCAAGGGCCCGGGTTTGATGGTAGAACATTGCTTCTGGTTGAGCACACAGGTAAGAGTGTGCATGGGCCCTGGTTCAATGGTGGTGCAATGTTTCTGGTAGAGCACGCACGTAAGAGTGTGCAACAATCCGGTTTCAATGGTCGTGCACTGCTTCTGGTTGAGCATGCACGTTAGAATGTGCTAGGTTCTGGGTTCAATGGTGGTGCAAGGCTTCTGGTGAGCACGCACGTAAGAGCCTGCAAGGGCCCATGTTCAATGATGGTGCACTGCTTCTCTTTGAGCATGCACATAAGATTGTGCAATGGCCCGTGTTCTATGGTGGTGCATAGCTTCTGGTTGAGCATGCACGTAAGAGTGTACAAGGGCCCGGGTTCAATGGTGGTACATTGCTTCTGGTTGAGCATGCACGTAACAGCGTGCAAGGGCCCAGGTTTAATGGTGGTGCATTGCTTCTGGTTGAGCACGCATGTAAGAGTGTGCAAGGGCCCGGGTTCAATGGTGGTGTATTGCTTCTGGTTGAGCACGCACGTGACAACCAGCAAGGGCCCGAGTTCAATGGTGGTGCATTGCTTCTGGTTGAGCACGCATGTAGCAGCGCGCAAGGACCCGGGTTCAACTGTTGTGCCTTCCGTCTGGTTGAGCACGCACGTAAGAGCATTCAAGGGCCCATGTTCAATGGTGGTGCACTGCTTCTGGTTGGGCACGCACGTAAGATTGTGCAAGGGCCTGTGTTCTATGGTGGTGCACTGCTTCTGGTTGTGCACACAGGTAAGAGCGTGGAAGGACCCGGGTTCTTTGGTGGTGCATTGCTTCTGGTTGAGCACGCACGTAAGAGTGTGCAAGGGTCCAGGTTCAATGGTGGTGCATTGCTTCTGGTTGAGCACGCACGTTAGAATGTGCTAGGTTCTGGGTTCAATGGTGGTGCAAGGCTTCTGGTGAGCACGCACGTAACAGCGTGCATAGGACCGCGTTCAATGGTGGTGTACTGCTTCTGGTTCAGCACGCACGTAAGATTGTGCATGGGCCCGGGTTCAATGGTGGTGCATTGCTTCTGGTTGAGCATGCACGTAAGAATGTGCAAGGTACTGGGTTCAATGGTGGTGCATTGCTTCTGGTTGAGCATGCACGTAACAGCGTGCAAGGGCCTGTGTTCAGTGGTGGTGCACTGCTTCTGTTTGAGCACACATGTAAGAGCCTGCAAGGGCCCGGGTTCAATGGTGGTGCATTGCTTCTGGTTGAGCATGCACATAAGAATGTGCAAGTTACTGGGTTCAATGGTGGTGCATTGCTTCTGGTTGAGCAAGCACGTAACAGCATGCAAGGGCCTGTGTTCAATGGTGGTGCACTGCTTCTGTTTGAGCACACATGTAAGAGCCTGCAAGGGCCCGGGTTCAATGGTGGTGCATTGCTTCTGGTTGAGCATGCACATAACAGCGTGCAAGGGCCCGGGTTTAATGGTGGTGCATTGCTTCTGGTTGAAAACGCACGTAAGATTGTGCAAGGGCCCGGGTTCAATTTTGCTAGATTGCTTCTGGTTTAGCATGAATGTAAGAGCATGCAAGGGCCCGGGTTCAAAGGTGGTGCACTGTTTCTGGTTGTGCATGCACATAAGAGCATGCAATGGCCCGGGTTCAATGGTGGTACACTGCTTCTGGTTGAGCACGCACGTAAGAGTTTGCAAGGGCCCGGGTTCAATGGTGGTGCATTGCTTCTGGTTGAGCTCGCACATAAGAGCGTGCAAGGGCCCAGGTTCAGTGGTGGTGCATTGCTTCTGGTTGAGCACGCACGTAAGAGTCTGCAAGGGCCCCGGTTCAATGGTGCTGCATTGCTTCTGGTTGAGCACACACGTAAGATTGTGCAAGGGCCGGGTTCAATTTTGGTAGATTGCTTCTGGTTGAGCACGCACGTAAGAGCGTGCAAGGACCTAGGTTCAATGGTGGTGCACTGCTTCTGGTTGAGCACACAGGTAACAGAGTGCAAGGACCTGGGTTCAAAACCCCAGTCCCCACCTGGGTGGGGGAATGCTTTACGAGTTGGGAAGAGTGCTGCAGGTATTTCTCTTTTTCTCTTGCTATCTCCCCTGCCCTTTTCAATTTGTTTTATCAATTACATAAATAAATAAAAGAGGAAAGATACATGAGAAAGACATGTCACATATATTGATTCCGGAACCCAGGTCTACCTGCTTTATCTATAGGATCTTTCAGGCCTTTACAGAAATCCTTGTACCTCACTGACAGTCGTGTTCACAGGCTTAAAGGGTGTGCTCTCAACTCTTTCTAGCATAATTCTAAACAAAGAGAGACACAATTTGGGATCATTCATGAGACTGGAAAGCCATTCTTTTTGCTGCAGGGTCAAGGATGACTTTCTTTTCTCTAAGTTGAGATCTGAAATATGTATTTGTAGCTTGTTCAATCAGTGTGATGAATCATCACGCAAGGAAAATGGGTTCAGAGAATTACTCAGTTCACATCTTCATGGACTCAAGATGTAGGAACAGAAAATGTGGCTTTCGTAGCATTCTCCCAATTTCACTAACAGAGAGAACACCTCAGGCCCCTGCTTCCAACTTCCAACCCTTGGTCTGGAAAACTGAGTTGAGCAATTCTACCCCTTAAATGGTTGACTCTGTGGGTATGAGTCAAATGAATAAATTATGCAAAATCAGCCCAAAGCAGACTGTTTTTAGCCATATAATCTGCCCAATTGTACTGTGTTGCCATACTTGCGGGAACTTCACCCTAGCCTTCATAATTTTCATAAAATAACTTGTGTTTTGTTGGTAACTTGTGTAATGCCACATTTGAGAGCTTCATAATAAGTGACTATAAATGCCTCAAGGGGGCTCTGATCTATTGTTGCCAGGCATATTCATTTATTCATAGTGCTTCTGACACAAAGCCATTCGGCAATACTTTACCATCCTGTATAGACTGAACAGGACCTCATGAGAGACAGACTTGTAGACTGCATAGAGACAGAGATAACCTTTGAACAGCATCACACCTGTATGAGCCCTCTTGGGAGTAAGGCCCAGATAGTACAACCATTGTCTAGGCCTTCCGATGTCCCCATGCCCTATGCTTATGGACGGGTACAGCACAGGATGAACACATATTAAAAGCACAGACAGAGATGGCTTGCTATCAAATATCTTATATGTTACCAAAACAGTCGGGCTGAATTAAATTGATTTTTCACTTCAGTATTTGGAAAAGACAAGTTGATATTATTTATATATCAGTAGCTTCATTTTACTTAAATGACTGGTGCAGGATTTTAGAAGAAAGACGTACTGCCATGAACTGCATGCTTCTGTACTTCAAAAATGCATGTGCTGAAAACCAACCCTCCACTGGCCATTGGACATGTGGCCTTCAGTACGTGCTTAGGACATGAGGGTGGAATCCTCATGAGGGAGTGGTACCCATAAGAGACACAAGAAGACTTGCTTTTCTTTGCTTTCTGACTTACGGAGAGGTAGAAGGTGGGCACAGACAAGTGAGGAGGAAAGCCTCACGAGTGGAATCTGTTAGCACTTTGATCTTGGACTTCTCAGTGTGAGAGAGAAGCATTTGCTTACTTGTCTAAGTCACCCAAACAATGGCAATATGCGATGACAGTCCAAGTCAAGACTAGCATCCAGTTTATACCACTACAACACAACTGATCAGACATTTGTCATTAAATGACAAAGATCAACCAATAAATAAGAATATTTATTTCAGTGCAAATTATGTCCATCAACCTAGGACCTACTTCATTCCAAAATGGATCTATGACAGCTTCCCATGAAAAAAATGTGTATGTTAAGGGAGTGCGAAAGCTGGGAGAGAGGGGATTCAGGTTGCCAATTAGAATTTCAGTCTGTTAGTTTCAATAAGTGAACAACAGCTAATAAGACACCAGCCATTGTTGCCAATTAGTGAGCCTTTTCTAAACTATAAACTATAGAAGAATTTTTTCCCTTTCATATTAACTGTAAGCACCAAAAAGACAATGCTTAGTTTTTATGAACTTACTAGCTTGCTTTGAAAATTTAAGAAGTGCAGCTTAATCTTTCAGTGGTTAAGGCTTATTGTCTTTGGTATACAAGATCAGTTATTATTCATATATAGAACAATTGGCTACTGTAAATCTTCATTCTAAAACAAAACATTTACATACTTCCTCTCTTGTTCTTATGATTAGAATTGAGATAATTTAAACTAATATTATGGAATTGATATAGGCTATGGGGTTGGGGGAGGTCAGCGTATGTCCTAATATGTAAATGTAATCACATCAAAATAAGTTATATTCTCCCTGACCTCTTCCACTCTCACTAGAATTACGGTTGCAGTATTTAGTTGCTCTTGTTTGATTTCTAATTTTCATTTCAGTGGATTTTTTATATTCAAGTTCAATCAATAGGTTCAATCAATTCTTCTTGCTCTTAACCACCCAGAGAGGTGTCTCCCCATTGTGTTGGGGAAACAGAACAGGTGCACTATATAGGTGAGATATCTTGTGGACCCCATACATTTTCTAGCTTCGAACTGGAAGAGTATTGTTGGTGGTGGAGCATATGCTTGAGCGCACTTGTTGCAGTGCACAAGGACCTGGGTTCAAGCCCTCAGTCCCCACCTGCAGGGGTAAAGCTTTGTGAGTGGTGAAGCCGTGTTAGCAGGTCTCTCTCTCCCTCTCCATCACCCCCTTCCCTCTCCATTTCTAGCTGTCTCTATCCAATAAATAAATAAATACTTTTTTATTAAAAAAAAGTCTAAAAATAAAAAAGTATTGAAAGAAGAATCGTTGCTGGGGAGCCAAGATGGAAGGCAGCCTCCAGAAGCAATGAAGACACTGGCTCCGCGAGTACCACCTCAGCTCACCGTTTAAATCAGTGGCTCTGTGTAAGCACCACGCTAACCAACTGCAGTCAGTTGTTCTTACTTTTGTCATTAGGGACTCGCTCGCTCGCGTGGTGAAATGTGCCCTTCTTCTAGGCTCCACCAACCCACATATAACTCTGCCTATGCTTCAGGGGGAGCTGCAGACTCTTTTAAGACCAATAAACGGAACGCCAGAATCTTCTACTGCAAATACAAACATCTGGAATGAGTACGGCGATACATTCATAGAAGTAAATCATATCTCTAAATATTCAGCTATCTCTTCTGTATGAAATATCCCTAAGTAAGTCCTACCACCAACGAGGAAAGGAACAATTTAGAATGAAAAGTCAAATGAAGAAATGGCCCCATCCAATATTTTGGTGAACAAAAACTTGCTTTGTTGTTGTTCTATCATTTTAGTGACTGAGTAGTCCTGTTTCCACTACTCTTTCTCTCTCTTTCTTTTGGAAATCAACTGCTCCTGTGGCCATTTTTCCCCCCACTTTGGTGGTTGCTGTTGTTGGATAGGACAGGGAGAAATTGTGAGGGGAGGGGGCGGCTAGAGAGGGAGAGAGAGAGACACCCTGCTTCACCATTTAGACGCTTCCCCCTGCAGGTGTGGAGCCGGAGTTGGAACCCGGATCCTTGTGCTAGTGCAGCACCACTGGGCCCACACTATTTATTTCGCCTAAGGAAGAGAAAGTCTCAGCAACACCTAAGATGACAATGATGATTTTAATGTGCATTCTTAAAGATCATGCCTGCAGTCACTGCACAGTCATTTCATTATAATGGAGAGTGGCAGCTGTTCCTGCCACACTTTCTAAGTGAAAATACTGCTAGACAGGAGTATTTAAAATTATTCTAAACTGGACAGATGTGGTAGAAGAGGTATATTCTGGGAGAGGTCGATGGCCTCTCTACTATGAAGAGATACACATCATTGTTTATGCAAGCATAAATACTCTACATTCAGTTCTAAGCTCTTTCTCATTTTACTTTGCCTGTATAATTTGAAAGTGGAGATTAGGGAGTCGGGTGGTAGCACAGTGGGTTAAGCACATATGGCACAAAGCGCAAGGACCGGTGGAAAGATCCCGGTTCGAGCCCCTGGCACCCCACCTGCAGGGGAGTTGCTTCAATGCCACCAAAAAACTGATCTGAGATTCTCCTTTGCATAAACAATGATATTCTAAATATCTAAAATAAAATAAAGCCCAAAACTTAGTTTCCCATCGCATTTCTGGGAAGTATACCTGGAAAATGACCTATCCTGTATGTCTTAAAATAAAGCAGATCTATTTTGACTACTCCATTCTAAAAGTCCTAGATTCCTACCTATGAAATACTTAACTGCTTTTCCTTCAAATTGAGCTTCATTCTGATCTTTCATTGCAGTCTGACTAACATCTTCCCAAGGTGGATTCTTAAACTGTAGCTTTGGCTGTTTAAGAGAGATTGAGTAAACAGAAAGAGTTGGAAAGCTCTATTGTCTTAATTGCTAAGTGGTTTAGCAGAGTATAAATAGTAATAGCTATATATTAACACTAACAAGGTAACAGTGATTTCAAATACATTTTTCAATTTCTGACTTTAGATACAAGTATAACATTGTACTCTTCAATGCTCCTATAGTACTCAAGATGAAGTCACAGATTTTAGGGACATCTTTACATGTAAAATCAAAATATTTAACTCTTTATGATTATTAAGAGAGAATGGTGATTCTGTTTGAGGTATACTCAATTGTCTTGATTGCACACTCATTCCTAGAAATCAATGACCCTATGTCCCAAAGGAATGAGAGGCAGAAATGAATAAAATGGGAATTTGTTAACAGATTCACCTGGGAAATTTTATCCAGTAATTAAAGTAACTTTAACCCTTACAGCCTTACCTGTGGGTTACACAGCACTGACCAAACATTGTTTTAGGAGTCTGATAACTTGAGTTTACAGATTCCTTCCATTTGCAAAGCTACTTCAATTTCTACAGACATCTGTTCTATAGAATTTGTTCCCCAATTTATAGTTATCTTTTTAAAAGCAAACATCCATGATATGAAAAATCTTTAAACTAATTCGTTCCAAGACAAGGGTTGGGAAAGGAAGACAGTGAGACAGAGGGTCAAACCCAGTCTACTGCCTCTATTGACTCAAGGACTTAGGACGGGTCTTTACATTTTTAATTGGCTAAAAGTGAAATAAGAGCGATGCTTCCTGGCATGTGAAAATAATGAGAAATTTATTTCTGTAAAGTTGTCTCATTGTAACATAGTCCTTTCTGTTCATTTATTGATTCAGTTCCTCCAGTCATGCATTTCCTCATTATTACACCTAGTCAGATAAGGGTAGAAAGAGGATTTTCTTTTTTAATTAGAATTTTTTCCACTTCATCCCCAGGACTGTGAAATGATGCAATCAATATGAAAAACATTGAGAGATTGTTTGTTTGTCTGTTTTTAAAAAAGTGAAAGGTGAGTCAGTCTAGGATTAAGCTGTGCACCAGAGTTTAGAGAAAGATCTGAAACATGTCTTCACACTCATGTCGAGCACAGCACTTGCTAGAAAAGCTGTGATTGGTGGGATCAACCCGAGAGTTCATAGGTGAATGTAGCAGATATGCAGAGTAGAACATTACTCATCCTTGAGATGAAAGAGTGCTCATGAAAACATCAAATGACAGACAGACACAATGACATTTCATAAGCAGAGGGAGAATGATTTTTCTTTTCACTGTCACCACGGCTTTGGTGTGTTTATGTATGTGTGCGTGCATGCATGTGTGTGTGCATGTGTGTGTGTGTGTGTGTGTGTGTGTGTGTGCGCGTGTGAGCACTGGAGATCAGAAAACCTTTTCCTTATACATAAAAAACTTCTCAAAATTACATATGCCAGAGTGCAACTTTCCAGAACTTAAATTTCTTTCTTTCTTTTATTAATATTTATTTATTTATTCCCTCTTATTCCCTTGCTGTTTTATTGTTGCAGTTATTATTGTTGTTATTGATGTCATTGTTGTTGGATAGGACAGAGAGAAGTGGAGAGAGGAGGGGAAGACAGGAGGAGAGAAAGACAGACACCTGCAGACCTGATTTACCGCTCGTGAAGTGACTCCCCTGAAGGTGGGAAGCCAGGGGCTCAAACCGGGATCCTTACCTCGGTCCTTGCGCTTTGCGCTATGTTTCCTTAGCCTGTTGCGCTACCACCCGACTCCCAGAACTTTAACAGATGTTCAATGACAACATATAGCAGAAAAACATGATATATCATGATAGAACACGTTATTCAACTATAATCATTCCTTGCTCACATTTTGATCACTCCATAATAAGGGATTTTATTTTGCCATATGCCTTTCTTTTTTTTAAAAAAAATATTGTCTTTATTTATTAGACAGCCAGAAATTGAGAGGAGAGGGGGAGGTAGAGAGGGAGAAAGACAGAGAGACCTGTAGCCCTGCTTCACCACTGTTTGCAAAGCTTTCCTCCATGCAGGTGGGGGCCAGGGACGCGAACCCAGGTCCTTGTGCATTGTAACATGTCCGCTTAACCAGCGTGCCACCACCTGGCCCCGCCATATGCCTTTCTTAAGTGAGCTGCGACTCATTACTTCTGAGTCTGGCTTGAGGCCAGTTGAGACACACAGCCAATACCCTGGAGAAATGTCAGAAGTAAGGATATAGGAAAACAGAGATAAACTGAATTAGCTGAGATGTTGTGCAGTTACACGGCACCCCTGTTGTGCTGGTCTCTCCATGTGATTTTACATCACAGCTGCAGCTTAGCTCCATGTCTGGGGCTCATAAATGACCTTCCCTCACCCATTTCATTTGTGACAAATTTATTAGTCCTTTCCTAACAATGAAACGAGAACCAGGGATTTAAATTACAACCAGAATGTATTAAAGGCATGAAGCCTTCTGTAGGTAATAATTTCTATTCCATTTTATGAGTAACTACAGAAATATTGTTAACAGACATGAAATGTTTTTTATTAACATGCTAATCAGTCTTCACACTTTTAAAAGTAAATATTCAACATCTAACAAACTGAATTTGGAATAGTAAGTGTAATGCAGATACTATGGAAAGAAGTACACTTTAGAATCAATTTTTTGAAACCAAAATAATCATGGATTATAATAAAAGAAAAAGATATAAGAGAAGATGCTTATTAATCATTTTACTGCATTTCGGTTTTATCATTTTTCTACTCTTCAGAATTTATGCAAACATTTTTAGTGTTGCTTTTAATTTTTGCCAGAATATTCTGAACCTGGTTTAAAACTGAAATCGAAGAAGCCCGAGGAGGGTTTTAATAACAACTTTCTTTGGTCTGTTTATTTAAAACATGATGAATAAGCAAAGAGAAAAGGTACAGAATGGAAAAAGCAAAATGATCCCTTCTCTTCCCTAGCAGTGCTCGCGATCATTGGATCGCTCTCAATCTTGCACCAGGAATTAAAATCTGCCTCACGTGTCAGCAGCCAGGTGTCCTCCCATGTGACACTGTCTCAGCTGCCATGTGTACGAAGGCTTACAGGCTGGGGTTCACAAGTAGTTCAAAGTCATGGGAAGACAGCAAGAAGTTCACTAATATTTTGTCCCCAGAAATACTGACATATTTAAAGCTCTTTATAAAAGGAAAAGGGAAAGGAAAACTGCTTCAATCTCTCTCTCTCTCCCTCTCTCTCTCTCCCTCTCCCTCTCTCTCTCTCTTTCACCATGAATCCACTGCTCCTGGAGGCTATCCCCCCCCCCCCTTTTGTTGCCCTTGTTGTTGTAGCCTTGTTGTGGTTATTCATGTCGTTGTTGGATAGGACAGAAAGAAATGGAGAGAGGAGGGGAAGACAGAGGGGGAGAGAAAGACAGACACCTGCAGACCTGCTTCACCACCTGTGAAGCAACTCCCCTGCAGGTGGGGAGCCGGGGACTTGAACCGGGATCCTTACGCCGGTCCTTGCGCTTTGTGCCATGTGCGCTTAACCCGCGTGCTACCGCCGACTCCGGAGACTGCTGAATTCTTAAGACTTGTGCTTTGCATCATCTTGGATAAAGAGAACCAGACACACACTCGCGCGTGCTCGTGTGTGTGTGTGTGTGTGTGTGTGTGTGTGTGTGTGTGTGTGTGTGTGTGTGTGTGTAAATTCTGTAAGGAAAATGATCTAGTCAATCAGTTCCCATACCTTCAGACACAATAGCACTTCACTCTCAGAGTGTCCCATTTCCAGTTTTATTCGGCCATAAATTTGGAATTAAAATTAAGTTGCAAATTTCAGGTAAAATAGGGTGATAAAATTTAATGATCACTACAATCTCAAGTGGAATCTATTTTTCTGAGCTCAGTTCCCTGCCCTCCTGAGGGCTCTTGATGTAGTAAATTGAAGTATGTTCATCTAATTGGCCGAGACCCTGCTTGACCCTCACACAGACTGTTGGCATTCTAGCTCAGTTGAGACCTCATGCCAAGTTTAAAGCTTGGTAAGACTCCTTACCATCTCAAAAATGGGGAAAGTTTAATGACTGATTAAGTAACTTAGCCCTCAAAGTGTTCCCCACCTTCCACCTCCCATAAGCACCTGTGTTTATTTGTTTCTGTCTTCGCCTAGAATGTTTCCCAGCCCCCCTCTCTCCTTGCCACAGTTCAGAGACAGGAGGACACACAGGACACACAGAGTCTAGTCTGTGAGCACTGCATCTTGGGATGCGTCACAGTTTGGTTTCTCCAATTCAAGAAGTTCCATGATAGCTCCAGTGAGTCCCACAGCAGGAAACTGTGCTCCTTCCAGTCTAACGAAGTCTCAGCCAACCCTAGCTTACCAATTTATTCCCGCTGGGGCTTCTGAAATGGACTACAGTATCTTGCAGGCAATTCAGAGTTTCGGGGGGGGACTTAAAAATTCTTTCACCATCTGGAGATCGGAAGTGAGAAGACAGACAGATGATCACTTTTGCTGCTCAAGTAGCTCGAGCACTTTGAGCCACCATCTCCATGCCTTTACTGACTCTCTCTAAAACCCCCAAAGTACTGTGTGGTTTAAAAGCCAGGCAGGGTCAGAGATGAGTGACTACAAAGCCATGGCGATTATCTAGCCGGTCTGTCATTAGCAGGGTTATCACGCAGCAGTTCACCAGGCAGACTGCCTCTCTCCTGGGACGATGAGATGTGACTGTTCTGCACTGCCAGTCAGCTTCTACCAGGGCAATTTATTTGCCCATGTCACCCCCTCCCCAACTCCCCTTTGGGGGTTTTTCCATGTCCACTTTATCTCCAGCAATGGTTTGCCAACTCTACCCTGGAATTCTTTTCCATACTATAATACCCCTCCATGAGTATTTATTAGGTGGTTCAAAAATAACAGGGAGATTTTAGGCCCCTCCTTCCCCCTTTGCAAACACCCCTGCCACAGGTTGCTTTGCGAGTAGCTAGGAAAAAGTAATGGGTGAGGAAAAGATCATCGCTGAGCCTCACTTCAGATGCTTTTGTCTCAGGATTATTGAGGTAGCAAAACCATAATCAAACACCTGCCCCTGTGTTCCCAAAACATTTCTTTAAAAAAAAATCATATCCTTCAAATGGAAGGTTTCAGACTATTTTTAAATGCTATCTAGGAGAGAAATTAAATATAATTGTGGGTTATTTCGAAGACAGCATGCCAGTAATGTTGCATAATATCTTTCAGGGGCCATGGCTTTGGGGACATCTTAGAAAAAACACATTATTTAAAAAAAAATAAACCCACTTTTAAAAATTCATCAAAGAAGCTAGCTCATTCCTAATGACAATACTGAAACAAATGAGTGTTCAGAAACTCTTGTGACATACATCCTAAAACAAAATGCTTTTATCCTTAAAATAATGAGATTGGGGAGTCGGGCTGTAGCGCAGCGGGTTAAGCGCAGGTGGCGCAAAGCACAAGGACCGGCATAAGGATCCGGGTTTGAATCCCGGCTCCCCACCTGCAGGAGAGTCGCTTCCCAGGCGGTGAAGCAGGTCTGCAGGTGTCTGTCTTTCTCTCCTCCTCTCTGTCTTCCCCTCCTCTCTCCATTTCTCTCTGTCCTATCCAACAATGACAACAACAATAATAACCGCAACAATAAAACAACAAGGGCAACAAAAAAGGGGAATAAATAAATAAAAAAATAATAATAATGAGATTGATAGTCACATGAAATCTGCACAATCAATTTCATTTTTAGATTTAAATTTCTCCCTCTCCCTCTCTCTCTCTCTATATATGTGTATATGTATGTGTATGTGTATGTGTATGTGTATGTTTACTAATAAGAGAGAGAGAGCGAGAAAGACAAGAGCCCTGCTCAGCTCTGGCTTTGGTGATGTTCCAGATGGAACCCGGGACCTCACAGCCTCAGACATGAAAGTCTTTTACATAACCACAGTGCTGTCTCTCCAGCATGGCAGAATTTCATTATTTCAACGCTGTGATTTTTTTTTTTCCACTTTCTCATTATATTCACTCAGGAGCTATCCCTAGACGTTGCAATTCCCGTTGCACAATCTGACTAAAGTCTAAATTCAGAATCCTGGTTGCACATGCAGTGATACCAAAGAGGTGGGGATGTGAAGGAGAGGGAGGGTGGCGCCAGCTCCCTGAGGGCTGAGAGACAGACTACTGTTCACCCTGCAGGCAGTCTGCGGACTGGCGCACAGCAGGTCCACGTGAAGTCAGCATGTAGAATTAATAGTAAGGAAAGCCCGCCCGGCACCAGGGTTTGCTTGTTTGTGTGGAGCTGGGGCTTCCTGCATGTGACCTTTCTCTTTCATATGGCTATACAGATGGAAACTGATGGATGTACAGATGATACTGCCTCAAAATAAAGACTATTTAGTAAAAGAGAAGAAGGAATGGGAAGAGTTATGTTTGCACTCACCCATAATAAAATGAAAAGCAGGCTGACAGGAAAGAGGTATATGAGTACAGGCACATATGAGGACTTTCCCAGATACCTTTGACTTATTTCCATAGTTAAGCGTAATATTCTTTTTGGTCTGCTTTCTGAGAGTTACAAAACAACATGGGGAAAAAGTAAGAAATGAACCAGGTAGATTGGTTATTTAAAAAAATGTAAACAGGAAAAAAAAACTTAAAAAAAAAATTCGGGGTCGGACGGCAGCGCAGCAGGTTAAGCGCACATGGCGCGAAGCACAAGGACTGACATAAGGATCCCGGTTCGAGCCCCCGGCTCCCCACCTGCAGGGGAGTCGCTTCACAAGCGGTGAAGTAGGTCTGCAGGTGTCTGTCTTTCTCTCCCCCTCTCTGTCTTCCCCTCCTCTCTCCATTTCTCTCTGTCCTATCCAACAACAATGACATCAATAACAACAATAATAACTACAAAAACATTAAAAACAACAAGGGCAACAAAAAGGAAATAGATATTTTAAAAAATGTAAGCAGGGGCTGGGCAGGGGTGCACCTGGTTGTGAAAGCATATGTTATAAAGTGCAAGGTCCCAAGTTCAAGGCCCCAGTCCCCACCTGCAGGGGAGAAGGCTTCACAAGTGGTGAAGCAGGGTTGAAGGCATCTCTCTTCCTCTCTGTCCCTCCATTCCTCTTGATTTCTGTCTGTCTCTATCCAGTAAATAAATATAAATAATAAAATTTAAAACAAAGCAAGCAAGCAGAAGTTCTTGCCCTACAAGCTACCACAAGCAAGGTGTCAGTCACTGAATACTTTTTAACCAAATTGGGGAAAAGTGGATTACCTTTTATATCTATTTAAAATGCTGCAGATGGTCTCCAGGGGATTAAAGAAAGGACTAGCTGATTTTAGTGAACTTCCAAGCGCATATGCAAATAGGACGCTGATAATGCACTACGTATTTATAGTCAAAGACAATACTTTGTGTTTAAGAAGAGCAACAAACAGTGTAACTGCAAATGAATGTTACAAGAAAAAGAAAGAAAGAAAGAAAGAAAGAAAGAAAGAAAGAAAGAAAGAAAGAAAGAAAGAAAGAAAGAAAAAGAAAGAAAGAGGGGGGAATAACCCAGAGCAGGCAATGATAAACTCCCTGGAGAACTTTGGTAGCTGCGAGCAGCACCGTGGAGAATCACGGCCAAATATGTTTGTCTCCGTTGTTCCTAACCCTCTGAAGGCTGAATGCACTCTCCGTTCTGTTGCCCTCTCTAGTCCTTGTTTTATCCTTTTTACTTTCCCAGTGACTCCTTCCAGCCACTCCGAGTCATCTGCCCTTTAAACACTTTGCTTTAACACTACATTCAAAGACAGAGAGGGAAGACTGAAGCTCACCAACGGCTGCCATGCAAGTACCGGCTCCCTCTGGAAAGCATACTTGGACTGCCACGTCACCGCCATTCTTCAGCTCACCTCCCACTTCCCTTGACAGCCAGTGAACAGAGCAGGTGTTCCTCTGATATGCTCATGCACTGACTCATATGTCCTTCTGATGGCATTTCACTTTCTCACTATAAACACCCAGCAGCCTTTCCACTAGCTCATATAATAACTCCTTTCGCTGATACATCTACAAAGGTCTGGAGGGAAGAAGCAAAGCCGGCTATTTGCAGTTTGTGTCTGTGTCCCCAGCACGGAGAAGCAGGTGCCTTGCACAGAAATGTTGCTCAATAAATATTTGCTCAATGACCATACGGAGCCCATTTCGGTTGCAAGGAACAGTTCAGAAATAAATAACCATCCCCTACTCTTACAGAGGGTAACAGAAAACGCAGAGTGTCTGTTATACATAATTATATGACGATAATGAGTAAATAAAATTGACTCCAATTTGGGTACATGGGGATCAGCTAACACTGCAAATTGGAATTAAATATTTAGTCCTCCCTTCTGGGATAATCTAATCCACACTAAACACTTCTAGAAGACAGTTTTATGATTTTTATATTACAGATGAGAAAAACAGGCACAGCAGAGTTAATTGAGTGACTGAAGGTTACCCAGTGAATCCTGAGCAGAGCCAGGACTGAAAATTCAAAGTTGTCAATCTCCAATTCTTAGTGCCATAAATTTTGCAGGACCTTATCTTGTCTTTTTTCTCCCTCGACTTCTACTATGTTATTGTGGAATATCAGTCCATATACTTGAATCATCTCCAAACTATCACCTTTGGTTTTTAGTCTGAATCCAGAAACTCAGATGGGTGGGCACTTCTTGGTAGATTTTCCCTTCAGTCTTTAAAGAGAAGGGCCTTATGTGCCTGTTCTCCTGTACACTTTGAGGAGCAGTCATTTCCCCTCTGTTCTTTCTCGCATGCTAATAGAAGGCCTTAGCTGCCACTACAAAGCGGCATATTTTAACTCTGTTAAACACTGGCTATGGGACAACCTAGTGGATGGTCTACATCTAGAAATGCCTCTGGTCAGTTGGCTGGAACATTCCATCGCACTCGGTGGACGTGTTGGTAAAGGACACTGTCAGTGCTTAATAAATATTTGAGAAGCAACATAGCTTGACAGGGTTATTGATTCCAACATTCGTGTTGTGAGAGAAATAAACTCAGAGAGCTCTGTTTGTGATGCCACTCCAAAGGCCAGATATGTGCTAAGTACCCAGTGATTTGTTAGGTTGTATTTGGTGCCAATGGCAAAGGCAAAGCATGAAAATAAATAAATAAATGCCTGAAAAGGCCTTTGCTACCTTCTAAAATATACATCTCAAGTTTTTATAACAACGCACATTACTGATGCTTACTTCTCAGAGATAGGCAGAATGAGTGTCTATGTGAGATTTCTCCTTGCTTCAGACCAGACCAACCAGAATTCTTTTTTCCCTTTATACTTCACTGTAGCTCAAGATATGAAAATAATTTAATGTGCATACAACTAGGGTGACACAGACAACTTGTACTGGGTGTATGGAACTATAATCTTCATTACTTCCTGAGCAACAATGTAGTTCTCTGCATAGACACCCCATCATGTGAGAAGAAGCCCCTGTTACAGAACTCACTCGTTGGGCTTTGTTCAGTCCATCCGTCATTTGCCAGAGACAAAAACTTTTACCCCTAGAGCACTCAAGTCAGCTCAGCATATCACTTTTCACACCCTCCTTGGAGTTCCCAGTCCAGGAAGAACTCCAACTATCCAAAGTATTTACTAATCCCCAAAGTGACTTTAAGTGAATTGGTTCTGTCATATGAGTATAAATGATTGTGTTTCCCCTAATGGAGACAGACATTTGAGCCACCCATTTGTAACACAGCCCAACAAAAAATCTAGAGAGATGCTCTGTCAGATGACAACTTAAGATCAACTGCTCATATGCCAATTAAAGTTTTGCTGCAATCTTCAAAACGTTGTTTTCCTGTCTACAAAACCATGTATAAATCCACAGTGACTTGAGAAGCATAGATTTGTATTAAGCTGCACACAGGTGTTGATATTTAATATTCTTGGTTGATTACTGGTAGATGACATTCATGAAGCAAGGACACTTTTCTATTTCATAGGAAAATATACATTCCATGTATTTATTCTCATTCATCACTTTTGGCTTGAGATGGATTTTGAGAGGATGTTGGTTTCATTTCCTAATGCCTTAACTTCTATTAAGCTACACCTAGGGATGGAGGTAGCAAGGGTAGCAGAGAGGCAGAGTTGGCTTCAGTGTTAGAAGATTATCAGGGGAGGGGATGGGAAATGGAGCTCTGGTGGTGGGAACTGTACCCCTCTTATCCTATGGTCTTGTCAGTGTTTCCATTTTATAAATAAATTAATTAATTAAAAAAGAAGATTATAAAAGCGTCAAGTACTTCTAAAAGGAAGCAAACTCCAATTAATATTTTTAAATTCTGGCACTTTTCACCCTGTTTACCAGAGGAGTCTGAATGTGACAATAAAAAAAAGGCTGTCAGAGCAAAAAGCAAATGTCTTCATTCCATAGACACATTCCTTATTGGAGAATTTACCTGTAGAGATTCCATTTCTTCATCTTTTCTTTGGGTCTCTTCTAGCAGATCTGCAATAAGGAAGCAAAACATCTGTTAAAAACCAAGCAAAAAGAATGAGTAACCTCTTCTTATGATCAAGTTGAATTCCATCAGTAGCCTGTGTACATTTCTACCTGGAAAAAGAACTGCTCATTGGTGTTGAGTGATGCTGAGTATGGGAACTGATGAAACTGTGAACCCTGCCAAACTGGAGGTAGTTTTTATCAGAGATAGTAGAGAAGGGGGTCAGCTTAATCACAAATCTAAAGCCATATTAATATTTTAGGGATTTTGTCCAATGCTAAAAAGTGAAAGCAACACAAAATTTCCTGTTAACAAAGAAAACTTATTTTTTGCATTTGAAAGAAAGTTAGAAACAAGACATTTGCTCTTAAATTAAACTTCCACTTCAAGTCAATTAAAAAACATTTTTATTACCTTTATTTATTTATTGGATAGAGAGTGAAAGGGGGAGATAGAGAGCAAGAGAGGCAGAGAGACACCTGCAGCCCCGCTTCACCACTCACAAAGCTTCCTCCCTGCAGGTGGGGACCGTGGACGTGAACCTGGGTCCTTGTACATTGTAACATGTGCGCTCAACCAGGTGTGCCACCACCCGGCCCCCCAGAGTAAATTTTTATAGACAAACTGGAACTGTGAAAAAATGGGTGTTGTTAACAGAAGCAGAACACTACCTGCAAAGACCCGTCAATTATCATTTCACGGTGAGAGGGCGGGAAGTACTGAGGCTGCGCCTGGCATCATCTCAGAGAAACTAGTGATGGCCAGGGAAGGCAGGCAGCTAACGAGAGTTTATCTAAATGCATGTGGATAGCCATGTGGATAGCCATGGTGTCTCAGTGCCCGAGGGTACTGGGTGGGCTTACTAGACAGGAAGATAGACTTACTTGGCAAGCAGAGTTTTCTGCCCACAGCTATACCACCCCATCTCCCAGACCTAAAGGGGTTTGTGGGCTGGGCATGAAACTCCTACAGCAGCACACGCTGGTGCTCGCATCTGCCTTACTCTGGGGCTGATATGGCCAGTAAGTGGGCTGCACAAAGGGAAAAAATACGTACGTTACAGGAATTCGATATATTTATGTGTGTCCAGAAAAGGCAAATATGATTTTTTTTTTTAAAACAAGTGTCGTGTTCACCACAGGAGGAAGCAATAGTAAGGCAGGAAGACAAGTTACATGGGTGTATGTCTCTGAAACCTTAGGGGACCTGGCAGGTAACATCTTATGGTGAAGACCCTTTAAGACTGCGTGGCAAGAGTCGGGTGGTAGCGCAGCCGGTTAAGCACTGGTGGTGCAAAGCACAAGGACGGGCGGAAGAATCCTGGTTCCAGCCCCCGGCTCCCCACCTGCAGGGGAGTCACTTCACAGGTGGTGAAACAGGTCTGCAGATGTCTGTCTTTCTCTCCCCCTCTCTATCTTCCCCTCCTCTCTCCATTTCTCTCTGTCCTATCCAACAACGACAACAATAATAACAAGAATATAAAAAAAAAAGGGCAACAAAAGGGAATAAATAAATAAATATTTTCAAAAAAAGACTGCATGGCTAAGAGAGCTACAAAGGGGTCACAAGTAATCTCCTTGAGACACAAAGAAGTGGAGTTGGGGGCTGGGTGGTGGCGCACTTAGTAGGAAGCATAAGGGCCGAGCACCAGCTCCTCACCTGCAGGGGAGTCGCTACACAGGAGGCGAAGCAGGTCTCCCTCTCTCTACCTTCCCCTTCCCACTTAATTTCTCTTTGTCCTATGCAAAAAAAAAGAAAGAGGAGTAATGGATTTGCAGTGCAGGCACCAAGCCCCAGTGACACCCTAGAGGCGGCCTTCTCTGCACTGGCAGCAGCTGGAACACTGTGTTTTCCTGTCCTCTTTCACTGTCTATATCTGAAATATAAAAGATTTGTTTATTCATCCACCTATCTATGTGCAAGACAGAGAGAAAGAGAGCAAGACAGAGATAGTGCATCTCTCTGGTATATGCAGTGCACTGACTCAATTGGAGACTTCATACACCCAGGTCCTTCACTCTGCCACTGTGAAACCTCCTTGGTGACACAGAGCTGTTCTCATACTGGTTCATACTCCAGCCTCTGGAAGGGCATACAGAGGCCAGGTGTAGTGCACCTGGTTGAGCGCCCAAGGCCCCAGGCTCAAGCCCCCGGCCCCTTCTGCAAGGGGGAAGCCTCACAAGCAGTGAAACAGGGCTGCAGGTGTCTCTCTCTCTCTCTCTCTCTCTCTCTCTCTCTCTCTCTCTCCCTCCCTCCCTTCCTCCCTCCCTATCTCCCTTCTTCCTTCTTAATTTCTGTCTATAAAATAAATGAATAAATAAGATACATGTATATTTGCAGCCTTGTGACCTCTATTTAGCACCTAATGCCTATATTTTTTACTTAGCTTCGGCCTCCAAATTGCCATTTCTTCCTACATCCCCACTCTCTATTGTTTGAGCAATGTACATGGGATGATAAACAGCATTATTAACCAGTGTTGATGAGATATGACTGCTGAGCATTGCTGAGAAGCTAGTACACTAGAGCGGGTGGGCTGAAGGCCAGGAAAGACACGAGACCTCTGGGCAGCTGAAGTGACATACTGCTCTGGGAACTGAGTATGATTAGCGTAAGTTGCTGTAATGATCGGTTCTGCTGTCTGCCCTGACCAGTTTTAGGACAAATGATGAGCATTTCAAGGCTGAGGGGCCACACTGTCCAGGCATTTCCCACCGTTGTATTCCTATCTGGCTGTTTGATTCTCCAGTTTGCTGTTCAGTATAAACAGCCCTTCAACTGCTGTGCAGACCACTCGGCTAACAGTGATCCCATTAACACCAGTGATCGGAGGTATCGTTTGTTTGGTTTTGTTTTTGTGTTTGGTGAGAAGGCAGGCAGTTCTGTAGATTTGTCTACAGACTGGCACCAGTTCTGTCAATGACTTAGTATCCAACTCTGTAAATGAGTAACCTGTTATTTCATAGAGTCGTCAGAGAGAGGGTGATCCATCTATATATAGATATATGAACAAGCACCAGCTGTGAGAGTTGGGGAATCCAGCTGTTGTATTTGTCCTCCTCCCTCGCACACCCCAGCTGGTGTGTTTTCTTCCCACTTCACATTTCTCTGGCTCTCCTAGAGTAAAAAATATATCAGGCTCATGTTTTTTTTGGCTAAGGCAGTCTTGTCCCACTCATTTCTTTCACGGTCTCTCTGACTAGTGGTCTGGCCGGTAAGGGAAGTTTGACACTTTTGATATTTTGATTTTGGTTCCTGGTAGGAAGCAAATAGGTTGTTTACTTTTTTTTTTTTTTAAAGGAACGCAAATATTTAGATTGAGGTGAAAATCACTACAGCTCATATATTTTAAAAGTACACAGGACAAATTCACTTTTTAAAATTTTTTAAAAATTATCTTTATTTTTTCATTTATCGGATACGCGCTCTTATTATTTAAAAAGTCACCCTTCTGTATGCCTGTGAAAGTCAGGAAAATTCAAGGAAGATAAGCTGCGTAATTTAAATACATATAAGCAAAACGCCCTCAAATATTCTGCCTTCAGACTCCATCTGCAGTTGGCAGTCACAGTACTTGGAACTCGGTCATATCTACTGCCACCCACTGGCATTTATCTGGATAACCACAGCGAGTCAAGATACTCTCATCATGTCTCGCCACAAAACCCACACTGGTTGAAATGCAGAGCAACACTCAGAAAGTATGGCTGCTCTCTGTGGTTTCCCTCGGACACTGAAACAACATACTGGCCTGCAGATGAAGACCAAATAGTCCAACAAATGAAAGGGTTATAACCCGCTGTCTGCTCTAGGTATATGTTGAAACATCTTAGTACAGGCACTCACTCGTGTTTTATTGGATGCCAGCTCATTTCTGATGACACCTACTATCTTGAGAAGCCCAGGGATTTAAAACTTCTTTCCCCACAAAACTTTTATGCTACAGAAAATAACGTAGTAATCGACTCCATTTCACAGGCTCAGTTCTGGCACAGGGAAACACAAACACCAATGTTTAAAACTATAGTTTATGGGGTCGGGTGGTGGCTCAGTGGGTCAAGCGCAGGTGGCGCAAAGCACAAGGACCGGCGTAGGGATCCCGGTTCGAACCCCCCGGCTCCCCACCTGCAGGGGAGTCGCTTCACAGGCGGTGAAGCAGGTCTGCAGGTGTCTATCTTTCTCTCCCCCTCTCTGCCTTCCCCTCCTCTCTCCATTTCTCTCTGTCCTATCCAACAACGAACAACATCAACAATGGCAACAGTAATAACCACAATGAGGCTACAACAACAAGGGCAACAAAAAGGGGGGAAAAATGGCCTCCAGGAGCGGTGGATTCATGGTGCAGGCACCGAGCCCAGCAATAACCCTGGAGGAAACAAAACAAAACAAAACAAAACAAAAACTATAGTTGATTTTAAAAGCAAAAAGAGTAGACACATTGTCTCTCGGATTTTGTAAGAATGCTGCTGGTTCCCAGAGAGGAGATGGGCAGAGGATTTCAGCGGCATGTTCAGAGAGAAACACACACATACATATAGATACACCAGACACCAGATAGCTTGTGAATTTGTGAGTCAATGTTAAAGCACTACTGATAAAAATCATTTGAAAAATAGAAAAATGGGGGGGAGTCGGTGGTAACGCAGCGGGTTAAGTGCACATAGCGCAAAGCCATTAAGGCTTAAGTTTATAGTCAGGTTTCTAGAAAACAGATATTCAGAGTAGGTATGCTTAACTCAGTGGGTGGGAGAAATAACAGGAGGGGCTTTTATCTCGGTACTTGCAAATTCTCTGCTATTAGTCATCTGACTGCCAATTAATCGTTCCTGTCCATAGTGATCAGAGAAGAATCCTTTACTGCAAAGATGCCTCTGGTACTGACTTTAAAAATTATTTACTTATTTTGGATTTAAACAAAAAGAAATTGAGAGGGGATGATGAGATAGAGAGGGAGAGAGAAAGAGAGACACATGTAGTGAGATTCATGCCGCGTTCCTCCTGCAGGTAAGGACCAGGGGCTTGAACCCGGATCCTTACACATGGTGGAGTGTGTGCTCAACCTGGGGCACTACCCTCTGGTACTGACTTTTAAAGCACAGTATTTTGGCAGGTTGCAGCACTGTCTCTAAGTATTAGCTGTTTTCTCTTTGATTGGCTCAGTGCCTGCGTAACAATTATTCAGAATTAATATGAATGGCAATCATCCTCAAACTATTGAACAGATCCAAGAAATTCTTCACTCAGTTTAAGTAATTATTCTTATTGTTTTAACATTCTCATTCACCTCTAATATCTGTATTTATTTCTTCCATGGTAAGTAAACTTTAGATAATTACAAGTCTTCCCATTTTGTTCTTTAAACCCTCACAATTACAATAATTCTTCTATATCTTCTTATCCAGAGTCATTTAAAAAATTTCAGTACAAAAATTAACTGTTTCATCAAGGAGTAGAAAAAGAGCATAAAATAGATTTCATACAACTGGATTATAAAAAAAGATATTTTCATTTGCCACATCAGTTTCTGTTCTTGTCAAGAGAAAAAAAAAATGCAAACCAGCCTCCAGTGTAAGATCATAGCATGAAAAGAAAACTCTTAAATGAGTGTTTTCTTTTGGTTTTATGTTCTGATGGCAAATGGTCTTCATGGGGAATCTCACAGGTCATTGGTTCTTTTAATTAGTGACTTTTGCTGAACATAAGGAGCTTCACGTAATTTTTACTACTGGTCACAACGGCCTAGTCCATTAACAAATCGTCATATTAACACTGGCCACATTGTGCTGCCTATCTTTAAAAGGTTGCTCTTTTCACTGTCATAGATTTTAATTAACTTTTCCATTCCCACTAGGATTGGTCGTCACCTGATAGCGACAGAGGCATTTCCCTTTTTTGCTTCTGGATCTACAAAAGTTTTGCCTACAAAGAGGTCCAGAAAAAAAAAAGAAAAAAAGAATGGAAAGATGTGGATTTTTAAATTAGATGGCAGCAGCGTCATATAGACATGTTCAAAGTAGCCGGGCTCTGTGAACTCCGCTGGCATCCTGATTGAATCCATTTCGTGCTGCCGCAGTGCCTCTGGAAGTCTCTTTAAAACTTCCCCTTGGTAGCAGCAGAGTGGCCACTCAGGTTTGCACTAGCCGGGAACAGAACATATGACCACACGAACAGGCTGGGAGGAGTGTAGGCTCAGGAGGTGAGGTAGGGGAGCGGGAGGAACGCACTCCAGTTGCTTAGATTCCGCTAAGCAGAAACCGTTCTCTTCAGGAAGCAGGATGTACCCTGCTTACAGTTTAATCCCTGTGGTTTAGGTGAGTCTAGGCGTTTACACCAGACCTGGGGGGTGCGCTGGAACAAGGGTCTCTTCTCCCAGTACTTTCATGTACAGATGGAGTAGAGAGCAGAAGAGTCTGGCTCTTGACCACCATTCCACACATCTGTGGCCTATCTCTGCTCAAAGGCCACCTTATTAGAGGACACGCCTCTGACCTATAGCAGTCCCTGCCATCGTTGCTCTGTACTGCCTTTTGCTAGGGGGCTATAGAGACTTGTACATATCATGATTCTACTTCTTAAGTTTCACCTTGACTCCTGCCTTCTCTTGGAATCTGACATCAGCGTGACCTCAGGGCTTTGGCCATGGCCTTCTGCTAAGAGCACACTTTCCCTTCAGTCTGCCATTTACTAAGTCTCTCTCTGCTAGAACATCACTATATCAGAAATAATCGCCTTGATCTAAAAACAACCAAGCAAGCAAAATAAATAAATAAATAAATAATAAAAACTAACTAAAATAGTATGTGAATCTACCCTTTCTAACTTATCTTGATTTAATTTCTTCATACTATTTTATTTTGTTGCCAGGACTTCACTGCTCTTAGCGGACTTTTTTTTTCTTCTTCAGAGAGGCAGGTAGGGAATGGGGACTTGAACCCAGGTCCTTATATATGGTGCTGTGCGCGCTCTATAGAATGAGCCACTGCCTGATCCTCAGTCTGTCTTCTGCCTAGAAGACCCATGTATCCTCTTTGCCCTGGTGTGTTCCCCCCCCCTCTCTCTCTCTCTCTCAAATTTGTATAAAAAGGAAACACTGACAAAAACCATAGGATAAGAGGGGCACAACTCCACACAGTTCCCACCACCAGAACTCCGTATCCCCTCCCCTCCCCTGACAGCTTTCCTATTCTGTATCCCTCTGGGAGCATGGACCCAGGGTCATTGTGGGATGCAGAAGGTGGAAGGTCTGGCTTCTGTAATTGCTTCATTGCTGAACATGGGTGTTGGCAGGTGGATCCATACTCCCAGCCTAGCGCACCTGGTTAAGTGCTCACATTACCCTGGTTATCCCTTACTTGCCATTCAGTATCCAGCTTTCTTATTTGAAGTTAGATAGCTTTGGTAACAATTCTCATAGTCATTGCCTTGTGCTTGGCTTTAGCAAATCACTCTTAAAAATATTTTAAATGTGATGGTGGTTTCAGTATTTATACATACCACATGAAGGCTTTTGGGAGACTGAAAGGGTTTTTGGCATTTATTTAACATGGTATCTGTAACCCCCCAAAAATAAACAGTGAGTAGGTATACACTATAACTTTCTATTAAAAAGACTAAATAAAGTATTGTGTTTTTCAAGATTTTAAAGGCTTCTGAATAGTGATTTGAGAGTATTGAACACATAGGATATTGCAGACTAAGATAATAACCTTCTACATTAGAAACCTTCGGTTTCAGTAAGCTACATAATCAAGCATTTGTGATATGTAATTTCAAATATAAGGCTGGGACATTTTAAACTTGGGAGAGCATTTGGATAAGTAAATATTATGTGATTGGAAAGGACTAGGCATGACTCACTCTTTTTCAAAAAGTAGCCTGGGTTGATATTTCAAGATTTCCCTGTGAACTCAACCTTCTCTTGGCTGATTTTGAACCTTTTAAAAGGAAGGCATTAAATCAAATATTGTGGACTCTACAGCACCAGTGGACTCTAGTATGTAACACTAGAGGTTGCATTATGACAGCCCCTTAGTTGGGTGACATCTGGGGTCCATTTCCCTGCCTGTTGATGGATTTCCACTTTGCTTCATCAGTTTCCCTTGGGCCAAAAACACATTTTAGACATAATTATGGGGGCAGTCTGTGGCAGTGGAAAACCAAAGCTAACTGAACCACATGGAAATAAAACCCATGTCATTGGTGTCATTACCAGTACACACTGACCAACAAAGTTAACCTCAATGTAAATAGCAGGCAAAAAATAGCACAAGACTCCATCTTCTGGAGAAACTAGCCCCTTGGAAAGAATGCAATAAGAAGGAAACACCTGGTTCCACAGTTTTTGGACTGGGGGGGGGGGCAAGTGTTGGTGTTTAAAAAATCATAGATGTATATGGGTTAAAAAAAAAGTGAAGTGGTTGAGAAGAGGTCTTACAGATTTATAGAAAGAAAAGAGGAACACTGAGGAAGGAAGAAGGGGAGGTAAAATAAACCTTCATTTGTCTTCCTCTTGAATAACCTGTTTGCAAATGATATGGCTCCCTATCTTTTATGCACCCGTAGTCAATATCCATCACTCCTGAATGTAAAGTCTAGCTCTGTCTACCTGTGCACACATTACACATACTTTTACACATAACCCCATTCTTACAAGTCTTTTTAATATGTAAATCTTTGATTGATCTGAAATTACTTTTTGTTAAAAGCAGTGTGGTATGGACCATACATAGTGTTTGTTTTTTAATAATTATTTTATTTTCCCTTTTGTTGCCCTTTTTTTTAATTGTAGTTGTTATTGATGTTGTTGTTGTTAGACAGGACAGAGAGAAATGGAGAGAGGAGGGGAAACAGAGAGGAGGAGAGAAAGACAGACACCTGTAGACCTGCTTTACCGCCCGTGAAGTGACCCCCCTGCAGGTGGGGATCCGGGGGCTCGAACCGGGATCTTTAGGGTCTCTGCGCTTTGCACCACGTGCACTTAACCCACTGCACTACTGCCTGACTCCCCATAGGGTTTTTTTTAAACCCTAAGTGGCTAGTTGCCACTAAAGTTACCAATATTTTCCTACTTGCGTGAAGTGAAACCTTACTGGGAACAAACTCTATCCATTTGAGCATACACCCAGGATTGTCACTGCACTCATATTCTCTCTGTGCATGGTTACATGCTATACCATTCAATCACACTGCCCATGTTCTCACAACTAATATTTCATGTAGCTTGTGAGACAGTTTGTCAAATGTGGTATTTCATTTCGAGACCTAGCAACTCTTAACTCCTGGCCACCCTCATCAAACCTGAAGCCCGGGTGTAAGATTTTTCGATTTAATAATCAAGTGAATTGTAGACAGAAAATTGGTGTGGGAGTGGAGAAACAAGGATTTTAATGATCCCCTAATGGGAGTATAAGCTGCTAAAGCAAACACCATCCAAGTGATCAAACCTCACAATCACTTTGAAAGGGTGATGCCGGCAGGTTTTACCTGTACAAATCTCATATGTATGCGGTTACTCATTTCAATGTAATATCAAAAGCTGAGAATATCTTAGATTCATAACAGTGGGGAATAAATAAATTACAATATATACATGATTGAATTTCTGCACAGGTGCTAACAGGAATGAGGAGGTTCATTGTAGATGAATATGTAAAAATTTCTCAAAAAATGTTAGGTGAAAAGCACGATGCTGAACGGGGTGCAGTGTATTGCCATCTGGGTAAAAATGAGAAGAAAAAGAAAATGTGTTTTATTTGCTGGTATATGAATAAGTTATTCGTGGCAGAATACAGACGAAAATGGGCTGACAAAATGTGTGACAAGGAAATAGGACTGAGAGTAAGACTTTTCAAGAAATCATCTAATTTATCATTCTAGTTTTAAACCTTGGAATCAGTCGTAAACATAAAGTATTTATTGAGAAGTTATTATGTTCCAAGGGTCATACATAAGGAGCTTTCACTTTTGCTGATAAACTATTTAGTTTTATTAAAGATTAAACAGCTCATGAGTGTCTATTAAAAGTTATACATTGTCATGAATTATTGAGGAGGAACAAACTAATCAAGTAAGCAAAAAAAGTAATTATTATTTAAAGTAAATTTTAGTTTGGAATAAAAAAGAACCAATTACACATTATAAATTACAGCCAAGTAAATCAGAATAAAATCTTGTGTAATGTGTATCAGTGTGATACATAGGTAATTTAGCTTATAGATTGTAGATTTGGGTCTTTCAAAGTAGAAATGTCTGGATAAAATTACAGTTTAACTTGAAATACCCCTTGAAGTGTGAAGTTGTACCCCTCTTATCCTATGGTTTTGTCAATGTTTCCTTTTTATAAATACAAAAAAAAAAAAAAAAGAAATGTTAAATATTTAAGTGAAAAAGAAATCAGTAAATACTGTCCTTAGAAAAAGTTAGCCCCACTTGCAGGGGGGAGGGGCTTCTCAAGGGGTACCCCTCTTAAAGTTTTTTTTTCTCAATTCATTCATTATTGGATAGAGACAGAGATAAACTGTAAAGGGGGGGAAAGGGTGAGAAACAGAGACACCTGCAGCACCGCTTCTCCACCGGAAAAGCTCTCCCCTTGCAGGTGGGGACCCAGGCATTTGAACCTGGATCCCTGCGAACTGTAACGTGAGCATTTAACCTGGTGCACCGCCACCTGGCCCCTCCCTCTCCCTCTCTGTTTCTCTCTGTTCTATCAAATAAAAAAAAATTAAATGAATAAATTATGGTTAAAAAAGAGAGAGAAAGGGCAGCTAGCAAGGTCTTCATGTTACATAGTACAAGTCATAAAAGCTCGACCTTGGAATATGCTGAAAAATAAAAGCAACTTTTAACAATAAACTTAACATATTTCACAATTCCCACAATCGTCTCTGATGCAACTAAGTCAGTATCATCTAGGATAAGTCTACCACAATGACTTCAGGAAAATGCTAAAGGGAGACAAGAAAGTGGGGCGTCAGGCGACGGTGGACTTGGTGCCTGTCATCATGCACAAACCAGGGTTCAAGGCCCAGATCCCGTCTGCAGGGGGAAGCTTCAGAAGCATGTCAAGCAGTGCTATTGGTGCTTCTCTTTTTGCCCTGTCCTATAAAATAGAATGAATTGGGGGGGGGGGGTTTAGAAAGAAAAAGGAACAAATGGCCAGTGGAATCATTGTGCAGCGCTGAGTCCCTGTGAGAACTCTGGTGGGAAAAGAGAAAAGAAGACAAAAGAAAAACAGAGTTCCGGGGGTCGGGCCGTAGCGCAGCGGGTTAAGCGCAGGTGGCGCCAAGCACAAGGACCGGCGTGAGGATCCCGGTTCGAACCCCGGCTCCCCACCTGCAGGGGAGTCGCTTCACAGGCGGTGAAGCAGGTCTGCAGGTGTCTGTCTTTCTCTCCCCCTCTCTGTCTTCCCCTCCTCTCTCCATTTCTCTCTGTCCTATCCAACAACGACAACAACAATAATAACTACAACAATAAAACAACAAGGGCAACAAAAGGTAATAAATATTTTTTTTTAAATATTTTAAAAAAAGAAAAGAAAAACAGAGTTCTGCATAGTTTATATACATACACATGCTTTTAAAATACAAATAATGAAAGAAAGAATAATTTTAAATTCCAAGATCAGTAGTTTGGACAAATGAATATATCATTCTGATCCCTCTCAATTTCTATCTCTACCCAGTAATAAAGAAGTAAAAATATCTTGATAATTAAATTAAAAATTTTAAATGTTGATTTGTATATCTTCTCTTTCCTTTTGAATCCCTTTATTTTTATTTAATATTCTTTCATTATGTAAGATCTCCTAATGAAGAAATAACAGAACTTAACTATTTTTATTATGTGATGATTTCATCAGTGGGCTAAAAGTGAGATGAATGAGTAAGGGAAGATATTATAGGGACCAGGTGGCGGAGCCCATGGTGGAGCACACACGTTACAGGGCACAAGGTCCAGGCTCAAGCCCTTGGTCCCCACCTGCAGGGGGAAAGCTTCACTGGTGGGAAAGCAGGGTTGCAGGTGTCTCTCCGTCTCACCCTCCCCTCTCAACTTATATCTCTATTTAAGAGAGAGAGAGCAATTACGTGGAAATTAAGGCAAATACAACAGACCAAGAATAATCTTGCAAAACTGTTTAGAGATGGTAGTATACTGAGCAATTAAAAATATAAGCATAAGCAAGTCAGAAAGACTAAAAGTAGGTCGCACTGTAGACTTTGAAATTCTTCCTATTTGTCAAATGTCAAACTCTAAAACTGCCCTCCACCCCCACCCCCCATCTCTCGGCTTCAAAGGATCCCTAACCTCAGCATTTTCCACCAGCAGGTCAACCTCTTTGCTATTTGTCAGTGGTTTCTTTTCCCATTCAATATCATGGAAATCATGAATGTATTAATTTTAAAGCAATTCCTGTTAATGACTGTTACGGTAACCCCCAAAAGAATGAAGACTAAAATTACACCTTTTGGCTCCCACTTGGGTCATGGGCTTGACCTGACCTTCCTCTGCTCCAGCTGCTCATTTCAAATAAGACAGCAGCATAAGGACAGAAGTCAGAGAACTTAAATCGCCTGCCTCGCTTTTAAAATTAAAACGGACAGGTACAGTGGGCTAAAGATCAGCATGTGCCCACAGATGTGCTGACAGGCTTCAGAAACCTGCTCAGGACATTATTCATGCAGCTACAAGTACGTGGGTTGGAGTGGCTTCTTTCAAATCTTTTCATTGTTCTGCCCATAGACAAAGATGGCATCTTAAAAGAAAATTATTTTTCATTGAAATGGACCTTCAAGCTGCCCTATTCTATGTGAATCTCATAAATTCAAGGATGAAAGCATAGTCTCTTTCAGATTTCATCGGCTCTGGTCATAACTATAAGATGTTCTGAGTCCTTGCACTTGGAGATAGGCACTCTTCACTCTTCACTCTTCACTGGGAGCGCCACTGCCCAGCCCACTCAGTTTCTCATTCCAGTGTTTCAGGAAATCTAACACATTTACCTCACTCGGGCTGTGTGTGTGCTTAAGCCATGTTCAAAATCTCCTTAGCACAGCAACAACAAAGGCAATTTAAGTCTCCGGAGAAAGCACACTAGTGAAAATGTTTAGATTTCTAGAGAAAAGTTCAAAGTGGACTGGTGAAACAGCTCACCTTCGGGTGGGGAGGGGGGGAGCTTTGAAAGTGAAGCAGGGCTGCAGGTGTCTCTCTGTCTCTATCTCCTCCTTCCCTCTTGATTTCTGCCTCTACCCAATAAATAAAAGTAATTAAAAGCACTTTAAAGAATGTTTGGACAGTGTCCTGCATTGTTATGTGCAAGACCCAGGTATGAGACTTGGCCCCCGTCTCACTGAAAGAAACTGCAGTGCTGTGGTCTCCATCACTCACTCTGCCCCTCTGTCTCTATCTTAACAACAGCAATAATAAAAGCTCAGAGAGAAATCTTTTTTTAAAAAAAGCCAGAGCCGGTTCGAGCCCCAGGATCCCCACCTGCAGGGGAGTCGCTTCACAGGCGGTGAGGCAAGTCTGCAGGTGTCTGTCTTTCTCTCTCCCTCTCTGTCTTCCCCTCCTCTCTCCATTTCTCTCTGTCCTATCCAACAATGACGGCATCAATAACAACAATAGTAATTACAACAACAACAACAACAAAACAGAAAATCCAGAGCCGTTGGTACTGTTAAGAGGCCCAGATGGTGGTTTGGCAGATCCTACTAACCTCCACAAGGAGGGTCCCATATGTACATGTGCTCACAGTTTTATTTAAAGACATGAATCAATGCATCTGAGTCTGAGATATGAATGCTGGCACTAGAGATTTTCCTTCCCAATACAACAGTTTTCTGTTTATTGACACAGTCTTATATTTTCAACACAATGCATGTCTTATTTACATTGTTTAAAGTACGTAGTATTTGACTACATGTGTCGACATTAAGCACTAACAAAGATGTTTATATGCTTTAGAAGCTAAAGAATAGGTCATCTTTTTAAAATATATTTAAAAGTTTGAAAATATGAGTTGGCATGCTTAATTGAACATGCTCAATTCTCAGATGAAATACAGTCCTAATGACTATTAGTTTTGTCTTTTCCCCAAAGAGAAGAACCAGATTTCTCTTTGGCAACCACTGTTCCCCTCAGCTGAGTCTATGAAGTTTGTTCCAGTTGCTATAACCTTACTGTCTGAATTACAGAGATATTGAAAGACAAAAAACAAATAAATCCACATCATTTGTTCTCAGGGAAGAATCTATATGAGTTTTTATTTTGCAAGAAATGATTGATAATATAGAATTAATTTATTCAATATAAATACAAGGAAGAAAATAAACTTCAGTAATCTAGATTCACAAAAATACTGTCAGGATACAATATAATGTCGTATTATTAGAAGGAAATATTAAGATCACAAGAGATACAATGTTTGACAAAGTCAAACGATTTTTCATAAGGACTTCTAATTTTTAATTATGGATAAAGCCAAGAGAAAATTGGCAGTGCCAGCTTTCTGGAGGGTAGTTTCATGCGCTTAATCAGATAATCAGAAAGGTTATATTGGTAAGTATGTGTTATTCTCCTGCTACATATAAGAACCTAACAATCAGCAATAGACTAGTCATGACATCCTTTAAAAACCTGGTGACACAAAAGATTCTTCACACCAGAAATATACACATTTCCTTTATTTCTATGATATACCTGCAAACATGCGCGCGCGCATACACACACACATACACACACACATACACACAAAACAGGATATAAAACTGCATTGTCATTTAACTTTGAAGACTACTAATGGAATCAGCAACAATTTTATAAATACATGGGATTACCTTTTAGGATTTCAGAAGGAAAACAATGCAACATTTTCAAAAATGAAAAAAAAAAAGGAGTCATATACTATTGCAATTAAAATGATTAATTAGAGAGGAAAGACAAAATTAAACAAAGACGACAAAGATGCTTATATGCTTTGAACAATGCTTAGTCATCCCTATTCTTCTAGTTAAAGAAAATGCAATTGATATCAGTTTCTCTTTATGATTCAATGGCTACAAAGTTCAATGAGTACACCCCCAGAAACTGATATTTTAAGTGTATTGTTGCAACTGTGACTGACAAAGCCTAGAGAAAATTGTGTTTCTTTTCTCCCATATAAGTGCAAAGTACACTGTTCATTGACTCATGCAACTTAATTTGGTGTTATGAACATATCCACTAAATGCCAAATTCTGATCTAAGGTGTGCACAGGTGACTAAAACATGGAACCTGTGTTCCAGGGAATCAGGATGCTAAAATGAATCTGATTTTCCTGCTCCCTAACTGCTATATTTTACCTGTTGCTCAGTGACAAAGTCTAAGTGCCCACAACACTGTAATTCCTATAAGAGAGAGGTGATATTTGAAGTAAGATTTGTCTGATACTTAGTCCATACTCCTAGCCAATTTGCTTTTTTGACTCTCCAGTAATGTAACTTATTACAAAACAGTCGTGCAACTGAAAATTGGCTTCTTCTAAACGTGTGAAGTTCTACTCTGAAACACAGCAGCAAGCACATTATACAACACCAAAAAGGAAAGTTAGAAAAATAACCATAAAGGACACTATGGCTATTTAGAATTTCCCTTTTGTTTTATAAATATGTATATAACTCCAAAAGAATACTGTTTCATCTTATCTTTGCTTTGGTGGCTATCAAAACCAACCCGGTCAACCTTCCCCCAGCTCCAGCTGGGGCCAGGGGGGAGGGGGCAGGCACTGCCAACTATCAAAATTATTAATAAAAAGAGAGAGAGAGAGAAATAGAGAGAGACAGAGAGACATCTGCAGCCCTGCTACACCACTTATGAAGCTTTCCCCCTGCAGGTGGGGACCAGGGGCTTGAACTTGGGTTCTTACACACTGTGATGTGATGTGTGCTTAAGCAGATGTGCCACCGCCTGGCCCCGTCCCTAACCCGTAACATTATGTTATTCAGTTCGATACTTTGGAGACTACCTTGTCCTTGAGTTGATACACTTAATGTGTTCACCTTAACAGTTTTTAGTAACCTATTATATAAAACACTGTGGTTTTTCTGTTTTTTTCTAAGGGTGGGTATTTAGGTTGCTTTTTGTGTTTTGAGATTACAAATGGCTAGGTGAACACTTACATGTATGGCCTCCTGGTTGAATCATACAAAAGTTATTCTTGGATGTATGACTGTGAGTGGAATTGCTGAATCATGTGGAAAGAATATATTCAACCACAGCAAACTGTGGGTCCTGGAGGTAGCACAATGGTTATGCAAAAGCCCTTCATGCCTGAGTCTTTGAGGTCCCAGGTTCGATTTCCCCATGCTACCACAAGCAAGAACAGAGCTGAGCAGTGCTGGGGGGTGGGCAGGGGGGATAAGGAAGATGGAGGGAAAGGAGGAGAAACAAAGGGGAAAGAAAATTGCTGAGCTCTTTTCCAATATTCTTATACCGGTGTATAAATATGCCCTAAGATTGGACAGAGTTTTATTGTTATGGTCATTACAACAATCACTATCTATGCATTAAACTTTTCCCATTTCCTTTCTTTTATTTATTTATTTATTTATTTATTTATTTATTTTTGTAGAGTCAAAACACTGTGCAATGTCATTGTCCTCAAGTTGACTTTTTAAAATTCAGACAGAGAGGTACAGACCCCACAGTAACAGAGTGTGTGCAGGTGCAGGCACTTCACCGGAGCCAAATGCATGACTGGCATGCACTCTGCCCCGTGAGCTGCCCCTCCCTCTGCTCCCATGTTTGCTGTATCTCTATGAAAACACTGGTTTCCGTGATGAACTTCCTCTGGAGACCGTACACATCATGGCAGGAGAGGTCTGTCCAGTCTGCAGTGTCGATTTGGACCTGCTTCCATTCCTGCCCGCTTCTCCTGCCTCTTCAGTCACCACTCTCCTCCCTCCATCGCACAAATACTAGCGTCAGAATGAACTTCCAAGTGCTCCAGTGAGACCTCCAGCCTTAACCGTGAGCCCAGTCTCTGCCTCCTGCACCCCTGCTCCCACAGCAGGGCAAGGAGGACTTCCAAGACATGCTCCCACCCATGCGCTTCCCTGAAGGTTTTGTAAGACGTCAGAACCAACCACTGCATCATCTTCCTTGCCGAGCTCACTGTCTGGTACAAATTAAGACCACAGAAGGCAGTGAATGGATGGCTATATATTCCTCATAAAAAGAAAGCTGTTTCTTATGAGAGGCACTCACTCATGGTCTGAAGAAAGAAAAGAAAAAAAAAAGAAAAGAAGAAAAGAAATCTGAATCCCAAAGTCTGCGGGCCAGGCTCTTGACTGTGGTGGGTTTATGAAGCCCTCAGGCCCAGGAGTCTTTGCTGGACATGTGTGTCCAGGGTAGGAAGCCATACCCCTGCCCATTACTGTCTGAGACATCAGCGAATCCCAAGGGCTGCAGAGCTGCTTACGAAGCAGAAGACAAATGCAGGTCACTAAGGGCCCCGCAGGCTTCCATGCTGAGCAGAGAGTCTGTCCTAAATGGCCATGACTGTGAGGCTGCAGCCTGGGGTGTTATGATTAGCTCAGTTTTTGTTGTTGTTGTTGCTTGTTTTCAGATAAACTTAGAATGTTTTATGAAGAACAAAATCTGTAAGAAACAAGGTTTCTTGCTAGAGAGCCAGAATGCCAAATTTTACATGTCACTGACTATATTCTCAGAGAAGAGGGCATCAATCCTTAATGTTGCCCTCCTGGGACCGCAGTTTGGATTCTGATGCCAGAGGTTCCTGAAGGGCATGTCTGAGTGGGAATTTCTGAAGCCATGAAAATATTCTCCAAGGACGCTCATGGCTGGTTAAAAAGATCTGAGAGTCAAACTAACTTCTAGAGAAGTTCCACGGAGACACAAATATTAAAGAAATGCTGTACTTTGTACAACTTTTCAGTATCTTATGCTTTCTCGGTTGATGAGTTAAGCTTGGCAGGTATATAGTCACTCAGTGAGTTATCAGGTTGTATAGGTTAGAAAATAGGGCTAAAGGCTGAGGACACAGTCTAACGGCTATAAGAAGATGGGACGCCCCAGGCTGAGACCCAGGTTCAGTGCCCAGCAACACCACAAGCCAGAGCTGAGCAGGGCTCTGCCCCCACCCCAGGCCCCTGCTTCTTCCTCTCTCTCACTAAAAAAAAAAAAAAAAAGAAATAGGAATAGCAATAATGATAAAATAGAGAGAAGGTTGTTACACCCCCTTTATGCTAAAGATCTTTTATTCCAGGAAAGCTGGGCTCATGATCATACTTATGCTTCAATTCTCTTTCTGATTTCCTGTTGAAAGTAACTCACCTGTCTTCTTTTTTTTTTTAAAGTATTTATTTTTAAATTTAACCTTTATTTTGTAACTTTTAAAAAAGCATTATTTATTTATTCCCTTTTGTTACCCTTGTTGTTTTATTGTTGTAGTAATTATTGTTGTTGTTATTGTTGTCGTTGTTGGATAGGACAGAGAGAAATGGAGAGAGGAGGGGAGACAGAGGGGGAGAGAAAGACAGACACCTGCAGACCTGCTTCACTGCCTGTGAAGTGACTCCCCTGCAGGTGGGAAGCCGGGGGCTTGAACCAGGTTCCTTACACCGGTCCTTGCGCTTGGCGCCACCTGCGCTTAACCCGCTGTGCTACACTGCCCGACTCCCTATTTTGTAACTTTTCATTTTATTTTATTTTACTTATTTTTACCAGAGCACTGCTCAGCTCTGGCTTATGGTGGTACAGAGGATTGAACCTGGGACTTTGAAGCCTCAGGCACCAGAATCTCTTTGTAAAACCATTATGCTGTCTACCCCTGCCCCTCACATGTCTTCTTTGAGGGGCGGGTGGGGTGGGAAGCTTCTGATGCTTGAGTTGCTAACAAGAGCTATCAGCTTATCTACATTTCCTCTGTGCTCCAGCTTCTCAGCTTAGTCAGCCTAACAATCTACCTTACACTGTTTTTTTTTTTTTTAGCACCTTCAGTGCTAGATAAAAACTTCCAGCACCTTTCCAGTCTGCTTTAGCAAGTCTGCACCCTGCTAGCATTCTTGGTGTTTCACTGATATATGACCTTGCTCCCAAGTCACCCGCTCACCACATTCATAATTCAGTATAGTGCTCCTCTCTTCTCCTTGAGCTGGTTCCCTCTAATTGATTTTTTCTATTTGTTTATTTGCTTAGCTTACTCATACCAGATATCTATAATAGCCTTTGAAATAGTTTGTTTATTTATTTATTTTTGGATAGAGACAGAGAGAAACAGAGAGAAGGAGGAAATGGGGGGAGAAAGAGAGAGACACCTGCAACAGGGCTTCACCAGTCATGAAACTTCCTCCCCTGTAGGTGGGGAGTAGGGGCTTGAACCTGGATCTTTGCACACTATCATGTGTGTGCTCTCCCAGGTGCACCTCCACCTGGCCCCTCAATAGCCTCTATGAGATGTTTCTGGCTGCATTTCATACAACTCTGATCGCTTTAGTCTGTCAATAGAAATTCATTATGATGTTCTCTTTGGAGACCATACTAAATTATAGATGACATTTGCTAATTGAATTTGCCTTTGATTTGGACCCAGAATTAGACATGGCACAGGAACTGCAATCCACAGTTTACTTTAGGAAAAATGAGACGCCCTGACTTCCTCTGCGGAATCCCTACCCTGTCCCAGAGTGTCGCCTCTGCTAGTGCTGGGGGTGGGGGTGGGCAGTCCTTCCACTGTCATCTGCACAGCACTGAAACATGAGTCTGTTGTTGTTATGCCCTTGGGGCCAGAGAGATAGCTCGCCCAGCAGGCTGTGCTCCTTGCTGTGCGCAAGGCTCTAGTCTGAGTCCCAGTACCCTGGGAAGGCACACTCTAGTGTTAGGGCATCTCTCTGCAGGTATGTGTCTTTCTATCCTGCAATGGTTACATTGCAAAACTGCAACCAGAAAAAAAATTATAAGTAAGTGATTATTATTATTCCCTGAGACCACAAGAGGAGGGTTTGAAAGCCAGAGGCAGAGTGCGACACTGTCTTCTCCGAGTACTGCTACTCAGCGACAATGAGGAGCCACAGCGGGTCGTCAGACAGTGACGCCATCCACTTGCCCCTTTACGGAGCGCTCACTAGTCATCGCGTAGTGTGTGAGGCAAAAGAGATTCGGCAGTGAGCAAAGGAACTCCGTTCTGAGATGCCTTGACTAACTGATTAAAAGGGCTCCTTACCATTCCTAATGCTACTCATGGCTACTTATCTGCCCTTCTGTCTGACGGTGACCAAGTCTCTCACTCTGTGGTGGGACACAGTGGGAGCTGGCGTGCAATCACTGCTTGCTAGACGCCACCGAGACATTAGAAACCTCACGACCTACTGACACTTGAGTGGCGATGCTCCCTCCCACTCATCCCTGCCCTGGCAGGGCTCCCCAATACCATGGCCCCCGAGGCGCCCGGGGTCTGCTGTGTCACATCAGAAGAGTCTGCCCCTCTCTCCGGCTTTCTACCAGACATGAGCAACTCACAGTAACCCTGACCCCAACACATCTGCTATTCACGTGCGCCCGCCCCCCATTTCTCTTGCTGCTGCCTCCGGGCTTTGTAGAGGTAAGTTGCCCTTTCACAAAAAAAAAAAAAAATGTGTGCTTTTTTTTTTTTTTGCCACCGGGTTTATACTGGAGCTCCGTGCCTGTACTACGAATCTACCACTCACGGTGGCCATTTTTTGCTTTTGACTTTTCTCTCTATTTTTCTTTCACAGAAAAGAGAGAAATTGAGAGGGGCGGGGGAGGTAGAGGAGAGGAGAGAATGACAGACACATGCAGACCTGCTTCACTGCATATGAAGTGTTCCCCTTGCAGGTGGGAAGCAGGGGCTTGAACCGGGGTCCTTGCACGTGGTGATACATGTGCTTACCTAGGTATGCCACTGCCCAGCCCTCAAAATCTGTTCTTATGTTTGCATGGTCTCTCAGTTTCCCATGCCAAAAAAAATTAAACAAACAAAAAAAAATAGTGCACTCCTCATCTCTAAGGTCCCCTACTCATCCTGATTTAAATATTCTTTAAAATCCAGCAGCATCTTACCATGTATGTCACAACTTCTCCAAGCAGACTGGTATTTACCTGGGGCTGAAATGACTCTCCACTTCCGTTTTGCTCCTGGCTCTTCTCCATACTTGCTCAGCAGTTCCCCTTTCAGAAGACAAATCTGACCAGACAGCCTCAGCCCACTGACAGCCAGAGGCAGAGGACGCAGACGCTAGAGTAAAGCTCTCTGGCCCGTGGCTTGCCAATATCCTTCTCAGGCCATGTAAAGCCTGTTAGGTTGTGGAGGGCTGGATAGTGGCCTGTCTGGCAGAACTCACATGTTAACAATGCTCAAGGACGCTGGTTCAAGTCCCCACCTGTGGGGGGGGGGGGTTTCAGCTTCATAAGTGGTGAGGCAATGTTCTCTATCTCTATCCTTCCCTTCCCTCTCAAGGTTTCTCTGTCTCTGTCCAAAACTAAAAAATAAAATATATATCTTTAAAAATTTTGTTAGATTATGTATATAGCAAAGGGAAATGAATACTGCAGATAGAGTTGAGGTTGTGAATCAGCTGACTTTAAATTGAAACAAGGAGGTTAGGACCAGAGAGATAGCTTCCCGGGTAGAATGCATACTGCCTGGGGTTGATCCCCGGTACCCCACAGGGAGGGTCATGGCCCTGAAGTAAGGTCCAGTGCTGTGATGTCTCTGCCTCCCCTCTGTCTCTATATATGAGTGAGGGGTATGGAGAGGGGAAAGCTCACACCCTAACACAGACACAACAACAGCAAGCAGATCATCCTAACTACTGAGATGGGCCCAGTGTTGTCAGAAGAACCTGAAAGAAGAAGAGAGAAGCAGAAAAACAATGCAGGGTTGCCAGACTGGTAGCTGGGCAGGGCCCTCAGTTCACGCTGGGAGTCATGAGTCAAAGAATGTGGAAAGAGACAGCATAACGGTTTGGAAAAAACAAAAAAACAAAAACAAACTTGAGGCTCTAGGTCCCGGGTTCAGTCCTCAGGACCACCATAAGCCAGAGTTGAGCAATGTGGACTTTGGACCAGCCTGAACTTCTAAAACCAAGGTTTGTAGGACAAAAGTGTACGCTGCTTAAGCGCCTACACCTACAGCAGTTTGGGAGAACATAAAATCAGAACCACATCTCCACCCGAAACTATTCTCTGGCCTTGCAGGAATTTTGTTACACCTACTGTGATCTTTGGCTTAATGATACCATGTCTCTAGGTAGATGGTAAACTCCACATAAGTAGAGACGCTGACTCCTTTTTATTGACCGTGGGACTCGAGCTGCCAACTGTGAGTCTGGCAGAGACTAGACCAGATAAATATTTGCTGAATAGCTACAGCCAAGCATATACGGACTACCAAACTCTTGGCTACTGCCCTCTGGTGGCCTGCTGTTACCAAGGTCTCTCCTCTAATGTACCCTGCACACACCATTCTAAGGATTTTCTTTGGATGATCAAAGCCATGAAGCCTCCCTCTAAGAGCTCACCATGTAAAAGGCCACTGACAGAGATGTACTTTAGTGAAATTTGATTGTTGTTCCCCTTTTTTTTTTTTTTTGCCACTTTGCTGAACTCAGTGGCTTTAGGCAATCTAGCTAATCCCTTTGGGTTTCAGGTTCTCTTTTAAATTGAGTTTATCTCCTGGAGGTTAAGAATCTGGAAAAGGGATACATGGCTCTGGGGTTTCCAATCCCTGCTTTATAGGATTTCTGGCTTTTGCTTCTATCCCACTTTCACTGCATTTATGAACTCTCTGAGGTCAGGGGCTGTTTGCTTTTGTTATTATCATTGTATCCTTGCAGACACCCAGTAGATATCTTCTAAATGCATGAAGACAATAAGAATCAGTCAGATCCCTGAAGAAAATATTTCTTACAGGGGCTCAGATTGTTATCAGGTCAATGTCTGTGTTATTCAACATGCTTTCATATAGTGGGCTATACGAAGCTGCCAGCAGATGGCAAGACCTTGAGTCCACAGAGTGTGGATATCTCCTTAGATGGCAGTGGTTTTTGTTTGTTTGTTTGTTTGTTTTTGCAGGTGTGATTTTAAACGAAGGGTCTTGAGATGCAGCTATATAATGTAACCCAGACATGGCTGAGTCAAAGATTTTGAAACGAGGAAGGTGATAGGGAAAAAAATATATATCAGGGGTCAGGATGTAGAGACAGATAGATAGCCAACTCATGGCCAGTCACTGGAGGGAAAGCTGGGAGTGCTTGCAGACAAGGATGTCAGACTAGTAGTTCAAAAGCCAGCAAGTTTCTCGTGCACAGTGAAGAAGGAAGTTTGGTGAGAAGTCTTTCAAAGTGGGGGGTGGGTGGAGGAGAAGGCCTATGTTGCTGCTACAGCTTTCTCTTGTCTTGTTTTGTTTGGAGGTTCTGGGACTGTCAACTTCTCATTCCAAGGCCTATGAGGAAAGCTCCAGGAAAGGCCAGGAGCAGTTATGGCCGCATCCTCATTCCAAGATCACTCAGAAATCATCCCAGAGTCTCTAGATGGGTCTGAAATGTCAGCATCAGTACCGTTAGAATATAAAGACACTCACGGACGGGTCTGAAATGTCAGCATCAGTACCCTTGAAATATAAAGACACTCACGGATGGTGAGGGACAAGGTAACAGAGGCGGAGATTGGAGGGATCCGGCTACAAACCAAGGCGGTACATATTTTGTAGATAGATACAAATAGACTTTCATCTGCAGAAATAACAATAGTTGTTTATAAACCATAGTTAGCCTGATCTGACAGTTCCTTCAAGTGTTACTCATCTTAGGACACATTCACTGACTGCTTCAAGTCACGAGGCTGTGTCCTTCCGGCATAGAGAGGACAAATTCTGGTCTCATGGAGCCTCCCCTCCCCAGAGCCCTGCCCCACTAGGAAAAAACATAAACAGGATGCGGGTGTGGATCCACCCGCCAACGCCCATGTCCAGCAGAGAAACAATTACAGAAGCCAGACCTTCTACCTTCTGCTCCCCCCAAAACATTTTAACCCACACTTCCAGTGGAGGGAGAAATGATAGGAAGAAGAAGCTAAGAGGGCTCTGAACCCCAGCTCCATCAGGAGGAAAAAGGGAGGGACATTTGGATGCAGTACTAGTGTCGTGTGTGACGTGGAGGGGAGAGGAGGCTGGACCAGGAAGAGAAAGGGGGCAGTTCTGTCCAGATGAAGACAGCCCATGTCTACAACCTTAGGAGAACTGAGGTGGCTTGGGGATTCAGAACTCTGGTGATGGGAACAGTGTGGAATCATATCCTTGTTGACATGTAATTTTGTAAATCAATGTTAAATCAGTCATAAAATTTAAAAAATAGGGAAAAAGAGAGAGAGGACAGATCCTGAATAATTTTACAATCTGGGACATGTATATCCACTGGTATATTTTTTCAAAACCTTCTACTTAACCAATTCAGCATTTAGCTTTTATTAGACTAGCTAGACTGTGAGTGTAGCCCAAAATGAAGGTGCAACAGGTGTATAATGTGTTCTCCTTCCAATATGTCTATAGGACTCCATACCTCTCTCCTTTCAGCTAGTTACTCCATCATCACTTTATCAGAGAGGACACAGACAACAGCTGATCTAAACAGAACACCTCCCTCACTATTCTTATTCTGTTTTTCGCTATAATACTTTTTATATCACTTGATTTATTTTGTTTCTAATGTCTCTCTTCCCTCCCATCATGAGACAGTAAACCCCAACAGAGTAGAGGTAGCCACTAGCAAGCACATAATAGAAGTTCAATAAATATTTATTGACTCAGTGCATGAAAGGAAATGCATGACACTAATGTTTTTTCATGACTTTACGAGAGTGGGTACTGTAAACACAAATGTCTAAAATAGCAGCTCCTAATACCAGGAATATCCTCTCTGAATCCCAGAATTTGAACGTCAATGGCTTTTATTACTTGGTTTCTTCTAAATTCAACGATCCATTGTAAAACCACTTCTGGGTTGCAAAAGAGACTAAAATGAGATACTGCCTTTTGCTACAGCAGGGACAGAACTGAAGGAGACTATGGCAAGTGAGATCTAACAGAAGGAGAAAGACAAATATCAGACGCTCCCACTTATAAGGGGCATTTAGAATGGAAAACATAGAGTGAGGCATTAATAAGCTCACAGTAAGTTTTAGAATCTGTAAGGATTCTACAGGGGGAAGGCGAGGGGGCCAAGGGGGCAGGGGACCAGCGCCCTCTGCAGAGGGAGCTAGCTGAGGTCTGCTGACACTTATTCTGGGGGACGTAAAATTACAGCCCCACGACTGCAACAGTCTTGTAAAACAACATTTCCTCCATAGAAATGTACTATCCAAAGTTATTTTATGCTGCTTTTATTTCATTATAATCTCTGAAAATTAAGCAGAAAATACTTGCCCAGCTGTGCGATGCATGGGTGGGTGGATATATTCCATGTGCAGTGCCCAGTAATGGACAAATTCAGCATTTTTCAGAGGAAAGAGTCCCAACAGGAAATGATATTGGGGCTGGGTGATGGTGTGCCCCGGGTGAGTGCACAGGTTATCATGCGCAAGGGCCTTGGTACAAGCTTCTAGTCCCCACCTGGAGGAGGGAGGCTTCAGGAGCAGTAAAGTGCTACTGCAGGAATCTCTCTCGCTCTGTCTCCCACTGCCATCTCTCTCTGTGTCTATCCAGTAAATAGACTACTTTAGAAGAATCTTAAAAAGTAGACCAAACAGCCAAATCCATAATACAATTATAATTTTTTCTCTACTTAGAAAATAATACTTAAATTCATTTTACTTTCAATTTGTTTATGAAGCTAACTGTACAAAAGCAACAATCCTCATTTTGGCAGAAGTGCACAATGCATGGTTCAGAAAGTGAGTTCAGACAACGACGTTTTATGCAGACTTACAAACATATGGCAGAAGTTACTAACAGGATTGCTGAAGCAAAAAACACCGATATGTTGCATTGAGAGTTTGAAGGGTATTTACTTACAATGAAAATGAAGAGTGAAGAGAAGAGCAAAGTACAAGTTTAACAAAAGTGAAATTCTCCCCAGAAATGTCTTATTATAACTGAAAACAAAAGAATTCTATGCCCTTCTTAAATGTTGAGTGTTGACACACTAAATCCCTTTATAATGAAAATCTGTAGACCACCCAAATGTCTTGCTCCCAATATAACTTGCCAAAAATTAAAACATTACTGGAAATAATATTCTTAATTTGTATGTCTGAGCAACAGCCGATTTCCCATCTTTCCATAGGATGAGTCTTTACGTTGTGGGGGTGAAAAATGAGGCAACGCAAACTCCCTCCCTCCCTCGGAATAGAATAGCAGCTTCATAGGAAGTCATGGTTTGGTTCGATGCAGAGTTGAATAGGTAAGAGCACAGTAATTATCACATACTGTCAGAACCGAAGAACAAACAACTGATTTGAACACAGTGTCTCAGACTACAAAAGCAAATAACATAATCACACTTTTTCTTAAAGAAAGCGACGCTTTCGCTATATAATGCCACCAATGAAAGCACTTGCTGCATTGAGTTTGAAGTAACCTAGATAGCAAAGAAATGCTTCTAGTCACTGTTCCAGGGAATATGGGAGCATCCTGGTTATTTTACTCTGAAATGGCACTTATCACAATGGGATTTTCTTTCAGATACGACAGGTCTATGGTCAGTCGATGCACCTGGCCAGGTCACAGCTTGAGTCTAATCTCATATATATGAAAGCAGAGCCTTCATCTTTCAGAGTTTGTGTCTCTTTTCCTAGAGTCTCTATGAAAGCTGTGCCTCCATCTTGAGAACTAAGATGAATTAAAGAATATGAAGCAAGACAGTGTGGAAGTAATGTAACACTCATCCTTTAAGGCAATAATTTAACCGATATTATTTCTATAAAGTTAACAAGTTCATTGGAAAATGAATGTGAGTCATGACAGCCGGTCTTTAGTTAGTGCCTCATGCAAGTTGTTTAATTAGAAAATCAAGGTAAAAAAAGAGACAATAGCAATATACATATGTAGCTCACATTGTTACATTCATGAACCAGAACGATTTCAACAATATGTTCCTGAAAAATGATTCATCTCCACGGAACAAAACTAATCTTATCTCACTCTGTAAGAGCAATAGCATAGTTTTGAGGAAAGGCTACAATGGGTGATAAATAAAACACCACAACTCTTTTTTTTTAATGTATTAATGAGAGAGAGAGAGAGATGGCGGAAGAGGGAGAGAAGGAGGGAGGAAAAGGGAGAGGAGAGATGGGGAGGGAAAGAGGGGGAGGGAAAGGGGGAGGAGGAGAGGGGAAGGGGGAGAGGGAGAGGGAGAGAGAAAAGGAGAGAGAGAGAGAGAGAGAGAGAGAGAGAGAGAGAGAGAGAACGAGAGCATCACTCTGGCCCATATACAGTGGTTGAACTCCAGACCTCATGCTTGAGCATCCAAGTTTTGTCCACAACATCAAGCTCTATGCCTCTCATATAACAATTCTAACTATGGATATGGGACAGATTATTTAAAGAACTTTGTATCCTAGATTTCTCATGTTAGATATGCCAACATATGTTTCCAATTGGGCTTATTTTTACTGGTTTTCATCTGAAAATATAATCCAGTTATTCTGTTCAATAATTACTTGCTTCTATTTTACAGAAATGAATCAAAGCACAGTATCTTCAGTTACACTTAGCTGCCTTCATCAGAGAGTTAGTATTCTAGAAGGAGAAAGGAAACATAAAGCCAGAAGCAGTAATGAGTACAGATGAGTGGCAAAAGAGAGGACACTTACTAGTTATATAGGAGTAGCCTGGTTAATAGATTGGCTACGGGTGTATGAATAGCATTAAAAAAATTGAACTGAGCATTAAAAAGATAAGAGAATTAAAGTAAGCACAGGGCACGGAACATGGATTCACCAACAAGGATATGGAGCAACAGGGATCTTCAGTCGCTGGAGGGAATGTGAAATTCTACAGACACTTCGGAAGATGATTTGTCTGTGTCTCATAAAGTGAAACAGATGCTTGTCATATGACCCGACAATTGCATTCTTTAGTATTTACCCCAACGAACAGAAAAGTCATGCTCACACAAAAGCCTACTTGGGAATTTTTATAGCAGTGCTGTTTATGTTTTCCAAAACCTGAAAGCAACCTCATTTCCCATTCTGTATGAGATGGATAAACTGTGATATGTCCAGAAATGGAATATTATTTAGCACTAAAAAGAAATGAACTACCAAGTCATGAAATGTACGGAAGACACTTACATATATACCAATAAGTGAAAGATCTCTGGTCAGTACTCCCAGAGAGAGAAGCTCCCAGTGGAAGGGATGAGATACAGAGCTCTGGTGCTGGGAATTGTATGGAATGGTGCCCTCTGAAGCCACAGTCTTGCTTATTGTGCACCTTAAACTGCTCTAAGAAAACTAATTCAGGCTGGGGAGGCAGCATAGTAGTTATGCAAGCACACTTTCATGCCTGAGCTTCTGAGATTCAATCCCTGCACAACCCCAAGACACAGCTGAGCAGTGGACTGGCGCCTCTCTCTCTCTCTCTCTCTTACTCAAATAAAGGAACAAGATAGTTTTAAAAAAAATTTAAAAGTCTACTTTTTACAGGAAACATTGGCGAAAGAACCTTGGAGACAATATTCCTAGAAAATATACACACGAATTAAGCAAAGACATGAAGTTAGAAAGACACTACTAAGGGTTCAGTGATGCTCAGAATGGTCAAGGCACAGTCTTCTAAGTCAGTAATGAGTCATCGACTCATTAAGTTACTATATGAGGAATAGGGTGGCATATGTTATTCTAAGTATATGTACATATATATATATATATATATATATATATACACACATGTTTGTGTATTTCACGTGTGCTCTTAAGAAAACACACATCATTATGTATTCATATGTGAGTGTGTGCATCATCCCTGGAAATGTATGATTGCTCTGATGAACTTAGCCATGAATGCAATCAGCAAACACTACTGAGTACATATTATGCGCAAGCGCTACTTAAATGAACTGAAATTTACTCAGCATTATCAACCTTTGAACAATGACACTGATTTTGCTAGTTCATTATAACAACACCCATGTGTACAAATCTTTCAGATAATTTTTTTCCTATGGGTGATTCTTAGGAGTACTGAATATAATAGCAATAGTACTTTTATTTGTAAGTTTATATACATAAACACAATGATATCACTATAACTGTCCAACATCAAGTATCACCAGCTTAAAAAAGGAAAAGTGAAAAGTGCCGTAGGGCCCAATCTGATGATCTCTTTCTGCTATCTTTTCACTCAACTTTAATGGCTGTTTGTTCATTATGGTCTCTTTATCCATCTTCCACCTTCCCTCATTTGAAGGGCTTTCATTCTGTTGAGTACATCAAACAGCGTAAGAATTATGTTTTTCCCCCCTGGAATTTGAAAATACACTGTTTTCAAAGGTGTGTTTTCCCCATGGATCTTCAGGTATTATTTTCTTTTCTTTGAACTACAGAAATTTAAAAACAGACCATATATTGATTTCTTCTCCTTTGCTGATCCTTAAAGAAGGCAACAGCTATCAAGACTCATCATCAACCTACTGAGGACACCACTGCAGTGACCCTTAACTGGCAGCAATTTTGGCTCTTTGTCGGCGATATCTGAAGCCGGCTTTTTATTGCTCACACTGGAATCTACTGAGTAAGAGAAATGTGGTGAAACAGCCTCTAGTGCACAGCACAGGGCCCCCCGTGCAGTCCCCCACAGCCCGCAAGGAATCATACACTCCAAATGATGAAAGGTGCTAAGATTGAGAAAGCCTGTTAAAAACTAAACAGACAAGTAAAAAATAATTGATATTCATTGCTTCAGGTGCAATTCACAATAGTCTACAGGCGTTCATTAGCATGGGTATTGCTCACACTCTTAGTCCTTGGTTCTCAGAAACAATCTAAACTTAGCAGAGTATACAGAGAACTATAACCACCTGCTGGTTGAAAAACCAGACCAGAGGAGAAAACACACAGCAGCACCTGGACTGGAGTTAGTGCACTGCACCAAAGTCAAAGGCTCTGGGGTGATGGTGAGGGCTCAGGTCCTGGAACATGATGGCAGGAGGACCTACAGGGGGTTGACTGTTATATGGAAAACTGAGAAATGTTACGTATGCATAAACTACTGTATTTTACTGTTGACTGTAACCCATGAATCCCCCCAATAAAGAAAAAAAAAGCATTAAGAAGTAAAGGACTTGTATACTGAAAACTATGAGTCATTACTCAAGAGAACGAAAAAGATATAAAGAAATGTATGTCCCATGTTCATGGGTCAGAAGAACTTATAGCCTGAAAATGACTACTGTACCCAGAGCCATATACAGATTTAATGCAATCCTCATCATGCCCCTACCATATTTATTTACGAGAATAGAACAAAAATTATGGAAGTTTATCAGGAATCAGAAAGCATCTAAATTTGCCAAAGCACTCTTGAGAAAAAATAACAAACGAGACTAGAGGCATGATACTTCTTGATCTCAAACTATATATAACACTACTATAATCAAAACTGCCTGGTACTGGAACAGAACTAGACATAGTGATCAGTGGACTGGTACTGAGAACCCAAAAAGCAGCCCTCGTACTTCATAGACAGCTAGTTTTTTTACAAGGGGACCCAATATATTAAATAGAGAGGATCTTGTCCATAAATGCTGCTGGGAAAAATTGAGTTGAAACACGTGAGAGAATTAAGCTGAGCTACTTCATCCCACTACACATAAAAGGGAGCTCCAAATGGACCAAGGATTTGGTAATTAAACCAGAAACTATCAACATTTAAAGGAAAACATTGGCAGAAGTCTCTTTTTTTTATTTATTCATTTTTTGCTGCCCTTGTTGTTTTTATTGTTGTAGTTATTATTGATGTCATTGTTGTTGAATAGGACAGAGAGAAATGGAGAGGGGAGGGGAAGACAGAGAGGAGGAGAGAAAGACAGACACCTGCAGACCTGCTTCACCGCCTGTGAAGCAACTCCTCTGCAGGTGGGGGGCAGAAGTCTTTTTGATATAAGTTTTAAAGGTGTCATCAATGACTCAGGTCCAATCACAACAAAAACAAAAATAAACCAACAGGACTGCATCAGATTGAAAAACTTCTGCATGGCAAAAGAAACTATCGCCCAAATAGACTCCTTACAGAATGGGAGATCTTTTTATGCCACACATCAGACAACCAAAATATATAATAGAGTTCACCGAACTTCAACAACAAAACGACAAGCCACCGCATCCCAAAGTGGGCAGAGGCTATGGACAGAGTATTCGCCAACGATGAGATCCAAAGGGACAGCACATGTATGGAAAAGGGCTCATCGTCAGAGAAATGCAAATAAAGACAATGATGAGATACCGCTTTGCTCCCATGACACGGTCATTTCCCACTTTGTCGTGTCCCTTTCTGAGCCTCTCTCTCAACATCATAGGGACACAAAGTCGTGTCAAGTGTTACCTTCATCTTCTGAGGCCACCCGTATCTTATTTGTTTTCCTTGGTGCCAATCTTTCTGGGAGAGTTAATAATTGGGGCGGGGGGGGGAAGCTTTAAAAATATGTCTCTAATGCTCGGTTTATTACAAAGGATGTCATATTTAGTAAAAGGTGAAAGATTAATGTTATCTGAAGATGTGATATTAAGAAGCATCAAAGAACTAAAAATAAAGCTGAGAAGCAGTGAAAGTACTAACACAGTTGTAAAGAAGAAGAATGAGGGCGCCGCATGGTGGCACGTCTGGTTGAGGGCATGTGTGCAAGGACCCAGGTTCAAGCCTGCAGTCTCCACCTGCAGGGGGAAAGCTTCGTGAATGGTGAAGCTGCGATGCAGGTTTCTGTCTCCTGCTCTGTCTCCCTGTTCCTCTCAATTTCTGGCTGTTTCTATCCAATAAGTATATAAAGATAATAATTATATATTCAAGGAGAGAGAGAGGGAGAGAGAGAAAACCTGGTGAAAAGAATGCAGAATTACCACTGAGTTCTTGCAGCTCAGAAATAAAAGATGCAGAGCGCCTCAAAATGTGGTTTCTTGGACACTAGTAAGGGATTTGCTTGGGGGAGTTGTTGGACAGCAGATTGTAGGACTGAACCTTGCAGTAAATAAAATCAGAATCTTTAGGAGATAGGGTTCAAAAACCTTCATTTTATTAAAGTCTCCAAATATTTATGCATATTAACTTTTGGGAATCACAAAAGAAAGGGTTTCTGGTCCTTTAAGTTTAAAAAAAAAAAAGGTCAAATCTTAACTAAAGTGAGATGTGTCCCAGTAATGTCTCATTATGTTAGTGTGATGGGCAAAGTTTTTTATTTTTACATTGTAATGACTCAGAATTTTATCAGGGTATAAAGGGTGGTATTGTTTTGTGAAACTTGCTTCAGTCATCAATATGTGTAGCTAGTATGCGTCTGTTCTCTTCCTGTGTTGCAGGTAAGGAGACAGGACGCAGCTCTTTGGAGCGGCTATTTCACATGACAACAGGGGCATCTCAGGCAGTGACAGCTATGAGGAATTCAGTTTCTGACCTCAGAAAGAAAAGATGGGCATTCCTGACTTGTGTGCCATCTAGGACTGACATGACAAATTAAAGTGTGTGCTATTTTCCTGTAGTGAATATCAGATATGTGACCTGACAAGTCTTATCAAATCCACTGTCTGGCATTTATTATTTCTGATTCACTTGGCTATGAATAATATAATTGGGGGGGTTTGGAATATATGTATACTGGCTCTGAAGCCCAGGACAGAAAACTGACAGACTTGGGAGATACAGTTTTCATCTCCTCTTTAAACTGAGGGTCAGGGCATTTGAATAGAAAGGGATGTATAGGAAGAGACGCGCTGCCAGTACACATAGGGCAGGACAAAAGGGAGTTCGTTTTCTGAACAAGGTTATGAAGCCAGTGGGTTTCTGGGATGGGCAAGCTATGATGATGAAGAAAATTTTGGTGCAGATTTGATCAGAATACCAAAAAGAATTCTTACTTAAAATGTGGAGTAGAAAAGAAGGAGGAGGAGGAGGAGAAGAAAGAAAGAAAAAAGGTTTAGAATGGTCTCCAGTTACTATGCAAAGTACTATCCAAGGTGAGCTAAACGTTTTCTAGGGCCAGGTCGAGGACTGAAGAAGCAGCTGTGGGCATCTGCATGCCACGACGGGGAACATGCGGCAGTTAAGGGGAGCTTGGGAGCGAGACAGAGGCAGAGCTTCATCAGTGCAGTCCACTTACTCAAACAATATTCACTCAGTCCTTTCTCTTATTTAGACAAAAAAAATCTTTCCTTTTTCTTGTTTATGAAAAAGAAGCATCTAACAGATAAAATTATACAATGGAATGTGATTGATATAAAAATGAAGATAAATTGTACCGGGTGTTTAGAATGAGTAGGAAAGACATGGCAAGAATGAGGGGAAATTCCTGCAGGGTGTAGCTTATTTAAAAATAATTCTTATAAAAGAAACTAGACTCAAAATTACGTTTGGGATAAGACAGTGTAGTTGTGTCATTTGGTTAAGAAAGATGGATGACGTTTTGAACTCTCAAGCATGAGGCTGAGTTTGATCCCAGGTATTACATAAGCCAGAGAACTCTGGAACATGTACACACACACACACACACACACACACACACACACACACACACACACAACCTTTTCTTAACTTATTTTTTTAAATACTGTTTTTATTTATTTGATGGAACAGAAAGAAATAAAGAGAGATGAGAATAAGAGAGACATACCTGTAGCCTGCTTCCCTTCTGGTAAAGCTTCCGCCCTGCAGTTCGGGGCTGGGGGCTTGAATCCGGGTCCGTGTGTGATATGACATATGAGCTTAATTGGAAGTGTACCAACACACAGTCCTAATACTTTTTTAAAGAACCAATCCAATGACATAGAGACTAGCAACAACTTGCAATGTATTTACATACTTGATATCCTGTCTTTGAAACACATTACATGGAGGATAACTTCTCAAAACTTAGTCAGGCACCGAGCTACAGTTAATGGTGAAAAAACAAAGAAACTAGTATAGCCACAGCCCTTTGAAATATGACTAAAATAGGCCTACTAGCTATCTACAAAATGGAGAACCCCCAACACTTCATCTGTACTACTCCAGCCTTTAGGCTCATGATTGGTCAACAATTCATTCGTCTTTGTATGTCAACTCTCTTTTCAGCCACAAAGTTCCAGATGCTAGCATGATGCCAACCAGACTTCCCTGGACAGACGACCCCACCAATGTGTCCTGGAGCTCTGCTTCCCCAGAGCCCTGCCCCACTAGGGAAAGAGAGAGACAGGCTGGGAGTATGGATCGATCTGCCAACACCCATGTTCAGCGGGGAAGCAATGACAGAAGCCAGACCTTCCACCTTCTGCATCCCACAGTGACCCTGGGTCCATGCTCCCACAGAGGGATAGAGAATGGGAAAGCTGTCAGAGGAGGAGAGGATGGGATACGGAGTTCTGGTGGTGGGAATTGTGTGGAGTTGTAGCCCTCTTATCCTATGGTTTTGTCAGTGTTTCCTTTTTAGAAATACAATTTAAAAAAAAGTAGTGAAGACAAAAACATCTATTAGCTCAGGACATCACCTTATCATCAATTGTATCTTATCTACCTTTACTTTTGTATATACTACCTATCCAATTATCTGCCCCACCCCCACACACATCTTGAATAGTACACAATAAACATTGAAGAACTTGCTGAGAAATGACAGGAACAAAGAGGGGGAATAAAACATTTTTTAAAAGAAAAAATAAACAGCAGTTGATATACTCTAGATTAGCCAGAATGGGAAGTCCAGGCCATGATCAGTATGAATTTCAATGTGACTAAGCAATTGGAAGCAAGTGAAAGAGCATAATGTTCGCCCAGGGGAATGGTGAGAAACTAACATTTGAAAGTCAGGTTGGCTCTGGTGAGTGACTTAAATCATGTTTTACCACTTAGATCTTGTATGTTTAGTAACGGGGAGCCAGGGAGGATGACTAAGAAGTGATGAGATCTGAAAGAACCCTTAAAAAAAATATTTGGTGGTAGATTACAGATTGGATTTGGAGAGACCTTAGGCTAGACTAAAAGGTTTGAAAACCACCCTAGTGGCTCCTGGGAGTACATGAGGCTCCCTAGAAGTTCAGGACCAGAGATGGGGTGCTTCTCCTCACCAGAAAACTTCCTGAAGAGGAGACAGCATAGATATCGCTCCTTTCTTCGGCCTATTTAACTCTTCGACTTGCGCTTCAAATGGCCTCTTCCATATCAGTCCTGAGCAATCTAGCCTCCAAGTGTGTCGGCCTTCTTTTCTCTTCAGTCTCCTGCTAACTTACTTGAGGTAGTTTAGATGAGAGCTCTCTGCTTATTTCTTGGATTTTTTTCAGACCTCTGGTTGACTTGCCTTTCAGGTCAATCTTTTCCTGTCTTGCAGACATTGCCGCTTCTCCCTATTCCAACACATTGGTGTTTCCACTATCCTTTTCTTGACCTTTGTGTTTCCTGTTTTTAGACCATACCACCCCACTTCATCTATTCCCAGTACATTTTATATGCACAACCTAAATTTTCAAAGAATTCAACATATGACTATAGATTATAATTACCTTCCCTACCCTTTATGTCACATTTTGCCTTATGATCTAATAGCTCTAAGAATGCAATCTGAGTAAATAGGAATTTACCTGTCAACAAAGTAATTGTGTTAGCTAAGTGCCATCACAACTCTCAGTTAAATAATCTAAATAATTAATAACCCTTATCTGTTCTCATCCTAGAGTGAGTTGGCAATTGCAGTTGATGCTTTGTTCACATTTACTCACATAAAACCCAGCAACCTGTTTGTACTATCTTTATCCTTCCTTAAGCATGCTAATGTTTTACATTTTATGTCTAGACCCTGGATGCCAAGCCCAGGAAGGCTGAGTCACAAGATCTACTTCAGAATTCGGGGGGGGGGGGGGAGAGGAATCACAGCTTTTCTATCTATAAATACATTTTTCTGTTTCCATTCATTCATATGTCTGTCCGTAAATTCATTCTTAATTTTCAGATTCTTCAGAGCACCAAGACTGACCGCTTGAGTGCTTGGTGGGAACAAAAAGGACTGGGCGGATGGAATGTCTTTGTCTTTCGCCAGTTAAAAACTTTCTGGCTTTCCAAATCGCAGAATTACTTAGGGATTACAGGAGCAGGGTCTACGGTGTCCTCAAAAACACGAAAATTAGCTCTGTTCTTTCTAAGTAGAGTGAGGGACTGATGAAGCATTCTTTTTTTTTTTTAATATTTATTTTATTTATTTATTCCCTTTTGTTGCCCTTGTTGTTTTATCATTGTGGTTGTTGTGGTTATTGATGTCATTGTTGTTGGATAGGACAGAGAGAAATGGAGAGAGGAGGGGAAGACAGAGAGGGGGAGAGAAAGACAGATACCTGCAGACCTGCTTCACCGCCTGTGAAGCGACTCCCTGATGAAGCATTCTTAGAATGCAGTCAACCCTGGCGATCAATGGGGTGACAGATGCCGCAGCCAGATCACCCTCACATCCATTTGATACAGTCAGATGAAATGAAACCCAAGTTGAAATTGGATTTTTAGTGATCAAGAAAGAAACCAGAATTAATATCTGTAGTGTGTTACTGAATTCCTTTCCACTGGTGGTCACCTAGTAACCAAGCTTCCATCTCTCTTCACTGGCCCTGGGCTCACCCAAACTAATTCATGCAGCTATATCCTATTCCAGGCTGCCCTGTCACAGCTGTACTGCATCTTAAATAGAACAGAATATACTCACAGGATGTCCAGCCTGGTTTTCCTAGTTAGAAATCCATTCGATTTCAAGAATAAATTATACTTGCTAAAAATAATGTGTCATCGATTTTTCTCAAAGCTATAAAAAATCTCTTTTGGCCTGATATCTGTTGCCTATTAATGAAGATGGAATATTCTTTCAGGGAAATGACATTAAGTCGTAGCTATCCTTACCCTACGATTTATACATACAGTGATCATCAATACTTGAGAAAAACATGTTAAAAAACTTTATGTAAGGAAGGGGGGAAAAAAAGGAAAGTTTGACACCCCTTTCAGGATGGCAGCCAAGGGTCAATTTTAAGTAATAAGAAATCTTTTATAACCAGAAAGGACTAACAGGTGACATGCACTGATGTTAAGGAGGATAATAAATGTACTTTTTAAGACATGTTTTTGAAGAAAAAAGACTGTCATCTAAGGCAAGTTCAAGTGGAAACTCTCACTGAACATCTTATCTTCTCTACATTTTTCAAGCTATCACCCAAGCGGAGTGCTTTAGATTGATAATTTAGATTCTCTCAGAACATGGAGGGAAAAAATTAAAAGTTAATTGGTTTTTAATTCACCAACTACAAGTTTAAAAAAGGTAATTTGTCATCTTTGATCTGACATTCCTTATGGGCATGGCAACTATAGAAGAATTATGGCAAGGGACACAGAAAATGATAGAGAGAGGAAATTGGTTTTGAGTCTTCTTAGGTTTTGCATCAACATTCTTTTGTTGTTGTTTGCAAGCTTTATTGCCCTATTCATATTTATGCTTGTCAGCAATTTTCTCCTGGCTTCATACAAAAGGCAGCTGTTCATTCACAGTCCCCGATGAATAAAGAATATATCCAAGCCAATTCCGGGCCCAGAGACATGATCTGGTTTCTAGAAGGGCTGCCAACTTCCTCCTTCTAAGAGACTCACAGTCTGTCACTTGGATCCAGGCAGCTAGCTACATATTTATTTCTAAATTAAATATTATATTCCAATGATAAAACTGCAAAAATAGGATAATGACTGCTGAAAGTTGAAAGATCAGAGCAACCAGCCGTGCAACTTTTAAGACGACTTTACAGACATCGGAGGTCTACAGTATTTTGAAGTAGAAAAAATGCTGATTTCTTTCTAAAAGGCGTTAGCAGGTGGAACAAACCTTTGTAAACAGACAAGGTATTATTGATTAACAATCTGAAATGGGCACAGGCAATTGACAGGACCTGGCTCATGGAGTCTATCAAGGGCCAGGCCCTTACGTCTTGACATGGGGACAGCCAAGGCAAAAGATTTGCTTCCCAAAAGATGCACAAATTGAAGGCACATAATGAACTAGGGCGGAGGACAAGGAGCAAGCAGACTGCACAGGAGCTCCTTTCCGTGTCAGCTGACCCACATGAACAGAACACAAATACTTGAGGAAATGAATTTAGAAGCATTTTTAAAAAGTGAAGGGCAGCTGTGCATCTAGTTAAGTGAACATATTAGCAAGTGCAAGGACCTGGGTTACAGTGTCTGCTCCCTACCTGCAGGGGGGTCTTTTCAGGAGCAGTGAAGCAGGTCTGCAGACGTCTCTCTCTCTCTCTGTCTGTCTCTCTCTCTCCCTCCCTCCCTCTCTCCCTCCCTCCCTCTCTCCCTTCCTCTGTCCCCACCTCCTCCTCTCAGTTTCTCTCTGTCCTATCTAATAAAAAGAAAGAAACAAAAAAGAGGTAGTCTAGGAGGTGGCACAGTGGATGAGGCATTGGACCCTTAGGCATGAGGTTCTGAGTTCAATCCCTGGCATCACATGTACCAGAGTGATGTCTGGTTCTCTCTCTCTCTCTGCTGCTGCTGCTATAGAAAAGAACTTGATCTTTAAAAATTCTTGTATGAATAAATATGGGCCCTAGGCCAGGTCGGTGGGGTTTACAGTTAATGGTATTCATACACTTTCCCTGTATTTGGGAGCTAGTCTCTGCCCTGATCCAGCTTTCTAGTCTGATTCTCAACTCTGACAGTATCTCCCCAGACAATACTTTTAGCCCACCGCACGTTAACTATCAGGCTCAGGCAAAAATTACTGAAGTCATGGACCCCTTGGAATATACCTAAATTAGTCTTCCTGGCTTCTTCCTGCATAAAGATCCATCTGCTCTGTTCTTAGCGTTAGATCCCCGATTATTAAACAGTTGGTCCTGTTTCGTATGGCACTATTTCTCAGCCACCATGTTGCCGATGTTGCCATGGCGGCATTCTGACTTCCCTGCGCAGAGAACCTCCAGCGGAGAAGCAATCACAGAGCCAGAGTCCCGCCTTCTGCTCCCCATAAAGACTTCTGGCCCAGACTTTCTGAGGGATAAAGAATAGGGAGCCCTCCAGTGGAGGGGAGACAGGGAACTCTGGTGGTAGGAACTGTACGGAATTGTACCTCTGTTATCTTACAATCTTGTCCATCATTATTAAACCACTAATAAAAAAATCTTATAAAACTATTCTAAATAGGGAGTCGGGCGGTAGCGCAGCGGGTTAAGCGCAGGTGGTGCAAAACACAAGGACTGGTGTTAAGAATCCCAGTTCAAGCCCCCGGCTCCCCACCCGCAGGGGAGTCGCTTCACAGGCGGTGAAGCAGGTCTGCAGGTGTCTGTCTTTCTCTCCCCCTCTCTGTCTTCCCCTCCTCTCTCCATTTCTCTCTGTCCTATCCAACAACGACATCAATAACAATACAACAACAATAAAAAACAAGGGCAACAAAAGGGAAAATAAATAAATACATATAAACAAATTTAAAAAATACAAAAAAAAACCCTTCTAAATAATAATGACAGTCACTTCCTAAGTCAGGTATGCAATTACATGACAAACCAGAAATACTTATGACCCCTCTCTCTATCATTGTGGATTCTGACTACTTGGTTCGCTCTCATCTGGGGGTGTACTTAGGAAAGTACAACTCCAAACTTTCCTAGCATTCATGCCTTTTAAACTGTACTGTCAACCACTCCAGAGCCAGACCCTGTATAATAAAGAAGGGGTCTAGTTGTCACAAGTGGCAGACCGGAGGTACGTAGCAGCTATTAAGTGCCCGGGCAGGTCTCTCACGTACACTGTGATACTGTGAATCACAATGGCTGCAATACCCTCAGTCCCCCCTTTCTTTACCCACATACAAGGTAAGGCTTGGAGACATGAAGAGGTTTATATGGAGCTCAAAGTTCTTAAAAAATATTTCTTCTACATTTTGTCTTTGAGAATTTAAGTCTTTAATTTGTACACGCTACCTGACTTAGCGTGTCATATGATATGTTAACATGTTTTCCTTAATGTGGCATATCCATTTGCTCTGAGATATAAATGAAGAAACTGATACCCATATAATAACTATTAACTTGGGTGAGTTATGTGCCATTTTCTACATCAGACACACTTGCCAATTATACAGAACATACAATGAGTTCTTCGAAAACATATTACGATTGCAGTGATGAATGTGGGCAGGTCCGTAACAGAAATTCACCATACACCAGATTCAGGTACAGATGCCTTGGCAGGTCACTGCCATGCTGATTAGAGTGTTGCAACAGCGCTTACTGAAAGCTTGTTATTTTAAGGTACTCTGCTAAGTACGGTGAATTTTCAGAAACATCTTCAAGGCACACAGTATTATTTTTCTTGATGTTATATGTATGAGGAGAAAGTGTCATAAAATAGTCCCAGTATCACTTGGAAAGCAGTAAAGCTGAGCTTGCTCTCCTGAGTCATTTTTTTATTCTGCATCTCTTGTCCCTGGTCCATTTTCTGTGTATTTATACTGGTAAACATGCAGATGTTTGAGCTGAATTACCCACTTTCCCTGAAGAAACTCACGTCAGGTACAGACGCAAAGGGGATGCTCTGTCCTGCTCCACAGCTTTCTCCTTCGGGGCTTCCCCCTTCTGGGCCTTTTTTTTTTAAATGTTTTATTTATTAATGAGAAAGGAGGAGAGAGGGAAAGACGCAGACATCACTCTGGTACATGTGCTGCCTGGGACTGAACTCGAGACCCCATGCTTCTTTGCCCGGAAATAGTAAAAACCAGGGATTCAAAGACAGCTCACCTGGTAGAGAGAGCATACGCCTTCTGGTCTTTGAGGCCCTGAGTCACAGCAGCATGGACAGCACCCAGCAAACCCCCGGGCGGTGGACCAGTGTGCAGTGTCTTTGTTCTATTTTTTCTCTCAAAATAAAGAATGGAAAAGTTGAGCTGCAGAGTTTTCTCCACAGGATAGCAAAGGTAGGGGGCCCTGAGTTTATTCCTTGTATTCTTTGTGTGTGTGTGTGCGTGTGTGTGTTGGGGTAGGCGGAGAGCTCATATATGTCAAATATTCTATAGCCCTGGGCTAGATCCCCAGACCACAATGCTCACTCTTACCCACAGACTTTCAAATACCTCTGTACTGACACAAACATCAGAAATGCTATGAAAGCAAGTCTAGTGGGGGAACACGCAGCAACGTTCAGTGGAGATGCCGCTACTGAATGAGTGTTTCGTTGCCTGAAATCAAGTCTGGACAGCAAAGAAACAGAAACACGCTGTTAAGAAACGGAGGTATATTATAGGACATGAACTAGAAATTGTGACCCTGCCAAATCAATAGCCTCGTTTTCAGTCGCACTGTGGAATTGTTTCCATTTGTTTAAAGTCAGCGTCTACTAGTTTATTGTGCGAATATTTGTCAGTGCAAGGACCACCCCTGCCCAACGTCTTAGAGCCTGATTACAACATTAATGTACTTGAAAGATCCAGAGCAAGATGTCCTGCCTAGTGGATTGGGCTCATGAATTGTTTTATTTGGCCATGATGCTACTTGCAATAGCAGTTAAAACGCAGTCTATCTCTTAGGAAAGCAGAAAGCAATGCAGAGCTCCTTCAAGAGGAATAATTATATAATTGGGACAACGACCAGCAAAATTCAGTTATACTGCTACCTAGCTTCCTATCAATAAACTGTAAACAATATTGTTTATTTTTTTTAATATTTATTTTATTTATTCCCTTTTGTTGCCCTTGTTGTTTTTTTATTGTTGTAGTTATTATTGTTGTTGTCGTCGTTGGATAGGACAGAGAGAAATGGAGAGAGGAGGGGAAGACAGAGAGGAGGAGAGAAAGATAGACACCTGCAGACCTGCTTCACCGCTTGTGAAGCGACTCCCCTGCAGGTGGGGAGCCGGGGTTCGAACCCGGATTCTTATGCCGGTCCTTGTGCTTTGCGCCACCTGCGCTTAACCCGCTGTGCTACAGCCCGACTCCCATTGTTTATTTTTTATTTTTACTATTTACTGATTATGACACTATATAAATACCAGCAAACACTGCTTTTGAACAGGATATTATAGGTTCAGCGGCATAGCTCAGTTGGAGCCCCAGCCCCACTTCATTTGAGGAAGTTTCTGGGGTGTGGTGTTTTCTTGCCTCCTCTTTATCTCTCTCTCTCTCTTTCTCTCTGAAAAAGTCAGCCTGGAGCAGTAAAGCCCCAGTGAGGACAAAAAATAAAATGAAATAGATAAAAAGATATTATACAATTATAATTGTTACCTTTTCAGAAACTAGAGTTTTTACTGGACCTTTTGACTTCATATAACTCAAAGTATTCTGCAAAATATATACCTCCCCCCGCAATGTCTTGTGTTTTATAATTTGAATCTATCACTAATATTTTCTCTCAACTCTTAACTAATGATATTTTTTAAAGGATCACAAAACAGGAAATCAAAGTGGTGCTAGGAAGGGTGGGTGAAATTGTGAAATTGCTTAATTGACTAAAGAAAACATCAATTGCTTAATCATACAGAATCCATTGAGCTGGAACAATATCACTCAGTTTCAGTCAGATTTTCCATAGAAGGTATTGTAGAAGCTTTCTCGCTGCTCAGAGAATTAGGTTTTCCAGGCTTGGGGGAACTACAAGATTTTTAGATATGAGCAATGTGATTGGGGCTAAATGCATGAATCATGCAACAGGACAATGTTGGTTCAAATACTCGTTAATTAATGAAAGATGAGTATGCACTTCTTTTATAATCACTAATGGACTCAGGAACGTTAGTCTAACGACTTTACACCATGAAGGGCTTGTTGAATCCTATGTTTCATAGTGATAACGCTGATTCTGTTCAGGATAGAAACGCTAAGTGTCATACCAAACATTATGTTTCAAAGGCTAAAATTAAATCCACACCTTAGCAAAGCATGAGATTAAAGTCTCTAGAGATGCCGACTACCTTTTTATTCCCTTCTTTAGTATTTATTTAGTTATTATTGGATAGAGACAGAGAAATTTAGAGGGGAGGAGAAGATAGAAAGGGAAAGAGACAGGAGAACTGCAGCTGTGCGTCACCACTCATAAAGCTTTTCCCCTGCAGGTAGGGACTAGGAGCTTGAACCTGGGTCCTTGAACACTGTAATGTGAGTGCTTACCCAGGGCCACAGCCTGGGCCCCATCACAACCAAGTCTTTCACTCAGTTCGTCACAACTGATGGAATATCATAAAATATCATAAAATATTCCCTCTTGACTCACCGCTTATCCCGTTTTTCCCAGCGTCTGGAAATTCCAGGTGACTCATAGAAGCAGGGGTAAAAAAAAGACTTCCCCAAGAATGAGTGATACCTCAATAAGATTTATAGATTTATCTCCGCTGTGAAGTGGAGGGAATTCTTGTCTCTCTCCTAGCTCACTCATTATCTTTAAAACGAACCCCATATAAAGGTATAGAATAAAATTATTTTTCTTCATGGTTAACTACCTCTTCATTCCATGCTCCCCAAGTTCTATTTTTTCGATCATCTTTAAAGGATTCGTAGTCACTGTAACCTGAGTCTCTGTGACCATCAAAACAGCCTCATGCACGGCACAGCCTGCACCCTGCCAGCTGAGGCATCTGCAGCCTTTGCGCATCGTTGTCATGTGCCGTGGTGCTCTCACCTGTGGGTTCCAGGCTAGTGGGCAGACACCTTCCTCAGGAAATTACTGTCAACTGCCTGACCGAGGGAGAAGGCCAAAGCTGTTTAAAGTAATCATGCTACTTCCACCCACTGGTCGTCAACCTGTAGTATGGCCCTTCTCGACCTGAACAGGATGAAGACTTACGCCCCAGGGTCCAGCTGCGGCCAGTGCACAGGACTCGCTGGACCAGGAATACGATTCTCCTTCAGGCGGCAGGAGCAGGGATTCTCAACAACATTGCGGAGCACCACAAGAAAACATTCTAGATTTTGGCCAGTGTACATGTAATGTCCAGCCTGAAGAGATTCTGCTTTATTCTGCTGGTCAGACAGGTTATAAAGGACGCCAAGAGAGCGTTCAAGCATTTAGCTGCCATCCCAAAACAAACACAAAGATCATCATCCGAGTCACAGCAACAGAAATGAAGGCGGCAGCACTTGGTGACGTGTGCGCTCAACCAGGTGCGCCACCACCCGGCCCCCAAGGTGGCACTTCCCGAACCTCTTCTCTGTCCTGGGCACCGCTACAATAACGCACAGACATGACTTCTCATTGACTCTTCCTATCACTCCCAACTCTTGGCCCCCTGACAAGAGACAAAGTTGAGGCTCTGAAGTCAGACATCCAGGAAACAACAAGCGCTCAATGAATCACACCCCAGAGGGAGCACACAGGACGACTTCGTCATTTCATTTTAGAAGAAGCACTGCTAATCCTGTGCTTCCCATCGCATTGCCCTTTCTGAGATGCAGTGCCAGCTTTCAGAGGCAGCTCCCGCAGAAAATCGACCTGGCAGACGCCAGCACTGAACACCACATGCCCCACAACCCTATGCAGCACCCCCCCCCCTCAGTGTAACTATACCAACAACAGCTCCAGCCAGGAAGGTACTAGATAATTATCAATAGTTTTCTTCACTAGAGATTCAGTTATTTCACAAATGTTCTAACTTCTGACAACACCAATATAGCTGCAACTGGATGGTGAGGTACTTTAAAGAGGTTACGATGGGAAAATAGTCACTGGGGTATGCTTTAGCCCCATCTGACTGAAGTCCTTGAAAGAAGAGCTTAGAACAGAGAAGGAGAGAGGGAGAGAGAGAGAGAGAGAGAGAAAGAGAGAGAAAGATACTATGCAAAGGAAAAATACTGCCTTGCCAAGGAGGGGAGAGAGGTCTCAGAATATTACCAGTTCTGTCAACACCTTAATCTTGGACTTCTTATCCACAAAATAGCGATGAACACATTTTTAACCTATTTGCAAAAATCACATGAAAACCTTTCCTCTAATATCAAGTAAGAAATGTGGGCTGTAAGAATAGCAAAGCAGGCACGCACTGTGAGTGAGTTTTCTTTGTCAGTCCTGTTCATTGTATCTCAACTATAGCGAAATCAAGTCATCAGAATCAACTGTTATATACCAAGTAGCAGAGAGTTTAGAGGGGAAGAATAACATCTTTAAGATGTCAACTTGAAATTTCTCACCCTTAGAGAATCAAAAACAACCTCTGGGGATTAAACAAAACCAAAAAAGGCAACAGGACTGGTAATAGGACAAAAAGAGGTGAAGTATCTGAGGAGTTCCAACGGAAATTCAGCACTCTTGCAAGCTGGGCAAATTGGAAGCTTTACTTTAATGAGCCATGGAGGACTGATTGATGACAGAGGATGTTGCTTTATGGCTTCCCATTCACAAGTCACTGAGCTTCTTATTGTACTGTCTGTATATAGGAATCAGCTTTCCTTTTGCTTTTTAGGGAATGAGCAAAGTGAGTAGGTAGGGCAGAATTTTACATCTTTAAAATTATCCTCACATATCAAAATTGACAGGCTCTTGAAGTTTAAAAGCACCTTTCACAATTCCAATTTGGTAAAAGCAAAAACAGAGATTTACACCTAAGAGATGACATATATAGTGTGACCTTGAAGCCCAGCAGCCTGCCAATTATGAATTTGAAATTGTGAGGTCAAATTTTCTGGCAAAATCACTAGGACATATAAGCTAATTATTGAGAATAAAATTAATGGTTCTATATGGTTAATGACAAAAAAAGTCACAGTAGAGATATAGTAAGATAATCACTAAAAGAACAGAAGTAGTCTCGTTCTCAGACATTATTATTGAACAGATACTGAGATGCTTAGAAAGCAAAAGCCGTACTCTGGCAAAGTGTTCTTAAAACAAGTAACACCACAGAAAAGTTGGTACTGTAGTCACTATGTAAGAATACCAGTTGAGATTGCTTTGTGTAAGATAGGAGCAGGAATGTAACTGGCAGCCGAACAGCAAGTCCAGCATAGCAGAGAATTTTCAAGTTAAGCACAGTCACAGTGTAAAGGGTGAGGGATGGGTGGCATTCTGACAGAAGTTGCAATGCTTTAAAAAAAATTTTTTGAAGACACTTAGCAGAGAAAATAAAATAATTACATAAGAACAGTAGGTAGTCAATCCATTTAACTTCCTCTTTCAAGACAAAGGGACATTTTAGAAGGTATCTAGAATATTCATTTTACATTTTTTACTTTGATAAACGTACACTGCAACTTAAAGAATGGTAAAGAACGTAAAAAAGACTTTAATCAGAAATTCATCATCTATGAACTTTGACAGATAGCAATACTGATCACTAAAACAAAAAGTGCAACAATACCTATATTTTTATACCAATATATGTGATGGGGAAATTGAACAGTTTGCCAAAAGCTATTAACATTATATTTAGGATATAGCAAAGAGCCCACAAGTAGTGGTACAGCTGTAGTAACTATCCCTGGAATCATGCACCAACATTGTTTTCATCTTTATCACAGCTATTTTGGAGAACATTACAATCATCTCTGAGTCTGTTCAGCAGTGATACCCCACTATTCATACTCTTTTGAAATATTCCATCACTTCCATAAAGTGAATCGTACTGCACTCTACAAGATATCAGAGATAAACCCCTGGGGAAGAAGAGGGGAAGACAGAGAGGGGGAGAGAAAGACAGACACCTGCAGACCTGCTTCACCGCTTGTGAAGCGACTTCCTCTGCAGGTGGGGAGCCGGGGGCTTGAACCGGGATCCTTACACTGATCCTTGCACCTTGTGCCATGTGCACTTAACCTGCTGCACTACCGCCCGGCCCCTGATTTTTATATTTCTATTGAGGAAATACTGTCGTACCTGTTGCTGCCTCAGGGATACAGTAAGTCCCATCTGAATTTTAAGAAAATGAGACGGAGACGGAGACAGAGACAGGTGGCCCTGAGAGTAATGAGATCCGACATGTTCCAACAGGCAGTAAGGTGTGCTAACACAAGGTTATCTCCCTAAGATAATTACAGGCTTGCAATGCAGTAGCCCTCAAAAATACTTTTGAAACATTTTAATATTTTATTCGATTCAACATCACTTAATCTACAGAGTAATTAGGAACGTTCTAAACTTCCTTGTGATAGTATTTTTTCTTTATCACCGTAGTCACAGCTACAGTACACTTAAGGTCTTAACCTTTGATATTGAGAAAGTATCCCTCAGCTTCTGATAAGCAGGTGTCCTATGCTGAGATTAAACCTGCTGCTTTTAGATTCAGTCACCACACCATGTGCTTTAAGTTCTTTAATCATTTACCCCATTGTTTGTTCTATAGTCTGTCTCTGTGACTAATCTTTTGGGTATCTTGCTTCTCTGGCCAGGACAAGGCAATAGCAAATAATTAAATGTTTTATCTCCAACTACTGAGATGACCGTTAAGATTTTCTTATTTACTCCATTAATACGGCAAATCCCAGCTCTAGTTAGCCTAGTGTTGTAGCTTTGGGGCAGGAGAGGTAGCAAGGTCTGTGCTGTGCGAGCAGCCCAGCTGTGAGGCACGGCGCCATGCTGGGAGCTGCTGTGCTCTGGTCTCTCGCCACTCTCTGTCTCTCTGAATGAAGAGGCCTGGGCGCAGGAGAGCAGCACAGGCGGAAAAGGCTTCACACACAGAAAGGATTTGCCATTGTAATTGTGAGGCTAGGCCGACTTGTCAATTACACATTATCATCTTAAACCATATTTGAATTTGTCATAGAAATGAATCTACAGTACTCGTTTCTTCTATTCCTTTTCAAGTTTTTGTGTCAGAAGGGTACTCCATTTCTGTAGGGGTTTGGGAACCGAGTGTCTGCAACAAAATACAAACTGGGTGGCGGTGCTTTGTCCTCTCTGTGGGCTGGTTTCAGTGGAAACCTGTGGAAAAGCCTCGCATCTGAACTGAACCAATCCAAGCCTCTGGACACCCACAGGGGCAGCTGGGGGGGTGCGGGGGGAACAGACAAAGGGAGGCCGCTGCTTGGTGGATCTCAACGGGACCAGTGGTGGCATTTCGGAGAGACGGGGGAAGAGAAGGCTGATGCTCGCCTCCCATTCTAAAAGGGCGTCATGCAGCATCTCAACAAGGAATTGAGGGGAGAACATGATTTTCAGGAATTTTAAACTTTATTTGGGAAAACTGAGAACATTCACGTTAGATCATGAAAGAGAGAGAAGGGGAGACAGAAAGAGTAAAAAGCAGAGTTACCACTTACATGATAAGAGCAGACAGAGCTCACGGACCGAGCTTTTAAAACCCAAGCCCTGCCTCCGCCTTGCCAAGTCACAGCTGTAGCCACTCCTGTTTTCTGGGCAGTGCCCTCCAGCTACCACCTGTCTCCTCTACAGAAGCTGCATGAACCAAAGGGACACAGATAATGAGAGAGACAGACAGACAGACAGACACACACACACACACACAGAGAGAGAGAGAGAGAGAAGAGAAATTTCTGTTTTTAATTTTTCAAATTCTCTTTATTGATTGGATAGAGACAGCCAGAAATAGAGAGAGAAGGGGCCGACAGAGATGGGGGCAACAGAGTGACATCTGCAGCACTGCTTCTCCACTCGCAAAGCTTCTCCCTACAGGTGGGGACCGGGTACTCAAACCTGGGTCCTTGTGCACTGTCACATGAGTGCTCAACCGGGTGCACAATCACAGGGACCCAAGATTTCTAAATAAATGCAGCAGATCACCATTAAACAATATGTAAATTAACGTGAGCATTTTTCCACTTGATGTCTTTGTGTGGGTGTCCACGCGTTCATTTATTTGTTTTTCACTGCTGAATATATAGCACTAGTCGCCAAGCACATTAGCCTTCAAAAGCACTAGAAAATTACTCTTCTACTTAGGCAGTATTAGTCTAAACAAGGCGAGTAAATAAGGAAATTAAAAAGTGAGAAGTAATTTAGATAAATCACATATGCACTTCTGTAAAAAAAAGAAAACACCAAAAATGTCAGCATAAGAAATTTCTTTAGTTACACAAGAACTAGGACTCTACGTACATCTAAGTGGAAATGGAACGATCTAGAGAAATGCAGATTGCCCAAGTGCGGCTGAGACCAGTGAAAGGGAAAATACATCAAGATATTTCGTGTTGTTGCAAATGCCATGACACATTTTGGGGTAGAAAACTTTTCCAGCAGCTGATATTGTTTATTTTGCAATCCATTAAAACCCTCATTGTATTCAGGGTAGAAGGTTAGTACTGAAATGCCAAGTGATTTGGGGGCAAAAGATAAATTGATGCTTACAAATACTTGGGAAATATCTTTCTTCCATTTTAGAATTAGATAGAGTCCCTAATATATAAAGTTACGCTAAGTTGATCTATATTTTTCAGATCTTCTGGCTTAAGAAAAGACTGTCTCCCACTTGCTGTCTCCCTCTATTTTCAACATGGACAGTTACTGCTTAAGAGATACATATGCTCAGGGGAAAATTATACGGCAGCTGAATCCATGAAGTTCAGCTCAGATTCCCGCAGGTGAGCCGAGAGCCACATTTCGATTAAACTCTAAGAAAATCGCAGGGATGCAGTAGATCCAGGAGTTACATCACTTTTATTTTCTCGGATACAACCATTGGAAATAATGGGCAATCCTGCTGTGAAGGAAAATACACTCAAATTCTACTTTTATATTAAGAAGTAAAAAGTGACATGTGCGACCAACCGGGTGCACCACTACCTAGCCCCTGTTAACCATTGATAAATCAGTAATAAACATTACAGTAAAAAAAGAAACAGAAATTGTCAGGCACAGACATGGTGGGGGGGTAGAGGGGGGGAGCAGGTGAGGGGTGCGGATATTTTCAAGCTGTGCTGGTGATTAATAAATGAGCATCACTCAGTGATGACTTGGTCAGCAGAATGGAAGGGGTGTGAGCAGGAGAGTTTAATGAGTGGGAGGTTTCTACACTGGCGGATGGAGTCAGTAGGACGGAAAAGTAGACACGAAGTGGCCAAGGAGTTTGCTCAGCAGGTAGAGTAAAGGAATTGCCGGTGTGAAGTCCAGACCAATCTCCCTGAGACTGCATACACCAGAGCAGTGCTAGGGTCTCATTCGCACCTTATGAAATAAATCACAAAGCAGAAGGTAAGAGGTATGTGGAAGCAGACTGGAGGCTGATCCTCACAGACTTCCTGCATTTGAGCTACTGATAGGCCATCCAAGAAGACATATACTTGGGAGCGCAATAGCGAAGTCTGGTTTCTGAGGAAGAGTCTGTGGTTACCGGTTAGGAGCATTTGGGCACTTAAGTCCTAAGAGTGGATTCCATCTCGTGGGGAGTACATGACGTAAGAAAAAGACAAGTCGTCTCAGTAGCAGTAAATTCAGGGGCTGTATGGGATAAAAAGCGCTGAGGGTGGTACAGCTTGGAGAATGCCTCGCAGCATACTCAGAAAGCAAAGAAGAACGGTGGCAAGAGGTATGGAAAGAAAGGACTAGCTGTGGACGGCAAGTGCTGTAGAGAAAGGAAGGAGGCATGTCACTCAGTGCACTGTGGTGCTAAAGAAATGACTCAGTGGTAGAAAGCAGGTGGGATTTCTTTTTTTTTTTAAATATTTATTTATTCCCTTTTGTTGCCCTTGTTGATTTAGTTATAGTTACTGTTGTTGTTGATATTGATGTTGATGTTGTTGGATAGGACAGAGAGAAATGGAGAGAGGAGGGGAGACAGACAGACACCTGCAGACCTGCTTCACCGCCTGTGAAGCGACTGCCCTGCAGGTGGGGAGCCGGGGGCTGGAACCGGGACCCGTTAACACCAGTTCTTGCGCTTCGCGCCACATGCGCTTAACCCGCTGCGCTACCGCCCGACTCCCTCAGGTGGGATTTCTAAGGTGTCTGAGGACTTAAGTTTAGACATTAGCACTACAAATGCCGGAACGGCTTTCTGGTTTTTTTCTCTCTCTCCCTCTCCCTCTCCCTCTCTGTCTTTCTTTTTATGAAAATAAGTAAATAAAACAAATATGTTTAGGTGGTCTTCGGGCAACCACTAATCTTAGTAAGTGAGGTCTCATAAAACAAAAGACAATGAGGAATCAGATTTCAGTGGATTAAAAATGTGAGAGTTGAAGAAAACTCTCCCGCAGCCCCTCCAAGATGGTGTTTCCGAGATCTATGACTGACGAAGAATAACGTAAGGAAAACACTGATGCCTGAGGCTCCAAGGTCCCTCCCAGGTTCAATACCTAGCAACTCTTCAAATCAGAGTTGAACAGGGCTCAGCTAAAACCAAATGCAAAAATGAAACACACACACACACAGCAGCCCTGAAAGTGGCGCTTTAGATAAAGCACAGGATTGTCAAGCATGAGGTCTCGAGATCAGTCTCTGGCATTGTGTATGCTATTGTAATGCACTGGTTCTCCCTTTTCCTTCCTTCCTCAATCCTCTCTCTCTCTCTCCCTCACTGTCTCTCGTTCTCTCATAAATAAAGCACACAGAATTGTCAAAAACTTGTACTTAGATGGGCAGAACACTCAAAAGGTGGTCTGTCTGCACAGGCATGACTGAGTAACGTCAATGGTACTGAGGTGAAGCCAGCACTGCAGTTCCCAGCACGAAGATACGCAGAAAGCAAGACTAGCAGGCAGGGCATGGCACTCAAGCAAAGATGGCAGGCAGTTGCTTCCCGAGGAGAAGCCTGTCAGCAGGCTGTCTACATCATTTTGATCAGTCGTAAAACATCACTAGAGAAATCAGCAGTTTCTTTGAATTACAATCCTATCAGATTAATATATACCAGGAAATTAAATCTAAGAAATTAAAAAAAGAATTTCCAGTGAACACTATCTCAAAACTTGTCATTAATTATAAGAGGATTTTGAGGAAAACGGTTGACTAAAAAACTGACATTTATTAAAACACCCTGGTCTTTCTTAACAGGAAACAAGGATAAAATATTTGATTCCTGGCATTAAACAACTGCCCCACTGGGTTCTATCACTTTTTTCTGGCCATGTTTTTAAATCTCAAAACAACAGCACATAATGGAAATGTCTTCTTTTCAGTCACAGCAATGCAAATGGTCAGTGGCTGCCACCTTCTCAGTGACGCAGCTATCATTGAAACATGACGTAACGCGGATCTGATTTAGACTCCGATCCAAGAAGAGCCTGGATCAACAGATGGAGGCCTACATCTTAGCCTAGCCCTCCTGGACCAAATTTGACTATGGAAAAAAATAGTCTTGTGCCTGCCTTATGTCTTAACAGGATTAGGAAGATGAGCTGGGATCCACGACTACCAAATTCATCTTTCCCCCCATTCCAGGTCTGGATTACAATGGCTACTAGGAGGTTATTCAGTGGGTGTCAGTGGATATTGGTGGGTGTTAAAGGACACTCAGTGGGTATCTGTAAATAGTCAGTCACTGTCCACTGGGTACTCAGTGGGTGCCAGAGGATTAAGGACAGGAGTTTGCTTTGTAAGTTCTGAACTGCTCTACAAACGCACAACAGTTGTTACGCCTGTCAGTATTGTCTGCACCCCAGCTTCACTTGTGTCTGCCTGTACGCAGTTACACACATCAGAATCCCTGGAGATGGCTCAGCTGGCCTTGCGTTCCCTCTCCAACACCAAGGAGAATTGCATAGAAGCCACCAAGTTGCAGATGCTACCATGAGGCCAGGCTGACTTCTCTGGGCAAACAACCTCACTGATGAGTCCAGGAACCCCACCTCCCCAGAGCCCTGCCCCACTGGACAGAAATGGGCTGGGGGTATGGATGAACTTGCCAACGCCCATGTCCAGCAGAGAAGCAATTACAGAAGCCAGACCTTCGACCTTCTGCGTCCCAAAGTATCTTTGGTCCATACTCCCAGAGGGATGGAAAATAGGGAAGCTTCCAGTGGAGCGGATGGAATGTGAAACTCTAGTGGTGAGAATTGTGTGGAATTGTACCCCTCTTATATCCCACAATCTTGTCAATGATTAATAAATCACTACTAAAAAACAAAAAAACTAGATGACACAAAATCAGAAAGCTATAATAAAATTTGTTTGTATCTAAGAAAAAAAAAGTTTTCTGGGGGTTGGGCAGTAGCGCGGTAGGTTAAGCGCACATGGTGCAAAGCACAAGGACTGGTGTTAGAAAACCAGTTTGAGCCCCCAGCTCCCCACCTGCAGGGGAATCGCTTCACAGGCGGTGAAACAGGTCTGCAGGTGTCTGTCTTTCTCTCCCCCTCTGTCTTTCCCTCCTCTCTCCATTTCGCTCTGTCCTATCCAACAACAACAACAACGACAACAATAGTAATAACAACAAGGGCAACAAAATGGGGAAAATGGCCTCCAGGAACAGTGGATTCATAGTGCAGGCACCAAGCTCCAGCAATAACCCTGGAGGCCAAAAAAAAAAAAAAAAAAAAAAGGAAAAAAGTTTCCTACACACCGAATGTAAGGAAATAAATGAATTTGACCTTTTAGAAATACAAGCTTTCCTTCTTTTATTGAAGCTTTTGCTGTAAAACATATCAACGAACCAGACAAACAGTGGTTGTTCTTCTTTCCAAAAAAAAAAAAATTTTTTTTTTCAGAGGAACTACCGAGTAGGATTTTCTATTTTTCTGCCATAATTATATCTCCCAAAATGTATCTAACAACCATTCAATTTAGTGTCTTTAAATGTGTCTTTTGAAATATCTGAAATCATGGATCTTTAATGAAACAGAACTTTTTTGTTATCTATGTTTTCATCTCTAAATCATTAGTATTAAAATTGCAATTTAAAATTGACTATTCAACTTATGAAGTTATTACGGAAGTCCTCTGAATCAAGCTTAATTTTACTAATGTTTGAGCACATGAGAGATTTATACGAAAGGCACCTTCTAGTGGTGATGGACCAAAAACCTTAACTAAACCCTAGTCACACAATAAAACATCAATGATATTTAGGAATTCTATAATTCTTCCTTTTACCTTTTCTGAAAATGAACAATTATTAAAAAAAATAAGTGGAATGGTTCAAAATGGTGCATCAATCCCCATCTAGATCAACAGGGTGAGAGTAAACCCAAAGATACTGAACACAGCACTTTGAAAAAGGGGAAGTGGAGTCCTGGAAAGAGTGACAGCAGCTAGAGCATTGCCAACTTGAAAGGGCTTTGATAAACCAAAAGTGAAAGGGGACGTAATGTACACATCTTACAGTGCTTTCGGAGACGTGCCAGCCTCCATTCTACAATGCAGCCAGTGTACAGGAGCATCTCACCCTGGGGTGTGATTGATTCACTGAGCATCTCACCCTGGGGTGTGATTCACTGAGAGCCATGCAGACAATGCAAAAGCAGGTGCCCTAGTTCTCCCCACCCCAACTCACACTGGTCTGCCCATGGTTCTCCAAGATGGTATATTTTTGTTTGTTTTATTTTGCTTTGTTTTTTTTATTACATAGAGAAAGAGAGAAATTAAGAAGGAAAGGGGAGAGAGAGGGAGAGAAGAGAGATACCTGCATCACTTTTCACTGTTCATGAAGCTTTCCCCCTGCAGATGGGGAACAAGGATCTGAACCTAGGTCCTTATGCTGGTAATGTGTGTGATCAAACAGGTGCACTCTCACCCGTTCCCAAGACAGTGTTTTTCTTTGTTTTGGGGCCCTCCCGTGGGTCACAGTTATCACAGAGATGAGCAACTTTGAACCATTACTCTTTCCTGAAATATTTAAACATTTTTATCTTAATTATGTTGATGATTACTGACATTGGTATAGACCACCATTCAATCTAAGAGTATGTTAATAAGAAAACTGTTAGAGTTATACCCAAGCTGAGAGAGAGAGAGAGAGAGAGAGAGTGAGAGTATTCAATTCATCCTGATCAAACATTCATTTTTTACTCCTTGGTTAAAATCTCTGGAAATCTGCAAGTTACCAGATAGCTGCTATCTAAAGTGAGATAAAGTTTTGCAATTCATTTGGACCGTGAGAGCTTGTTTGGAGGTTCTAGCAGGGGAGCGCAGCCACTCGTATACCCTCGACCGAAGACCGGTCCGTCTCTATTCGGGGAAGGCCGTCCTCTTCGACCGAGCGCGCAGCTTCGGGAGGGACGCACATGGAGCGGTGAGGGAGGAAGGGGACACCTGCCTAGCCGGCCAGATCAGCCGAATCAACCCTGTCCATCAGTGGGGTGACAGATGTCGCAGCCAGATCGCCCTCACATCCTGCAATTCATTTGGAAGGTAGATCATCTTTATAATTTACCCCTAAGAGCTGCTAAGATCTAACTCCAGTTAGAAACGGAGAAGAAAGAGCAAGGCCCAACAAGAGCAGCGGCTTATCCCTGCGAGGAAGTGCCTCATCTTTAAGCACAGAGGTAGCGTGAGTGACCTGAACTAAGAAGGAAGGACAGCTGTTTCTAAGAGCAGAGTCATATGTGGAAAGAGGCAGGAATGGGCCCCAGTACCAAAATCCTTCTGCCAAATCTCCTGCTTTGTTGGTGGCTGTGGATTGCTCAGCGAGGTCAGTATTCAGCAGGTAGGGGACACATTTTTCTGGACTGGATTTTGGGGACAAGTATCAAAGAAGTAAAATGGGGAGACTATGTCTGGTATGTGGCCCTGACTCTGTGATGAATCTCGACTCTCCATACTTGCTCACTCAGGCTCAGGAGTTGGGCAGTAAACAGCTCTTCAGCAGGTTCAAGTCACTCACCTGCCAAGAAAGTAATGGCTTCTGCATCTGTCGGAGTTCAAGAGTGACAAAGGGAAATAAGTATCACAATGAGTAGTTATTTAAAAGAAAGGGGAGGAGGAGGAACGGAACTGTAACTAGACACAGGAAGATGGGGGACACTGGATAAAGAACATGATCCTTACTGCGTCGCGGATGATAACACGCAGCACCGTGCCTTCACATGCCCTTGGCCGTTTGTTGAAGCAATGTCATGGCTGTGCATACTTCACTAACCCTTGACAGGCCCCTCCAAGAAAAAAAAGTCACGGTATTTCAGACAAGAGGCTTCAATCATATGCCAACTAAAAATGTACATTATAAACTATTTTTAAATAGTTTATTTCTATTTAATATATTCTGGCTAATGGTGGTGCGGGGAACTGAACCAGGGCCTTTGGTGCTTCAGGCATGATAGCGTGTTTGAGTAACCATTGTGCCGTCCCCCCAGCTGACTCGAAATGCCTGTTTCTCCAGCACCATCAGATGCATCCTTGCCAGGATACTTCAGAGGGCTGCCAGGACTTGGGGCTGGGTCCCACCAATGGCCGGATGCGTATCCCACCCAGCGAGCAGTCTCCCAGGCCTCATCCCCTCCCTATTCTGATTTAAAATAAACAGAGAAAATTGTCTTGGCAATAGCATCTTAATTTAGATTCAGTCCAGAAAGTGATTATTGATAAAACTTCACACTACTAGAATTAAAAACTATTTAAATTATCAAGACAGATGCTCCTGTAATGGGAAATACACACTTAGAAAAACACTTTTATTTGTTTCTTGCTACACAATTAAATCTAAAATGACAGTTTGACTCTCTAGGCAATGATTTCAATATGGAGTCTTAGATCATTAGAAAATTTTACTGAGATGAAGCTGGGGTGTCAGCAGCCAGTGTTCATTTGGAGAAAGAAGAAGCCAACAGAGCAAATACTCTGTACCAAAAAAGTTGGTACTCATTTTCCAACAAAAGGAAAATAGCAAATTAAATTTCTAAGAATAAAAGGGACATATTTTAAATACAGTCTAGACTTTAGTTATTTGAAAATAATTACGGGTATAAAACAAATGCCCTTCATATAGCTGGCTGTATATATCTTCACATTGTTTGTACAGATACTTTATGCTTCTGAGAGTCTGAGACTCGAAAATATACATACAATTCCCATCACGTGTCTAATTCAACAAATGCAAAAAACCTAATCTTAGTTTTTCTGTGTCTTATTCATGTGCTTGTGCATGTGTGTGTAGAGATCACTGGGCTACACCTCTCTAGCTGACATCTTCCGAGAAGTGTGTCAGACCAGCACACCGAAGAGCCCCCAGTACCACAGTGTTCTTTCTCGTGCAGTGTTGCAGGGCTCAAGATGGTTCTTGCACATAGCAAAGCAGGTGCCCTCCCTGCTGAGCTGCGTTATCAGCAATATATATATATATATATATATAAAAGATTCTCTCATTTACTAGAGAGAGAGAGAGACAGAAATAGAGAGAGAGAGAGAATAAACCACGAGTGTCACCATGGCACAAGTGATGACAGAAATCAAATTTGGGGCCTCACACTTCAGAGCCCAATGCTTCACTCACTGCACCACCATCTAACTACAGGAGAGCCGACTCTTCTATATGAAGCGTCTCCAGAGGACATCCCATAAGCTGAAAACAGAAACACTCCAGGCCTTCTGTTCTCTGGTTGAGAAATGGAAAGGCATGTGAGCGATGTCTGGTTCTCTTCCCCCCCCCCCCAGAATTTATTTACTTATTCATGAGAAAGATAGGCAGAGAGAGAGAGAACCAGACATCACTCTGGTACATGTGCTGCTGGGGATTGAACTCGGGACCTCATGGTTGGGAATCCAATGCTTTATCCACTGCGCCACTGCCCGGACCACCGGACTGTAATTTTCTATAATTTAAGGCAGCAACCACTACTGTGCCCAAGACAGGGTTGGGAAAAGAGATCCTGGTTCAGTTTTTGGCACTACATAAAAATAAGGAAATACAAAAAGTGCAAGAAAACATGATTTCAAAAACATCAGATCAGCAACTCCCGCTCCTTGGCGTTTCTCATAAAATAAATTTTAAAAAAGTATTCAACCATATGGATTATTTTTCCTTGCCTAATTTCTTAATCTCCCTTTTAAAATTTATCTTTATTTTTCTGTATTATCATTATTTATTGGCTAGAGACAGCAAGAAATCGAGAGGGAAGGGGGAGATAGAGAGGAAGAGAGACAGAGAGACACCTGCAGCCCTGCTTCACCACTTGCAAAGCTTTGCTCCTGCAGGTGGGGACTGGGGGCTCGAACCTGGGTCCTTGTGCACTGTAGCATGTGCCCCTAACCAGGTGCACCACCGTCCAGACCTCTTAATCTCCTTTTTCAAAAAATTTTACCAAAACAAACAAAACTTTCAACTACAACATGAAGTAGTATCAATACTTCAGTTTATATTTAGCACTATATAATTTTTACTCGACCATAACTATCTATTTTTATTTATTCCTTAAGTCATACTATAAATCTTACTTTTCAGTGGCACAGACCTACTTCATCATTTGTTTACTTCTCAATGTACATAAAGAAGCTATTATATATATAATTTCATTCTTTGTTGAAGTTTCTGATCTATTTTAAAACATATTCTGGTAGATGGTGTCAGAAATGCATCTAGTGGGAGTCGGGCTGTAGCGCAGCGGGTTAAGCGCAGGTGGCGCAAAGCACAAGGACCAGCATAAGGATCCCGGTTCAAACCCCGGCTCCCCACCTGCAGGGGAGTCGCTTCACAGGCGGTGAAGCAGGTCTGCAGGTGTCTGTCTTTCTCTCCTCCTCTCTGTCTTCCCCTCCTCTCTCCATTTCTCTCTGTCCTATCCAACAACAACAACAACAACAACAATAACTACAACAATAAAACAACAAGGGCAACAAAAGGGAATAAATAAAATAAATACAAAAAAATTAAAAAAAAAAAAAAAAGAAAGAAATGCATCTAGTGAGATATTTTCCCAAACAGATAATTAATTATCCTAACAAATTTATTAATAAGTCTATTCTTGGGAGGTGGTACATGTTAACATACACAAGGACCCAGGTTCAAGCCTCTGGTCCCCACCTGCGGGGAGGCGTTTCATGAGTAGTGAAGCAGGACTGGAGCCTGTAGGTGTGTCTCCTTCTTGCATTTTTTTTTCTTTTTCTTTAACCAGAGCACTGTTCAGCTGATGGAGGTGTGGCGGACTGAACCTGGGACTTTGTAGCCTCAGGCTTGAGAGTCTCTGTGTATAACCACTAAGCTATCTATCCTTGCCCTCTCTTTTTTGCTCTTTACCTCCTGCTCCCCTCTCAATTTCTCTGTACTATCAAATAAACAGATAAATAAAAAAATTTAAAGAGTCTATCCAGCCACTGATTCCAAATCCCAGCTTTATTGTCAACTAAATTTCTATCAGCGTTTGGGTTAGTTTCTGTGTTTCTCATACTGTCCCTCTGGTCGAGAAAGTATTAATTTTTGAAATTCAGGAATAAGTGCTATCTTTCTGACATATGAATCTTCCCATCCAAGGAAATAGTGCTCCTTTTATTTCTTCCAATATACCTGAATGTCTTTCAGCATGTTTGACACTTATTTTGATAGTTCTAGCTAAGGTTAGTGACAATTAATTATTTTATTTTCTTGTTTTTGACAAATGAGTAGAGTCTTCATTTCCATTTGGTCAACCGATTTTTTTTTTCCCCCTGAATGATTCAGGTTATTATCACCAGTAATCTAGAAATAAATGTTAAATGAAGCATCTATTTATTTAGAGATGACGTCAGACGCATGCATAGCTGCACCATAGTCACAGACAGCTGCAGTAACAAGCTAAGCCTGACCCAGAGATGACGTCAGACGTATGCAGGGCTGCACTGCAGTCACAGGCATCTGCAGTAACACACTCAGCCTGACCCAGAGATGACGTCAGACGCATGCAGGGCTTTACTACAGTCACAGACAGCTGCAGTAACACGCTCAGCCTGACCCAGAGATGACATCAGACGCATGCAGGGCTTTACTACAGTCACAGGCAGCTGCAGTAACACGCTCAGCCTGACCCAGAGATGACGTCAGACGCATGCAGGGCTGCACTATAGACACAGGCAGCTGCAGTAACAAGCTCAGCCTGACCCAGAGATGACGTCAGATGCATGCAGGGCTTTACTACAGTCACAGGCAGCTGCAGTAACACGCTCAGCCTGACCCAGAGATGACGTCAGACGCATGCAGGGCTTTACTACAGTCACAGGCAGCTGCAGTAACACGCTCAGCCTGACCCAGAGATGATGTCAGACGCATGCAGGGCTTTACTACAGTCACAGGCAGCTGCAGTAACACGCTCAGCCTGACCCAGAGATGATGTCAGACGCATGCAGGGCTTTACTACAGTCACAGGCAGCTGCAGTAACACGCTCAGCCTGACCCAGATGCATGCAGGGCTGCACTATAGACACAGGCAGCTGCAGTAACAAGCTCAGCCTGACCCAGAGATGACGTCAGATGCATGCAGGGCTTTACTACAGTCACAGGCAGCTGCAGTAACAGGCTCATTCTGACCCAGAGATGACGTCAGACGCATACAGGGCTTTACTACAGTCACAGGCAGCTGCAGTAACATGCTCAGCCTGACCCAGAGATGATGTCAGACGCATGCAGGGCTGCATTATAGTCACAGGCAGCTGCAGTAACAAGCTCAGCCTGACCCAGAGATGATGTCAGACGCATGCAGGGCTGCACTATAGTCATAGGCAGCTGCAGTAACACGCTCAGCCTGACCCAGAGATGACGTCAGACGCATGCAGGGCTTTACTACAGTCACAGGCAGCTGCAGTAACACGCTCAGCCTGACCCAGAGATGACGTCAGACGCATGCAGGGCTGCATTATTGTCACAGGCAGCTGCAGTAACAAGCTCAGCCTGACCCAGAGATGATGTCAGACGCATGCAGGGCTGCACTATACTCACAGGCAGCTGCAGTAACACGCTCAGACTGACCTAGAGATGACTTCAGACGCATGCAGGGCTTTACTACAGTCACAGGCAGCTGCAGTAACACGCTCAGCCTGACCTAGAGATGACGTCAGACGCATGCAGGGCTTTACTACAGTCACAGGCAGCTGCAGTAACAAGCTCAGCCTGACCCAGAGATGATGTCAGACGCATGCAGGGCTGCACTATATAGTCACAGGCAGCTGCAGTAACACGCTCAGGCTGACCCAGAGATGACGTCAGACGCATGCAGGGCTGTACTACAGTCACAGGCAGCTGCAGTAACAAGCTCATTCTGACTCAGAGATGACATCAGACGCATGCAGGGCTTTACTACAGTCACAGGCAGCTGCAGTAACACGCTCAGCCTGACCCAGAGATGATGTCAGACGCATGCAGGGCTTTACTACAGTCACAGGCAGCTGCAGTAACACGCTCAGCCTGACCCAGAGATGACGTCAGACACATGCAGGGCTGCACTACAGTCACAGGCAGCTGCAGTAACAAGCTCATTCTGACCCAGAGATGACATCAGACGCATGCAGGGCTGCACTATAGACACAGGCAGCTGCAGTAACACGCTCAGCCTGACCCAGAGATGACGTCAGACGCATGCAGGGCTTTACTACAGTCACAGGCAGCTGCAGTAACATGCTCAGCCTGACCCAGAGATGACGTCAGACGCTTGCAGGGCTGCACTATAGTCACAGGCAGCTGCAGTAACACGCTCAGCCTGACCCAGAGATGACGTCAGACGCATACAGGGCTGCACTATAGTCACAGGCAGCTGCAGTAACACGCTCAGCCTGACCTAGAGATGACGTCAGACGCATGCAGGGCTTTACTACAGTCACAGGCAGCTGCAGTAACACGCTCAGCCTGACCCAGAGATGACGTCAGACGCATGCAGGGCTTTACTACAGCCACAGGCAGCTGCAGTAACACGCTCAGGCTGACCCAGAGATGACGTCAGATGCATGCAGGGCTGCACTACAGTCACAGGCAGCTGCAGTAACACGCTCAGCCTTACCTACAGTGGGAAATAAACCTGTGACAGGATTCATACGCATTTCACATTTGCCTTCATATTCACAATTCGGAAATAGACGACTACCTTTTTATTTCAGATGGCATCACAGCATGACGAATCTAAACAGCTAGGAACACGACTAGGAGCAAGAGAAGGGCTTGATCTGAAATCACCTTCAATAAAAGAGCCGAGCAGTTAGTGCTTGAGTAATTAATGCATGTGACAGCTGCCTCTCTTGAGAGGCTGAAACACATGCCCAGACCTATAGCTATCAGCAAACACCAGCTATTAAGGGCAGGTATGAACCGTCTCAGAATGATGACATCTTGTTGTACAGAGATCATCTCCATTACCAAAGGGTTTAAAATATCGTCTGGACAGTTTCTGTGTTGTTTACATCCGCCTTGCTTGATAGTTCGTTACTAGGCAACAGACCTTATCAGCTTTGTTTTTTCATGGGAGATCCTACAGTTGCAGTGTGAAATCTGCAAATCATGTTTAGGACAGAGGAGCAAGCTAGGGAGTTCTGACAAAACACTGAGAAACAAAGAATATCTGTTTCCACCTGCTTCAGCATTAACTGGATTCCTGTGTGCTGTTCCTTCTAAAAAGAAAAATTTTATAAAAAGCAGCTGTAACATGTTCAGATTGCAAATTCCTATTTCTTGGATTTCCCCCACAAGTTATTTGTTACTACTGTGGACACTAAAGAAAGGCTCATTTCTATTCACACACACTCACTAAGTACTGGACAACCACATATGAAACAAAACAGATCACTTACAATATTTTCTCAAAAATATACTTGACCCCATGTTGCTCTCCATAGATATGATTCCCCACACACACACAGAGCCCATAACCAGTCAGGAATTGTACAGCATATATTAAATTCCATTTAGTTTAATTGACCATTTTCCTAACCGTTTTTTTTGGAAATCAAAAGCGATTTGGAATAATCAGAAATGACAGTGTGCAAACTCCAACAAACCACTTACACAGAACAATTTCAAGGGTATAATATGATTTTGGAAATAAAACACTTGATATTCAAGTTGTCCATTTATTTTCTTTACAGTGATATAAAAATTACAGGCTACAATCATTAACTTGCACACTCTAGAGCTTTAAAGTAAGCCTTGATAGCTCACCAATGTGATGGACATCTATCTTCTTCAAAATACAAAGTATGGCAGCTAAAACAATACAATTTTCTCAGCTGACAAGAGAATCAACCTGATTTTGCTACTTTGTTTTTCTAATATCAAGAAATGGTCCTCATTGTTTGAGTAGAACGAGTTAAAAGCTGGAATGAAGCAATATAAGACCAGTGGATTCACTCAGGGGAACTTTCCTGGAAATTAGTCTAAATCAGTCTTTATTACTTGTCCTTTTTTCTTTCTAATAAGAGAAAAAAAATAGTCCCTTTAAAGTAAAGTGTAGTCTGAAGACTGATTTGTACAAATATATAATACACACGGTGAGTATGTATGCTTTACCATATTATAAATACACACAGCATTAAATAATACATAAAACAAAAATTTTTCAAACAAAATCAAGCAAAAAGTTAGTATGAGACATGGAATTGAGGTAGTAGTATGTATTTTTTAATGAAGTTAAAATAATTTCACAGGATAATGGCCAGTTAACTTTATTATGTTATTGTGCTGCAAACATAAATACATGAAATTAATATGCTCTTTCTATTCTATTAGAATAATAACTATATGTGGCCATCTCAAGTAATCAATATGTAAAGGCAAGATCACTAATCTTCAGAAGTTTTTAATTTCAGTTGTAAAAAGACTTGAGTGTGGAGATGAGAGGTGGGGCACACCCAGGAGAGAAGATGCTTCACCATGTGCAAGCACCTGGGTTCAAGTCCCCGGAGTCTCTCCTTGCAGAGGAGAAACTTCTGGAATTACAGTGCAGGTGTCTCTCTCTTCCTTCCCCTTCCCTCTCTCTATAACCCTGTCTCTCAACCTCTGTAAGAAAAGTTTCAGAGAGATAACACAAGGAAAAACACACATACTCTCTAAAGAGTCAGACTGAAACATCTTATACTGGTGCTTCTTGATCATTATACATTTTCTTTAGTTTTTGTGTCCACCCACACTTCACTGTTTCAGCTTTTCAGACAGACAGGCAGACAGACAGACAGATGAGTAGACCCCAATCTATATAGCTGACCACAGTGTCATAGTGCTTCCATGGAGTATGTTGGCGGTTTGTAACTGAGACACTCAGCTGACACTCTGAACACCTTACTAGACGGACTGCCTCACCGGCCTCATTCTGTCACTTATACACTTCATATGACCCAACTAGGACCAGATAGCTTGTTCTTAACATTTGCAGAGGTAGAAAAGAAGGCCTGTAAGCTAGTGACCTTCCCTCTCTCTCCCTCACCCTCCTCTCCCCTTTCCAAACTCCATTTAGCAGCAAGCACTAAAAATATCCCGTTCTTGCCACTCCTTGACACAGCTACTCTTCAGCTGTATTCTTGGAACTAGAAGTATCCACACTATCCCTGGGAGAATGGATTTTCTTCCACAAAGACTCTAGCAGTTTTATTAGAGAATTCTGATCAAAGACATGATTCAAAAGAGGGAAACACTGAAGCTATGGTCAAGTAGCCATGGTTCTCTAGGCTGCTCACGCAGAGACGGCGTCTCTAAAGCATGAACCGAGCGTGGCAATTGGCTGTTTCCTCAAAGGGCAGCTCAAGATCACTACAGCCATGGCTTCTATACTTTCTCACTGGAGGCTTCCTTTAGTTCTGCTGGTCACACTAGCTCAAGAGAGGAACGTATCAGTTCTGCCATCATCAATATCCAGAAATGGCTCACAGCCACGTCAGCCAAGCAGGACATTCTTCCCAGAGCCACACATTCCCCATTAGTCAAAGGCAGGCTGGCCAGACGGCCTGCTTCCAAATGCCATATACCTACAAACTTGAATCTGAAAATTAAAAAAAAAAAAAAAAGGATGAACTAATTCTACCTTTTGGCTGACAATGTGACAATGTCTTAACCTTTCTGGAAAGATTACAAAAGGTGACTTTAATCATATCAAAGATGTAGCTCCTTGTTACTCCTGTCAAGAAATGTTACACTGTGTAGGAGGCCTTGTGAGCCAAAAGCAGCCTTGCACTGTCCCTGGCATTATCCTCCAAGCAAGTAAAGGAATCAAGCTCCCAGGAAACATCAGGTTTGGGTACAAGACACACTCCCAGACTCACCTTTTTTCATTTTTTCTCTCCCACTTCCCATCTACCTCACCGTAACCCTGTTTCCCGACAAAGAACACCACTTCCGAGTCTTGCCTTCCTAAGCTTCCACTTCCCAGGGCAAGAATGGCCTTTTCAGAATTCTGTGACTTGGTATGCCTTTTTATTTTGTCTTCCTTAGAAAAACTCCTAAATCTTCAAAATCCAACCAAAATGTCTGTTTCCCGACCTATCCTGATAGGCCTGTTGTGTTCACCACATATGCCTACTGTGTCTTCATAGACAGTGCATTGACGTGTCTCCTGCTATACTACAGGGCAGAGAAGATATTCTGTGTATTCACTGAGCTTCCCCAATCTCGCACATAGTAGGGATATTTTACCTATACACTTAAAAGGAGAAACAGTTTTTAAAGAATAACTTCTACTCAGCTTCGCTTTACAAGGCCTACCTAAACAAAGGTTGAGAATAATGATACTGATTTTGTTTCTTAATTTTGCGTAGATTGTATCCATCATTCTACAACTAGCCTATGTGCATAGAAAATGCTGGTTATTAGGGACAATGTGACAGCAACTGGAGCCTAGCCATTCAATGCTGCTCTTTCCAATTTTATTTTTCAGCACCTAGTGTTTATCTCTCTCGCTCTGCTGAGTAGTGGAAAGTTGGAGAATTGAATTCTATGAATATTATTTATGCACATGGGACCCAATTTTAATATTCTGAAAAAATAAAGCTACTTGTAAGAATATACTGAATATTGTATTCCTTTTCAATATAGCAGAGGCCAGCAAAATATCAGAATGTAAACCGTAGGCATCTAATTGTATAATATACTTCTCCCTAAGCAAATCTGTATTTTCTCTAGGATATATACACACATATATATATATGTTAAAACTTTAAAATTTACAAAAGGGTGCATAGATTTCACTACCCATTGAAGAAGTAACACACACACACAGAATTTCTCTCACAGGGAATATAGACAATGACATTTCCAAGTAGGAAAGCCAAGACAAAAATGACAGAAGAGTACAAGTGCTGAAAACTTACTATGTAAAGAGGGTACTACCATGCATTTCAATGCATATGCAGAAGGAATTACTGTTACTACAGTTCTCAATGCTAACTAATCAAGATCATCTTACAGCAAGCAAGAACAGATCCTGACTACTGAAGCTCTTCAACAGACAAACATTAAGCTTTCCCTATTCTCTCTCTGTTAACTGTAGCTACATCATTTCAAACCTCCCAGGAAACTAGTAAGAGTAAACTACTCTCCTCACCATTTATATCCCTTACTTGCACCTTAAAACTAAGAATAATAAGAACGTATATGTTAGAAGTGACAGATTAAGGAGCTAGGTAATGGTACACCTGGTTGAGTACATGTTATCATGTATAAAGGCCCTGCTTCAAGCCCAGTTCCTACCTACTTGGGGAGAATCTTGGAGCAGCTGATGAAGCAGTGGTGCAGGCCTCTCTCTCTCTCTCTCTCTCTCTCTCTCTCTCTTTCTTTCCCCTTCTTTCTCAACTTGGCTCTGTCCTATCAAACTCTCTCTCTCTCTCTCTTTCTCTTCCCTTCTTTCTCAACTTGTCTCTGTCCTATCAAACTAAATAATAATAATAAATAAATTTTTTAATTAAAAAATATTTTTTTAAACGGATGGATATCTTTAAAAGATAGGACATTTCAGGAATAGCAATAAAGGGCAGTCCCTCAAATACACTGTCAAAAGGGTGGTCTCACCTTAAAGCAACTGAAGGTCAAAATGACATTTGGAAACATAATTTATATATGTAGATTTATATGTACATTACATATATTTTAAAAACATAATTAAAGTAACAGTTGAAATTATTTTTTAGTTATTAGAGCATAAAAATCACTTCTCCAAATCTACATCATGATTTGGAAAATCAGCCTAAACAACTATTTGAAAGATATGTATAATCCTACACTTTCACAATCAGTACACAAATGATTTTTTTTTTTTTTAGCTATTTCTCCTTGTCAGCTGTTGTTGCCCTAGGCAGATGCAAAATATAATGTGACTCAAAATTAAAAATAAGATAATCTAAAACACTGATTAAAGTAGTAAAGTACATGGGAGATGTAAAAAAAAAAAAGAGTTACTGGAGATGTTCTCACTATGCAGGTAATATTGCAACTGAGCATGATGGAGAGAGTCAGGAAACACTAGCTCAGGGGTAGAGCCCAGGATGTGCATAGATGAGGCCCAGGTTCAATCCCAGGCACAGCTGTATAAATTCCAGAGCTAAAAAGTACTCTGGCCACTCTCTTTAACATCTTTCTCATGAAAACAAAGACATAAATCTTTAGTTAAGGAGAAACAGTCTAGAAGAAAATCACTCACAAAGATGGAGTGAGTACAAAATGAGCCCAGCATGGTTTCCGGCTAGCCCTAGAGTTCTGCATTTCTACAAAGTTGAATTATTTTATCGCACTGTTGTTGGGGGAATATGACTAACACATTTGAAGCTACTAATTTTACGTCAAGCTTTAAAGTCCATAATTTCTATCTTTGGAAAATATTATTTGACCTACAGTATGTCCAAATCAATCTAATAAAATCACTTTATAACGGGAAAAAAGGACCAATCAAGAATGAGCTTGGCAGCTTAAGCAGTAACTAACTCATGAATGAAAGCAGGCCTACGAGCTAGGAGGCCATCATAGCCATGGTGAGCAGCATTTGATTTTGAACCAAGACTGCAGAGGGGAACAGACTTGGACTATTGCTTAGAAGTAGGATTGATGAATCTATTTAATGAAATAAACATACAGAGTGAAGGATCACCTAGTACCTGGCCTTTTGTGCTTGCCTTCTTTCACTCAGTAGAATGTTTTCCAGGCTCTCCCATGATGTAAAACTCCCTACTAATGCATTTCTTATCTCTAAATAGCATGCAATTGGTCACCTATACCCCCCCCTTTTTTTTTTTTTGCTCAGTAACCAGTTGATGGACATTTTGGGTTTTTTTTTCCACAGTGGGGCTACTTATACACAACTTTTGTGTACGTTTTAATTTTTTTTTGGGTGCACACTTAGCAGCAGAATGGCTGGTAAGAATGGCTGTGTGTACACTTTAGGCAATACCTAGACTACTTCCCAAATTAGCAGCACCATTTTACACTCTCACCAGCAATGTCTAAGGAAGGGTTCCAATACTTCCATATTCTTTCCAATGGTAATTATTTTTCTTTTGATTATAGCTTTCTGGTGGGTGTAAAATGGTATCACACTGTGGTTTTGATTTGCATTTCCCTGGTGACTAACAGTGTTGAATCCCTTTTCATATGCTCATTAGCCACTTTTTATTTTCTTTGGAGAACTGTGTATTCAGACCTTTGCCCATTTTTTAATTGAGTTATTTGTCATTTTACTAGTGAGTTGTAAGAGCAAAGAAAAAATATCTTAAGCAAAGCAAAGGTTAATTGGGAAAGAAATGATGGTCAAATCTAGTGTGTCAGGGTAGTTCACAAACTGTGTTAAGTTCCTAAGGGCAAGAAATCTGCCATTTACTCACTCTGAATAAGACCGGTTCCTAGCAGAGTGACTAGCAAATCAGATGTCGAATATTTAAAGAATGGTGAAACAGAACTCTGGTGGTGGGAACAGTGTAGAATTGTACACCTGTTATTTTGTCATTTTGAAAACCACTAATTAAAAAAAAACGTAAGAAATGAAGACTCGAGCATTAAAAAAAAGGCTGCCAAACAATTAGACTGCATATTCTAAATGGAAAACAATCTATGATCTAAGCAAAATATGTACTAAGTTCTACACTCTATACCAAAGACAATAAAACATAGTGGTATACAGTAACCAATAAAGTCAATATTTTATAAGCATCTAAGTTCTTTGCTGTAGCCTATAGCACAGGTAAAGAAGATAAATCTTCAAATGTCCTTCCTTCTAGTTTGCTAAAGCTATCATTTTCTACCATCCAGCTGCATAAATAATTATGTTCTTCTCTTCCATCTGTTGTTAAACAGATGTAGAGAAAACTGGAAAATGCAAAGAATTTAACCTATGCAAATCATTCCTATAGATCTTCAATATTTCTTCTTGATATTGTACCTATAGTCTTTACCGTAAGTTGCATTAATTTTTTTCTTGATCTAGAAATTTCATTTCATAAACAGAGTATTAGAGTATATGAGTTCATACATATTTATCAAGTTGCATTTCCTAAAGAGATCTCAGACACCTTGGCAATCCTAATATAGATGGATTTCTCATCAGAGGAATGTAGGGACAAAACAAGGGCCTACACAGAAGGTATCCTGGAGCTGTGCTATTGAGTACAAATGGTGACTGGGCATATAAAACGCAACAAGCTCCCACCTTCTGCACCCACAATGACCCTGTAAAATACATGCCAAGTTCTAAAAGCTTGAAATGAAAAAAAAAATATGTATTTTAGTAATGATTCATATTGATTATACCTTGAAATAATCATGTTTGGGAAATAACAAGTTATATAAGTTGTATTACAATTAACTTCTCATTTTCATTCACCCTTCTTAATTCCATTTATATGTAACTCACATTTGTGTATCATTTTTCTGAGAAGCACTGTTGTATGATTCTATATGCTTCAAGTTAAATCAACTCTTCAAACAAGTGAGCTTACAAATAAACAGATAAATGAGTAAATAAATGAAAATTTTAAGTTTATAGGTCTCTGTGGTTAAATGATTTAACTGTATTACCTAATTTTAGAAGGAAATGCTAAGTTTTAATGACTAGGTAAATATTGAAGTTAGTGTTACTTCTCAGATGATGAGTAAGTGTACAATAAATTAAATACTTTAGATCACATGCTTTAACAGGTCACAGGACATCAGTATATCTAAGATAATGTCTGTGATTTCATGCAGTTCAAAGGGCATAGGGAACAGAAGGGAAAAAAAGAAAATATGATAGCTCAATAAAGTATTTCTTGGTCCTTGAGATAGCTACTAATAGTTCTCTAAACAATTGTGTTAGGAGTGGAGCGCTATTTTTCTCACTTCAGAGAAATTACAGTGCTATTGACATCTAGGGTTTGGAAATCAAGACAACCAACTGCCCTTCAGTGTACATGGGAGCACCTTATGTACAGAAATGGTTCTGCTCAAAATGCTCAATGTCCTGACCGACAAACATCCAGTCTCGTGTCATACTGTGGGCAGGCTCAACATACTAGAACAAACAGAAAACACACAGTTCTTCCTGTTTGACGTTGGTTCCTGAACACTGAAATTATGCCAGAATCAAATATTCAGAGACTTCATATTCTATGAGTGCAACCAAGATGTTTACACATGACCATGTATATTTAGTAGTGTATGCATGCATACACAGTAAACATGACCATGTATATTCAGTAGAGCATGCATGCACACACAAGTAAACATGACCATGTATATTCAGTAGAGTATGCATGTACACACAAGTAAACATGACCATGTATATTCAGTAGAGTATGCATGTACACACAAGTAAACATGACCATGTATATTCAGTAGAGTATGCATACACACACAAGTAAACATGACCATGTATATTCAGTAGAGTATGCATGCACACACAAGTAAACATGACCATGTATATTCACTAGAGTATGCATGCATACACAAGTAAACATGACCATGTATATTCAGTAGAGTATGCATGTACACACAAATAAACATGACCATGTATATTCAGTAGAGTATGCATGCACACACAAGTAAACATGACCATGTATATTCAGTAGAGTATGCATGCACACACAAGTAAACATGACCATGTATATTCACTAGAGTATGCATACACACGCAAGTAAACATGACCATGTATATTCACTAGAGTATGCATGCATACACAAGAAAACATGACCATGTATATTCAGTAGAGTATGCATACACACACAATTAAATAAGTCATCTCTCTATATATATGATGCATGAACGACATCGTATTCTCAGCCTTAGAAAAAATAAGTTTCTTGAGGAATCTGATTAAAAAAAAAAGAACTTCCGTATATAAGCAAATAATTGCTTCTGCAAATGTTTCCCATTGACAAATATGTTTATTACTGAAATAGGAATAATCAATCTTGCCATTATGATCTGATCCCCAATTTGGCAAGGACTGACAATCTGTCATTATAGAAGTCACTCTTTATCCCCTTTATACCACTCAGGAAGAACATTGCTAGTCTAGAATAGTAAGGTAAGCAAAAGATAACCACAACATCACATAAAATGCCAGGATATTTGATGGAAAGCAAGTCAGACTGACACAAATAGAAATAAAGACACTTGCCATCTGATAAGTGTACATGGGGCATCTTATATACAGAAATGGTTTCATGCATGAAATCCACAAAAATGCCATACCTCGTCCTCAAGGTTGCTCTTCTCTCCTGCCTAAATCAAAAGAAGATATTTTGGAGAACTTTATTCTGCAATCCTATTCAGGCTTCAGGCAATAGCAATGCTTACATCCATGCTTAAGTGTAAGGTAGTGAAACTATTTGCCTCAGAAAACAAGGGTGTAGAGCCCTTTTCAAAATGTCTTAGTACATATCTAAATGATCTCCATAAGAAGTGGGGAAAAAAAAAAACTTTGAACTATAAATTATGGGGGGAAATGAAGCATAATGGTGGAACGGTGTCCAAAACCTGATACCCTTTGTGCATTAAAATATTCAGGGCTAATTGTGATTTTAGCACTTGTTTTTATCCTTGCTTTGTTCATTGGCCAAACTTAAATACTTCTCATCTCCTTCAATGAAAAGTGACGCTATTATGTTCCTGGAAGCATGAGCAGGGTTCCTCAAAGCCAATTTTAAGGTCTTAATTGGCTGAGGCAGTGGGAGACCATACAAAGCCCACTTCACAGAGAAGGGTAGGATTGCCAGGTCACTTGAACAGACGAAGAGCTAACTGGAAGCTATTGCTGAAATCTTACAGTGTTCTGGGAAGCTTTACCAAATAGTAACTTACACAAAATGAAATACAATCATCCGTCATGACACAGAATCGGGAGGGGTTGTGGTCAGCTTGTAGAAATAGAACAATTAAAACAGAAACAAGTTTTCTTCTCTTAGTAACTCATAACCTTAACAAGCCAAACAAGCTTTTTCTAGGCTATGTACAGTGATCGCTTCTGTGACGTGTCGTTGATACCAAATACTTACTTGGTTGTGTCTTCTCAGAATGTTTCGCTCCTGGGAACCATGTGATCCCAATTCAAGAGTTTATACTTAGAAAACACTTGAGTTCATTTGGTTCTCCTGAGACTTTAGTGCTTATTTAACTTCCCAAATTTGAAAACTCATTCAATTGCACATCCATTTACCCACCAAACATTTCTTATGTTACATGTGAGTAAAATTACCTTATTGCTAGCTCTCAAGCAATTCATTATTTGATAATATAATTACTAACCTACTAATACATATATATCATTAAGTGAGAAATTTGTAAAATATCGTGTAAATTATTAATCCCATCACTGAGATAGTTTCCCAAAATGAGCAGATAAAAACCAGAAGGACAATTTTTGTGTGTTCAAGATTACTGGGGTGGGAGTTAAAGCTGTGGAATCAATATACAGAAAGTATTCAAATGATTCCATGCTCACACTAAGAACCCAGAAACATACGGAAATGATAACATTTGGGTTCAATATCAGTGAGAAATTAATTTCCATATATCATCTAGTGTTGACTTGAAATTTCAGTAAAATACTTTAAACTTTATTTTACCTTACTGTCAACAAACAAATAAGGGTAGTGTTATTTAGTTTGATAGTTCTCCACACAAGGAATGTTTTCTGACTGTCTACCAGAGATAATCTACAATTAGTAACTTGCCCCTTTGTTCAGCCGCTCCTCACGCGTCACCAAACAACCACTTATTGTGTACCTAACTTTATGTTGCTGCAAAACAAAAACAAACAAGAAAACAAGATTCCTACTGTCATTACGGCCTTTTTCCTTGGCCCTTACCATGCACCAAAGATGTTTTGCTTCTTACTTGCTTTTCTACACTGACTTGTAGGAATGAATTCTCAAGTCAGATTTCTCTATTTAATTTTTATTTTTCCAAGGCCTTTTATGTAAAGAAAAAAAAAAAACTACAGTTGTCTCCTTTTCAAATTTCCTCCAGTGGGAATGGCACACAAATGATGTAACCTAAATTCACAAGTAGGAGAACTACTATACTGTCAAAAATAATGATTGATGAGTTTTAGATCAAGAGGATACTGGCATTTTTAAAAAGTCAGAATTCCTAAGAGAAGGAAGTAGCATGAGGTACAAGATCATTTTTATAGGCCATCAGTATGTCTCTTCTTTTTCTGCCAATTTCCAGGTCCCCCAAAGTAGAGTTGCTTCTTTCCTTCCCTGTAACTTAGAAAACAATAAATATCTCCTACCTCTTACTAATAGGGGATTAGTAGTGACTAAGATAGGTCTGATTCAGAAAATGTAATAGATGCTAATAACATCTAGGCAACATCCTACTAGTGAAAAATTTTCATTGCAAGTGTTACTGTAATCGATCCATTTTCTCTGGGTATTAATACACCATCATAGAAGACACACAGAGAGATCCCTTCTCTGCTTCATTGCAAGCACCAAACAGAAATGAAAGAGAGAGAACACTAGAACTACCCAGAGTCACTATCAATTTTTCCTTTTATAAAGGGGTGTTGGGGTCTCAATGCATGATGGTTGAAATAGGCCTACGGTGGCATGGGAGTGGTTTACAGGCACCTGTAATGTAGAGATGAGAAATCGTATCATTCTGTCATAGTTGTACTGTTAACTATGCCCCACACCCCATAAAATTATTTTTTTTAAAAATCCACCACCTGGGAGGTAGCTCAATGGAAAAAGCACGAGGTTCTCCACTATGAAGTCTGGAGTTGGATCTCGACATAGCACGTGCCCGAGTGATGCTCTAGATCGCATTAATCGGTCAACCTTCTTGGAAAGGGGGCTGGCGGTAGCACGCCAGGTTAAGCACACATATCGTCAAGTGAAGGGTTCGTGTTTGAGGAGCAGGGCTGCTCCTCGCCTACAGGGAAGATGCTTCATGAGCAGTGAAGCAGGTTTGTGGGTGTCTGTCTTTCTCTCCCTCTAACTATATCCCTGTCCTCTCTCAATTTATCTCTGTCCTATCTAATAAAAATTAGAAAGAAGATAAAAAAAATAAGGAAAAATGGCCTCCAGGAGCAGTGGGTTCATATTGCTGGCACCAAGCTCCAGCAAACCCCCCCCCCCAAAAAAAAAATCCACAGCTTTATAATCTCTTTCATAAGTACTATGGAAAATTTTACAGAAGTCCTTACCTGATGAAGAACTTTAAATTTTCTAAAAAAAAAAAAGATAATGCCTGTTTTACATACAGAACCCAAAGGAGCAAGACATATTCCAAAGACACAAGTAGGTAGTCAGTGGAGGTGAACCAATTTTGGCTCTCCCATGGTTTGCCTGAGCAAGAGAAGTACTCTCAGCACCAAAGGAATTAAAGGAGAAAAGTACACCACAGAGCCAAATAAGCAGGGATGCCATTTATTACTTCTGCTGAGGTAAAAAGAAGAAAAAAAAAATGGCTATTTCAAGAGAATGGGTTTTTAAAAGGGCAGAATTTAATAACTGCATTTTTTTTTAATGAGATGGACTATAAGACTGAAATGCTGAAAGGTGAATATAATATTTGAAAAGCAGAAATCTGAAAGGAAGGAGGAGCATTTTATGGTCCAAAAGGAAAAACTGAACTGATGTAAGACTGCATAAAAGTTTCAAATGAGGGGGCTGGGCGGTAGCGCAGCGGGTTAGGCACACTTGGCGCAAAGCGCAGGGACCGGTGTAAGGACCCCGGTTCGAGCCCCCAGCTCCCCACCTGCAGTGGAGTCGCTTCACAGGCGGTGAAGCGGGTCTGCAGGTGTCTGTCTTTCTGTCCCCCTCTCTGTCTTCTCCTCCTCTCTCCATTTCTCTCTGTCCTACCCAACAATGAATGACAGCAACAACAATAAGAACCGCAACAAGGGCAACAAAAGGAGAAAAAAATGGCCTCCAGGAGCAGTGGATTCATGATGTGGGCGCCGAGCCCCAGCAATAACCCTGGAGGCAAAAAAAAAAAGTTTCAAATGAAAAATAGATACAAATGTAGATAAAGGCAGTGCTAGAACAGAAACGAGATGCTCTAGATGCTCACCTAGACATGGCCATGGAGATCTGGAGACTGAAAGGCCAGAGCAATAGCACTGGGAGGATGAGATTCCTTTACACAGGAGAAGAAGTACAGTCTGAGACAGACAGCCGTGATCACGTCTTCTCTAACATGGCCTGGAACCAACACTTTAGCAAAAGTTAGGCTATGATTTAACCTGTGTGGCCTAAAATTAGAAAGAAATTGATGTCCCCTAACTATCTCACATCCATTTAAGGTGGACTAAAGATTGACTTATAGTGACACATAAAATCAGTTAAGTACTGAGCTATGCAGAAGTCTCAGGAGGAAGTAGAAATAGTAGTTAAGTTCATCCCAACACCAAGAACAGAGAGAAAAAGTCCTAGAGAGACCCTCTGCCAGAAAAATGTAACCAAATATTCCAAAAGAAAGAAGAAAATGGTACACATTCTGTGTTTTCTTTTTTTCAGGCATTTTTATGTGTGTAAGAAAGCATGAGTACTGAATTAAAACTCAAAGGGAAGATATTCTTAATGTATTTAAGTCAAAGATTGTTTTATTCTTACTTAATAATTAATCAGATTATTTCTCAGACTAAGGGAAGGGGAAACAGTGATAGTTTACAGATCTAAGTAAAAAATTGTACAAGTATATATGTGTAGTTATCAATACTGCATCATGGTCCACTTGCAGTAGGCAAGAATGCAATCACTTGATTTCCGACTGGAAAATAGCTGCACATTAATTGGTTATATTTACCCTCTTTTACCAGTTTACATTTTCAGAACACTTACATGAAGAATTTTCCATGGAAAAACTATTTCATTGAAACTGTATTAGCTTCTCATCTCTCTCAGTGAACGCCATTGTGATAAATAAGATTAATGAAATAGTATAAGGATTGGAACACTGAGAATAAATCAGAAAACATTTAACACATGGTAGCCATACTTTCTTCCCTGTAATATTCTAAAACATGTCTAGCCTCAGGCTGAACAAAGATACACATATTTTTTTTTAAAAAAAATAATACCCTGGAGGCCCCATTAGCAAGGAACAGACTGTGTTACATAAATACTCATCTCTAAGGAATGGTCCCACGAAATAGACATAGACAGGAAATGCCTGAAAAGTAGGATGAGTTAGCTATTTCAGTTAAAGAAAAACATGAAAAGTAACTTCTGTGTCATTCATGGTCACTAACATTTCCCTCTTTAGCAACTCGTTCATCTAATACAAACATCTTCCTGGGAAGATCTTTGAAGGAGGAGTACACAAAATGCCACAAGAACATTTCTGGCAATGTCTATGTTTCAAAGTATTCTTATATCTCAGATAAACTGCTCCCTTGTTTATATGTATGGAGCCAGAGCCCTATTCCACTAGGGAAAGACAAAGACAGGCCAGGGGTCTTGGAAAAGAGAGAGACAGGCTGGGAGTATGGATCCACCTGCCAACACCCATGTTCAGCGGGGAAGCAGTTATAGAAGCCAGAACTCTCACCTTCTATCTCACTTTAATTCTCATTTATGAGAAAGAAAGGTTCTATCCCAAAGTATTAGAATTAGCTTCACTTCACTAAGGGAAGGTTTGGAACCCAAGTCTCCATGGTAGAATAAGATGAAGGCTTGGCTGAAGGAGAAATATTCTAACACCTATCTTGGGGAATTGTGGAAATGTGCACTTGTGACACTTAAGAGCCTATAAATCAACATGTCCTTAAAAAGGTGGTATTGGGAGGGCTGCTTGAAATCTGCAAGGCCTACTGAAGGCTGATGTGTCATAAGGTATGATGTAATAAGGTACTCAGGCACCAGAAGCCTGAGTTTAATAAAGTCATCTCCCATCTGTAATTCACCACTCAAGCTTGTAAGAAGCAAGCCCATGTGTCTGACTTTAACTGAGATTCAGAAACTCACAAAGTCATTTTAAGGCTTTAAAGATACAGCGCATATGAAAAGTCTGGGTACTGGCAGTTGTTCTTCCTCCTTTTCCTGAAGTCACCCTAAAGGCCATGAGTGTAAATCCGTGAACACAAAAGACTGAGCATAACTGACAGGAAGATCTTGATAGGACATATTTTCAAAGTGGCATAATTAGAAATGCTTTGGAAAAAATGAGGGGACAAGATCAATAGTCTTTTTTTTTTTTTTTGCCTCCAGGGTTATGGCTGGGGCTCGGGGCCTGCACTACGAACCCACCGCTCCTGGAGGCCATTTTCTCCCCCTTTTGTTGCCCTTTTTGTTTTAGCGTTGTCCTGCTTATTACTGTTGTTGTTGTTGATGTTGTTGTTGGATAGGACAGAGAGAAATCGAGAGAGGAGGGGAAAACTGAGAGGGGAAGAGAAAGACAGACACCTGCAGACTTGGTTCACCATTCGTGAAGCGACCCCCCCGCTGGTGGGGAGCCGGGAACTCGAACCGGGATCCTTACGCCGGTCCTTGAGCTTAGCGCCATATGCGCTTAACCCGCCACGCTACCGCCAGACCCCCAAAATCAATAGTCTTAAAAGGAAATAAAGCAAATCTGCAACTCTTATTATCGGCATGGTGAGCTCACTGTTCACTTGAGGAAGAAGAATTAATGGTGCTGAATTCTTCCTGAAAACCATGAGAAAGAGCTTGAAGGACTTCACTCTAGAAATGAGACTAAGAATAGGGAAAATGGCGTCTCACTGTCAGCTTTGAATGCCTTTGGTAACAGAGAACTAGCATAGTTAGTAGAGGATGTCATCAGAATAGTTTTGTAGGGTGAGAATGACTGGCTGCTCCCAGGTCTCCGACTTTTCTGCTGCTGTGTATCAAAGACACTGGGGAAAAAATCAGCACTGTTGCTTTTTGATAAGTAGAACAAACCAAAGCATTTTGTGTAGCAATAGCAAGGGGGTGTGACTTCTATGAAGTTATTGTGATAAATGGGATAAAGAAAGAAGAGACGAAATCCATCTATCTTTCCATCCATCCACTCAACCTGCTTGCCACACTCCCAGACAACTAACATGTATGTCAGCTTTCTGCTCAAATACAAAACAGGTGTGCCGGGGAATAAAGAGGGTCTGTACAAGCAGAGGGTAAATTTGTGTTTGGATGAGTACACATGCACAGGCTCCCACCACCACCCAGACGGGAAGAAGGCAGCAGATAGCCAAAGTTATGGCATTATGTCTAAAAACTGTAATAGTGGTGGGCGGATAAACATGACAAGTGTCCACTAGGAAAGATGCCGCAGGGCTAGGCAGTGGCAGACCTCACTGAGTGTGCATGTTACCATGCACAGGGGCCCAGGTTCAAGCTCCCAGTCCCCACCTGGAGAGGGCATATTCACAAGAGGTGAGGCCTTGCCTTGCTGCAGATCGGTCTTTCTCTCTCTCTCTCTCTCTCTCTCTCTCTCTCCCCCATCCCCTCTCAGTTTCTGTCTCTATCAAAATAAATAAAATTAAAAAATGAAGGTCATGCAAGAGTAACCACAGGAAAACCTGGAGGAGAAGAGTTGACCCAGCAGTGGGAAGTCCTTGACGGTTTTGAGCGCTGCGTCTAATGAAGATGCATCTGGCAGAACTTAGAACAGCCGCTGTCCCCTGCACACACGGGCGCACTTTCTCTAACAACAGGCACAGGGTGGAGGTCGACTGTGGGTGTGTTGCAAGTCGTTTATCATAAGAAAAGTTCTAAAGTTGTGAATGATGTGTTTTTGTGATGATCTGAGCGTGACCAAGATCACATCTAAATGATGGCAGCCTTTCCAGATGCTCAGCCAAACTGCAAAGACGCACACAGATGGGACCAGGGATAGTGGGAACTTGGACGTACCTTCCAGTGTGTGCGCCATCTGCATGGGGGGCTCTATCTCGCAGGCTCACAGGGGATGACCAGTGAATGAGGAGGCTGAGGTTACAGGCAGAAGGCACATCTGCAGCCATCAAAGATGTACAATACGACCAAGAAAAAAACGACCAAGAAAAAATTTTATAACGTCTCTGTCTTCACAGGACAAGGAACTTGGAGACAAGAATCCTTTTAAACCCCAAGGCGGAGGATTAGTTTTAAATGCTGTCAGGAAACTTTAAAATTAAGGAATTTTTCCACCTGAGTTTTTAAAGTTTTATCTTTATAAACTTTATACATAAATGCTGCCATCCAGTATTTAAAAATATTTCCATTTTAAATTCCAGGACAAATGTTCACTGTCAGCAACCACATCTAGTGCCCAAAGCGCCCTAAATCCCATTTGAGTCAACAATAGAGAATAATCAGACCTCAGCTATTCAGCTGAGAATTCAATCTTAAGCTGAACCAAGGGTGCACAGATTGGATCCATCATAGCATCAGCAATTTTTTTTTTTTAAACCCACGAAGGGCACAGCATCAGGCCAGTCACAATCTTCATGTGAGACCTCGACTCCCTTATCTCAGCAGACTTCAGCCCGACCCTCACTATAGTCGTTCACAGAACTGTTCCCTCTGCTGGGACAGTGGTGACAGTCCTTGTCAGGACAGGAATAGCATCCTGGCACAGGGCCTTGTATACACCAAGGCACTCACTGAACTGAGCAAGCTGTGCAGCCAGCAAAACGGCATTCAGATGAAACAGGGTCCCAGGGGCAGGGAGCACAGTAATAGGAAGATGGGCTTGAAGGGATTCGACTCCAAGTTCTACTTGGTACTTCATTGACCAGAGTAATGCGCTGCCTCATTCAATCAATTTTAAAAAGTAAATATTGTTTCAAAAATTTAAAGACCACAGCATAATTAAAGTCTGAATTGACTCAGATAGCGAATATTAAAAAACTAATGTTTCTCACTTGATTTTGAACCAGTTATGAAGAAAAGCCTGATAGTAAAGAGATGTGATTTCATTTTACACAAAATACTATTCTAATGGGATTATATAATGTCCTCGCTCTGTCAATTAAAATCACATTTCATTATCTCTAGTGGTCAATTTTACTGAACTTCGGAATATACTTGTAATAAAGCTAATGAAGTGCTAAACAGATTGTGCAACTAACTAGAAACCAAATAAATTATATTAATGACCCTTAGAGATTATTCCTTCATTTGGTGTTTGATGACTGTCCAATATGCAATATAAAGTGTCTTTCCTAGCTCTTGCTACTGTCCTCCCACTCTTGCGCGTCAAATATTTCCAGTGAAACAGAAAACAACTGCTTCAAGTGATAGCTGTATATTCAAACGAAGCAGGCCTGTTTACATGATAGCTAAGATGATTACAGTTCACAGGTGTGACCTTGTTTCTACTGCACAAATAAGTCTAAGAAACAACCCTCTATTCGGTCTACAATAAACAACCCTCTATTCGGTCTACAATAGTTGCTGACAGGTGCGGGGGGGGGGATAACCCATGGAGACAGCAGCTGAAAATAGCAAAAAGAAAGGAAAACCTCTTAGAAAGTTGAGGTCACCAATGGTAGAGACAAATAAGATGAGAATCTTTGGAAAAGCAGTCATTTTTTAGATTCAATGCTTGCTTTGCATATAACAGCAATTTTAGAACTGTGAAAAAGAACAGTCATATATCTCATATAGTAAAAAGATTCCTTTTAAGGACCATCAATAAGGCCACGATAATAAATGATGGTCTAGCACTTCACGGCTAAGCTGCTAGTAGCACTGCCTGTCCTTCACGTGAAAATGTTCTCATACGGAGATGGCTTGAACCACTCTCCCTCCCAAAAACACCGCAGAGCACAGACGTGTTCTACAATCTGGTTTTAAGCTTCGAAATCTTTTACTAGCTTAATGAAAAAGTCTTACATAGGGAATACAGTGCCAACTTCTCATTATATGTCCTCCCAGAAATTACTGAACATATAATAAGGCAAAGATAAACTAAACCCAATCACAGATGTTGAGGAGCTAAGAGTCAAAACAAACAAGCAAACAAATCCAATTAGTATGCAAAATACTGTCATGGGAAACAACCAAAAAATAGTATACTCAAAGAGTTTAAAGGGAAAGGAAGGAAGGAAGGAAGGAAGGAAGGTAGGAAGGAAGGAAGGAAGGGAGGAAGGGAAGTGCCTAACTCCTTTGCTATTGTTCTTTCCAAAACTTATCTCGGCATCTTGTCTTTTTAGCTCATCCTTGCAGATTTTATTCTCTGAGATCTTGATACACCAATTAATCTTTCCTTCATCTATTCAACTTCTTTCATACTGCATTCTTCTATGTAGCATTTACAATCATGCTCAAATATATGGTGTTCAGTAACAAGTATAAAATAATTCTATAAAAGTTATGTCTGTTCTATTCTTAAGGTCAGGATCTATTTTTTAATAATTGCATAGGTTTGATATCCTATGTGATTTTTTTGATACTCAGGCATTTAATCTTCTTCCACATGCTCTACTAAAGAGCTAATACAAGTCACTGCACAAAACTGAGCTAGAATCACTGCTGATAATACGACATAGTGTCTGTCCCTAAATGAATCCGATGCTCTCAGAGGAAACTGTCATGAAACAAATAAAAGTATAAGTGCTCCAAATCTTTCTACTATAAAACAGAATACCCAACTGAAACATTAGAAAAAAACAAACTAAAAAAAAAAAGGGACAAACTTTATTACAATTCCCAGACTGACATAAACAAAATGTAAATATTTCCTATTCAATTACTTAATCCACTTTTGCCAAATATTGGTTGATTTTGCTGTGACTCTTCCACTACCATATGCATAGATGACTCTACTATTAACTGAACCACTTCAAGATGCTCATCCTGTCACTGACTGATCCCCTTAGCCAGCAAAGGTGTGACACTTCTACTGCTTGCGACATTCTAAGCACTGAAGACATAACACTGAGCAAAAACAACAACAACAAACAAACTCAGTTCTAGTGAATTTTTTTCTGCTAAGCACACGCATAAACTGTATTTCTGTCCAAAATTCAGAGACAAAAATAAGATACTTCAGGGTAAGACAGTCCTCTGACTATCATATATACAGAAAAGCCTTAAAAATAGAATTGAAATAAAAAGCTTACTGTGATGACATCTGTTTTTGACTAAGGAGTAGGTACTAATGAAAACAAACAATCTGAGCGGTTAGTCCACGGCTGTGAAAATAATTTCTGGTATAGCTGGAAGACTACTTTCTTTCTTCCTTATCTAACTAGTACTTTCTCTTTTAGTCATAAAAGGTATCACCTAACCAAGTAGAACTAGCAATGGCCTCTTTCCATCTTACACACACATCCTTAACAAGTAACAAATGGCATTCATCAGAACATTAAGGGACTGGTGAAGATTCCACCTAGCTGACAAGTGAAAGAAATGCAACATCTATGCAAACGGGTAAGAGGATGAAATCACCTGAGGTGTTTCTAATGACCACAAAAAGAAAAAAGAAAAGTAAACTGAACACGCACATATGGAGACCCAAAAGGACTTTAAAGCAAGATGAGTTCCTTATTTTAAGAAAAGTTCATAACTGAGTTGCTGCATTGAGGGAAGTGCAAAGTATTTATATTTTTGCATCGATAGTAACTATACTGGCATATTCTGACCTGTCAGCTTGAACTGGAGTATTCCAAAAGGAGATGAAGTCCATTAAGGAATTATACTTTAAAAAAAAAATGTCCATCTTTTGTGTGTTTTTTTTCTCTTGACCATGGGGTGGAGTCTCCAAATTCCTCTTTTTTATGATTGATGAAATGTTGATTTACAAAATCATAAATAATAGGGGTACAATCCCAAAGGTCTCTACCTCCAGTGTTCTGTGTCCTCACTCCCTCCATCCAAACACATCTTTATGTGAATGTAATCAAATGAGTCACAGATATGGTCTTGTATGTGTTTTGTAGTTCCAGGTCTGATATCCAGATCTTTGATGCATCCTGAGCTCAGTTTGGTGTACGGTGTTAATTGGGGGTTTCGTTTCATTTTTATACAGGAGGCTGTCCAGTTCTTCCAACGTCTTTTGCCAAAGAGACCCTCTTTTCCCCCATCGGACAGTTTTGGCCCTTTTGTCATATGTAAAGTGTCTCTACGTGTGGGGGTTTAATTATGGGCTATTTATTAAGGAATTACATTTCAGTCTCCCTAGAGATGTAATAATTATTAACTGAGAAATTATTTATATACTTATATGTGTTTTAATATGCATATTGCTTTTTTTTTAATGAGACAGAAAGATACAGAAAGAGAGATCCCAGAACACCACTCAGTTCTGACTTCAGTGGTGCTGAAGACTGAACCTGGGACTCAGCCTCAAACACTAAAGTCTTTTTACATAACCATTATGCTAGCTCCTCAGCTCCCAGAAATTCTGTTTTTGTAAATGGCAAAAATCTAGAGAGAAAAGTTATGTAGTTTACAGTTGGGAAGGTTTAGATATGAGATTATTTCTACTGGTACAAGTAATTGCTTTAATATATTTTTAATTCTATTTACAGCATGTAAAACAATGCAATTATATAAACTATGTCATGCAAAATAGTTGTTTCATTATGTTCTATGTTAACAAATCGTAGATTTATAACTCTTGCTTTAAAGGAATAAATGTTTGCTCAGCTTTACTTTGTAAGATGATAGATATAGGTAGTACCTTGTGAACATGAATAAAAGCTATTTATCGTAAAGCACAAGGATCCTGGTTCAGGCCCCCGGCTCCCCACCTGCAGGAGGGTCGCTTCACAGGCGGTGAGCAGGTCTGCAGGTGTCTGTCTTTCTCTCCCCGTCTCTGTCTTCCCCTCCTCTCTCCATTTCTCTCTGTCCTATCCAACAACGACGACATCAATAACAATGACAATAATAACTACAACAATAAAAACAACAAGGGCAACAAAAAGGGAAAATAAATAAGTAAATAAAATTTTTTTAAAAAGCTATTTATCTCTGCGGTTTTGGTCATCGTTGGAGCTTCATCAGTCTGGGTTGAATTTTTCTGAGAGCAAGAGTGAAGCTGAGAGGCAGAAGGGGGGAGAGGATGGGCAGTAGGACCCACGCATTTACTCTATGTGCAATGATCCGGGTTCAAGGCCCCAGGCCCCAGGCCCCAGTCCCCACCTTTGGGGGCGAGGGATAGAGAGAGCTTCAAGGGCAGTGGAGCAGAGCTGTAAATGTCTCTCTCTCCCCCACCTATTTCTCTCTGCCTCTATTAAAAAAAGAAAAAGGGGAAAAAGGGAGAGAGTCTGGAAGTAGTGGTGCCAACATGCAGGCATGAAACCCAGCAATAACCTTGGTGGCAAGTAAAAACGGAAGGAGGCAGGGAGGGAGGACATCGCAGTACCTAGGTGCCGTCACTGCGGTGGGCGCTGGCTAGACCTGTACAGTGCACATGGCCGAGCACCACACTTTCCAGGTGAGCTGTTCTGCCAACCCAAGCTTCCTGAATTCTCAAAACATTAATATCATAGTGTACAAACAAGCAAACAAAAATATCTATGTGTGTATATACACATGAAATCATCATTAACACAGTAATAAGAATGGTGTCTGAAAGGAATAAACAACGTAGGCAAAGAGTAAACGTAGGAACTGAAATGAAGACAGCTTTTTGAAGAGCACTGTTACATGTCAACATCTACTTTTCCCTGGTGGTACACTGTATCCGAATCCTTTCTGGTCCTCACGGTGTAAGGCTCGACAGTAAGGCGAAGGCCTAGGAGCAGTAGAGCACAAGCAATACTACAGGCACTTGCTGCTTCCTGTTTTTGTCTCGTAGCCTTCATGAGGCATGCTCGGGCGAGACAAATCGAAATGTAGTTTCCACATCACTTTTCTTACAGCCGAACACTGCCTGTGCATTAAACCCTGCTCCCTCACTCTCCCTCCTTTTCCTCTGTTTACTTTATTATTTATTACATCTAGATATAACACCTAACTTACCTATTGATTATCTTTCTTTTCTGTTACTCCAGTTAATATAAGCTAAATAAGAACCAGATTTTTTTTCTGCTACTGTAGTTCAAAAACCTGCAACAGTGCCAGCACACACACATATATGGTAAATATTTATTGGGTTTATTCATATGGCATCGAAATCAAATAACTACCAGCATTTTGCTGGGGGCGGACATTGGCACTTTCAATTGGCTAGTAAATCACAAGTGCTCTGCACACTGAAGTAACTGAGGAAAGCTCGTAGGCTCAAAATTGTTTCCTCTTCTGGACCAAGAAGTGAGAAAGGCAACAAGATGGAGGCAGATAAGGGAGGTGTAAGGAGAAACAGTAAGAAATGGAGATAGAAGAAGTTGATTTGTTTTCCAATTGTATCAGCCCACGAATACAGACAAAGAAAACTAAAAATGAAGGCATGAACACACCTCTCTTTTCCCGATGTATTTCTTCCAGAAGCTGCTCCTGCCTTTCGATCTGTTCAAACAGACACTGTAGCTCACATTCTTTGTTTTCAGTCATATTCCGGAGTTGCTGTCTGCACAGCAACAGCTGGTGTCGCAGACTTTTCTCTCTGTTTTCTCTTTCTTTCAATTCCTCACACAGCCATTGAAGCTTTGTCTAAAGAAAGAAAGAAAGAAAGACGTCTATATCTATTTAAAAAAAATTTAAAAGCAGTAGGATTCCCATACATGAGGGGAAAAAGTCATGAAAACAGACAATAGCAAATTGATCCACTGATCTGAGAGGAGACGGGCTGAAGATTAAACTCCACAAGCTCTAGAACAAAGAGCTGAGGAGTCCCCGGCTTGGTGATAGAAGGCGGAACGGCGGGTCTTCCTCCAGCCTCCAGTCGAGAGAGACAGAAACCCCTGCACTGCAGACCCTTCGGGCCCTGTGATAACCCTCAGGACGCGGGCGGAAACCACCATCCCTTAGTTCACTGGGTGCTGCTACTGCTTCTTTCTCCTCCTCTCCCTCCTCCTCCTCTTCATGTTCTTTTATTTTACTTTGTGAGAGATTGATAGAGATAAAATATAAAGACCAGAACACTGATCAGCTCTTGCTTATGGTGGTGCTGGGGCCCGAGAACCTCGGGCCTGAAAGTCTTCTGCATAATTCTGCTGTCTGCCCAGCCCTCCTGACATTACTTTTTTTATACATCTTTTACAAAAGACAACGTCCAGTCAGGCTTATGGGCTCCTCTCAAACAACGAAACTTTTGCCAAAGACACACTGTGTAATTTTTTTTTTTAAGATTCTTTTATTCTTCTGCGAATGAAAGAGACCAGAACACATCTTCGATCAAACTTAGGTCTCATATATGCATAGCAAATTTGCTACAATTGGGCAAACTCTCCAACTATTCAATGGCAAAATCTTGACTCCCACCAGTATCCCTCAAGACAAACAGAAGTTCAGTCTGTCCCTGAAGTCTGTGAGTCTGTGTAGCACTAGCAATGAGAAACCATGCAGATAGAAAGACAAATGAAGAGTTAAGACTGTAACACTCACCATCAGGAACAACATAATAGGCCCCTGGGGAGCCCCCATAGGACCTTGCCCTCATGTGGATCAACAAGGTAGAGAATGTTCCATCCTCTGAAGGGGGGTTGGACAACATACTGTACCACCTAAGGAAGATGGGTCCTGAAATTGTGGCAGCTTGGAAAGTTCCTGCTCGTGACCACAGAATGTGAGCTCAGATCTACAGGGATGCAGAGGTCACACTGGCTGCTAAGCTGAATATGGGCCCCAGATCAAATCGATGGGGTTTACAGTCAACAATATTTATACACCTTTCCCATATTTGGGAGCTACTCTCTTCCCTGATCCAGCTTTCTAGCCCTCTTTCCAGCCATGACATCATCTTCCCCAGACAGTAATTTGGGTTCACCTGCATATCAGATGTCAGGATCAGGCAAAAACTAATAAAGTCACGGGCACTTGTTAGAGAAATATCCAGCATCTTCATTAGGTATCTTGAGGAAACAGCTTGGAGCACAGTATAGAAATAACTTTAACAGTTATCTGGCTAGGCTATTAATCAGAGTGCAAGCACCATTCTATTACCCACTCACAAGTAGCATCTTACAGATTATGTAGTAAACAGGCTCATTTATTTAACTACATCAACAAGTATTACTAAATAAACAAAAATAGGTAGTTGTAAATAAATAGGGTGGTTTTCTTGTTGTTGTTTTATCTTTGTAGTTGAAATTATACAAGTAATGGGCCCGGTGGTGGTGCACCCAGCTGAGTGCACATGTTACCATGTGCAAGGACCTGGCTTCAAGCCCCCTGGTCCCCACTTGCAGGGGTAAAGCTTTGCAAGTGGTGAAGCAGTGCTACAGGTGTCTCCCTGTCTCTCTTCCTCTCTATGTCCCCTTTCCCTGTTGATTTCTGGCTGTCTCTATCCAATAAATAAATAAATAAATAAAGATTTAAATAAACTAAAAAGAGAAAAAGAAATTAAGAGAATTAAGTGAAAATGTTCATAAGAATCTGGGTAAAATAATCTTTTTAATCTGAGCCTTCTACTGAGATTGAGTGCAATAATTATACTAAAGTCACTAAGGAGTGACTCTAAGCAAAAGCCCTAGGAAAGTAGAACATTTGAATAAAAAATTATAGCTGGGGGTCGGGCGGTGGCGCAGTGGGTTAAGCGCATGTGGCGCAAAGCGCAGGGACCGGCGTACGGATCCCGGTTCGAGCCCCCGGCTCCCCACCTGCAGGGGAGTCGCTTCACAGGCGGTGAAGCAGGTCTGCAGGTGTCTATCTTTCTCTCCCCTTCTCTGTCTTCCCCTCCTCTCTCCATTGCTCTCTGTCCTATCCAACAACGAAATGCGTCAACAAGGGCAATAATAATAACCACAACGAAGCTACAACAAGGGCAACAAAAGGGGGAAAAAATGGCCTCCAGGAGCGGTGGATTCATGGTGCAGGCACCGAGCCCAGCAATAACCCTGGAGGAGGAAAAAAAAAAAAATTATAGCTGATGTCATTAGCGATGATATTAGGACCCATGATTTAGCTGCTTTTAAGTACTGTGCTTGCTTTGCCAGAATTCCAAATACAATTTTGAAAGGAAAGGTGGAAATGTTTATATAAGAACCTAGGCTAAAGAAAGAAGGTGGCAATTTTTAAGACTGGACTAGGCTAGTAAAACCAAAACGGAACCAAAACGGCAAAATTCAGATCAAAGTCAACCTCAAAATATGAGGCTTACAACGACACTGCTTCCATTCCACAACGTAGTTATGGACATATGTAATCAAGATGCAAAATAGTTCTGCAACAGTAATAAAATTTAACAGTAGGAAACACTGGTTTCTGTCACTGAGTTAGATTTGAGCTCCGCCTTTTTATATATGTATCCCTCCCTCTCCCTCTCCCACTCCCTCTCCCTCTATCCTAATCAGAATACTGCTCAACTCTGGTTTATGGTGACAGTGGAGTTTGAACCTGAGACTTTTGCTATTTCAAACAAGAAAGTCTTCATAGCTAATCTTTATGCTATGTTCTCAGCCCTATATATCTTCTTAAGTTAAAAAAAAGTTCACTCCTTTGTTACAGAGAAATATAGAAAACACTTTTGTAAAAGTAAACTGAGGGGCTGGGTGGTGGTGCACCTGGTTGAGCACATATGTTACAGTGCACAGGGACCTGGGTTCGAGCCCCCATCCCCACCTGCAGTGGCAAAGCTTTGCAAGTGGTGAAGCAGTGCTGCAGGTGTCTCTCTGCCTCTCTCCCTTTGTCGCCCTTCCCTCTTGATGTCTGGCTATCTCTAGCCAATAAATAAATAAAGATAATGGAAAAAATTAAATTAAACTGAGCATGTCTTATATATACAATCTGAAGTGAACCTCCAACAGATAAATCTCTATCTGGATCACATTTTGGTATCAATACTGGAAGGATAAAATAATGGATTACTCATACCCTTCAATAGGAATAAACATACTAGGTCTAGTACTAATGGACGACAATGTTTAAAAACTCATGCCGGGAGTCAGGCTGTAGCACAGCGGGTTAAGCGCAGGTGGCGCAAAGCACAAGCATCGGCATAAGGATCCCAGTTCGAGCCCCGGCTCCCCACCTGCAGGGGAGTCGCTTCACAAGCGGTGAAGCAGGTCTGCAGGTGTCTTATCTTTCTTTCCCCCTCTCTGTCTTCCCCTCCTCTCTCCATTTCTCTCTGTCCTATCCAACAACAACGACAGCAATGATAACTACAACAATAAAACAACAAGGGCAACAAAAGGGAATAAATAAATAAAATTAAATTAAAAAAAACTCATGCCACCAGAAAGACAATAAACATTACCTTAAGCTTTATATTCACTGCAGATCACACTGTCAGTAGGAAGAAACTGGCAGGAGATAAACCCTTTTCAGTAACTAACTAGCTTTATGTGCTTAGATCCAGCTCAAAACCCACTGGGTCTCAGCTGCACAACAAGAAGGTCAAAAAGCATGGATCTCCAAGGCTGCTTCAGTGGTAACACTTCGAAATGAAAGGGAAAACCAAATTCTTGGCAATACCCAGAGCCCATTACACTGTAAAAGGTGCGAGCTTCAAGATGGGTGCAAACATAGCAACGCAGGAAGGCCCCTAATCACTTGCAAGTTTCGTCTTTCGATATGATCTTAAGGTTTACAGTTCCAGCACATAGAGGAATAGATATACTGAAGGTGATCAATACAGTATAGTCACAGGCTTGAGTGGTGGCTCAATAAAGTGCTCAGCTCACATGTGTGAGGCTCTGCGCTTGATTCCAGAATCACATAAAAGTGACAAGGAAAACTGTGCGGCAGAAGTGTATTTTGCTTTTGTTCTCTCTACAGCAGGAGAAGAGAGGGCAGGTGGGGTCATACCTGGAAGAGCACAAGTATTACCATGTGCAAGGACTGGGGCTGAAGCTCGCAGTCCCCACCTGCAGGGGATAAAAATCTTCGTGAGTAGTGAAACAGTGTTGCAGGTATCTCTGTGTCTCTCTCCCTATCCATCTCCTCTTACCCTCTCGATTTCTGTCTCTAGCACCTAAGTAAATAAGTACGTCCTATTAATACAAAACAAAACAAACAAAAAACAGGAGGCGGTTGGTCTGGGCAGGTGGCTCGGTGAGAATACAGGAGACCAAATGTGGCTAAGTCACTGGGTTACTTTGCAGTCAGTATGTGGTTCTAGCCCTCTGCTGTCCCCACAATCGTTTTCTCCACACACGCTCTTTTCTCTTTGCCTGGCTGGCAGTGAGATTCATCAGAGGCCCTGGTCTCCATAGCAGCTTCTGCATCTTTATCACACATCTCTCATATAACATTTACTGAAACGTTAGCATTTCAAGAGAAAGCATACTTCTCAGGAGGAAGAACCATGCTTTAATTATTATGTCTGTAGCATCTGATATAACATCTAGGATATAGTGGCCACACAGTGAATTGCTCTTGAGCTGAACAGCTTGGTCCATGCATGACTCAGACGAATTTTTTTAAGACCAAAGCAAATCCCTAATATTTGGTAATTCCCAGTCCATCTTGACATTCTTCCTTCCCCAAAGTCTCATGTTTACCATCCATCTGTGAGCTTGAGTCAGCTCTTATTTGGATTTCATGTTTATGTCACTACTGACAACAATGCAGCAGTGACAAAATTCCGCACCAGTCCTCTAGTTCTCAAATTAACACTAGCACAAGAAATGCACTTGGCAGATTTATGAAAACAATCACCAAATGCCCTCAGAGGTCCTTCTCATACTGCAAGCTGTCAGGACAGACCTGCTGAACAGCAATTCCACTTTCTATGCAGGTTTTATCCTCTGACTTCAGATCTTATCTTCAGTACTTATAGACCTGTCCAGCCATGGTTTGTGGGAATTACAGCATGGTAGCCCACCAATAACCCAATCCATCTTTCTAGTAAATAGATTCAATTCCTCCTTAGTTTCTTGGTCAGCATGGCATTGCTTATCGTGACCACTTCACACTGAGGAACACTTTTCTCCTGCAGTATTCAAACTCATCTCATCAGAAGTTCAATTCCATTAAATGATAAGGGAAAGCAGTTCAGAAGCTCCCAAATTAAAGAGCTATGACTAAGAGTCATCTCTGACTCTTATAATTTAACTCAGCGACAACAGCAAAAGCATTCTGTTCAGTAATGATACAAGATTTTAACTTTAGAGAAATTCCAAGTACATACACTGCCCCTGTTGTCACTGGTGAGTAGGGGGGAGAGAGAAAGGAATTGTTTTATGAATACACCCTTGCCAATATTCTATTTTTATGTTCTAACTTTCCTATGCAGGTGTCAGAAACACAGATATGCACTTAGTTCTATAAAATATGTATAGGCATGCATGGCGGTGTGCCTGTTAGAGTGCACACGTTACTACGTGTAAGAACTCAGGTTCAAGACCCAGGTTCCCGTGTGCAATGGGGGAGCTTCACGATCAGTGAAGCAGGACTGCAGACGCCTTCCCTTCTCACTCTGTCTGTGGATCGACCTTCCCTCTCAGTTTTTCTCTGTCTCTATTCAAAAAGTGAGAAAACGAGAGAGAGAGAGAGAGAGAGAGAGAGAGAGAGAGCTAGCTGTAGGGACTGGTAGATTCCTTGTACAGGTACCAAGTCACAGTGATAACTCTTGTGGCACTTTAAAAAAAAAGATAGCATCATTATTCATAAAATAGGAACACTTACAAGATCATATAAATTTCAATGTTCAAACACAATACTGTTAACATTTTTATATATATGACAAAAAGGCCAAAAGTATAAAATGGGGAGAAGAAATTCACTTCATTCCATAGTGTTGGGAAAACTGAATAGTCACAAGCAAAAGAATGAAGCTGGATCACTATCTCACAGTATCAGCAAAAGCTAACTCAAAACAGATGAGATAACTGGATGCTAGACACCAAATCATCAGCTACAATAAAGACAACAGAATAAACACTTCATGAAATCAACTAGGGAGATGTCTTGGGTGATTTGATTCCAGCCACAAGGAAAACAAAAGCAAAAGTAAACAGGTTAGATTATATCAAACAAAAATGATTCTGCACAACAAAGGCAACAATGCAACTGCTATTCTACTGAGTGGAAGGAGATACTCGCACAGCATACACCTGGTAAGGAGTAATTATCTAACATGTATAAAGAACCCACAAAACTCAACAACTACAAAAGTAAATAAAACAAGTCTCCCAAAAAGTAAGGTTAACATTTGGACAAACACTTGACCAGCTAAGGCACAGAGATGGCCAATGGGAACAAGAAAATGTCTGTGTCGCATATAGTTATGAGAGCACACATCAAAATAATGAGATCGCACCTCACACCTGTGGACATGGCTCATATAAAAGTCCAGAAACAGGGGCCAGAGGGTGGTGCACATAGTTAAGCGCGCACAGGACAGTGCGCAAGGACCCAGGTTCAAGCCCCTGGTTCCTACTTGCAGGAGGAAAGCTTCACAAATGGTAAAGCAGGGCTGCAAGTGTCTGTCTCTTTCTCTCACTCTATCCCCCTCCTCCCCTCTCAATTTCTCTCTGTCTCTATCTAACAATAAATAAATAGATTAAAATAAAAATGACTTAGAAAAAAAAAGTCCAGAAACGAATGCTGGTGAGGGTGTAGAGAAAAAAGAAGACCCATGCATTTCAGGAATGTGAATTGTCTCAAACCATTGGAAAACAATATGCAGGTCCTCCAAGAAATTCAAAATTAAGCCATCACATAATCCAGTTAATTCCATTTCTAATTACAGATCAGAAAAACACTTAACTGAAAAGACATATAGGTATCAATGTTTATTGCAATGCTATTTATCACAGAAAAGTGCTGGGTCAACCGAAAGCCCTGTGACAGATGAAGGAGAAAGAAAACATGTCATATACGCACATGGGAATACAATTTGGCTACGAAGAAGGACGGAAACGCCTCTGTCTGCGACAACATGGAGCACGACGGAGAGGACCTGCCAAAGCAAAACGCCTCAGAAGAAGGGTAAATGCTGGGGTCTCTCTTGTACGTGGGATATAAAGCAAGAAACCAAGCGAACAGAGAGAGTCAAATGGAAATAAACCTGCAGGTGCTGCAAAAAAAGAAGTTAGCACAAGGGGAGGAGAGAGAAGTCTGTGGAGGTGAAAGTCTCAGTGCACCTTGGCAGAGGGAAGGGGGTGCTGAGTTGGTGGGCATGGCGTGGTGACGCACATGGGGTACGTCGTGATATCATACCCTAGAAACGTAGAGCCGTGCCAACCAGTGGGACTTCAGCTTAAAATGACTTTAGATGCTCTGTAATGCGTGCAGGAGACAAAGGAATCTGGCTCACCACTCTCCACCTGGACCCTCCTTGCGCGTCTCAGAGCAGGAGCGGGATTTACTCAGACACGCTCATGCTTCCCAGTGCTATATCCAGACACTTCTTGGAAACTAGAGATTGTCTACAGGCCTTTTGTAGGGTCAAATTAGATGATGCACTTTTCCAGAAACTATGACTTGCTGACAGCTTCATACTCCGCAACCCCAAGCACAAATCATAATTAATTCCTTCTCATACATTCCTTTGCTCATGTCTTCGTGTTTCATCAGTAACTACACACTTGAAAGATTTGTCAAATTTATTTTGATTTCTTTGCCCCTTTCATGTTTCCAAGACATGTGTACACACGCGCGCACACACACACACACACACACACACAATCAATCAATCAATCAATCAATCAATAATCGTGACCAGATGAACAAAGGCTTTGGATACTATCATTCACATTAGTAAGAATATTAATTGTGAGCCTGACACAGCATCCAATTCATTACTCACAGGGTTTTGCAAAGTCACAAACCTTCCCTGAAACTTCCTTTTTCTCTTATGCTTAGATAAGAATACTGTTCAAACATAGAGGTTCTTCCTTGTAGGTGGGGGGGCATCATTCACAGAACCACAACTACTGTATAATTGTTGTCTTACAGAATTCAAAAAGGATAAAATTATTTTCCTTTTAAAACTTAAACGCTATCCTAAAATGCTAAATATTGGTATATGAATGAACCATCCTATGTGGTCAGGTCATAATTTCCAATATATTTTAGCTTATGCATTTCCAAGTTAATGATATATGAAGTAATAACTCTGTGGTGTAAAAAGAAACGCTTTGTGAAAAACTAGCAAGTGTCCCATTTATTTAGTTCTGCTTACCTTTCAAAGAACCATGAAGTAGGGAAGTTATCTTCAGAACATAGTCTGCCCCTCCCATTTTTAATTTTATTTATTTATATTTATTTATTTTCCCTTTTTTTGTCCTTGTTTTTCATTGTTGTTGTAATTATTATTGTTGTTGTTATTGATGTCTTCGCTGTTGGGTAGGACAGAGAGAAATGGAGAGAGGAGAGGAAGACAGAGAGGAGGAGAGAAAGACAGACACCTGCAGACCTGCTTCACCGCCTGGGAAGCGACTCCCCTGCAGGTGGGGAGCGGGGGCTCGAACCAGGATCCTTATGCCGGTCCTTACACTTCGTGCCATGTGCACTTAACCCACTGCGCTACCGCCCGACTCCCCACCCCCCATTTTTTAAATAAAGAAACAATATCCCCAGATCGGTAAAGGAATTTGCTTGAGTCACACAGAGATTTGGCAGAAGTCAGTTTACTCCCAGGAACCAAGACATGTAAGTATTTATGTGTGAAATGAAGGTCAGCTCACTGGCCTTTGCACATTAACTAATCACAAGTAGATGTAAGAAGAGTTTCTCTACCAAGCAATCTAACTTTAATGCGTGAACACTTCTGCCTTCTGCTACGTTATCATTCCATTCTTACAGACTTGAGATCCTTTTAAAATGTTAGAATTTATACACTATAGTGACATCTTCCCAGCAATGAAGTGCAATAGCTTCACACACTCACTTGAACAAAATGTATGATTGTCCCTAATAGGATGTCTTGAAGATCATAACTTTTATAAAGTTAGAATTCTAAGATTAATTACCTTGCTTTCTGCTAACCAGCGATGTGGGTCATAATTAATATCAGGGCTAGATGAAAAAACCTACAAAAAAAAAAAAAAGAAGAAATAGTCTATTAGGAGTAAATTTTTCTTTAAAATCAACTGACACACATAAAAGTGTTCACCATAACATTCAAAGATTAGTCCACATATTTAAGGATTTCAAATAAGTAGGCTGAGGAGATAGCACAAAGGTTACACAAAAATGACTTTTATGTCTGAGGCACCAAAGGTTCCAGGATCAACCTCCAGCATAACCAGAAGTTAGAGTTGAGCAGCACAATGGTAATAAGTTAATAAATAAATAGAGACAAGTTCACTTTAAGAACCCATCAGTCTAAACTACCATTTATCCAAATGTCTATTCACACAAGAATGTATTCATGCATATCTATATGCAATTATATACTGATAATTTTAGCTCAAATGTACAGCCATAGAAAAATCAACTCAATTGTGATCATCGCTGGGATCTCTTAGGAGTTGGTCCCAGAGTTCTGCATGACAACAGGTCTTAATTAAGCCAGTTTCCTTTATATTTGTTTCCCCTTTTTTGCCTCAATCCTATTCCACACAATATATTCACAGTGTGCTAGAAGTAACTACATGGAAATTTACTTCTTTGTCTCGTTTATTCTTCTTTAATTTTAAACTATGAATGCCATTTTGTCTCCTTAATGGTCGTGTAAAACTGGCAGAAAGTAATCAGCATGACTTCCAGCAAATATGGATTTAAAACCCTATGATTTATATGCTGTCAGTATTAGTCGCTCTGATTATCTGCACACCTGCTCTTCTATAGTATTTCTTGTCAGATATCCCTGTGCTTTTACGGAGATGAAGCTGCCCTCATGCGTTGTCAATGTAAGCTCAAGTTTTCCCAGTTTCCATGTTCTTTGAGTCATGTGATACCTATGAGATATTTTGAAGACCTTACAGCAATTTTCGATACCTATTCTCAAATAATCCCACACTTCCTGCTGTACATGAACATCTCTCCCCTATAAAACACCATTAAGAGATTCATCGGGATGATGATGAATTTAAAGATGGTGAATTTAAAATGGCTGCCAGTCCACAGGCCACACAGGTATGCTGCTGTCCTCCTAATAAATATTACTTTTTTATTGGGAAGTCAATGGTTTACAGTACAGTTGCTGGTACATGGGTGCAACTTCTCATCTTAAAAATTACCTGACACTAGGATCCAAACTGTAAGAGACAAGATGTGACATCTTGCATGAGATGAGTCTTCTTACTGACCCCAGTTGGAACTTGCTAGATAGAGTTAATTCAATATCGTCTAGGTTGTGTTTTCCATCAAAACAACTTCCTAAAGGACCTCAGCACTGCAGATGGATAAATGAGCTGGGATGGTAAAATCAGTATCCTCTCGGAATTGTGTCTCTCCTTAATGGAGAGACAGTTCTTTTCAACGTGGATACTGGCAACCATCTATGTTGGTGCTGAGACTACTTGTGAAGTTACATCTGGCTCCAGGTTATTCACTCATTTAACTAACAGATATTTATCAAGTATGCTGTGTTCTTATGACTTTTCTCACTATCAAAAAATCACTCAATCTCATACATTGCTTCTCAGCAATCCTTCCTTAGTCACATAGTTCATAGTGTTATCTTCTTCTAATTATTTATCTTGTTAAATGATTATAAATATCCATTTGTTATTATTACATGTTTTGGTTGTTAAGTGCTATAGTCACACCTATATCAGAGTTTCAATTAAATCTTTAGTGATACAGTGTAAGGTTTAAATATAAAATAATTTGACATAAGTACAAGTAATGTTCATAATCTGAGGGTTGTCTTACAGACTGCCATAAATGTTAATGCCCAAGAGAATAACCTAGTTCATTTTCAAGTGGTGTCACAATCTTTAAGTCGCAAGATATCATCTGAGAAATTAAGGTATAAACTAAATGAGTTCTAGAACTGTGCACAGTGCCAGAAAAACTATTAACTGCATATCGAGATATTATCATCAGTAAATAAGCGTCAAGGTGTACTGTGAAAAGAGGGAGCACTAAAAGGGTTATTCGTCACAAAAAATGAAAAAAAGAGTATTTTAAAGACCCTACACAATAGTGAGAGCTAGCATTAGTTTAATATGCAGCAGTAGTACAAGACAACATATAACATGCATCCTTTTTTAATCTCTCATTTTGATTTTCCATCATAATAAGACAAAAAAAATGAGACAGGAATTCTTAGAGAAGATACACATCATATAACTTATCTAAGGTTAAGATGAGCAATTTGGAGGATGCGGGTGAAGCCAACATTTTTATTTATTTAAATTCTATCCCCTTTATGCTTTATTGCTCACACCAGAAGATAGGAAAAAGTACACAAAATTATGAAAACATTATTGAAAAAATAATGTATCCAGCTTTCATTTGACATGTTCATAATTATTTTACAGTGGTGGTGCTTTATTGTATAATTGTCCTGAAGTATTCAAACACTGTATATAGTCACCAAAATGAAGTAAGTGAAAATAGAAATGGTGACTGGGAAACTGAAGTGTAATTAGAAATAATGTCGGAGGGGTGGAGCCAAGATGGCAGCTTGGAGACAAAGCCTGGTGTGAGCTCCAAAAGGAAGCAGCTTTCAACCTGGGATTCTTGGGAGAGGGTAGGATTTGGGGGCCAGCCGTGGAGAGAGACCAAGGGGTGGTCAGGGTGACACCAAAGAAGCCTCCTATAACCCAAACCTTTATGGTAAACAGAGGCCTTAAAGGACAAAGGAAAGGAGGGTCTTTGGCTCCACTACTTCTGAACTCCTCCTCCCCCACCCCCAAACCAGCTCCCACCAGCTGGCCAGCTGCTCCAGGAAGCTTAGAATGTGGAGCTAATTTCTTTGCCAAGATTCCTGACTCAGCAGGGGCCTCATTCTAAGCCTTTTTTTCTTTTCTTTCTTTTTGAAGGGGGCTGAAAAATTGTTGAATTATAACACTGCAATACCTTAAATCCATAATATCAATAAATGTCAATGGCTTAAGCTCACCCATTAAAAGGCACAGAACCAACCATATGGTGCTTGCAAGAATCCCACCTGACCTAACAAGGCAAACACAGACTTAATGTGAAAGGATGGAAAACTATCATACAAGCTAATGGACCACAAAAAAGGGCAGGAGCAGCCATTGTCATCACTGACATAATAAACTGTGAATAAAATAATAAAGGATAGGCAAGGCCATTACATAATGACCAGAGGATCAATCAACCAAGAAGATTTAAGAACTATTAACATCTATACACCCAGTGAGGGCCCATCTAAATGCATCAAACACCTACTGAAAGAACTACAAAAATACATGAATAGTAACACAACAATAGTGGGGGACTTCAACACCCCACTCTCACACTTAGATCAACTAAGCAAAGAGTCAACAAAGAAACAAGATAATTAATCAAAGAGATGGACAGACTAGACCTCCTGGACATTTTCAGAGTTCTTCACCCCAAAAAAACTGGAACACACATTCTTTTTCCTGATACAATATTTAAATATACAATACTACATTGTTAATTTGTGCTTCGTTTAGATGAGATTAGGATTCTTGAAGTCATATGACTATTATATATATATATATGAGCACAGGAGGCCAGAAGGAGAGAATAATGGTCACACAAAAAGACTTTCATTCCTTAAGCTCTGAGGATCCTAGGGCAGCCCCAGCACCACCAGAAGCCAAGACTAAGCAGGGTTCTAGTTAAAAGATCATAATAGAGTTAGGGCAATAGCACAATGATCATGCAGAAAGCACTTCATGCCTGAGGCATCAAGGGTCCTAGAGTTAGTCCCTAGTACTATCATAAGACAGAGCTGAGCAGTGCTCTGTTAAAATATATATACTACTACTAATAATAATAATAAGTGAACCTTTTACTATAATAAAATTAATTTTTAAGTTTTGGTTTTTAAGAAGTAGCATTATAACAAGTCTCAAAGAGATAGTTTTTCCTAAACTCAGTTGCTTCTCCTATTAAGTTCACAGCACACACACACATATATTTAAAATTCCATGAGCTCTACAAAATTTCGTAGCGGAACGCAACAGTAAAGAAAGAGGGGGGGGGGAATGTTGTGATAGTCAAGTATGCACTTGGCCATGCTTAAGGATCTAGGCTCAAGCTGCCAGTTTCCATACCACACAAATGGGGAATTTGTATGAGTTCACAGAATTAAAGAGTTTGAGATGTGCTAGATTAGGATTTGTTTTCAGGACATGTGACTGGCTTGGTCTCTACCCCAACACTAAAACTTTCTCAATATCAGCAATAAAGATGACTCGTTTTCTTATCCTTTGTGGAAAAAAAAAGTAAAGAAAAGAAATAAAAAGAAAGAAACACACATTAATTTCCTGCAAGAACTTTACATTCACAACTAGGTTGACTAGAACAAGAGGCCTGGCTTCCAGCTAAGTTCAGTTTTTTTGACATGCCTTCCTCAGGAAAACTTAATCACTTCAAACTTTTGATTTAGAGTCAGAGCCAGGTTACTTTCAGGGTTTAGCAGACATTAATAGGCATAATTTCACTCCTGTGACTGGAGAGTAAGGATGTCCAGGAGGAGGAGGAGATGGAGGGATGGACTGTCAGCCACAGTCAGAACATTTACTAGTTCATGGCTTCAGCTTTTAACTCATGGCTGTGTTTCAGACCCCAATACCACAGTAACAGTCATCAAAGATCAATGATCACTGCTGATTCTAACAGATACAGCAGTAGTGACACGAGTGAAGTTTAGAAGCTTTCAGAATTATCTGCATGTGACACAATGGGCACAAATTTATACATATCATTGGGGGGATAAAAAAGATAGCAACAAGCTAGTTTGGTACAGGACTCCCACAAACTGTCAATATGTAAAATGAAATTTTTAAAAAAGCAAGTGATATCTGTACAGCACAACAAGGAGACACTGCAATAAAGCTGGGTGTGCAGGTGCACCTCGACACAGCCACTGCACAGAAACTAGCACTTAACAGATGGGAATCAAAGATATACTGACAACAGCCAAACAGAGGTATAAGACGGTGTAAAAGTAAATTTCCAGTTCTGGACTAAGGAGACAGCTTAATGGTTATGCAAAAGCTTTTCATGATTGCTTCATGATCTAAGGCTCTGACTCCCAGGGTCAATCGCTGGCCAGTGTGCGTCTCTCCTCCTCCACCCTCCTCTTTTTCATTCTTGTATTAATAAATACAATTTTAAAAATATTTTTTAATTTAGTTATCTTAATTTCAAGGGATTGATTTGTAAGCCCTTTTGTAGGAGAAGACAAGACATTCAATGATGAATTCAATTTTATCATGACTATGCAATGAAGTAACTCATTCTAAAAATGGAAGTATTTTTTAAATAAAACTCTTGGGAATAAAAATGTGACAACCATGCAATTATGTATAAACACCTGCTGTAATTCATATATTATCACACTAACTCAAATATGGAATGAGAATTCATAGTTACTTTCAGTTTCTCCAGGGAGTCCCTTGAGAAAGTTTTACAAGCTGCATCAATTTCCTTCCCTATCACACCAAGAATGGATTCCTGTTCTGTCTCCAGGCAAAGAAGTTGATCCTTGAGCTGCAATCTGGCCTCTTCCATCCTCCTTAAGTTTTCTTCTTCATTGCTTATCTGTCTTTCCTATGGCATAAAGAAATCAAAACAGAAGTCAGTTAGTAAATGGAGGTGTAAAAACAACTGTAGCATCTCTACAGTAACTCAAAGTTACTAAAATATTAGTCCTACTCATTTATGGAAGTCAAGTTATAGTGAATTCAAAAAACAGTGCAGCAGATGGGGAGATAACAAAGATTATGCAAAAGACTTTCAAGTCTTGACAGGCCTAGACCTCGAATAGATCCCTCTCTCCACTGTTACTGGTCATCTCTATCAGGAACAACACAATAGACCCCTTTCTGGGCACCCATAAGACCTTGCCCTCAATGTGGATCAACAAAGGTAGAGAGTGTTCCATCCTCTGAAGGGAGGCTGGGCAACATACTCTGTGCTACACCTGAGGAAGATGGGTGCTGAAATTGGGGCAGCTTGGAACGTTTCTACTCATTTCTACATCTACGGGGATGCAGAAGTCACATAGGCTCCTAAGCAGAATATGGGCCCCAGATCAAATTGATGGGGTTTACAGTCAATAGTATTTATACAGCTTTCTCATATTTGGGAGTTACTCTCTTCCCTGATCCAGCTTTCTAGCCCTTTTTCCAACCATGACATCATCTTCCCAGGCAATAACCTAGGTCCACCTGCATATCAGATGTCAGGCTCAGAAAAAAAAGGAAGAAAGAAAGAAAGAAAGAAAGAAAGAAAGAAAGAAAGAAAAGAAAAAACTAGTAAAGTCATGGGCCCTTTGGAATATAACTAAAATATGCCTACTAGCTATCTACAAAATGGAGAGCCCCAAATCTTCATCTGCAATATTCCAACCTTTAGGTTCATGATTAGTCAACAACAATTTGTTTGGCTTTATATGTTAACTCTTCTTTCAGCCATCAAGTTCCAGATGCTACCGTGATGCCAACCGGCCTTTCTTGGGAAGACAACCCCACCAATGTGTCCTGGAGCCCTGCTTCCCCAGAGCTCTGCCCCACTAGGGAAAGAGAGAGACAGGCTGGGAGTATGGATCCACCTGCCAACACCCATGTTCAGCGGGGAAGCAATTACAGAAGCCAGAACTCCCACCTTCTGCTCCCCACAATGACCCTGGGTGCATACTCCCAGAGGGATAGAGAATAGGAAAGCTATAAGGGTTAGGGGATGGGGTACGGAGTTCTGGTGGTGGGAATTGTGTGGAGCTTTGGCCCTCTTATCCTATGGTTTCGTCAGTGTTTCCTTTTTATAAATGAAAATTAAAAGAAGAAGAGGAGGAGGAGGAGGAGGAGGAGGAAGGGGAAGGAGAGGGCAAGGGGAAGAATAAGGAGAAAAAGAAAGAGTTTCATGTCTCAGGTTCCAAAGGACTGTGGCTCAATTCCCAGCATTAGCATAAAGCAGCCATAAGGCAGAGCTCAGCAGTGCTCTAGTTAAAAATAAATAAACAAGCAATTGATATTAAATATCAAACTGGTACACAAAAAGAAAAAATAATAACTCAAGAAAAACATGGCTCAAAGAACTGAATAGGCAGTTTTCTAAAGAAGAGATACACATGGCCCACAGACATATACAGAAATACTCCAGGCGGCCAGGCGTTGGCACACGTGTTACAGTGTGCAAGGATATGGGTTCAAGCCCCGGTCCCCACCTATAGGGGGAAGAAGCTTCATGAGTAGTGAGTGAAGCAGGGCTGCAGGTGTCTCTCTGTCTCTTTCCCTCTCTATCTTCCTCTCCCCTCTCAATTTCCCTCTGTATCTAGCCAATAATAAATTAAGAAGAAAGATTTTTTAAAAAGAAACAAAAATAGAAATACTCCACCTCACTTATCATCAGAGAAATGCAAATCAAAACCACACTAGTATATCACCTCACACCTGTGGGAATGGCTTCCATCAAGAGAAAGAGAGAGGAAAGGAAGGAAAGAAAACAATATAGGCTAATGAAGAAAAGTCATGGTAAAAGGCAAAGTAATACTTGTCAAAGGAATCACACATACTTTCCTCCACTGCAATTTATTTGAGTGAATACACCCTAAGGAATAGGACAGAGCCTTTTCAGAACCTGCCATCTGATTTATCTTCAGGCTGTCTCCTTCTCCTTTTTCACCTTCTCACACTGTTAACTACTTGCAGATTAGCTCACCTTAGCTCACCACCCCAGCCTGGGGCTTAGCTCTATAAACTTAGGAACTGGCTTTGCTTTGCTTCCTGTTACCTGAGTGCGGCCATCTTTCAGCAGGAGAGTAATGTTAAGCTCACAAGAGACTAATGTACAAGCCAGAAGCCCCTCAATTAACTACATTGCTCGCTGATGAGAACCGTGACTGTCACAGGGACCAGCAAGCTCATGTCGCATAATCAGTGCATTTATTCCCTGCTGACCAATCTATATGGGAAAGCAAATCAGAATCACAATGTTGCTTAATGAACAGTAAATGCAAGCAGAGAGCTTGCTGTATGAAGCAACGTTAAAATGGCAGCAGGCAGCAGGCAGCAGGAGGGGTGCCCATCACCACAGCAAAGACTTGCAAATCACAGTAACAAAAGCAGTTCCATTCTCCTGGGCAGTGTTCAACAGAAGCTGAGTCCATCTCCCTAGCTTTGGCCTTTATCTAAGTCCGGTTTCTACGCGCAGACTCTTATTCCAGGTTTATACAACACTTTAGCTAGATCAGAAACTTCACCAAGTCTCCCATCCAGAAGCTCTTGGAAAAATTAACTTCCTGGCTCCAAACATTTTGTTAGTTTACTTACCAGAAAGCAATCTCTTTTTGTCAGCCCTATAGGTGAAGATGCTTGCCTTCAATTGTTGCCACTTACCTACCATCTACAATACTTTTCAGCCTTCAGATTGCATCTTTGAGGACTATCTTCAAGGGATCCTTTCTTTCCTAACATCCGACAAACAGCATAATTTAAAAATAATACATTGGGGGTTGGGTGGTAGCATAGCAGGTTAAGCGCATGTGGTGCAAAGCACAAGGACCAGCGTCAGGATCCCGGTTCGAGCCCCCGGCTCCCCACCTGCAGGGGAGTCGCTTCACGGGCGGTGAAGCAGGTCTGCAGGTGTCTATCTTTCTCTCCCCCTCTCTCTCTGTCTTCCCCTCCTCTCTCCATTTCTCTCTGTCCTATCCAACAACAAAGCAACGTCAACAATGGCAATAATAACCGCAATGAGGCTGCAACAACTAGGGCAACAAAAAGGGGGAAAAAATGGCCTCCAGGAGCGGTGGATTCATGGTGCAGGCACCGAGCCCAGCAATAACCCTGGAGGAGAAAAGGAAAAAAAAAAAACTAAAGCATGTCCAAATTGTTGTCTCCTTTGTCAAAAGTTAGGAGGTTCCTTCAATATCTTTAGAGTCCCATAGAACACACTTCACCTCCAATGTGGTTATTACATGAAATGAAAACTATTCTACACCACCTTAAAACATGAAAACGAGTAAACTCATACAAGACGAAGTCAACCATGAATTTGTAAAGTCAACGTTTCTCCTGTATGGAAAACTAACTTGGTGGTCTGAGAGGTGGTGCAGTGGATAAAGCATTGGACTCTTAAGCATGAGGTCCTGAGTTCAATCCCCAGCAGCACATGTGCCTGAGTGGTGTCTGGTTCTTTCTCTCTCCTCCTATCTTTCTCATTAATAAATAAATAAAATCTTCAAAAAAAATAAAACTAACTTGAATAAGCACTGTGACAGTATTTCAGCCCCAAGGTCATCTTAGTAGGTAAGCAAGAGGAAAGTGATAGGATAAGAATAGAGATAAGAAAATATTGAAATCTGAAATTAAAATGAACACAACATAATTCAAAGTAATTGGGGAGCCGGGCGGTAGCATGGCGGGTTAAGCCCAAGTGGTGCGAAGAGCAAGGACCAGCATGAGGATCCCGGTTCGAGCCCCCGGCTCCCCACCTGCAGGGGAGTCGCTTCACAGGTGGTGAAGCAGGTCTGCAGGTGTCTGACTTTCTCTTCCCCTCTCTGTCTTCCCCTCCTCTCTCCATTTCTCTCTGTCCTATCCAACAACGACAACTTCAGTAACAACAACAACAACAAAAGACAACAAGGGCAACAAAAGGAGAAATAAATAAATAAAATTACAAAAAAAATTTTAAAAAACAATTCAAATTGGAAGCACAAGTTACTGAAATTATGCCTCTGCACACATCATGCAAAAGTTTATGAAAAACATTTCTGTAACTCAACATAACTGTTATGCCTAAGCCTTAAATCCAGGACACGAGCATTACAAAGTGAATCATGAATGTAACCCGAACAAAAATCGGATCTGCCTGGAAGTCATTGATCTGCCTCTCCATAGAAGTCTGAGATGACTTATGCCAACAGTACTGATTCCACTACGGGCAAGTTAAGATACAAGAGGAAAAGCTATCCAGGGAGGAAATTACAGAATAGCTAGAAGAGGGCATCTACCTGGAGCGTAATAAGAGATTGGAAGTCAAGTCTGAAAAATTATCACACTGCAGTTGGAACTGTCTCACAAAACAGTCAATAAACTAGCAACACATCAGGTGCCCACTGCAGCTACTTTTCCCAGGAATTTCTTTTTTCAATATTATTCATTTGTTTTGCATAGAGTCAAAGTAAGAGGAAAGGGAAAGAGAGCAGAAATGGGCTGGGGGAGAGGCCTGCAGCACTGTGTCACCACTCATGCAGCTTCACTCCTGAGGTGGGGACCAGGCCTTGAGCCTGGGTGCCCTCACACTGTGATGTGTGTGCCACTCACCACCCAAGCCCCTCCCACCAACACTTATTTCCAGAGTCCTTTACTCTGTCTAGTGCAATGCACTAAGCCCAGTTCAAGTTCTACTTTTTCTTCCTATTGTTCTTCATTTCTGCCCATGAGTGAGATCATGCCATATTCATTCTCTTTAAAACGGACATTTTAGTTGTTATAGAAGTCCAGTGGTAGGCATCATCTTCCTCACCACATAAACCACAGAAAACTGAGCTTGTAGGGATACCTGGTACCCCACCCTCTGTGTTGATGTGGTACTTTACGTGTGCTTCTGCCCCAGTCCTTACTGATATGTGTGCCCTTTGTGTCTGTTTCTGCAACAGACTATGAGTTTATTCAGAACAGGGCTCATTCTTCTTCAGCTTAAAAAAAAATCCCAGCACTGGGAGAACTGGACAGCGGCGTGCAGAGAAGTGAAACTAGACCAACACCTAATGCCATACACCAAGTCAAATCAGAACGGATCAAAGATCTGGATATTAGACCACAAATTCTAAAATTTATAGAAGAAAACATCAGTGAAACTTTACAGGATCCCCACATCAAAAATATATTTGGAAGCTCAACCCCATAGACCTGGGGAATGAAAGCAAGAGTAAATAAATGAGACTAAATGAAACTTAAAAGCTTCTACACATCAAAAGCAAATTACACAAGGTTAACCGGGCACTCAAGTAAATGGGAGAAGATATTTGCACACTGCACACTGGACAAGTGACTGACATCCAACAACTATACAGAATCGATACAGAGGAGGCCAGGTAGAGGCACACCTGGTTGAGTGCACACATTACAGTCCACAGACCCAGGTTCAACCCTTGGCACCCTCCTGCAGGAGGAAAGCTTCATGTCCTTTGGGACAAAATGGATGGGGCTGGAGGTGACTATGCTTAGCGAAATTAGAGGTGAAATGCAACTACCAGACGGTTTCACCTCTATGCAGAATCGAGAGAGCCGATACATGAACTTGAAAAAGCAAAGAAAAGTGAAGCGAAGTGAAGCAAAGCAAAGAGAAGAGAAGAGAAGAAAAGGAAAGAGAAGCAAGTAAACTGTTTCTAGGACTTGTGAAAACTATAGTGGTTATCTTTGGGAGGTAGGAGAGTGAGGAAACAAAATTTTTGATGGTGTGTGTGGTGTGGAATTATACTATTATAATTTTAAGATACTGTAACTCACTATAAATTACCAAAAAAAAAAAAAAAAAAAAAGGGAAAAATAAATCACAGCACACAGCATCTAGCGGAGTATCTCCTAGAACTTTATCAACAGATCTTCCTGTATAAATTTCTGTGTTTCATTTATTCCTGAAGCGTATTGCTAGTATAGTCCCTGTTCCAAGCATCATACAGATCCACAATGAAGGAAGAGTGTTTAGTTTTTTTAAATGTGTCACTCATCTCCAGAAAAGGGTGTATAAGCTTGTGCTGTTCTTTTAAAAGCATCAAGTTTTCTTCTTCTTCTTTGTTGTCTTTTTGTGTATGTCTACACATAGATTTATTCTCATGAAAGAATAGGATAGGTTTGAAAACAAATGTCCAGATAGTATTTTGTGTATAAAATAAGCATACATCCCTTGTTTGTTCTAAGGTTTAACAGAACATTGTTGGACATTAAATAACAAAATGGGTTGAGTCAACCAGCCCTTTAAATGGTGATGAAAAGAAAAATTCAGTAAAAACAAGTCTGGGCATATTTTACATTCCTGCTTAGAATCGAGGAAAGCAAACTAGGGCAAAGCACTGAAATCAGTGTAACAGAACTCTCCATTTGGCCTACCTCTCTTTCTTTTCCATACTGCAACCCATTACAGTAAGTTAAATCAAACTGATTGCCCAGAATTTTAAAAGAAAGTGCCCAACGTGACTACTTTCCACTCCATGTCCTGATAGCTAAAGATGAAATGACAGTTCTCGTCATTAAGTTCAAATCAGAAACAAGAAAGCAGACCTTGGTATCATGTCTCCAACTCTGAGTATACTGAATGTAGGATATACACAAGCCAGCAGTCACCAATGTGCACATGGAACACGGATGACATTAAACTGAGAGTTATCGGAACAAAAAGCAAATAAAATTAAGATTACATAAACGTCTTTGCTTACAAATGGTTAGTGGGTACGTTACTGCCAATGGAACAGAGTCTGAAAACTAGATTCTCCACACCTGTGTTCCACTTGGGCCAGCCGAGATCACATGCACGGCTTGGTGTCCGCTTACATCTCTCGTCTGCCTCTTCACACAGCCCTCTGTGCACGGGCCCCTATTCCTACTGTGCTGCCACTTCACCTCTTCACACTGAAATTCCTTCCCTGCAAAAGTCCAGCACGACTCTGGACTTAACGACTAAAGTGGTCCCATTAAGAACACTTGACAAACGACAAATGCAAAATTCCTAACTGTACCTTGAATTTAGCAAATTTATTTTCAATTTCATTGTTGCTTTTTAAGACGTCAGGAATCTGACAGGAAATTACTCAGAGCAACTTAGTTTTTATTTAGAGTTTCTGGTTTAAATCTGCCTCCAAACTGATGTTAGTTTACAGTTTTATTTACAGATTAGTCACGGTTTTATTCTATCCATGAAATCTTAAATTAGATGAAGCACCAAAGAGAGGTTATAAAGATGGTCAAAAGTCTAAGAACTAATCACTGGAAGTCAACAACTCACTTGTTTCTATGTCTTTCTCCCTCTTCTGGAAAAAATTTAAAACCAGACTTCAACCTACTACTATCAAAAAGTTATTAGAAAAATATGTAGAGTTGCAAAGTAGTGACTACTTTATGGAACCGACATCTGACAATCATATATATTTTTCCGCATGGTAAAAAAAAAAAAGGCAATCCTAAACAGATGGTCAAATTAGAACTGAAACACAAAATCAAACAATACTGATTCATTTTTTCCCGTCACAGATAACTTCTATGTGGGAGTATCAGGTTTTAATTAGATTTTTCTGACAAAAATCACTTATGAGTCCTGTTCCAAAATGTGTGTCAGATGAAAATAAAAAACAAAGAATACATGGTAATCTGCTGAATATAATAACCCTAAATTTAAATTCAGCACTAAAAGTTCAATGAAGAGACACAAGTGTGAGTCATTTTACTGGCAGTAAGTTAAGAGGAAAAAGACAAGGAATTTGTGTTCATATCCTGTTTCCACCACAAGCTATGTGATGTTGAGCAAGTCATAATACTCTCAACCTCAGTTTCCACCATCTGTAAAAACGGACATCATAATTACACTTGCAAATGGGAATTATAATTACCATTTTTCAAGATGTACATTTTATGTGACATCTATTTCCTAAGTGCTTGTGTCCAACATAGACTTGCTACTTGATGTCGCTTCTTAAATGACAGAAATAAAGCGACTGATGGAAAGTAATAGAAATACATTTTTGTGACTCCCAACCCATTCAGTACTCAGTTTCTTGTGAATTCTATATAGCGCTCAATGCCTCAAAACCAGTGTTGGTCTTCTCATCATCGCCCAAAGATTAACAATATAAAAAGCAAGGTCTTCTAAAGAGAATAACCTAAACTATAGAGCCAAGAAGTCATTATATGATCAAGTAAAGCATCTAAGGTAATCCACAAAAATCTATATACTGTCTAGGAAGGGATCCTACAGGTCCTGATACAGTGAGAAAAGAACTGGCCAATCTGGATGAGCATTTAAGGAAAGTGACTCTCTGGGGCCGGAATCAGCTCCACTATAAAATGAGGTATTATTTAAGGCTCTTGGACACTTTAGAATTAAACTGATGCCTAATGTTCTTAGAAACACCACCTTTGACACGCCCCATGCTATTAGGTTGTCAGAAAAAGCATTACATATTCTTCTATGTTCCTATGCAGATGTGCGGTGACTTTTCTGACAACCAATACCTTGTAAAACATGAAGCAGACCTTACTAATAGCTGAGGGGGGGGGGGGGGGAGACAGGAGAACAGAAATTAGTAAAGAATCTACTACTAAGAATCCCACAGCTAGACAATCCTACTAAGTATGTGTGCCCAAGTAAGAGTATCTGCTCAGCAGAGTGGGCTCACCACTCTCTGGCTGTGACTATGCGCACATGAAAAGAAAGACGTGCAGTGAGGTGAACAAAGGCCTACGGCTTGCTGCCGCTTTGAGTATCTGGAAGCAGAAGTGTGCTCTCACAGCTCTGCTTAGAATTGAAACAGTAACAGTGGCAGATGAATGCCCCAAATGTGGAAAGGGCTGGATCACAGAGGATGGGGGACAGACTGGCTTTAAAACAGGAGAGACACAAGGAGCCTGAAAAAGAGTGCCACATGTAGCCGAGTGTGTGGCAAAACAGACATGGTCTGGAAAAACGTTTCATGACGCCTGTGTTTAGAGTGTCATCCTGAATGGGTTCTGTGTGTCCGTGAACACAGAAGACAGCTGACAAGGTTTTCACAAAAACTTGAGTGATAAATTGCTAGGCGGTGGCAATAAAGGTAAGGTTTGAGATGTCCCTGAAAGCCTCTCCACTTTCTACAGTTTCATAGTTTCTGAAAGCTCCCTTTTAAAGAAGTGAATATCTAAATTTATAACTTCAGAATTTCTAATGTGAATGTAATAGGTAAAATCACTCTCTTGCTAGTACTTGAAAATAGTGCCCTTATTACATTTGCAAAAGACTTAGGAAAACAATCTCAGAAATTTTCTATAATTTACTGTTTTTCTCCTAGTTTATAAATATACCTGCAAAGCAAATTGCTGTCCTATAGCTATACTCATAAGACATAAGAACAAAAGAACATATATATTTGAAAATAGCAAACTGAAAATGTTTACTTAATTTTTAAAAACCAATAATTTCTAAGATATACAAATACACTCAAAATTAAAGCCAATCTAGTAGTCTGCTAAGAAAACATTCTCAATGTTAGATTAGGCACAGACATATGTTAGACATTAAAGCTTAACTATGTAAACACTGATGCTGACCCGCAGAACAAAATGATTTAGTTCTAAATTGTATCTCTGATTCAAAAATTCCACTCAAGAGAATGGACTTCTGACAGAATAAATAGTATTATGAGTTTTGAGGTAAATATCAGGAGAGCAAAAAAAATTAATATTAATAAGATCTGTTTGGAACAAGAGAAGAAATCAAATTATCCTCTAAATTATTAAGCAAAAGGAATAATAAACTTCAATGATACTATTGATAAGAGAAACTGTGTCTTCTTTCTTTCTTTTTTGCCTCCAGGGTTATTGCTGGGCCTGCACCATGAATCCACTGCTCCGGGAGGCCTTTTTTTTTCTCCTCTTTTGTTAGCCTTGTGGTTATTATTGTTGTTGTATTGTTATTGATGTCGTTGTTGGATAGGACAGAGAGAAATGGAGAGAGGAGGGGAAGGCAGAGAGGGGGAGAGACAGGCAGACACCTGCAGACCTGCTTCACTTATTGTGAAAAGACCCCCTCCCCTGCAGGTGGGGAGCCTGGGCATGAACTGGGATCCTCACGCAAGCGGTCCTTGCGCTTCACACCATGTGCACTTAACTTGCTGCGCCATCGCCCGGCTCCCCGAAACTCTGTATTTCATTATCTTTTTTCCTATTAAGAAGCTTATGATAAAGTCTTCTATGTCTGTATCAAAATTCTGTTGGTTGCATGCCACTTGTTCTCCTTGTCATGTACAGCTGAAAAATAACACTTGACGATGAATAATCAGACTGGAAAGAACGCGTTTTGTTCCCACATATCCCCACTGAATACATGTGGAAAACATGCTGAGTTTCTGCTATTCTGTGCTTATGTGCAGCAATTCTCTTCTCCACCGCTAGGCTAACCGGAGCTCAAGCTTTCTATTTAGTTTGATGTAGTCTTTAACTTCCTAATTAATGACATGAAAAAATACAAAGATCTAGACCAACAGACAAGATCAAAATTATAGAGATTTTTTAAGGTGGGGCACAAACACTAATCACAGGCAGCACAGGGTATCTATATGTCGACAAACATGCAAGAATACCATTAGAAGCCAGACAATGGTGCACAAACTGGCCATATACCAAGTCCCAGCTTCAAGCCTCTGGTCCTCAGCTGCAGGGAGGAATGCCTTACGAGTGGTGGAGCAGTGCTACAGGTGTCTCTCCTCTTGCTCTTCCCTCCACACTCTCATCCTCTATGAAAAAGAAACATGATGAAAAAAACAACTGCTGGAAGTGGGACCATCAGCCTGTATATAACAAGCTCTAGTGATAACACTGGTAGGGAAGAAAGAGAGAAAGAAAGAGAGAGAGAGAAAGAGAGAAAGAAAGAAAGAAAGAAAGAAAGAAAGAAAGAAAGAAAGAAAGGAAGGAAGGAAGGAAGGAAGGAAGAATAGAAGTAGAATACCACTTTTTCATATAAACAAGGCTTCACTTTGATTTCAGCTGGTTACAGTTACTATAATAGTAATAATTACAGGGAGAATAAGTCCATAATGTTTTATCAACACACGCCTATGTATGTGTGTATTTACACAGAGACCACAAGAGGGCCAGGTGGTGGCACATCTGGCTGGGCGCACATGTTACACAAAGACCACTTTCTACACAATTGATTTATAAATGCCCTACTCTTTATAGGCTCTGTTTTTGGTCATGGTGTACAAAAACAACCAACCTTCAGTTCCTGTCCTTAAATAACAAAACTAATCATGCTAGTGCCTGCCTGTCTGGTCTGATTAACAATCAAGCCTCCTCTATCACTTCGTAAAGTAAGTACCATTTCTTTTCACAGGGGTCCCTCCTTAGTGTACCACCTGCCTCAAATGATGCAAAGCAGTAGAGGCTCTAAACCACACTAAGCCTAGTTCTTCTGCAAACGTCACAGCACTCAGTCCCCTGGCCCTTTTTTTGTTTCTGTTTCTGTTTTTTTGCCTCCAGGGTTATCACTGGAGCTTGACGCCTACACTAAGACTTCACCTCTCCTGGCAGCCATCTTTATTGGACAGGACAGAGAGAACTGGAGAGAGGAGGGGGAGATAGAGAGGGGGAGAGAAAGATAGACACCTGCAGACCTGCTTCACCACTTGTGAAGTGACCCCCCTGCAGGTGGGGAGCCGGGGCTCAAACCGGGATCCTTGTGTAAGTCCTTGCCCTTAGTACTATGTGCGCTTAACCCGCTGCGCCATTGCCCAGCCCCCTTCCACATTTCATTTCTACCACACTCCACTACAAATTCTTCTAAGGAGCTGGTGGAAGATACAGAAAGTGAAATATTCCGTTACCTACTGTTAGCTGACCTTTTGCCACTAAAGAACTTCTAAAAATCTCGTGTTCTATCCAATGACTGACATACAACACAAACTCAAAATAAACATGAACAGCTGCTAACAAGAAAGCAATGACCCCGATGGAAATTTTCTGGGGTTACAGAACTTCTAAAGTTACTCTAAAATTGCAAAATTGAGCATAATAGAATGAGTTCCATAAGATCACTATAAACACTAAAAAGTGCCCATCACAGGAGAGCAGTTAATCACCATGCTGTTTATTTTGACTGTTAAGTTCCCTCGGTTTTCCTCAACATTTATGGACAGAATCTTCATAAGCAAAGAGATCCGGAGGACTAACAAACATATGAGAAAATGCTCTCTGCTGAGCACACATGTCATAATGCACAAGAAGCCAGATTCAAGCCACCAGTCCCCACCTGCAGGAGGGAGCTTCACAAATAGTGAAGCAAGGGTACAGGTGTCTCTGACTCTCTCCCTCTCTAAGTGCCCTTTCCCTCTCAATTTTACTCTCTATCCAATGAATAAAGATAAATAAATAAAAAGAAAAGAATCTTTAAAAATGCTCCAAGCCACTGACTATCATATATACGCAAGTAAGGACATGAGTGAGATGCCACTTCACACCTCTAAGAATGTCATATATTAGACAGGACAGCAACAAATATCCGTGAGAATGTGGGGGTGGGGGGAGGGAATCCTTCTACAAGGCTGGTAGGCATGTATATTGGCCCAACACTTGTGGAAAACGAGTTTAAGATGCATCAGAACACTAGAAATGAACTATCCCAAAGTTTAGCAATTATTCTCCTAGGGATTTGTCTAAAGAAGACAAAAAACACTTATTCAAAGAGACCTATGTTCATAGCAGCACAATTTGTAATAATCCAAACTTGTAAACAATTTAGATGCCCAACAACAGATCAATGACTAATTGTGCATGTACGTACTACTCAGCTGTTAAAAGATGATAAAATCAGATTGTCTCATCTTGGGTGGAACAACTTGGAGGAATCATGTGAAGAGTGGTAAACCAAAAAAAAAAAAAAAAAAAAAAGGACAAATACCCAACAATCTCACTTATAGGAAGAATTTAAAAAACAAGGAAAGAAAGGGAAAATACAGACTGGTGTGATGCATTGGACCAAAGCAAAGGACTCTGGGGGGAGGGGGACAGAAGTGGGTTGTCAGGGTGCCAAGAATCAAGTGCAAGATGGTGGAGGCCTGCAGTTGGTGGCAGGAGTGATGTGCAGACACCTATCACAGGAAGATGAAAAACCGCGCCCATGTGTCAACCACTACCCTAAAATCCATTATTTCCCCAATAAAAATGATGTTTAAAAACTAGAAAAAGAAAACAATAAAATGTAACACACAAGATCAGGTAATTAAGTGGACAGATTCACATTAATCAGTGGGTATAATGTCTGACATATTGTAGCTCCCCAACGTACAAAAATGTTTTATCTTTGCTGCGTGCCTACCTATAAACTCCTATTTCAAAATCCAGAAGAAAGTCAAAGCCAAATGTATTTATTACTACTTGGTTGAAAGAATAAAAAATTTAGCACTATAACAAACACCTCTCACTTTTCTAACATCAATGTATTTTTCCTGTGAGAGATAGCATTCAACTAAAATATGTCTCAGACAAAAATAGTAAAAGTTCAAATCCCTTTTAAATCACAATTCACATTTTTACCTTTTCCTCTAGCTGGTCCTTTAAACTCTGGTATTTTAGCTTCAGTTTTTTGTTCTCATTCTCAGTCTGAGTCAACTCCTCTGTCAATCGGTTACACTGTGATTTCAAATTCTCAAGCTGGGACAGGTGGACTTTTGTCATATTCTTATCTTCTAAGTTTTCTGCCTGAGAAAAAAAGAGAAAAGAGAAAGCCACTGATCACGTTAGACCGCATACCAAACTACCTATCTATCATATCAATGTGCAGCTTCTCCAAGATTCTGCTATCAAACACAGATGCACACGTGTTTTTTGCACTTACACAATCATGCCTTACCACTCCCTGAACACTGAGTAAGTTTAAAAGGTGAAGATAATAGACCAGAACAGTAAGAGAGACAGATGCAAACATAAACTGCCACAAAACTCAAGGAAAAGTGCTAAAGGCTTAAGCTAAGTGTTTTGGCAATGGAAGCAAACTATGTTATAAAGCAGTAAGAATTATTTAAGAACAAAACAAAGAGAAGTAGTATTAGTTATCACTGACTGTTCAGCTTCCTCGTACAAAAGGAGCTTAAAACATTCTTGTTCAACCACAATCTCGGTTTTTGTGAAAAACTCTGTGTGTGTATCTTTTTTTTCTCCCCCCCCCCACCAGGATTATCTCTGGGACTCAGTGCTGGCACTACTGCTCCTGGCAGCTAGTTTTTCTATTTTATTGAACAGAGAGAAGTTGAGACAGGAAGGGGAGATAGGGAAAGAGAAAGATACCTACAGACCTGCTTTGCCACTTGTGAAGCATTCCTCCCCCCCCCCAAGTGGGGACCAAGGGGCTCAAACCCAGATCCTTAAGCTTAATACTATGTGCACTTAACCAGGTAGGTGAGCACAGCCACACCCCTCCCCCCAAAAAAATGAATACTTTCCATACAATGAAGGCACGCAGTAGACTAAGTGCAGAGCTAAGAACTGAACTCAGGAATTTTCAGGAGCCCCATGCTTTCACTGTTCTGTCACTACCTTTCAAAAAGCACGTAAAGTAATAAGTTTGAGAAAACAAGTGGATGCTATCCACAATGTTAGCCGTTCACACATATCAATCAATAATGGTAACTAAGTAACTACATATAATATGTTTACATACAAAGGAAGTGAATTTCATGAGTAATCCTATATTCATGACCCTAAAAAAATTACAAAGTAGTCTCTCCTTAAGAAAAGTGTTCAATTATGATTTTAAATTTCAGTAGGTTGACTTTTCCTTTGTATCCTGTAAAAACAGAGGAGAAAAAGACTTTGCCCTAATGCCAGAGACGTGCAGGTACATTCCCAGTGCCTCTCTCTCAGGTACTCTCTCTAGTCATGTCTCCTTGCGTAGCTTGAGATTAGCCCAGTTGGCTTTCTTTACCTTGAAACACCACAAATGCTACAAGCAGGGTGTCACCCTTCCCCCCAAAAGAGCCTATTGTAACACACTTAACCACCATGCCAGTGCCTAAATTTAACTAAGAACTTACTTCTTTTTGTGGCTTTATTACGTTTCTATTTATGCTGAGGTTTAAAGGCAGTGCCAAACTTACAGAAGCCAGGGGATAAAGATATTTTCTGTTGCCCTTTTGCTGGTGAGGAACAGAAAAGGCAAGCAGTTTGGCCAAGATCGTACCGTCAGTGATCAGGGACAAAGCTCAGCTAACTGGCAGAGCCCTAGGTTTTGAAGACTGAGGTTCCGAGTTTGACCCCTGGCATTGTATGACCAGACTGGTGCTCAGACATGCTCTCCCCTTCACTGTCTCATGACATACACTTTCTCTCATGTAATAAGTGAAACGATTTTTAAAATGAAGATCATATGGTCAGCAAGTGGCAAAGTATAGAATTCCAGCCCTAGGTCTTTTAATTCTAATGAAAGACTCAACAAGATGACTGTATTAAAATTATAAATTAGGGGGAGTTGGTCAGTAGTGCAACGGGTTAAACGCAGGTGGCACAAAGTGCAAGGACTGGCGTAAGGATCCTGCTTCCAGCTCCTGGCTGCCTACCTCAGGGGGGTCGCTTTGCAAGAGGTGAAGCAGGTCTGCAGGTGTCTGTCCTTCTCTCCCCTCTCTGTCTTCCCCTCCTCTCTCCATTTCTCTCTGTCCTATCCAACAATGATGACAACAACAATAACTACAATAATAAAGCAACAAGGGCAACAAAAGGGAATAAATTAAAAAAAAAATTTTAATTATAAATTAGATGAAAACCCAATAAACTTTAAGTATTAATAGCAGCTAGAATATATATAATGTTACAGTTAAATCTTAAAAAAAAAAAAAGACCAGGAAAAGGCAGTCTCTTAATGGGGAAAATATCATGATTATGTGTGGGAAAAATAGGGGTGATAAATCACCAATTATTCAGTTCAGGACATAAGTTCATATGTTTATCACTGTTACCAACTCATTTTAATGAGTAATAAAATAATGAAAATCAGGTATATAGTCCTTATCAGTAATATAATGTAACAGGAAGTGTTCTGGGATTCTGATTCTTTTAAATTCTTATGATGCTTTCTTCTTTCTTCTTATTTGCCACTTTAGAGAGCAACTACAATGCTCTTTCTAGAACTTGGCCCTCCAAACTAAAAGAAAAAAGAAAAGCCCGTGATCTCAGAAGTACTACAGAACACTGACTCATTTCATATTCTCTGCATGCAGGTGACTTGTTCAAGTGCCACTGTTATCTCACCTAAAATGTCTGCAGAAATCTCCCTACAGGACGAGGAGATCAGTCTCCCAGTCTACACACAGAGAGATGCACACAGGCATGTCACACGCATGGCAGAGGGAGTCAGAGCAAAGAGACATACATGTTCTCCTGCATATCTCTGCCTCTGCTTCTATCTTTATCAAGCCTTGAGTCATACTGTCACAGTTAATCAATATTGAATTTCTGTTTCCTATTTCACATCACAGACAGCAGTCTTACAATTGCTAGCATTTCATTTTTCCAGACATATCTTCTCCTGCTGGCACACAATAATGCCACATCAGACAGTTGGTGAAACCTCCATCAGACACAGTTAAGGGTCTCTTCCCTATTCTAGACTCTGTTCTGCTCTTCCCACCCCAATCAATGGCCCCAAATCCACTATTATCAGCAGGCTGTGAGGCTGTGTAGGAGAAGTCTCAAAATAGGCGTGAGCACTCAAGATAGCAGCGATTTCAATACACTGGCAATCCAAGAGGTGGCATAACAGATAAAACACGGGGCTCTCAAACATTAGCTCCTGAGTTGGATTCCAGAATGCTACTCTGGTTCTGTATCTCTCCTACTTTTGATTTGAAAAGGTAAATAAATGAATAAGTAGAATTTCATCTTTTGTCACATGTATTCTTATAAAAGCTGCATTCTAGTTTTTGGGGAAAATCACAGTTAATCACTGCAGATTTAATCATTTACTCACCTGCCTATTAACAGGTGTGTTCTGGGGGTTGACTTAGGCACTGAGGATAGACCTATATGTAGAACAGACTGAAATCCTAGTCTATTTCATTCTATTAGAGAGAAGCTAAAAATAAATAATATGGAAACTGTATTGCATGATGATAAGTGTTTCAGACTGAAATAAAGCAGAACGGAGGGACAGCTTTGCCACACGCCTCATCATCATGCTAGTAAATGGTCTCTCTCATGGTACAACACTGATTTGGAAAAGAAGGGGTAGATATCAAAAATCGTGGGACAAAGCTCCTAACATGATTCTAGTCACCGTCCTAGTAAGAGCTGTGGGCGCAGTAGTTATGGCCGTGACAAGTCTTTGCCTTGTATATTTTAGGTGGTCATAGATGTGAATGAGGGGCATTTCAGGTCCATGACTCACTGCCACCACTGCCTTTCCTGAACTCCCCGAGTAGCTAGATGCTCTTTTTAAAGGGCTTCCACGCTCTAAAATAGGTATTCCTGGGTGGCTGCTATCACTCATTTCAACCTGGCCATACGGTCATGAATAAGACTCTTTATTGTTGGTTTTATCTTCCCGTCAGTGCTTGGGAATACAGAATGAACTCTAAAAGTTAAGCTTTATTAACTTCATGAGCCACCGGGAAAAAAAAAAAAAATCCTTCAGTATCATCAGAGTAATCCAACACAAGTACCTTCAGAGTCTTTATATGATTCTCAGCTTCACTCTTTTCTTTCTTGAAGTGCTTCATCAGCTCCTGGATATTTTCTTCGTGTTTTATTTTCACACTCTCCAGTGACGATGTGAGATCTTCCAGCTCCCTCTGGTGCACGTCTCGTTCTAGCTTTAACTGTGTGATGATTGCGCCTGCTTCCTCATCCCTAGACGTGGCCTGCAGCTTGAGGTCGGAGAGGTTCTTAAGCACCTCTTTCCTGGCTTTCTGCTCCTCTGCCAGTTTACTAGCGAGCTCTGCTCGGATGACACTCAAGTCCTTGACAGACTCTTGCATCGCCAGAAGTTGAGCTTTGTCCTTGGCCTGGCTTTCCTTTAACTCTGCAATTTCTTCTTCTAGGTGAGCTTTCTCAACTTTCACTTGACTCTGCATCTTGGTCTGCTTTTTCAATTCAGTTTCTAGCCTCTGGATGGTGTCCACAGAATCTTTGACTTCTAGTTCAAGGTCAGCATGATGGGCCTTAACATCATTTAATTTCTTCTCCTTAGAATGAAGTTCCTCCTCTTGAAGGGCACGCTTGGTTAAGACATCATTCAGTTCCTTTCGAAGGTTCTCTATTTGTTGCAATGCTGCATAAAGTTGACTTTTCAATTCGTCCCTTTCTTTTAGAATCTGTCAGATTAAGAAAGAAAAAGTTATTCTAGCCTTTATCAGAGATACCACCAGAACATAAAAATTAATCTACAAGGAGAAGAAAAAGGTTCTCAGATAAGATCTCCTATTTTTTTTTCTTTTATTGATGGCAAATGGTTTTTAATCTAGGAAAAAGAGAAAACTACAATTATTTTGAAGGGGGGGGGTAATAGTTACGTGTTTCAGATGTGTATTACCAAAACAACAACCCTTGATTATAAATAATAATTAAAAAATATGACAAGAACTTAGCAAGAGAGTAGGGAAAGCCATTAATTATAAATTGCCATAAGTGGATATAATACTACTTACAATCACAATGATCTGCACAGCATTGAAACACACTTAAAAAGGAGATACTACACCACAAGTATGGCAGGTAACACATCACTCCTAGGCCTTTTGGCTAAGACCAAAACAAGACGGAGAAGTGCCCAGATACAATCTAAGAAAAGTCATGGTGCTAGCAATCATTTAAAAATAAAAAAATGTCAGTCGAGACAAGGAACGTACTAGTATATAACTGGGAGTCTTGGAAGTTTCATGGAAGTAGAATTCGGATTAGTTTAAGATTAGGAGAGGGTAGGAAGGGACTCGAGAAAAAATGAAGAGGTCAAATATATATGACTCTTTGTTAGCTTTTTGGGGGGAGGTTAGCATTTATAGTGAGGAAGGCAGAAATGAAGAATTAGCCCTCTAACTTCCACCACGCATCAGTGCAAGTGGAAAGGCAGAAGCTTTATTTTTCTACCTGACATCAAGAACAGCCTCTGGGCCTGTGATCTAATATCCACCAAGCCTTGACACTGGGGGGCGGGGGGGGGGTGAGCTGAGACGCAAGCAAAGGCCTTCTTCATTTTAAAGATCAGTGTAAAACAATTTATAATGTAAAACAATTTATAATTCAAAAAGAAATATTCACACAAGGGAAAAACAGTACAAAGTAGCATGAGCAGTTATCGTTAATAGAGACCAGGAAGAGGCTGAGCACTGACCGAAAGAAACTGAATTAAATCTGACGTCGGTTATGAATGGCTATATAATAATTTCAGAAAAAAATTTTATTGCTACGATCTTGTACATTCATGAGTCTACTACTGCCTAGTCAACTTTTTCACTCCTCTAGTTTCAGAGAAAGACAGAAAAGAAACACCAAAGTAGCACTACACCAGTCCCAAGCTGATGTCATGGTGTTGTCATGTGAGTCATGAAAAATGGCTGAATATACAGCCAAGGTTAAAGGAAGACGTATTATATTTCTTTTTTTTTTAATTTTTTTATGTTTATTTTTATTTACTTATTCCCTTTTGTTGCCCTTGTTGTTTTACTGTTGTTGTAGTTATTGATGTTGTCCTTGTTGGATAGGACAGAGAGAAATGGAGAGAGGAGGAAAAGACAGAGAGAGGGAGAGAAAGACAGACACCTGCAGACCTGCTTCACCACCTGTGAAGCGACTCCCCTGCAGGTGGGGAGCCGGGGGCTCGAACCAGAACCTTAGGCCGGTCCTTGCGCTTTGCACCACCTGTGCTTAACCTGTTGTGCTACCGCCCGACACCCTGATGTATTATATTTCTATACAATGCAATAAATTCCAACAAACTTTGAGGTTTAAAACAACCTCCATTTTCCTCCTGGTTATTCCCAAAGTTATATAACCATGAATATATTTAGTGTATATATATATATATATATATATATATATATATATATATATATATATTTAAAGGTCAAATGCAAAAGGTCAGCTGCCCTGCGATCTTAGCTTAAAATAGGGGGAGAATCCACTTCCAGGTTGACTCTGAGCACTGGCAAAATCAGGTTGGCAAAAATCTGCTGTGCTGTTGGATGCAGTCTGTTCAACCATCGGGATTCATACCTTAGGATGTTTGTGTCCTAACTCAGAGTATGGACCAGTGGGAACATTTTGGACTATATCGCATACTTTTTGCATGCTTTGGAAAGGTTTGCAAGAGAAAGATGAATCTAGATTAAAGCTGATCTATATAAAAGCAGAGAAAAAAATACGTTTGGGCTTTGGTAGATAGACATCTGCAAGTTTGAACCTAATAGTTGGTGTCACCAGATTCTCTGTCTATGCTGAAGTTATTTCCAGTAAGAGAAGAGGGTTGAAACTTAGTGGAAATAAAAAATAAAGTAAAAAATGGGTGTCGTTTATAAGGTCCCTTTCCAGTCCTAGAAGATAAGGTTATTTGAGAATATTCAGAATGTTGATGGTTTATGACACTGATAATTCTTATACTAGAGACAAGGTCTAGACAAACCTTGTGCTGTAGCTATGAGCTGTGCAATCAGCCAGATACAAAGAGGAAGGAAATTCTGATGAACTGCTGCTTTCAACTTTGAGGTCACCAAGGGCAGTGAGTGGTAAGAATTACATGTGTCAAAAAGGTTGGGGGATGCCAAAAATCCCTGAAAAATGTGGAGGCATACTGGAAAAAATAAATAACAGTCAGGAACAAGGGGGGTAATGTTCTAACCAAGCAAACCCTGCTTCCAAATTTAAAAAAAAAATTAATAAGGTTAGGATCATGTTCAAAATGGTGGTGGTTATAGGAGTAGGAGCCAATTCCTCAAAGACCTGATCAAAAGTACATAGTTTTTTGTTTGGTTGGTTTGGTTTTTGACTGAACCAAGAGATAGGGAACTGGGGGGGGAGGGGGGGGAAATCTCATTTTTCTGCATATCTGGAGTATATTGGTACTTTAGTCTTCCTTAATTATATAGGGTAAGACTGAATGCAAATAAAAACCTATGCATTTCAGCTCTGATTCTTATTTTTCAACCACTAAAAAAAAAAAACTATATAAAACAGTACATTTTTTTTTAAATATTTATTTTTTTTATTTATTCCCTTTTGTTGCCCTTGTTGTTTTTTTTTTATTGTTGTAGTTATTATTGTTGTTGTCATCGTTGTTGGATAGGACAGAGAGAAATGGAGAGAGGAGGGGAAGACAGAGAGGGGGAGAGAAAGACAGACACCTGCAGACCTGCTTCACCGCCTGTGAAGCGACTCCCCTGCAGGTGGGGAGCTGGGCTTCGAACCGGGATCCTTATGCCGGTCCTTGTGATTTGCGCCACCTGCGCTTAACCCGCTGCGCTACAGCCCGACTCCCAAAACAGTACATTTTACAAATAATAATAACACATCTCCCCAAGCAAGAAATTAGCAAACACAGTAATTTTATAAGAATATGCATGTTTAGGGAGTCGGGCTGTAGCACAGCGGGTTAAGCGCATGTGGCGCAAAGCACAAGGACCGGCATAAGGATCCCGGTTCAAGCCCCCGGCTCCCCACCTGCAGGGTAGTTACTTCACAGGTGGTGAAGCAGGTCTGCAGGTGTCTGTCTTTCTCTCCCCCTCTCTGTCTTCCCCTCCTCTCTCCATTTCTCTCTGTCCTATCCAACAACAACAATAACAACAACAATAATGGCTACAACAATAAAACAAGGGCAACAAAAGAAAATAAATTAAAAAAATAATAATAATAAAAGAAAAAAAAAAAAAGAATATGCATGTTTAAATAACAAGCAAAATAAATTAATCCAAACAACTTTTAAGAAAATAAAACCTTTAATATTGAAATGTATTTTTTAAGTGGGAGATCACAGCAGGAAATAAATTCTGCTGAGGAGAAAAAGAGATGAAAAGTAGTCAAAAGACTCTGCATCTACAAAAATTACATCATTTGAGCATATAAAGTGTTCAACAAGGCTACTTATTAAGCAATCCTGCAAATTATCTGGGGGTTTTCATTGTAAGTCAGCATCTTTTTTACCTTAATATTCTTCCAAATATACTCTAGAGTCACCACTGAAAATAATTAGTCCTAAAATGTAAGAAAACAAGAAGAGGGGAAAAAAAAAAGGAAGGGTGGTCACTCAGAAGTAGTAAGTGTGGCTTACAAAGGAAGAGAAGGCAGGAATGTAGGAAAAAATGGACAAATATATATGTAGATAGTTATGGAAATAATAGGCACCCCATATCTGCAATCTTGGGAGAACTACTGCAGTTTCCAATGGAGGAAATGGGGACACAGAACTCTGGTGCTGGGAAAGGTGTGGAATTATATCCCTGTTATTTTATAATTTTGTAAATCAATATTAAATCACTAATTAAAAAAGAGAAAAGAATGAATTTTTCTTAAGTAGAGAGGAAAGGAATAATCTATATTACTATTGCCTTACAGTAGCTTTGTGATTTTATTAGGAATTAAAAACTTCTTAGAGGTAAATTATTTGCAATGTATTTCCACACCACAGACTTACCATACGCTTCAGTTTTCAGTAAAAGACCTGTTACCCTTTCTTCCTTGATTAACCATTGCTCTGTGACATGCTGCATTAATTTTTAAGGCTTTTAAAGTGGAAATTACAATGCTTGCTGTGATAATTGAGATACTACCCTAACTGCTGCAATCACTTTAAAACTACTTCTTTGCTTATCATTAGCAATGCTAAGTGATAAAAATAATTATATCAGGAGTATTCTGCGAAATGACTGTTTAACAATTCTTGAATATTCTGAGAAGCTCAATCTAGAAAACTCTTAGCACCATGGATTAGGATACTGTCTGATGACACAAACGCTTCTAAATTTTCTCTCATTAAATGAGACTCTCAATCAATCCATCCACCCAACCACTGTCCTCTCCAGCTACCTCCCCCCTCCTTTAGTCAGATTCACAGAAACAGTTGCCAGACTGGGGTGGTAAGAGGATAACCAAGGTAGGGCCGTTTGGGGGGCCTAGTAAGTTCAGGTTGAGTTTAAAAACTTGAGAATCGCTTTCACGCTAAGACATGCAGTCACATCAACATGTGTCAGAAAAAGTACTCCACAGTAAGCACAACGCTCACTTCCCTCATCTTCTGTGTGACGGGAAAAACAAATTCATATATGAAAGGAAAAGCAACTTTTTCATGACAACTTGTCTTAAAAAAGTGCCTGTAACTCCACGGGAACGACTGGTTATACAGATGAAATTGTGTTACGTCTTGTTTTCTTTGGACAGAAATCGACTTCAGCAGACGATGATCCTTCTAGGCTATTCAGAGTTCTTGACAAGTGGCAAGTCATAGACTCAGGCTAAATATGGGTGACAGTCAATCATGACTTCGCTGCTTATTATAAACATCTGAGGATATTTTTTCTTTCTAATTTTTACTTGATAGGACAGAGAGAAATTGAGAGAGGATGGGAAGATAGAGAGGGAGACAGAAAGACAGACACCTGCAGACCTATTTCACCACTCATGAAGTGTTGCCCCAGCAGGTAGGGACGGAGGACTTGAACCCAGGTCCTTGTGCATGGTGCTGTGTCCAGCCCTATAAGCATCTGAGTTTAATTCAACCCAAAGATCTAGCTCAAAAATCAACCTAAGAGGATAAAATCCCTTTAGGTAATCGATGCACAAGAAAAAAAACGTTGTTGGAAATGCATACTTAGAAGTAAGATGTTTTTTTGTTGCTATCCAAAGGGCAGCAAACAGTCTCCCAGCGGATCAGGGCCTCAGAGCACTGCTCAGTCAGTGAGAGGACCAGCAGCACCCGTGAACTATGACCATTATTACACTGATAGCTTCTGCCGAAAAGTGAGCCAGAGGCAACTAGTGCATTTCCAGACACTTTTTTTGATATAGGTAAGTGGGAATTTTAAATGCAATATTAGAGTTGCAAAAACAGGGGGATGTCAATGGATTTTTAGAAAACACTTAGTGATTTAAAAAAAAAAAAAAAAAAGAACAATTTACTAAGCTAAACAGGGGGAGGGGAAGTGGATCTATCTTAAGGGACAGCTATGAAAAGTCCTGGAATATTTAAAAACGTTTCCAAAAGGTTAAAAAACACACACACACACAAAAACTATATTCCTTTTTACCTTGGCACAGCAGCAACATAGACGTTATTAGGATATCTTACTAGACTACATGCACAGGATGGCACACAAGCATCTGTTTCGAGAACAAATGAATGAATGGTTGGACTCAGCAAACAGAAAAGTAAAATAGATTTAAATGAAAATAAAATGAAACAGGAATTTCTCGGGAATTTAGGGTTCATACCTGATTATTCTTGCCTGTCAGTTCACCAAGGGCTTCCGATTTTTTCTCCAATTCCCGCTCTAACTTCTTATGCTTAAGCTTCCACTGCCTAATGGACTCCTGAGCTCTGAGTTTCAGCTCTTCTCTCCTCTTCTCCGCTTCCAGTCTCTGAGCCTCTGCCTGCTGGAAGTCCAGGAGGTACTGCTCAGCCTGCCTGGCGGCATCCTCGGCGTGGTGAGTCAGCTCTGAGATCTGGAGGTCAGCATGCTTTTGCTTGGCATCACAGGTGGCAAAGTGATCCTGGAGCTCCCTGAGTTGATCCAGCATCTGGAGCTGCTGTTTTTCCCTGCTCTCCAAGTCACATGTCAGGTTCTAGGAGCAAAGAGCACGAGGTGTGAGCAACCTATGCTTGTCAAACGGATAACGTACAAGCATCCCTAATGGCGCTGAAATGAGATGAGTACATTTTATTAGTGATCAGTCTAGAGAATGTGAATGGTTTTCTGTATATTTCATAATCACGTGTATTGGAAATAGTTTTATAAAAATATTTTCTTGGGTGGGGGAGATAGCATGATAGGTATGCAAGCAGACTCTCAGGCCTGAGGCTCCAAAGAACCAGGTTCAATCCCCCGCACCACCATAAGCCAGGGCTGAGTAGTGCTCTGGTATTTCTCTCTGTGTGTCTCTCTCAAAAATAAAATAAATAAAATATTTTTGAAAAAACTAAGTTAAAAATATTTTCTCTTTCTTTAGAATTTATTTATTTTTAGATAGGGACAGAAAGAAACTGAGAGCGAAAGGAGAGATAGGGAGAGAGAAACAGAGAGACGACTGCAGCAGTGCTCATGACACTTTCTTCCCTGCTGGTGGATGCCGGGGGCTTGAACCCAGGTCCTTATGCACTATAGCATGCATGCTCTACTGGGTATGCCACCACCTGGCCCCTATATTTTCTCTGCCATTACCCAAAAGGAGATAATATGTATGTTCAAAATAACTATCATTAAAATAGGAATGATATCATTAAAATACAAGACTTGCTGAGGAGAAACAATGCGTTTATTTTTTAAATATGTATTTACTAACACAAAAGAGAGGGAAAGAGAGAGAGAGAGAGAACAAAAGCATCACTGGCACAGAAGGCCCTGGGTATCAGGTTCTGGGTCCATGCTTGCTACGTCCAGTAACCCAGCGAGCGTCACCCCTAGGCCCACAACACTAATTGCTTTAGTCAGGGCCTAGGGGTTGTGCTGAAGGGAGAGACAGCAGTGCTTTAAGATGTGTGGGCCGGCAGCCTGTGTGACAAAGCAGTGTGCGTCTTGCCTGTATTGCATATAAGATCTGCGATTTGACCCCTTGCCCTCACATGACAAGTCAGTATGACGCCCTGGTTCTCACGCTCATCGATGACTGAACTGTAGAAATCAGATCGGTCACATTATCAGTACTGTTAGCAGCAATTACATGTGATATTTTAATTTCTTGCAATGCATAACATTTTGTTATAATAAATATACAAAGCAAAAATGAGTGGGGCTTGGAGGTGGCACACCTGGTTAAGTGCATGTATTAGCATGCACAAGGACCCAGGTTCGAGCCTCCAGTACCCCCCTGCAGGGGGAAAAGTTTCCAAGTGGTGAAGCAGCAATGCAGGAGTCTCTCTGTCTCTCTCCCTCTCTACTCCCCCGTCCCCTGTCAGTTTAACTCTGTAACTATCAAATAAAATAAAGTTTAAATTAAAAAAAAAAAAAAGAGCGTTGACAACAGGAGCATTAATACAGATAACATTTTTTGGAAGTCAAGTTAACAAAAAACATTTTTATAAATTGATTATTTATAGCTAAATCAATATATAAGTTGATGTATTTAACGAAAGTCAATTTAAAGGACTGGTTTTTAATTAAATTTAAATATTATTTGAGATCTGTACCTAAAAAGAATCTCAATTCTTTTTTATTAGTGATTCACAAGATACTAAGGGCATAATTTGACACCATCCCACCACCACCAAAATTCTGAACTCCCCTACCCCTATCCCTCTGGTGGTAACTGCCATAGTTCACCCAAGATCATGATACAGCTTGAGAGAGAGAGAGAGTCTAGATATATGTGTATTTTTGCCTATTTGTATTCACTTCTGTGCCACTGCCTTCACTTCCTTTCCAAGCCACGTGTACTCATATTATTACTTCTGGGTGTCCTTCCTTTTCCCTCTTCCCTCCCAGATAAGATTTCTCCTGTCTGTGCCTGACTTCCTCTGGTGTTCTCCAGATTCTCTTCCCTCTCCTGTCTGTCTGTGCCTGACTTCCTCTGGTGTTCTCCAGATTCTCTCCCCTCTCCTGTCTGTCTGTGCCTGACTTCCTCTGGTGTTCTCCAGATTCTCTTCCCTCTCCTGTCTGTCTGTGCCTGACTTCCTCTGGTGTTCTCCAGATTCTCTCCCCTCTCCTGTCTGTCTGTGCCTGACTTCCTCTGGTGTTCTCCAGATTCTCTCCCCTCTCCTGTCTGTCTGTGCCTGACTTCCTCTGGTGTTCTCCAGATTCTCTTCCCTCTCCTGTCTGTCTGTGCCTGACTTCCTCTGGTGTTCTCCAGATTCTCTTCCCTCTCCTGTCTGTGCCTGACTTCCTCTGGTGTTCTCCAGATTCTCTTCCCTCTCAGTGGACAGAGATTCCTTCACACAAACAAACAGTTGAAGTCCCAGCACGACTGGGCTTTTAAGGCCTTCTGGTCACCTTTCCCCCTCTGGGAGTATGAACCAAAAACTTTCAGGGAGGCTCAAAAGAAAGAAGTTCTGTCTCCAGTAATTGCTTCTCTGCTGGAAAAAGCCTCAGTTCTTTAACATCTAGAGCTGATCAGTGATGCTTTTGAAATTAAAATAACTTCCTCAGCCTAGGAGGCGGAACAGTGGGTAAGTACTGGACTCTTAAGCACCTACTGAGCTGAGTCCCCAGCAGTGAAATGTGTCAGAATAATATGCTGGCATGAATAAATGTTCTTTTGTTACTCTAAGACATAACTGTATAGGTTTTTACCTTGAAATAAGTGAAAAATAATCTTGAAATAAAAATTAGAAAACATTGCTTTATTATAAGGTTTTATTAAATTCAAGTGTCGTAATCACTAAAAACTTAAGTCGCTCTTGTAAAGCTTTGGAAAAGAGTGAGAGATTCAGAGATAAATGCAGGTGGAGGAAATAGCTCATCTGATAAAGGGCAAGCCTTGCGGAAACAAGGGCTTGTGGAGGGTCTCGTAAGCTGCTACTCCTGTGCTTTATTCTAAACTCACCAGTGGACAAAGGTAACGAGAAAAGAACACACTCCCCCGCCTCACTGGAGCAAGCCTTGTTGTGCTGGTAACTTTCTCTCCCTCTGCTCTCTGTCTCTCTTTCTCCTTCTAACTGAAAAAGAAGTTAAATCTGACCTGGGAAGCTCCGGAGATGACAGGATAAGGAAGAAGAAAGAAAAGGTCCTGAGTTTAAATAGGATGGAGTTTGGGAGCCTCAGATAGTGCTACAAGTTGGTCAAACACCACGTACCCTGTACATCTTACTAAGGTGCTCACAAGTGGAGACTGGAAACATTTACCCACTTTCTCTGGCTCTACCACAATGTTCAGTTCCAGATTCCATTGGCCCTAAACTGTGGCTCAAATAAAGTCAAGCATAATGTCTCTCATGGTTAAAGTCATGGTTTGACATTATGGGGGAAAAAATTAGTAATAATGCCTTAAAAACGAACTGTTTTTTCTGAGCAACAGGTTTGTATTTGCTTGCACTGCTAAATTCAATGCAGCCTGGGAGGGATGAGTCACCCTTTATCCACCCAAACAAAATAGTAAACTGAGAACGGTGCTTTGTTTGTAGGAAAAATTCTAAAATGAGATCAGAAAACTCTAGTGATTGTGATTAAGCCTTTTGCCCTTATCTAAAAGCTTTACCACTGTGCTAGAGATCAACTCTATTAACAATGGTTGTTAATAAATAATCAACAGAGAAGTACCCATTTTTTCTCCCATGAAACGCACAGAAAAATTTTTTTAAAAAAGTATAGAGATACCAGTGATCTTTCATTTAGAAACCATATATATCTTAAACTCCAGACCTTTAAATCACTAATTTTATAAGGATTTTATATACTAATTCACCCCCAAACAACTTAAATTTAGAATGTCAAAAGAGTACATTTGTCTGGTGCCCAACACCTACAAAAGGACTGGTGATAAGAATTCAATCTGCTGAGAGAGGACAGAAATGGGAGTGGAAGAGCGAGCATGCCTAATAGTGAGAGACTCTGATGTAATCCCTGTAGGGAAAGTGCTGAACAAGAGGAAAAGGTTTAAAAGCCTACAAGCTCGGGAGGCAGGCGTAGTGCAGCGGGTTAAGCGCACGTGGTGCAAAGTGCAAGGACCGGTGTAAGGATCCCGGTTCAAGCCCCCGGCTCCCCGCCTGCAGAGGAGTCACTTCACAGGCAGTGAAGCAGGTCTGCAGGTGTCTGTCTTTCTCTCCTCCTCTCTGTCTTCCCCTCCTCTCTCCATTTCTCTCTGTCCTATCCAATAATGATGACATCAATAACAACAACTACAACAACAGTGGCAACAAAAGGGAAAATAAATAAATAAATATTTAAACTAAATAAATAAATAAAAGCTGACAAGCTGTAACTTCTATTTCAGGTCACAGTTCGAAAGTACCAAATCGGGGCCAGGTGATAGCATACCTAGTTGAGCACATATCACAGTGAACCCTTAAGCCCAAGGGCCCGGGTCTAAGCCCCCAACCCCACGTGCAGAGGGCAAGCTTTGCGAGTGGTGAAACTGTGCTACTGGTGTCTCTCAGTCTCTCTCCCTCTCTATTACCCCCTCCCCTCTTGATTTCTGGCTGACTCCAATAAATAAAGACAATTTAAAAAAATTAAGAAAACAAAGCCTCAAATTCACAATGGACTCAACTGTGTACAGAGTCCAGAAAACGTAAGCATTGTGTATCCTTTACTCACAGAATCAGGGGAGTAAGTACAGGATAATTATGAAGCCAAACACTTAAGGACATTAATTCCATTGTGCTCAAATTTAAAGACTGCAGATGTTCATATTAACATATTAAACACAATCACTTTACTGAAAGTAACAGGACTGCGGAGTGTGAATGAAAAGGGACGTGTATGTCCCTACTGTGAATGATCCCGATTCTCCCTGCTGATGGGAAGACAGACCCGACGTCACACTGGATGAACACCACCTCCAAGCACCCGAGAGTGGAGTCTGCTGCCAGTGGGACCCTGTGTGCAGCTGCTATCACAATCACATCCAGGTGAGACCCGCTCTAGAGTTCATTCCCACAGTCGTAATGCAGCAGACTCCATTCAGTCACTATGCTGGCAGTTTAAAAATTTATTCAAATATTCAAACTAAAAAGAACCTAATTGTAATAAAGATTTCTCCCCGATCAATCCAACAGAACCCTCAGAATAATTTCTACCACACATACAGTCATTTAAAGAGTGAGCACGCAGCTATGCACATATTATCATTAATCCACAGCGAATGTTTACAAGCTATGAACACAGAGTAAATACTAGTATCTACCTTATGTACTACATGAATGATTAAAGAAAAACAATTTTCCTATTTATTCCATTGTGATGATTTCCAAGCCTATTACTGCTACCATACATTCCTGGAGGCATCTTCTGCCCTGATAGCTTTTCATATTTAAATCGTGTGAAATTATCTCAGCCACAAAGCAGGATGATGAAATTTCCTATCACTTAATTAAGCCCATTATTTATTTCTCACTGCATAAAACTGTCAAGAAAGGAAATAATTCCCAAACACAGCAACCTCTATTTTGCCAAGAATCCCTTCAAGTTAAAAGAAGGAAAAACTTTCCTTCTGTCCCTAAAGGTTTTATAGCTGGAGTGGAGAATTAAGCTGATATAAAACGGAAAATAGCATAAAATGTATATACACTGTACTTAGTGCTCTATCATCCTCTCCCTCTGTCTTTCTTCTAAAAAGTATTTGTATTCGTTTATTTTGCAGAGATAGAGAGAGAGAACTTGTAGTATTGATTCACTGCTCATTAAGCTTCCTTCCTGTAGGTGGGGACTGGGGGCTTGAACCAGGGTCCTTGTGTACTGTAATGTATGCATCCAATCTAGTGTGCCACCACCCAGTCCCCTATGTCTTTCTTTCTATCCTAAAATGTTGGCCTGGAGCAATGATGCCCCAGAAGGGGCAGCCAGTGGGTGGTGAGGCATGGGAAGTATGTAATATCCAGACTAACATGGCTCCACATCACCGTAAATACAGACGCAGAGACTCAGCAAACATCTCTAACGATGCAAGTGGCTGTCCTGCTCTTTCCAGACACAGGTGGCAGTGGCACACTCAGTTAAGCACACATATCACAAAGTGCAAGGACCCAGGTTCAAGCCCCCATTCCCCACCTGTAGAGGGTCCAATTCACGAGCAGTGAAACAGATCTGTCACTGTCTATCTTTCTCTCCCCCGCTCTATCTTCCTGTCCTCTCTAATTTTCTCTCTGTCTCATCTGAGAAAAAACAAAAGGAAAAAAACGCTGGCTGGGAGTGGTGAATTCCTAGCATTGGCACTAAGCTCCAGTAATAACTCTGGTGGCAATGAAAAAAAGAAAAGAAAAAAAGAGAAATGAAGGCAGGAAGGAAGGCAGGCCAGAGCACTGCTTAACTCTGGCTTATGGTGGTGCTGGGGACCGAACCTGGGACCTCAGAGCCTCAGGCAGGAGAATATTTTGCAGAGCCATTATGCTGTCTCCCCAGCCCAAAACTGTTTTTATTTAGTTAGTTTTACCAGAGCGCTAAACTCCAACTGATGGTGGTGGGAAAGTCTCTGCATAATGAATAAATAAGTTCAAGAGAGACTAAAATCAGCAGGTCCTCATAAAGAAGGAATGATAAAATATCAGGCAAACTACAGAGTGAAGAAGAGACTGACTGGGTCTTTAGTAAAACTGAGAAGAGCATTCATGACATGAGTGGGCAGGAGGCATCGAGGAGGCCAGTGGTCGCTGTTCATGACACATCACAACCTAGTGTGGAGGGGGTAGAGATGCTGGACAGCAAGGGCAGAGGCCCAGTCGCAGCAGCTCCAGTACAGTCCTTCAAAGCTTTACAAAGTGAATGCGCTGACCAGATACCCTTAAGAGGATTAATCACCAAGGGACATTATGCCAGAACAAGAATATTAAAGTGTTAGGGCAACACTAAAGATAACAGAAGGGTGCACTTGTAGAACTAATTCTCCTTTTCTTTTTCTTTTATTTTGTTATTATTTATTTCTATATTACAGAATTACAGGTCGACAGGGGTTTGAATCCACACCATTCCCACCACCAGAGTTCTGAATCTTCACTCTCCCCACTGTAAGCCACCGCCGTTTCCCTAGGGTTGTAGACATGGGCCAACCGCCATCTCTACAGCTATCTGTCCACACTGACACATAGTTGCCCCTTTTTTTCTGATTCAATCCTCTCTTCCCCCCTCCAAGCCACTCATGACAACATATCTACCTCCATGTGTCCCTCTCCTTTTCCTTCTCTCTCTCTGGGTGCTGAGGGAGCTGGAGTGCAGAGCCTCTTATCTTCTTCATCCTATCACTTCTCCCCTGCTGGGAGTGTGGATCAAGGTTGTTTTGAGGGATCAGTTTGGGGCAAGAGTTCTGGCTTCTGTAATTGCCTCTCTGCTGAGCATGGGCACTTACAGGTCGATCCATACCCCCAGCCTGTAGAACTAATTTCTTTCATCTGCATTCAAATTCACCAGTCAAGCTCTATGAACCTGACCTATAATAGATAAGCACCAATGACAATGGTAAAAGCATGAGCCCAAGTTACTGTTCAACTATTGGCTAGTACCAAGAGTGACCTATTAAGTACTTACCATTATTGAATGATTGCTGCTGAAATAACAATAGCTTCTCTAACTCAAAAATAATTAAGCTCCAGTATATTTTACATGTATATTTCATTCCTCAGTCATATGAGATTGTTATTATATTTTCAGAAATGACTTTATCCAAAAAGTCTTGAGCTACCAGTATTAGGTCACGAATAAGAGAATAACAGTTGAAAATAACAGTTGCAATTGAAAGCAGAAGAGAAGTAGTGAGAGGGTGGAAGGAAAAGGCAAGGAAGACAGAAACAGACATAAGGGGTGTGCAGTGGTACACGCGGTTAAGCGCACATAGCACTAAGCACAAGGACCCGTGCAAGGATCTGGGTTCCAGACCCCACTTCCCACCTGTGGCTGGGACGCTTCACAAGTGGGGAAGCAGGTCTGCAGGTGTGTATCTTTCCCTCTCCCTCTCTATCTCCCCTTTTCTCTCAGTTTCTTTCAGTCCTATCCAATAAAATGGAAAAATATGGCCACTAGGAGCAGTGGATTTGTTATGCTGATACTGAGTTCCAGAGAAAAAAGAAACAGACTTAAGGAAAAAAAAAAAAAAGAATATTATGCCAGTCAGTCCGAGAGCTCAATTTCCGAACACTAACAAAAGTAAGAGTATGCCTATTTATTTTGCCATCTGTTTTCCCTGAGTGAGATCTTTGGTGATTAAACTTCCCTTAACATCGGTATTGGTAGGGGGAGTGGGGTTGAACAAAGAGGGAAATAATCATAAGAAATTTAATCATTAGGACACTTCTCCCAGTTATTCCCAAAGAAGGTCTTTTATATGAACTCAAAATAATAAGGCTCTACAATGTTAAAAGTGATCCCAGGGCCAGGCATTGGCACACCTGTTTAAGGGCTCACATTACAATGCTCAAGTACCTGGGTTCAAGGCACTGGTCCCCACCTACAAAGGGGAAAGCTTTGCAAGTGGTGAAGCAGGGCTGGAGGTATCTCTGTCTCTCTCCCTCTCTATCTCCCACTCCCCACTTAATTTCTCTCTGCCTCTATCCAATAATAAATAAATAAATAAAAACATTTTTTTTAAAGTGAAAAAAAGGTTATCCCAACATAGGAGCAAACCAAATAAAGTGCCATTTATAAAACTTCTGTATACTACTGAAAATTGAGAAAAGAGGAAAAGCTCTCAATTTGATCTGGGAATAAAAATCACTTACTCAGTGTGTTCATTTCTCCCAACCTTTAATATCTGAAAAAGTCCATTCTAAATCCCAAGACAAAAAAGAAAACGTTTGGTGCGGAGTTTCTGATAGCTAGCCTTGCCATTTTAGATGACTGAAATGTATGAGGCGTAGGCAAACACACAGACACACATCCTTAGTATGCTTTGACGATGAGGGAGGCTGCAGAAAACATGTGGTGTCTGCATCATACTCAGTCATAGAGCATAAGGCACTTTTTAAAAATTTCAATTATGAAAGAGATTTTAAAAAATTTATATCTTGGCATGAATGACAACATAAGCATAAGCAGTTTGCTTAGTAGTCTTAACTTGGAAAAACAATTCCTAACTATAATATCTCTCACACACAAACCACAATAATACTGGGAAAAATCATGAAGTACTTTTGCATTAAAAAACATAGAAAATACAGGTCCAAGAAGGATGACAGAGGACCTGGTGGGGGTTGTATTGTTATATGGAAAACTGAGAAATGTTATGCATGCACAAACTACTGTATTTACTATTGAATGTAAAGCATTAATTCCCCAATAAGGAAATTAAAAAAAAAAACAGAAAAATACATCATGATTTTTCCAATAACCCAATAGTTTTTACAAAACTTGAGCCCAAAACAGCAACACCGTTCAAAACATATCAAAATGATACCCTGAAATAATGGTTAGCCCTAGCTGAGCAGTGCTCTGGTCTTTCTCTCTATATCTCTTTCTGTCATTAAAATAAAATATTTAAAAATAACATTAGTAAAAAATAATAAATGTAGTGATTAAAATACAAGTATAGAAAGCACAGTTCTTTACAAGGACAAAAGCAGCGACATCAAAGTCAGTAAACAGCAAATAAGCCTCAAGTAGAACACCATCTGAAATAGACTTCAATTAATCATCTTCAATAGTGATCCTGTGAACAGAGATTAGGACAATGCCAGCACAGAACGTGACTTTCTGAAAGCAGGGACAAAATGAAAACAGTGACTAGGAAAGCAGGGCCCTGATATCCAAAATGGGTTATAAGCAATAAAGACTTAAGTATTTGAAAAAATATCAAATTTTTATTTTGCATTTACCAAAATTAAAATGTCTCCAGCATGATGGAATATCTTGGTTTGAATGCAGCCAGTTAAACACATTTGTAGATAATTTAGTTTAAAATAAATGCAAACTGAAAGTGTTAAAAAAAATTTTTCTGCAAAGAGACTATAGATCAGGCCCAGTGGTGGCGCACCTGTCTGAGCGCACATGTTACAATGCAAAAGGACCAGGGTTCAAGCCCCTGGTCCCCACCTGCAGGAGGGAAGCTTCCCAAGGAGTGAAGCAAGGCTGCAGGTGTCTCTCTGTCTCTCTCCCTATCTCTCCACTGTTCTCAATGTCTGGCTATCTTTATCCAATAAATGAATAGATATAATAAAAATCGGGGAAAGAAACAAACTACAGATCAAATATATATTACTAACTCATGAATATGCGCTTCCCCTGTGTTATCAGAAGTAACATCAATTCGAATAGCTTTCTCTGTAGGCCAAGGCCAGGTTCAAGCTCGACAGAGAACATGAGGCAAGGTCCTGTTTCCCAAGCACAAGAAAGCCTGGTTCTGAGCACTGTTGTGCCTGACTCACGAGTCGTCACTCACTATTCTTACGTCCATCCCACTTTCCTCTTCCTGCAGGCTGTGAGGAAGAATGGTCAGCACTGTCCTGTTAGATGGGAGGAGCGGCGAGGGGTGCAGAGAAGGGGCAGAGCGATGAGGTCAGGGAGATGTGGCTTTGCTTTTTTCTCCGGACACTCCCCGCCTCCTGGCATCTTTCCTCAGGAGCCTGGGCTGGGCCACACCTGATGAAGGTATGAACAACCACAGCGCTGCACACGGACAGCTGTCTTATTTCCATCACCGACCCTAACTGGCCTTACAGAGTTTTTGCCTTTACCGAGTAAACACAAGAACGGACAACTTTAATGGAATGTCACCTGAAATTCTCAGATTCTCAATTAAGCAGTGCCCTGCTCACCTCTACTGGGAAATTAGGTTGGCATATTCTTGCATGTCTTGGTGAACTCATTCATTTTCATACTAATTTGGGTGTTTTATGAACTGATACTGAGAAGACAACTAATCAGTTTTCCACAGTTAGGAGAACTAAAGCAAGTCTCTTTGAATAAAAGAACCCGAATCGATCAAAGCAAGTCTGGTAGCCCTGAAGTATACCAAAAAGCAGCGAAATTAGACCGTCACTCATCGAAATCATAATATGTAAAAGTTTTTTTTTTAAGCCATGATTGGCTGAAAGTCAAACAGGTACTATGAGTCCATGTTTTTAAACTCAAGGAAAACACATATTGGAAATCTTTAAAAACTCACTCAAACTTCCAGTGAGCTATGGGTCAATCGGATATCACATCATGGAAGAGTCTGCAGGAGCTACGTCACAATGTTCTTTTCTTTAAAATACAACCTTGATGGGATTAACAGTTAGTGGTTTTTATATACTTTTCTCATATTAGAGAGCTACTTCCTGCCATAATCCAGCATCCTAGTCCTATTCTTTTTTTTTTTCCCCTTTATTGGGAAATGTTTTATATTCGACAGTAAATACAATAGTTTGTACGTGATTAACATTTCTCTGTTTTCCACAAAACAATACAACCCCCACTAGGTCCTCTGTCATCCTTTTCCAGGATCTGTACTCCCCTCCCACCCCCCTGCAACCACCCCGGAGTCTTTTACTTTGGTGCAATACACCAACTCCAGTTCAGGTTCTACTTGTGTTTTCTCTTCTGATCTTGTTTTTCAACTTCTGCCTGAGAATGAGATCATCCCATATTCATCCTTCTGTTTCTGACTTATTTCACTTAACATGATTTCTTCAAGCTCCATCCAAGATGGGCTGAAAATGGTGAAATCACCATTTTTAGTAGCTGAGTAGTATTCTACTGTGTATATAGACCACAACTTGCTCAGCCACTCATCTGTTGTTAGGCACCTGGGTTGCTTCCAGGTTTTGGCTATATTACAAATTGTGCCGCCAAGAACATATGTGTACACAGATCTTTTTGGATGGGTGTGTTGGGTTCCTTAGGATCTATCCCCAGGAGAGGAATTGTAGGATCGTAGAGTAGGTCCATTTCTAGCCTTCTGAGAGTTCTCCAGACTGTTCTCCACAGGGGTTGGACCAATTTACATTCCCACCAGCAGTGCAGGAGGTTCCTTTGACCCCACAACCTCTCCAGCATTTGCTGCTGTTCCCTTTTCTGATGTATGACATTCTCACAGGAGTGAAGTGGTATCTCATTGTCGTCTTTATTTGCATTTCTCTGACAATCAGACACTTGGAGCATTTTTTTCATGTGTTTCTCTTCTATGGTGAATAGTCTGTCCATGTCCTCTCCCCATTTTCAAATGGTGTCATTTGTTTTCTTGTTGTTGAGTTTGGCAAGCTTTTTATATATTTTGGTTATTAAACTCTTGTCTGATGTATGGCATGTAAAGATCTCCCATTCTGTGTGGGGTCTCTTGGTTTAGGTAGTGGTTTCTTTTGCTGTGCAGAAGCTTTTGAATTTGACACTAACAACAACTACTACTACTACAACAATAAAAAAGCAGGGGCAACAAAAGGGAATAAATAAATAAATAAATAAACAAATATTTTTTTAAAAGCTGGGGGTATGGATGGACCTGACAATGTCCATGTCTAGCAGAGAAGCAACTACAGAAGCCAGACTTTCTGCATCCCATGAACAGTTCTGCTTCGTATTCCCAGAGGAATAAAGAACAGGGAAGTTTCCAACACAGGGGATGAGACAAAGCTCTGGTGCTGGGAGCTGTTTGGAATTGTACCCCTGATATCTTAAAATCTTGCGAATCATTGTTAAGTCGTTAATAAAAAATTTAAAATTTTAAAGAAAAGCATAACCTTCTGGTGACCTAGGTGGTGGCACAGTGGACAGTGAAGTCTAGACTCTAGTACTCTGGGAATGAAGTCTAGAGCTTGACACCCGCCACTGCATATTCCAGACTGATACTCTGCCTTGCTCTTTCTTCCTCCAATTCATCCTCTCACCACACACACACACACACACACATACACACACACACACACACTCACACACACACACTCACACTCACACACACACACACACTCACACTCACACACACACACACTCACACTCACACACACACACACTCACACTCACACACACACACACTCACACACACACACACACACTCACACACACCATCTCTCTCTCTCCATCTCTCTCTCCCCCCATACACTCCTGATATTTTATTGACCATATATTATCATTTCCTTTTCACTCGTGGGAATAAAAGGCACACACGGGATATTAATCCCAAATAATAAGCTCCTCTGTCTTTCTAAGTGATTAAAAAATAATGATTTCTCCACAAATCCAATGAGGACGTGTGTGCTGCATACAACTTCAGTTTCCTTGTACTTTTTAATGAAACATGATACTAAGCTTAAGCGAAGTACAGAAAATGATGTTCAATTAATTAAATACATTCATCTCTCTGTGAGGAAATAAAATATTAACTTCTGTTTCATTAGCCATGATGTTCACTACACAGAACATTTTAAGTAGCATTTCTTCAGGGAGTTTAACTTAAAACACAAGGGGAAGTATAATTAACACCTAGGTCTCGGAGACATAGTCAGGGGATTCTGACCCTGGCATACATGTCTTCAATTGTGTTTGGGGCTTCCTAATTTTTCTCACACTCGACTAGACTTGTACTTTTAACTCTGCAACTCAGATGTTTAATGAAAGTATGTACTTTGGGAGAAGAAAATTTGAATATGAGTAATCTCAAGGAATTCTACTTTGGTTTTTGAAAGATTGATATTTGGTGCTGCTTTGGACTGAGGCTGAGTAGCCTCTGAATACATCTGCTTTTAAATGCAGTAGGTCAACGCAGGGAGGAACCAAAGGCTAACCTGTGTCTCACCAATGTCAGCGCGTCAGCTGCCCTGGCTAGTCGACAGCTCAGCTGAGGGAATCCTGTATTTCTGACCACCTGTGTCTCACCAATGTCAGCGCGTCAGCTGCCCTGGCTAGTCAACAGCTCAGCTGAGGAAATCCTGTATTTCTGACTACCTGACATACAGTGCGGAGAAGCTGCGTGAGGGGGGACCTGTGAAACGCTGAGGCTTGGATCACTGTAGACTACCACCTGGGACAAGCCAAGCGCATGACCCCACCTGACACAAGAGCTCTTGAAAGACTGGGGAAAATCCATTTTTCTACGTCAGACTGAAAGAAAATAAGAGATCCTTCTTAAAACAAAAAAAATGGGGCCAGGGTAAAGGGTGGTGCACACCTGTGAACATGTGAGCCAGGTTCAAATCCCAGGCCCCCACCTGCAAGGGGAAGTTTCATGAGCAGGAGTGAAGCAGGTCTGTGGGTCTCTCTCACTTCCTCTCTCTCTCTCTCTCTCTCCTTTTCCCTTCTCAGTTTATATCTGTCCTATCAAATTGTAAAATTAGGTAAATAAAAAAATAAAAGATTGTTTTAAAATGTCTTTTATTTTTTTAATTTTTTACTAGTGATTTAATAGCGATTAACAAGATGATAAGATAGCAGGAGTAAAATTCTACAACCCACCGCCTACACTGGAAGCTTCCAGATTCTGTACCTCTCTGGGACTATGGACAAAAATTATTTATGAGGTGCAGAAGGTGGGAGTTCTGGCTTCTGTAACTGCTTCTCTGCTGGACATGAGCATTGGCAGGTGGATCCACACCCCGAGTCTGTGTCTGTCTGTCCCTAGTGGGGCAGGGCTCTGGGGAGGGGAGGCTCCAAGACACATGGGTGGGATTGTCTACCCAAGGAAGTCAGGTTGGAATCATAGCAGCATCTGAACTTGGTGGCTGAATGGCAGTAAGATACAAAGCAGGATGAACTGAACAAGAACCCAAGGACAGGAATAGAGTAGATGAAATTAGAGGTCTTCAGATGGGAAGAAAGTAGGAAGTCTATGTTAAGTTTACACTAAGTCTAGGTATGTTCTAAGAGGCACATGACTTTAGTAATTTTTGCCCGAGCCTGATAGTAACATGGAGGTGGACTAAAAATATTGTCTGGGAAGATGTTGTCAGAGTTGAGAATAAGGCTAGAAAGCTGGATCAAGGCAATGTATTATTGTATCTTTCAAAGAAACACAACCCCAAAGCCACCTTCACGGTGATTATAAAGACCTGTGATTATAATAGTTTTGTCGTTGTTGTTGTTGCTGTTGTTGTTTTTTCCCCCTGAGCCTGAAATGTGAAATGCAGGTGGATCCAAGTTATTGTCTGGGGAGATGATGTCATGGCTGGAAAAAGGACCAGAAAGCTGGATCAGGGAAGAGAGTAGCTCAGAGATATGGGGAAGGTGTATAGATATTGTTGACTGTAAACCCCATTGATTTGATGTGATCTGGGGCCCATATTCAGCTTAGGAGCCTGTGTGACCTCTGCATCCCTGTAGATCTGAGCTCACATTCTGTGGTCCTGAGTAGAAATGGTTCCAAGCTACCCCAATATCAGGACCCATCTTCCTCAGGTGTAGCATAGAGGATGCCGTCCATCCTCCCTTCAGAGGATGGAACATTCTCTACCGTTGTTGATCCAAGTTGTTGAGGGCAAGGTCCTATAGGAGGCCCACAAAGGGGTCTTTTTTGTTGTTCCTGATAGAGATGACCAGTAACAATAGAGAGAGGGATTTATTCAAGGTCTAGGCCCATCATGTCTGAGAATCTCAGGACTCCCTGACTAGGGCCCCAGCTGATGGGTGGCCTGATAGTGACTAGTCATCTTTAAAGTGTGGCAGTCTGCTTTTGCAAGTACTGCAGTTCTGAAGATATCTCTCTCTCTCTCTCTCTCTCTCTCTCTCTCCCCCCCATCTCTTTTCCCTCTTAACTTCTCTGTCTCTATTCAAAATAAGAAAATAAGTAAATAAATAGATGTGGTAATAACGATACAAGCACAGTTTAGAAGTTATACAGGACTATTGAAATGTGGACCCATAGTTGCACAGCAAAGCACCCAGCTTTATGTAAGGAATGTATGAATCATGAGGGTTCACCCAAAGATCAGGTTAAAAAGCACACTTCTATTTCTACATCACTAATCATCACAACAAAAATCATCCATCTCTCTTTTCTACGGCCTCACCCCTTTCTGAGAGCGTATTCTGGCACTGCAGTCCCAAATTTCTGCTAATGAATAATCAAATCATATCAGTTGTCACTCAGTTATCACTTTCAACATTTAATATAAATTATGTGCAGCACCTTGGGTTTTTTTCTTTCTTTCTTTCTGTGAAGTTTTTCATTTAATTTAAAAGTCAAATTTTTTTCAATAAGAGTAAGTTGATGGAAGATGGAGGCTGAGATTAAATCAGGGTGAATCATTGATCAAGGATGCTTGGAATTCTTATGAATACAAATAGCTTATCAAGGTTAATGAGGTTCAATGTAAGTTGAGAAGAAGAAGAGAAAATGCACTTCTATTTTCTATGTATATACAGATTTAAAGTGTTGGCTATGATTTGCAAGGTAAATTATGCAAACTCAAATGTAGCTTTTCATTTTGCTTTTTACAAGTTATTTTCACTGTTTTCCCTGGTGTAGAAAACTGCTTAAAATACATCTTCCAAATCAACAACAACCAAAAAAATAAAATAATTAGTGAGAAAGAGCAAAGGTCCTCTTGAATGCTGACAACTATTTCAGAAGTTGATGTTCTTCTAGGAATGACTGGAGAGGAAATGCTAGCTTTTTTTCAACCAACTGAGTGTCTAAAATATAAAAGGCATTGTCACCAGTCACAAAGGAATGAAGAATAATGTACAGGTTCTTAACTCATCTTCCTCTAGAATCAGAAAAAGAGTGTCTCTTAATTCTTAAGAAAATCCCAGACCTCTACAGGACCTTGCCCTCAATGTGGAACAACTGTAGAAACTACCCCACGCTACAAAGGCTAGGTCAGCATACTCTGCCCCTCGAGGAAGACTGGTCCCAAAATGTGTGCAGCCTAGAATGTTCCTAGCCGTTACCATGGACTGACAGCTCAGACTGACAGGGTGCAAAGGACATACAGGCCCCAGTGCTGAGTATGAACAGACATGGGCCCTAGGCCAGTTAGTGGTATCTATATACATTTCCCATATGTGGGAGCTACTCTCTGCCCTGTTCTGACTTTCCAGTCCTGTTCCCAACTCTGACACCACCTTCCCAGACATGGGCCCTAGGCCAGTTAGTGGTATCTATATACCCATATATACCCATATTTATACCCATATTTATCTATATACCCATATTTCCCATATCTGGGAGCTACTCTCTGCCCTGTTCTAACTTTCTAGTCCTGCTCCCAACTCTGACACCATCTTCCCAGACAATATTCTTAGCCCACCTGCATGTCAGCTGTTGAACTCAGGCAAAAAAATTTTTAAAAGTAAAGTCATGGGCCACATGGAATATACCTAAATAAACTTCCTAGCTTCTTCCAACATCAAGATCCCAAATTTCATCTGCTATATTCTTATCTTTAGGTTCTTGATTATCAAATAATTTGTTGTGCTTTATATCTTAATGTGTTGCAGCCACCAACTTGCATATGTTATCATGATGCCAACTTGACTTCCTTGGGCAGACAACCTCACCAAACCCACCTCTCCAGAGCCCTACCCCACTAGGGAAGGTAGAGACAGGCTGGGGGGTATTATCGACCTGTCAACAACCATGTCCAGTAGAGAAGCAATTACAGAAGTCAGACATTCCACCTTCTGCACCCAATAATGATCCTGTGTCCATGCTCCCAGGATTCCCTGCTTCCCTAGAGCCCTGCCCAACTAGGGAAAGAGAGAGAGAAGCTGGGAGTATGGATCGACCTGCCAATGCAAATGTTAATCAGGGAAGCAGTTACAGAAGCCAGACCTTCCACCTTCTGCATCCCACAAGGACCCTGGATCCATGCTCCCAGAGGGATAAAGAATAGAAAAGCTATAAAAAAAATTTAAAAAAACAGGAAAGCTATGGGGGGTGGGTGATGAGATATGGAGTTTCCAGGGTGGCAGGAATTGTGTGGAGTTGTACCCCTCTTATCCTATGGTCTTGTCAGTGATTCCATTTTATAAATAAAAACTTTAAAAAAATGATGTTGTAATGAATTTAAAAATCCTTCTGTTGATTATGTATTAAATATAAGTATTTCTAAGTAGATGACTTCATAAACAGTGTTAATATTTCATTGTCTTTACAATCTGAATCTCCAATGAAATATAAAATAACACCTCTGTTGACATACTGACAAGATGAAAGAGAAAAATCAGACTAGATTACCATTAAATATTCCCTTGGGATTATATAATGTGGGGTGCTATTAACACAAATTTTATACCTTTCAATATAATTTAGCAAATTCTTCAAATGCGGCAAGTAACTACAATTCGAATGAAGCTTCACTAATAAGAACCAATACAAAAGAGGAGTGTGATACATATCTATTTCCCAAATGTGCCGTCCTGGTTTGATCTAATCTGCATAATTATAACTGGAATTAAGCCATTTCCTTTTTATGAAGTCCTTTCCTTTGATTCTTCATATTTTCTGATAATCACCCCATCTGTGCTAGGTCAGAGGCAAGTGAGCTATCTAGTTACAGCTCAGGCACGGACCCCCACCATTCGTGGTACTCCACAGCTCAAAATGAGTATGGTGGAGACCTCACTACCCCACTCCCTTCAGGGAAGCTAAAGACATCAACCTTTATGGCTTCCTTTGGAAATAATAGTAAGCAGTAGGCCAGGAGTGCACCTAGTTAACTGTACATGCTGCAATGCACAAGGACCCAGGTTCAAGCCCCCAGTCCCCACCTGCAGGGGGGAAGCCTCATGAGCAGTGAAGCAGGGCTGCAGATGTCTCTCTGTCTCTCTCTACCTCCCCCCTCACTCTTGATTTTTCCTTTTTTAAGAAAATTATTTATTTGTTTGTTTGCTTGTTAGAAAGAGAGGAGAGAGAGAAAGAATCAGACATCAATCTGGGACATGTGCTGCCAAGACAGATCTCAGGACCTCATGCTTGAGAGTCCAGTGCCCTAGCCACTGTGCCACCTCCAGGACCACTTGATTTTTCTGTCTCTATTAAACAGATCAATTGTTTTTTAATAATACTTTTTGCTATAGCTCCTGCCATGTAAACCCTCAAGGCAAATGACAACCCACTGTGCCCTTTACAGAAGAAAGGGCTTTTGTATATACAGGAGAATGCTCCCTTGCTTTTGGAACAAAAAAACATGTTCAAATTTAAGCTCGGACCAGGCTCTGAGGTCTAAGTGTAAATGATAAGAATCTCAGAAGATTTCTAAATACCCGTACGTCATCTACAAAGCCACTGTGTGCACAAACGAGAGCTCTCGCGCAGTACGGTGTTTATGTCAAAGCTTCAGCAAGCAAGTCCATAAGGCAAAGTTCAGATCCTCTGAATGGGGCTTAAGAACGGCAATGTCGGGGGCCAAGCAGTGACACACCTGATTGAGCACACACATTTCAGTAAGCAAGCACCCAGGTTCAAATCCCTGGTCCCCACCTGCAGGGGGGGAAGCTTCAAGAGTGGAGAAGCAGGGCTGCAGGTGTCTCTCTGTCTGTCTCCCTCTCTGTCTCCCTCTCCCCTCTCAATTTCTCTCTGTTACTATCCAGTAAATAAATAGATAAGATTAAAACGGAAACAAAGAGCAGCTACGTCACCTCTATTTGTGCTGCCAAATGCGCTTTCTCCCTGTCTTTCCGCTCCGCACACCGCTTCATCTCCTCTAACTCAGACGCCAGCGTATTGAAGTTCAGCTGTACTCGCAGATCTGACATCTGTTTCTCCAGATCCTCTTTCTCCCGCTCAATCCCTTAAAGAGAAAATGCAAAGTGTGGTGACCGGTCTTCCTTCTTGGGAGCACGTGCTTTCAAACATATTCTTGTTTGGTTTCATGGTCCAGCTAGCCTAAATCACGTATTAATGATGTCTCTTAGCGGACTGTTCACTTGGCTAGTCTGTGGCAAATCGGCTTCAGTTTTCTAATTACATACATTGCTGTGTCATTCAACATCATGCCTATCTGGCACTAAAAATAAAATTGGTATAGACTTATAGCATGATTTCTCTGGGCAAAATCCTACACATTTTACTTTTTTTAAAGACTTTATTTATGAGAAAGATAGGAGGAGAGAGAAAGAACCAGACATCACTCTGGTATGTGTGCTGCCAGGGATCGAACTCAGGACCTCATGCTTGAGAGTCGAGTGCTTTATCCACTGCGCCACCTCCCAGACTACAAATCCTACACATTTTATTTAACTGTTCTTCTAGCCATCCATTACTTCCAGATGATAAAACAGAAATGCTAAAATGATTTTCAACTGAAGGACTCCAACGGTAGCACACACAACAGAAGCACTTCACAGCAGGAAGCTACGGTGCTGTTAAGGTGCTCACTGCAGGTGCTCACTGCCTCACTCATTCCGGCAGCTGTGCTACAGGGAGCTCTGCACTACACGCAACAAACATCAGCGCAGTGCCTGCTGCAAAGCAGGATGCTGGGTCTGCAGTTCATAGGATGCACCTCATTTGAAAATAAGAATCACAAAAACGCTTTCTCAGTGAGGTTGCATTCCAAACACAGAAATAAGATATAAAGTACTCCCTTGAGTTTAGTTTCAAAACTTTGAACATGTACTATCAATTCAAAGCTCCATTTTTTCCCCCAGTAGTTTTCTTTCCAGGAAAAGAAAAAGGGGGGAAGGGGAACCAGATGGTGGCACACCCAACAGCACATGTCACAGTGTGCAAGGACCCAGGTTAGAGCCCCCACTTCCCACCTGCAGGAGGAAAGATTCACGAGTGGTGAAGCAGTGTCTCTCTCTCTCTTTCTCTCTCTCTGTCTTCCCCTTTCCCTCTTGATTTATGACTGTCTCTATCCAGTAAATAAATAAAGATAATAAAAAATTAAAAAGAAATAAATAAAAAGAAACTTCTAAAACAAAAAAGGGAAGAAACACTACCAATATCAATTATACACAGCATTCTATATATATATATATATATATATATACACACACACACACACACACACACACACACAGAAAATGAAAAAACACGCAAGTCTGCACGTCTCAGATGAAAGATATATAGACATTTTGATAGTATGATAGGAGCATTGATAGACACAGTACATATACTTTTGTATAATAGCTATAAAACAGAAATAATAGAGAGAACAGAAGGATTAAATCTAGGTGAAAAATTGAGGTAGAAAGGATTGAGATCTTAGATTTAAAGAATGGGTATAAAATTTCACTAAGCAAAGATTATTCATGTAATGTTTTTAAGATCCAGTGAGGAACTCCATGAGAAGGGCTTAAGTTAAGGAGAGGGAATCGTAGCCGAAGACTAGATCACATTACTGATGACAGCCAAAGAGATGCGATAAAATAACTACCTTTAGGGATAGGCATTAAGTGAGAAATACCATGAACATGATTCTAGATATCACTAGCATTCAAAAGGTAAAGTGTGAACATAGAAAAAAGATACAAGTGAAAATATAAGAATGAGAAAAGAGAGGGTATAGTGAAATCAGCAGAAGAACTCAAGGAATGAAAAGGAAATAGAGCAGGTTAAGTAAGGTAGATAAGGTGAGAATTCCTTTGAATTTAACTGAAGAGATCACTTATTTATTATTATTTTTTAAGGCCAATTTTAGAAGTAGAGATGAAAGTAATTTTTCAGTGCATGGAAGGACAAATCGCTAGACTGTGACAATAAGTGTGGATTTTTTTATGCAGAATCTTCTATAAAATGTAGTTATTTCTATAGAAATAAAAAAGCACTAGGATTTTAAAAGACAGTAGAGAAGATCATTTTCACATTAACAGGGAAACTTTCAGATGTTTTTAAATCTGGAAAGCAGTTTTTTTTAAAAAATGTGATTTTGTTAGTCCTCAAAGACACCGAAAATAACTACAATTTACAGACAATAAAACAAAACAAATATACCCCAAAGTCTTTTTCCATATGAAAATTTGATGAATAAGCTAATACTTCAGGACTAGTTTTTAAAATAAAATTTTATAATATATGTCAAAATATATGTAAATTATAACATCACTTGCTACTTAGGTGATCTTAATGGCATGCAAATATATGAAAATAGGTTTGTCAGAATTTGACATGCAGTGAAGATTTTCTGGCAACGTCGATACCAAGCTTTGGCAACAGAAAGAGCTACATGAATAGAGATCTGGGGAAATATTTAGCTTCCCTGAATTGAAGAAGACACAGAATGTTTCTGAGTTTCTCCAATAATTTAGCCACGTCAGGAAAAGATAAGTTATTGAAACAATTTACACATGAAAACAAATGGCACTGGCCTATCAGAAACTACTTTAAAAAAAACTTTTAATACTACCTTTCTATTAAACATAAGCTTCCAGAAAACAGACATCTAGAGTCAGTGCATTTCACAACCTATCAACATTGCAAGATAAAGAGCGGTCACGGATTCCTCAGGCATGAAACTCTTCTTGGTCCATGGAAGACAAAGCAAGTCCTATGGCTCGTGACCACTTCTGAGATAACGCAAGCGAGGATGTTGATCATAACTAGTTTATGCTTTCTAAAAGTTAGGAAAGTGAAAGTAACAGCGAGGGGGAGAAGAGCACTTTAAGTCTCTAGGGCTGAGGGGGAAATGTACCAATATCTTTCTTGGGGAGATGTGGAAATGGACCTACCTCCTAACAATAATAATCTTGTAAATCAACCTTTCCTCAAGAAAATGACACCAGGGTTGGACAGGAAAAAATAATTAAAATTATTGATAACTAAATTTTGGAAAATAACTTTTAACAAGTTGTAAGACTGGCCTTACCCAGCTTTAAGACTTACTATAAAGAGAACTTGAGTGCCTGAGACCCCACAGATCCCAGGGTCAACCCCCGGCACCATCAGAGGCCAGAGTTAACTGATGCTCTTCTCTGTCCCTCCTCTGCCCTCTCATTGTCTACCTCATTCATAAAATTTTTTTTTAAAAAACTAAATAAATGAATAAGCAAATGGATATTGAAAAGAATTGCTATAAAAAGTATTGAGAGAAACATGAAAGAAAACCAAGAAAGTGCCTACGTAAAATAGTCAGCTTACTTTGGACAAAAGAACAAAGGCGATAGATACCATGGAGAAAAGAAGAGCACTTTAACAAACAGTGCTGGAATAATTGACACCCACAAACAAAACAAACAAACCAAAACCTGAGGTCACTCTAGCGGCTCATGGTAAGTGAGGCGAGTCAGAAAGAAAAGGATGAACACTAGCTATGGGTGGAACTTAGGAAATAAGCAAAGAGGGGCCGGGTGCTGACCTACCTGGGTGAGTGCACATGTGACAGTGCTCAAGGACCCAGATTCGAGCCTCCGGTTCCCATCTGCAGGGAGAAAGCTTCACAAGTGGTGGAGCGGGGCTGCAGGTGTCTCTCTCTCTCTCTCTCTCTCTCTCTCTTCCTCCCCTCTCAATTTTTTTTCTCTCTCTCTCTAATAAATACATTTTTTAAAATATATATTTTAAAAAGAAAAGAAATAAGGGAAGAAAGGGAAAACTTAGACTAGGTGTGGTGCATTGAACCAAAGCAAAGGACTCTGGGGAAGAGGGGATGAGAGAAGATAAGAGAGCCAGTGGGGTCCTGCATGATGGTGGGAAAGAATCCAAGTTGGGAAGAGTGGTATTCTAAAAGCACTCACCACAGGGAGATAAGAAAAGGTACCCAACTTTTCAGGAGGGAGTCCTAAAAGTCAACAGTCAGAAGACAAATTATCCAACTAGAAAGTAGGAGCACAAAAGTTGTGTACGGTGGTGAGACTATGCTACGACACTAAGAGACTATGATGCTTGATACGGCCACATATGTCCAGTCCCAAAACATGCACACATCAGGAGTGAAATCTTACAGCGGACAGGAAGGAGGGGAGGAGGGGAGGAGGAAGGGAGGAAGGAGGGAGGGAGGGAAGAGAATAGCAAAGAAGGCGACAAGAGCGAGCGCAATAAGGAAAACAACTGTGACAATGGGAAGTATTAGGAGTCAGGCGGTAGCGCAGCAAGTAAGCGCAAAGCGCAGGGACCAGCGTAAGGATCCTGGTTCCAGCCCCCGGCTCCCCACCTGCAGGGGAGTCGCTTCACAGGCGGTGAAGCAGGTCTGCAGGTGTCTGTCTTTCTCTCCCCCTCTCTGTCTTCCCCTCCTCTCTCCATTTCTCTCTGTCCTAGCCAACAACGACGACATCAACAACAGCAACAAGTACTACAACAATAAAACAACAAGGGCAAGAAAAGGGAATAAATATTAAAAAAAAAAAAGAAAATGGGAAGTATTTACAAAAATCACAGCTACACACACACACACACACACACACACACACACACACACACACAGAGACAGACACTTATAACTCAGAAGTATACCTCTCCTAAACCTCCGGTCATCTTGTTTATCCTGACAGCTTGACTGTTGCTTAGCAATCTGAGATACCTGATGTTGTAAACCTTTCCGATCGCCTTCTGCTTTCGTAAGTTGCATACGAAGTTCTTCTACCTAAGAACATATAGTCAAAAAGGAAGCTTGTATCAGTTTTGTAAACATGAACAGAATAATTATGAATAATTTTCCTGGTGGAAAAAAAAAACCTACTGTCATTGTACCACTGTAAACATAAACTGAAGCCATGTCAATCTCCCTGTGGGCCAAGCACAGTGAAACAGTCTGGATTCCTGCTCCCATTCTTTCCACAGAGCGTCTACTGTCACAAAGAATTTGGTCACATTGCTGAAAGCTCCTTAATTTGACCTAGTTTACCTGCACTATGATGAAGCCAAATAAGGTTTAGTTAAATCATACAATTTTTTATAATTTTCATTTATTTTCTTCTATGTGAGCATAATTTATTGATTGGTAAGCTCAAGTAAAATAATGTCTTTGAGTATATTCAATAGCAAAATGCCACTCAAGATAAGTAAGCAGTATGTGCTATCGAATGAACTATAAACTCCTTAAAGTTACTGTTTTGTTCATCTTTGCATTTCTAGAGACTAGCAAATTACTTAGCACTTAGAAGAAACAACCCCAATGACATTAAGTAAGTCAACATTTAAAAAAGTTAGCCTAGACAAAAAGACTTGGCTAGAATCATAATGTCAAGTTGAACACAGAAATCTCATGCTTGAAAAACTGAAACAACAGATTACCAATCAAAATTCCAAAAATAAAAACAAAAAAATTAAGTTGGATTGAATACAAACATAAACTTCCACAACAGAAAATCTGCACGCTGCCAACATCAATTTTATGTAACCACTGGCTGCAGAACAAAGTCAATGAGAATTTCTTAAGGCTTTGCGTTAAAAAAAAAAAAAAAAAAAAAAAAAAACAGGTGTGATGGCTTATTTTCAACACTCATTTCCAAACCGTAACATTCCTTATGAGCATCTATGATGCCTGACATCTTTGCCTACTTAGCGAATTATTGTGTGGTGAGTTATGTAACCCATGCTTCAAAACTGAGGAAGGTTAAGTCACAGTTTATATTAAAAACAAAGAGGTAGTTTAGAAAGCCACATGCCCTGACCCAATGTATGCAAGGCGGCTTTATCATGCTATTGAACTTTCAATATCAGAAGCAGCGAGTTCCCATTATGGGCTAATGGGCTGCAAAACGTTGGGCTTTAAAATTCAGCCTGATAATTGGCTCAGAGGAGGCAGTTATCAGCTTCAGAACAGGGATACCAGACAGTGATGCACTCAAAGCAGTGTGGGCATGCATAGACGTTTGATGTGTTCTTCTTCCTCCTTCACCGTCCAATGCCTCCTCAGATAAAATTAAGCTCCTGGGAAGTTTTTATCTTAACTTCCAGCCCTAGCCTGCAGCAGTAACAGCAAGGTGCACTGCCACAACAGACGACCCGAACTGCCCCTGCGGCTCCAGACAGACTATGACCCACATAATCAACGACTGCCACCTCTCCAGATTCAAAGGAGGTCTCGAAACTTTACATCAGGCTCAACCTGATGCTGTTGACTGGCTACAGAAGAAGGGCAAACGCTAGAAGAAGAACAACAGGGACTTGCACTGGCGCTTCGCAAACAAGCTCACCCTGAGTCATTCTAGAAAGACTCCGTACTTTGCTTAGATGTTTGAATATACATTCCTGGTGGGGGGTATGCTAGAACTCACTACTCTTCCATTCACAAAGAAGTAGACTCAATTTGTTAAAGTTAATTTAAAAGTAGATTATCATAGCTTGCATAGACTTACCTGATGCAAAAGTGTTTCTCTGTTGCCTTCTGACTGATTCAATAACTTTCGTGATAGTTCCAATTCCTGTTCAAGCTAGAGTGTCAACAAAGGATAAAGAAAAATGTCTAATGGGGCAAAAGATAACTCAATTATTTGGGGGGAAATTTAATTACAGAAAAAAAAATTAAAGTATTTGGAAGGTACTGACAGCTAATCTGAAAGAGTAAATACCTTGCTATTAACACTGATTACTACTTCCACTAAAATAATGCTAATTGCATAACATGAAGTGAACCAGGCCCCAGGAGGTCTGAATTCTACCTCAACTGTAACCCTGTTTTAACCTCTTCTTCCTAGGTCTCCTTACTGTCATCTCTAAAACAGGAATTTTACACTAGACAATTCTGAGATTCCTTCCAATCTCAGTCATTTTAATTTAAATTCAAAGGCAATTTTTCTTTCTATAAGTACTTGCAGCTTTCTGAAGAAGTGGATTAGAGTAAGGTATTTAAAACAAATTTCTTTTCCTTAATAAAATTTTCTTTATTAATTTATTGAATAGAGACAGCCAGAAACTGAGAGGGAGAAGGAGATAGAAAGAGAGAGAGAGAGAGAGAGAGAGAGAGAGAGACGCCTGCAGCCCTGCTTCACTATTTGTGAAGCTTTCCCCCTGCAGGTGGGGACTGGGGTTTGAACCTGGGTGCATTGTAACATATGTACTCAGCCAGGTACACCACCACTCCACCCTTGAAACAAATTTCTTGCAGTTTTACAGACTTGCACATGAATGATTTTATCACTCCTGGGCCAATTTTTTTTTCATTCTTTTTACTCTAGATAGATGAGATAGGTAGATGGATGGATGGATGGATGGATGGATGGATGGATGGATGGATGGATGAATGGATGGATGATGGATGGATGGATGGATGGATGGATGATGGATGGATGGATGGATGGATGATGGATGGATGGATGGATGAATGGATGGATGATGGATGGATGAATGGATGGATGGATGGATGAATGGATGGATGGATGGATGAATGGATGGATGGATGGATGAATGGATAGATGATGGATGGATGAATGGATGGATGGATGGATGGATGAATGGATGGATGATGGATGGATGGATGGATGGATGGATGGATGGATGGATGATGGATGGATGGATGGATAACAGACAGAGGTAGACAGACAGACAGAAATAGAGATAGACAGACAGACAGGCATGCAGACAGACAGCCAGATCACTGCACCAGAGTTCTCCGGCCCCTGCAATAGTATCCCCATGTGGAACTGGAGTTTGAACGTGAGCCATGCTATTCTTTACGTACCAGGTAAGCTATCCCTTGGCTCCTTCAAATGGCTTTAGCTACATAAATATTCATGGAAACCTTGCCTAGCAAATAAGTAATTCCCGGGATCCAGGCGGGGGTGCGCCTGGTTAAGTGCACACATTATAGTGCACAAGGACCCAGGTTCAAGCTCCTAGTCCCTCCTGTAGCAGGAAAGCTTCAGGAGTGATGAAGCAGGGCTCTAGGTGTCTCTCTGTCTCTCTCTTCCTCTTCCTCCCCTCTCAATTTCTCTTTGCCTCTATCAATAATAAGCTAATTAAAAATAAATAAACAACTTTAAAATTAATTCCCGGTGCAATTTGAATTGACTAATTTACTTCACTTTGACAAAATATCTAATAGAATGAAAAGTAGGCTTGTTAACAATTCAGAGCATACACATGCTAAACATGTTTTGTGACACCAAGGTGATTTTGCAATATCATGAATTTATATTAAGTTATGTGGAGTGTTTGGTTTGTAATAGTTATCCAAGATGATCGAATAAATGAGCTACAATTAACCCTCTAGAAGATAGGCTATCAAAGAGTAGCACATGGGAGCACTGTGGTGATGGATACTGCGACTGTGACCATAGCGATGTGCTGCTACATATAAAATAAAATCCCAGGAGACTAGGTCAACAAGACAGGTCACATGGGCAGTGTACTCGCTTTGCCACGCTCCTGAGCCAGGGTCCAGCCTGGCCCCACCTAGCCCCAGCCCCAGCCTACCCCCACCATATCAAAGGAAGCTGCCATATTGTGGTGCTTACCAGTGTTTCTCTGTCTCTGTGTCTTGCTGTCTGAAAAAGCTGGCCTGGGGCACTGAAGCCTTAGGGCCAACAAGGAAAGAAAAGAACTACACACAAATCTAAAAAAAAATTAACCCACTTACTGAACTTTAAACTATAAATGAGGTCATAAAATTAATGTATTTTAACAACAGTATATATGAAATACATACATACAGAATCACCGACCATGCAAAATAGCATCTGACCTGTTGTCTTGTTTCCATGGAGAAAGGTAACAACAAAATCACACTTTAGACAAAGGACTTCAAACTCTCCCAAGGCCTGTCATGATCTGTCATAATCCCTGGGTCATAGTCCTAGTCTTGACCTAGTCTTGAAAGAAAGAAAGGAAGGAAGAAAAAAGAAAGAAAGAAAGAAAGAAAGAAAGAAAGAAAGAAAGAAAGAAAGAAAGAAGAAAGGAAAAAAAATAAAGGAAGGAAGGAAGGAAGGAAGCAAGAAAAGTGGCCAGATGAGAAGCTATACCTGCATCCGACAGTAAGTGGCAGTCACTTTGTGTTCTTACAAATGATCTCAAGGACATTTTTCAAGATACTCGATGAGTATCACTGACCACAAACAGCATTAGAAGGAAGGAAAGAAGGGAGGTTGGGAGGGACCGACCAATTCCTAATCACGAAAAGATGTTCAACTTTCCATAAAGACTCTCACAGTCATGTTGCCAAAGATCAAACAATATGACAGTACACAGAGAGCGACTCGAATTGCTGTATATTACTGTCGTAAAATCATGAATTGATCTGGACACTGGGGAGGCAGTCTCGAGTTATCTCTAAAATAAGATACATTTTGGCCAAAAACAAGAAGCCTCAGCCTCTCAAATCTTACTTGAGTCTTCTCAGTTTCACTCTGCTGCAGCTTGATTTTCATGTCTCCCTCATTTTCCTCTGCTTTAGCTTCTTTCTTCTTCAGTGCCTAGAATGAAGTGAGAAAACATGTATTATTCTTTTTTTTTTTGCTTATTTTTTATTTTATTTTTTAAAAAAGAATTTGTTTTATTTATTTATGAGAAAGAAGGTAGAGAGAAAGAACCAGACACCACATGTGCTGCTGAGGATTGAACTCAGGACCTCAAGGTTGAGATGCCAATGCTTTAATGCGCCGCCTCCCGGACCACTTTTTCAGTTTATTATTAGGGGGGTTAATGGCTTTTACAGGTTGTAAAAAGAAATCTGCAAGTACATGACAAACCTGTTAACTCAGTCTAGCCTGAAGAATTTATCACTTGACCTTGATAATCTCCGAGGGCAATGCAGAATTGCTTCTCTCTTAAGAACTCTCCAAACCATCGGAGTTTCTTAGTGTCTTCTTGTTTTATACTCTCAACATTTTTGAAGAGCTACTCTAGGTGTGTTCCCAGCAGGTCTTTTGTAGAATGTCCCTACGCTTTGGTTTTGCCTGGTGTCTTCTCATGATTAGCCAGAGTCCATAAACGTGAGGGAATAACACCACAGACATGCCTTGCTCATGGCATCCCGTTCATGCCAACATGACTCATGGCTGGTGACGGTAATCACTTATTAAGGTAACGTGGTCTGCCAAGTCTCCCTACCGTAACATTAGAAATCTTTTCTTTCCACTCTATCTGCTAGGAGAAAAATCACTAAGTCCTCTTCTGCTCAAGAGGACAAGTGTGAGACTGCCTCCTTCAGGCAAAATATCCAAGAAGATGTGGAAACATGCTAGAACTGCTAAAAAATAAAACAGTAAAATAAAATGAAACACACATATTTAGGGAGATACTTTGAACTTATACCATTCTCCTTAACATTTCACCAACCAATGTAGGTCATATCAGATTAACTATGAAATAGTCAGTTCTTGTTTGGCCTATCTTCAAAGTTTCCATCTTGGTTCCATCTTCAAAGTTTATAATCTAATGAAACCCAGACTACGAGCAAACGGACACATAGGTCAACGCCCGCTGAACCTCTTTGAATTCACTCCAACATGACCCACTTAGACAAAACCATTAGCAGGTGATCTAGAATGCACACACAACTGCACAGGTGAACAGAGACAATTGACCACATCTCCCCAGACTTGACTGTGCTCTCGCTTCTTCTGGGATACTCAACTGGCTAAGCTCTTCCCCGACATATCTCGTCCAATGTCATTGTTTGTTCTTTGCTTTTGTGTGTTTGCTGCAGCTCCCTCACTTCCTTCCAGAGCATTCTAAATGCCCTTGCCTGTGGCATACAAAGCAATTTGCCTCTACTCCAGTTTTCAGGTTTAAACACCTGTTTTCATAACCACACCCAATATTCTCTCTCAATCACTACCCCAAAAGAAAAAACATCAGCTACCAGGATTCATTCCTCTTAATGGGTATTATAATAAGTCATTATTTTCATCCTCATGCTAAGAAATATTTCATCTTTATTTTGCATAATTAGTATAAATAAACATCACTTGGTGTTGAAAGTAAAAAAAAATCACTAAGTTGAACTTTAATCAAACGGTATTTTCTACTATGTGGATTTTTTTTGTTAATGACCTTTATTTATTTGATAGAGATAGGCAGAAATTGAGAAGCAAGGGGAGACAGAGAGGGAGACTGAAAGACACCTGCAGCACTACTTCACCACCGGTGAAGCTTTCCCCCTAGAGGTGGGGACCGGGGGCTTGAACCCTGCTCCTTGTATATAACATGTGCACTCAACCAGGTGCACCACCGCTCGGCCCCCTCCATAGAATTATATTCAATTAAAATATAATTTTGTTGTAAGTCAATTTTCTATTTTCTAAACTCAAATTTCCATATTTAAGTGAATTGAAAAAGTAAAAAGAAAAAACTCTAATTCTCTTGGATACCTAAAAAAATTCAATAACATTCCCTTTCCTGCTCGTATTCCACCTTCACCATCTGGCCAGCTAATTATAGTATCACTTTTCTAAAATAATACAGTTTCTTCAGTGATGCCTCAAATGTTGCTTAATATTCTGTTTTTATTTCTCCTTTCACTCTTATTATGTAGGCCCTAGGAAACTTAGTCAACAATAACTGAAATATTGTGTTGTGTATTTTTTTCTGTAAAGAAACAAAAGAAAGGTATTGAGGAGCAGTCCAAAGCACATTATCACATTTCTACTACATTATCTAGAAATACCATTAAGTTTGAGCACTATTTCTGCTTCCTAAGTATACCATGTGTCAGTGACCAAGTAAAATACTGATCAGTAATCTAGCACAGACTATTAAGCCAATTTCGGCATTAGGTACTTCAAAATAAAAGACAAAGAAAATCTAACCCTCTAGACCTACTAAGTACCTAGTAATGTACTTCAAACTCCTGGCAAAACAGACAATTAAGGGCCAGCATTTGAAACATTAACTGAATTGAAATTCTGAGTCATTTTTAAACATTAATAATAACTTGATTCATTCACTCTCCTTTGCAGGTGTGCAAGGCTGCCCTGAATCTCTTTTCCATTTGACGTGGATCAAGCAACTTAGAATTATATTAAAAATGACCCAGTAAAAAGCAGCTATAAAAAGAGAAAGAAAGCATGAGCTTATATTACTATGTTATGTTGCCCTTTAAAGCTTGTTTTTCTGTTAAAAGCAGTCCAGCTATAAAGCTATCACGTGCCCTGCTTTAGGATTCAAATTGTCCTTTACATGTTTAAGATCACAGCAACAACACTGAGTCTTAATAGGAGGTCCCTGGGGCATATTTAAATCTTCAATAGCAACAATTTTTTTTCTTTAAGTGTGCTTATTTCCATTAAAAAGGCCGACACATTGAATGTTGTGCTTGTGTAGTTCTGTAGAGGGAGATGATTCTGAATTCTTAAAGCTATACACAGTCAGGAAGGTGAGAAGAAAGGAAGAGAGAGAGAGAGAGAGAGAGAAAGGAAGGGAGGGATCAGGAGGGAGGAAGGAAGGGAGGAAGAGAGGAAGGGAGGGAGAATTTAGAGCCTTGGCTAGAGGACAGCAGAAAAAGAAAAGTTTGCAGATATCTCATCAGACCATAAAAATTCTCACAACTTCAACAATGGGTATGTTTATCAAGAGTCTCTAAGAAATAACACATTTAAAAATGTAGAACAAATAGCAAACTAAAGCTCCTTTGTCTGCTTAAGAAAAAAAAATGAAAGTTGGAATAAAATAAAGGTCACATGTTAACTTCCACAATGGCCAGCAACATTTCTAGAAAATTTCAGTAGTGCTAAAGTTGAATGTTGCCGGTCACAAGGGGAAAAACATAAAGATGATTCATGAGCAAATGAGCAAACCCGTATGAAAATAAGTGTTCCTATTCTCTGGGCTAGACTAGGGTGGTACACCTGATAAAGTGTGCATGTTACTATGTGCAAAGACCCAGGTTCAAGCCCCTGGTACCCACCTGAAGGGGAAAAGCTTCATAAACGGTGAAGCAGTGCTGCAGATCTCTGTCTCGATCCCCTCTCTCTCATTCTCACCCTTATCTCTGAATTTCTCTCTGTCCTATTAAAGTTTAAAATTTTTTTCAAAAAAATAAAAAATACAGCACTAAAAAAAAAAAAAAAGAGAGAGAAGAAAAAGGAAGTGCTCCTATCAGTCAACGAGTCAGTAACACTGAACTTGCTACAAAATTTCAAGTCAGATAGTTTTCCCAGGAACAATAAAAGTCACGAGATCTGAAAAAGCAGTTAATTTAACAAGGCACCCACAGGTGAGCACACACAGAAGTCATACGGTAATGGTTTCAGGTCTCCGGTCCCCAACTGTCAGAGGACAGTTTTACAGGTGGTGAAGCAGGGCTGCAGGTGCCTCTCTCCTTATCTCCCTTTCCCCTCTCAACTTCTGTCTCTACACTAAATAGTTTTTAAAAATAAAGATCAGTAAACAAATATTTTAAGTCTGTAAGATGACATTATGATCCAAATTAGGACTGAAGTAAATATCAGTTAAAAGCCTTAATATTGATGTATGTTAAATTTATGTATGTTGAATTTAAATGTTTCAAAAATATTTGTGAATTTCAAATCAATAGCAAATATTAAGTACTTGATATGTAGAAAAAAAACTAATATATTGGGACAATGGGTACTTTATTTCATTGTAATGTTTTATTAAAAATTTGTCATCTAATTTCAAAATCCTCTTTTAGATATTGAAATTACTGCTGGAAGACAGCATGGTGACCATGCAAAGTCATAAGGTCCAAACTCCTGGGTTAGACCTCCAGCATCACCACGAGCCAGAGTGGAGCAGCCTTCTGGCCTTTCTCTCTGTATATGTCATTAAAATAAAAATCAATTAAAATTATTTTTAAATCTAACTTACAAATCTACAGTCATCAAATGTCAATAAAATATGCACATATACTATGCATAATACAGCATAATTTCATTGGTCAGACAAGTATATTTAAATCAACAAGGATTATGTACTTGTCAAGTTCTGTAAATTGCTGAATTCTGCTTTTTCCTAAATCAAATTAGAACTAGCTAAAGTCATGGAATATTTTAGCCTTTAGGTTCATCCAGTTGGGATTATCTGTGCCAACAAAAACCAAACCAGACCAAAACAAAACAAAAAAAAATTAAGTTTCTTTTCAAGGCAGAAAACAATACAATCATATTCTAAATCCCTGAGCCAATATCTAGGTGGATTCTATCTAAACTGTTTAAAAAGTTGTTGTTTTTTTTTTCATTTTATTTTCAAGCCATAGCCAAGGAATGAAAATTCTCTATGAACATGTTCAATTGAAAAAAAATTAATAAGTGAAAGTAGAACTTCACAACAGAAATCCAAAGACAGTCCAGTATTGGTTACTATTATGACACCAACAGATTTTTCAGGATATCAAAGTAAGAGAGAAACTCTGAAAACTGGCTGAAGTTGAGTTATGTGCTTTTTCCTCATGAAAGTTGTAGGCAGATAGTGAAGAGTGCCAACAAGCAGCCATTCCTGCTTTTCAAAGGGTACAGTATCATGGATACTGTATCCAGGATCATGTGGTAAGCTTTACCAGCAACTAAACATATTAGCACATGTACATGTATACAATTAAGTTAAGGGAAAATATACACCTTGAAGCAAAAATACACAACAGTTTGCAATGAGTCAATAAATGAAGCAAGCAAGTTGAAGGACCTAAAAAAGACACCTAATGAAACAGTTTCTACTTAGACCTAGACACCCTCCTCACCTACCTCCTATTACACTTCCCTCAGTCACTCCAGTGCTAACCTTGTCTGACAAAGTTAAGGGCGTCAAAAGCTGGATAAGGACAAGAGACTGGCATGCTTTAATGATGACTCTCTAGTCACTACCAGGCCACCCCATCACCTGGGGGGCCCTAGTCAGGGAGCTGAGAGTCCCACACAGACATGATGACATCTAAGAGATCCCTCTCTCCACTGTCACTGCTCAACTCCATTAGAGACAACAAACATAATGGACCCCTCTGTGAGCCCCTATAGGACCTTGCCCTCAATGTGGATCAACAACGGACCCCTCTGTGAGCCCCTATAGGACCTTGCCCTCAATGTGGATCAACAATGGTAGGGCTGTTCCATTCTCTGAATGGAGATTGGGCCACAGACCCTACCTACCACCCGAGGAAGAAGGGTCCTGAAATTAGTGCAGCCTGGAATGTTCTGAGCCGTGACCACAGAACGTGAGCTCCGACCTACAAGGATGCAGAGGTTACACAGGCTCCTGTGCTGACTTTGGGCCCCAAATCAAATCGATGGGGTTTACAGTTTATATTTATATACTTCCCCATATTTGGGAGCTACTCTCTTCCCTGATCTGGCTTTCTAGTCCTTTTTCCAACTCTGACACCATCTCCCCAGACAATAACCTGGATCCACCTGCATGTTAGCTGTCAGGCACAGGCAAAAACTAGTAAAGTCATGGGCCCCTTGGAATATGCCTAAAGTAGACCTACTAGCTTTTTCCAAAATGGAGACCCCAATCTTCATCTGCAATATTCTTTCCTTTAGGTTCATGATTTGTCAACAATTTGTCCTGCATTATATCTTAATGCTTTTTGCAGCCATCAGGTTCCAGATGATACCATGATGCCAACCTGACTTCCCTGGGCAGATGACCTCAACATGTGTCTTGGAGTCCCACCTCTCCCAGAGCCCTGCCCCACTAGGGAAAGAGAGAGACAGGCTGGGAGTATGGATCCACCTGCCAACGCCCATGTTCAGCGGGGAAGCAATGACAGAAGCCAGACCTTCCACCTTCTGCATCCCATAATGATCCTGGACTCAAACTCATAGAGGGATAAAGAATAGGAAAGCTGTCAAGGGAGGGGATGGGATACAGAGCACTGGTGGTGGGAATCGTGTGAAAATGTACTCATCTTATAGGCTTATCAGTATTTCCATTTTATAAACAAAAATTAAAAATATATATATATTGGCATTTTTGAATACCTTACTTTTGTATTGGAAGAGATGAAATTGAGATAAATTTGAGATGGGAGGGGAAATAAAGAGGGAGAGAAGAAGAGAGACACACCTGCAACACTACTTCACCACTGGTGAAGCGTCCACCCTACAGGTGGGGTCTGAGAGCTTTAACTGGGATCCTTGCACATGGTAAGGTGCACTCAGCCAGGTACGCCAACACCTGGCCACTACTGGTGTTATTTTTTTCTTCCTGATCCCTACTCCCCTACCCTAGCGTCCTTTACTTTGGTGCAATCCACCAAACCCAGTCCAAGTTCTGCTTCATGTTTTCTTATTTTCCAACTTCTATTTTTATTACTATTATTATTAGTGATCTAATAATGATCAACAACATTGTGGGATAAGAGAGGTACAATTCATACAGTCCCCACCACCAGAATGCCATATCCCATCCCCTCCACTGGACAGTTCCCTATTCTTTATCCCTCTGGGAGTCTGGGCCAAAAATCTCTATGGGTCACGCAAAGTTGGAGGTCTGGCTTCTGTAATGGCTTCCCTGCTGGCCAGGACACTGACAGGTTGAGTGACCCATGCCCCTGCCTGTCTTTACCTTTCCTAGTGGGGTAGGACTCTGAGGAGGTGGGGTTCCAGGATATATTGGTATTATTTTTTATGGCAATTACAATATTTTATGATGTTCTTTAAAGGTAATTAAAGTTTTGAAAGATAAATCTTAAAACTTCTTGGGCCAGCAAATAGCTCATTTGAATAGACTTGCTCTGCCATGTGCGTGAAGCAGGTCCAAAGCCCAGTCCCCACTGCACTGCAGGAGGCTTTGGAGTCCTGCTTCCTTCCCAGCTCTGCATCTCTGGAAAGCAGACAGCGGGGACAGTGAGGCCATGGACATGACCAAACAAACAAGCGAAAAGCTCTCCTTAAGGACTGTGATCTGGCATGTGCCTCCCCCCACCCCCGTACTAGTTAGATTTGCTTTAACAGCAATCCACAAGAATTCTTTTGGTGCTTGTGATAGGGTAGGTGGGTGCTTATTACTGATGTAATTTCACCCAACAAATAATCTTACTGATCACTGTTCATACTTCTGAGACTGATGAAGGCAACTGTACCAGTGAAGTTAACCAAGGTCACGGTCTCACGCACTGTGGAAGCCGACTGCTTTGCTCTGCTCCGTGGTCATGGCCTTTACCCTGAACCGTGCACAGAGACCCATACGGAGAATATTCTAGGCCAGAGACCATGGAGGAGTCAGCAAAAATCCACTACCCTGACAGTAAAGAGTATCTCAAAAGTGAAATCCCAATTATCTAGTGTCAGAGTTTCATTCCTTCAGTGTTATTGAAATTGCTAGTTTTCAAAACTAAACCTTCATCACTGCCCACCAAACTTGGGTGGCTGAAAAGACAGTCAACTTTTCTGACTTCTTTAATTCAAAAACAACAGTGGTAACGAGTATTAGCCCCGAAGATGCCGTTGTTTTTACTGGAAGCCATGACATCTTTGTGTAATCTTTTACTTAATAAAAAAAAAAAAAAAATCTTGCAAGGAAAGTTCGTTGTAAGCCCAGCGAGTGCACTTTCCAGGATTTCCTTCAAGATCAAAAAGCAAATGTGCTTAGTGGAGGGTCTGTTTTTAGCCAAGTAGTTTTATTAGAAACCCCAGAGCAATGTGATACTTCATTTGACTTCATAAACGTGGGGCCGCTGACTTTGATTTATTGAGAAACAGAGCATCACAGATAGCTAAGGGAATTAAAGTCTTACATGTATTTGAGCAGAATGACATATAAACTCAGTGTACAACATCTTTCATTGTTCACATTTAGAGGATGTCAGTTTATGCCTTTGGATTTGGTGGGTTTTTTTTTTTTTAATATTTTCTAATCAAAATAAAACAGTATCGAGTCAATGAATAAGTCTATCTGTAGCAGTATGGCCTTTGTTTACACAATATTATTATGCACTTGGTAGTTACCCAATAAATATTAATTGGTAGTGATGGAAAGGGGCTTAATAAACAGATGGCCTAGGATAAATTCACTGAGAATGCAGATAGAAACATTTCACTCTTCAAGAAAAGCCCAAAGTAAACACTGAACAAGTCCTGTACTCAGAAACTCTCAGCCTGCTTTCAGGCAGCTACTGAGCCTGCAGTGCTGACCGTCAGCGCCGCCAGCACCCCACGGCCATCTGCCTGTGGTCCCACACAAAGACACTCACACAGAGACGTGCGAGCCTTCTTTATTTGTTGTAATTTCCAGCGACAATATTGGCGAGGGTAAATGAGTACGTACATACAGTGAAGTAAGTGTGATTAAACAATACTCTGCTTTTTGTTATAGTTATGTGGTGGGTATATAAAATATGTGTCAGGCATAAATGCAACTCACAGCAGGAGTGGGAGCATTTATTTCTAGTAAAGGCTAAGCTATTTACAGGCAGGCGCTAAGGTACCTTTTAAGGACACTGATGCAAATATTTAAAGAATAGGTGAAAAAAAAAAAAAAAAGGAAGGAGTCACAAGCCCTAATAACCTTTTTTTTTCTTTTTTTTTTTTTTACCAGAGCACTGCTCAGCTCTGGTTTATGGTGGTGCAAGGGATTGAACCTGGGACTTCAAAGCCTCAGGCATGACAGTCTGTTTGCATAACCATTATGCTATCTACCCCTACCCCAGGCCCTAATAACCTTAAGAGAGGTAGGTATGTACTGACTCTTCAAGAACCTAGAGAGAGCAAACAAAATAGGGGAATGGAAATGGAAAAGCCATACAAGGACTAAGCTTCAGTAAGAGAAGAACCCAAAAGATTACAGCCCAACTGATCAACTCAGGAAGGCATCCTAAAAATAGAGATCTTTCAGAAATTCTTGTATTGTAAGAAAGTATAGGGGGCAGGCGGTGGCGCACCCGGCTAAGTGCTCACATTGAAGTGCTCAGGGTCCCAAGTTCAAGCCCCTGGTCCCCACTTGCAGGTGGGAAGCTTCACGAGTGCTGAAAAAGGGCTGCAGGCGTCTCTCTGTCTCTCTGACTCTCTATCTCCCCTGCCCTGAGAATACAGATAGATTCATGTCTCCATCAAATACATACATAAATAAATATAATCATTTAAAAAATTAATTTTAAAAAAGAAAGCATAAGTTGGTAGACACGGAAGAATTCTAAAGAACAACAGTTGGGCCAGGCAGCGGCTCACCCGGTTAAGCGCACACATCACAGGGCATAAGGACCCGGGTTCAAGCCCCTGGTCCCCACTTGCATGGGGAGAGATTCACATGTGGCGAAGCAGGGCTGCAAGTGTCTCTCTGTCTATCTCCTTCTCCCCTCTCAATTTCTCTCTCCTACTATCCAATAATAAATAAATACAAATTTCTTTTTTTAAATAAAGAACAATAGTTGAATTGGGGAGGTGAAAGTGGATAGAAAGTACAGCACAGCCACTCATAAGTAAACAACCTTAGGTAGTACATTTTTATAAAGAAGCCCAAGGAGAGAGGACCTAAGTGTTGGTGAGGGACTGGGCAGTGACACATGCAGTACAGCACACATGCTACGTGTGCTAGGCCCGGGGTTCAAGCCCCTCATGCCCATCTGGGGGTGACTTTAGGAATTGAGGAAGCAATACTGCAGGTGTCTCTCTTTCTCCCTCACTAATCCCCCTCCCTCTAAACATCTGCCTTTATCAAATTTAAAAAAAAATAAAAGAGGAAGCAAGAAAGAGGAGGAGGAGGAAGTAGTGATGGCTGCTAGGTGTAATGGATTTGTCATGCATGCATAGAGCTCAGTGATAAGCATGGCAAAGGAAGGAAGGGAAGAAGGAAGGATGGGAGGGAGAGAGGGGAGAAAAAAGAAAGCAGATTATGGGGGATCAGGGGGGTAGCGCAGCGGGTTAAGCACACATGGTCTGAAGCACAAGGACCGGCATGAGGATCCCGGTTCGAGCCCCCGGCTCCCCCCCTGCAGGGGAGTCGCTTCCCAGGCGGTGAAGCAGGTCTGCAGGTGTCTGTCTTTCTCTCCTCCTCTCTGTCTTCCCCTCCTCTCTCCGTTTCTCTCTGTCTATCCAACAGCGATGACATCGATAACAGCAATAGTAATAACCACGACAACAATAAAACAACAAGGACAACAAAAGGGAATAAATAAATAAATATTTTTTTAAAAGAAAGAAAGAGACAACCTCCAAAATCAATTTCAATTCCAGGTCTTGAGTTTTTTTTTTGGGGGGGAAATGTTTTCCAAAGAAAGAATATTAAAAGTATTCTAGTTTCAATCTAAAATGATCGAGGCTTCATAAAAACAGCTTACTACAGGTTAGAGTGAAAGGAGATCAAGAAAAAGACTAAGGAGGAGAATAAAGAATGTCTAAGACTTGCACACTTCAAGCTGTGCCAAATAGTGTTCAATCAGCTTTGAAAGGAAAAATCCCATAATAGTTAATCATCCTTTTCTATTTCTTTTTCAACATCTTGTTGACATTAATGGTTCTTTCATAACCTAAGAGAAAACAGTGTTTATCACATCCCTGCAAAGGGAAAAAGTAACCTACAGATAACAAACATGAAAGAGAAAAATAATTAGCAAGGCATAAAACGATAGACAAAGTGGAGTGTTGTGAATGAAAACGAACAGGAGCCAACAATTTGAGTATCTTCACCGTAAACTGAGGAAATATCTATGGTGTCGCAACAAACAGTAAGTGGAGTCACATTCACAAAAGACCTTCCAAAGATGATTTTTTTTTTTTTTTTTAATGCAAGGTTTCAGCAAGTAATGTTCCCTCTGACAACTTATTTTTCCTGAAGGGCCAAAATGAGGTCATTATTTCCCCCCCTCTGGGCTAGGACAATGCCTACCAAAGTTAACATAACACCCTGACTGAGTTACAGCGATTGAACATTTCTATTCCCTCAGCTTAAATGGGAATCGGCAAAGAGCAAGCCGATGGGTAAAGTGTCTTCAAGTTCCCAGTGTTCAGCAAAGTAACTGGAACACGCTGGGCAGGTGCCAACATCACCAAATGATAGTACACAGTTCTGATTATATAGAAAGATTCACTAGATCTGTATCCTGTGCCAGGTCCCAGTCTAGGTTCAGTGAAAACTGACAGAGAAAAAGCAGTGAAAAGCATTATAAAGACCAGAGCGGCGTGAAGGAGGAGGGTTTTATCTAGCAGAGCCCCTCAGTTCCGTCTTCCAGAAACTGAGTTCTGGATGACATGAGGGCAGAAGCAAGCTGACGGTTTCCAGAGCTGGAGATGACCAATGCAAATGTCCAGAAGTAGAGGCAGAGAAAGGCTGTGGAAAAAGCCAGAAAGAAGGAGGAGGCCTGAGGAATATGCCTCCGTTGGGTCACAGGGAGAACAAGCAGACAGTTAGCGTGAAAGAATCTGATGGGAGCAAATCTTTGCTCTGGACAGCTTTCAGGTTGAGGGCATTAGATTTTATACAGAATGTGATATGGAAACCACTGAAAGGGCTTTGTCCAAGAATGCTATGGTATTATTTTATCCTCTCAGTGGGAATCTAGCGGACAGCGGCACATGACTAGGCACACCTCACTGTGTGTCAGGACCCTGGTTCAAGCTCCCAGTCCCCACCTGCTGGGAGGGTAGTTCTTAAATGGTGAAGCAGTGCTGCAGCTGCAGGTGTTTCTGTTTTTCCCCAATATTTTCACTAGTGATTTAATACTGATTCACAAAGTTATAAGATAGGAGGATAATAACATGCCCACCACCAGTTGTGTGCTCTCTGCACTTCCATTGGAAAATACAGTTTTCCCACAAGGTCACAGATACAGGTTGACTTTATATCTATAATGATCTACCCATTTATATCTATATCTATATTTTCCCCATTATTTCTTTTATTATTATTATTTCATTTTTTAGATATTTATTCCCTTTTGTTACCCTTGTTTTATTGCTGTAATTATTATTGTTGTTGTTATTGATGTTGCCGTTGTTGGACAGGACAGAGAGGAATGGAGAAAGGAGGGGAAGACAGAGAGGGGGAGAGAAAGAGAGACACCTGCAGACCTGCTTCACTGCCTGTGAAGCGACTCCCCTGCAGGTGGGGAGCCGGGGGGCTCGAACCGGGATCCTTACGCCGGTCCTTGCGCTTTGCGCCACCTGCGCTTAACCTGCTACCCTACCACCCGACTCCTTCCCTCATTATTTCTACATCCCTGCCTTCACGTCCTAAGTCACACCTACATCTATTACTACTTTTGCATGTCCTTTCTTTTGTTTCCTCTTCTCTCTAAGAAAAGAAATAGCGTCTGGCTTCCTCTGGTGTTTTCCAGGTTCGATGATGGTACAAAAGCAAGATTCCTAGTGACAAACGCTTCAGGTTCTGGTGGAATTGGGACTCAAAGAGCCCTTTGGTGTTCTTCCCTTATCCTTTAGCCCTCTGGAAGTATGGACCAAAGCGTTTTAGGGTACAGAAGGAGAGAGGTCTGGCTCCTGTAACTGCTTCTCCACTGGACATGGGTGTTGGCAGGTGGTTCCACACCTCCAGCCTGTCTCTGACTGTCTTTCTCGAGTGGGGCAGGGCTCTGGGGACACATTGGTGAGGTCATCTGCCCAGGGTCTCTCTCCCTCTCTCTCTCCCTCTTCCCTCTGAATTGCTCACTGTCCCTATCCAAAATAAACACAAGTAAATAAAATATATTTTTTTCCTCCAGGGTTATTGCTGGGCTCGGTGCCTGCACCATGAATCCATCGCTCCTGGAGGCCATTTTCCCCCCTTTTGTTGCCCTTGTTGTTGTAGCCTCGTTTTGGTTATTATTATTACCATTGTTGATGTTGTTTGTTGTTGGACAGGACAGGGAGAAATGGAGAGAGGAGGGGAAGACAGAGAGGGGGAGAGAAAGACAGACACCTGCAGACCTGCTTCACCGCCTGTGAAGCGACTCCCCTGCAGGGGGGAGCCGGGGCTCAAACCAGGATCCTTATGCCGGTCCCTGCGCTTTGTGCCACGTGCGCTTAACCCACTGCGCCACCGCCCGACCCCCAATAAAATATTTTTTAATGGAAGCCATAAAATATTTTTTTAATGGAAGCCAGGAGGCCACCGCGCTTGTGCAGCCAGAAAACAGTAACAGTGCCGTGGGTCAGGAGACGGCTCACCCGGTAGAACGTACACTTCTCTTTGCACAAGAAGATGGTCTGAGTGCCCAGACCACAGAGCGAGGGTATGCACAGAGCTAGGGGCACCCCATGAGCGGTGAAGCATGCTGTGGTGGCTCCTTTTCTTGCCTCTGTCTCTCTGTCTGCAGTTAAGGGGTGGGCTGCCAGGAACTGTGGAATTACACAGGTGTGAGGTCCTAGAGGGCAAAAAGAAATAAGCAGACAGACAAAAGTGTGACAAGACAACAGAGAAGAGTGACAGTGGTAGAGGGAGTAACTTGTTTACCAACTCAGAAAATAGTTTGAAAATGACGCTGATGATTTCATGATGATGAGCTGTCTATAAAGAATGGGGGAAATGGAGAAGGCAAGAACATACAGGAAAGAATAAAGTGTTTATAATATTGGGGCCGGGTGGTGGCACACCTGGTTAAGTTCACACGTTACAATGCACAAGGGCCCGGGTTCAAGCCCCTGGTCCCCACCTGCAGGGAGAAAGCTTTGCAAGTGGTGAAACAGGGCTGTAGGTGCCTCTCTGTCTCTCTCCCTATCTCCCCCTTCCCTCTCGATTTCTGGCCTGTCACTATCCAATAAATAAATATAGATTAATTTTTTAAAAAGCTATCAAAATACTCAATTATTTTGTTATCAAGAGAAGTATCCATCTGTTTAAAAAGAAAATAAATGATACAGTTCACTTAGTAGCAAGAGCCACATAAACAGATAAAACTCAGTGGATGTGAGAGTGATCTGGCTGCGACATCTGTCACCCCACTGACCGCCAGGGCTGATTTGGCTGATCTGGCCGGCTAGGCGGGTGTCCCCTTCCTCCCTCACCCTCCATTTGTGTCCCTCCCGAAGCTGTGGGCTTGGTCGAAGAGGACGGCCTTCCCCGAATAGAGACGGACCTTCTTCGGTCGAGGGCGTACGAGTAGCTGCGCTCCCTGCTAGGCCCTCCAGACAAGCCCTCAAAAGATAAAACTCAGCCCCAGTGTGCGAGCCCTGAGACCAGGAAGGGGGGAGAATGGAAGGGGCTTTCAGAATCTTGACTTCTGAGTCACAGCATCAGTTTACCTCGATTGCCACACAAGACGCACTTGCCAGCAAAACCACGGCAGCTCAGTCTCAGGTGATAAATAAATATGAGACTGAGTGATTCTTCCTCATACTTAGGTAAGACCCGTCAAACGAGGACATAATAAGACTACAGCTGTAAACACTGTTGCACTCGGATCACAATATAGCCAGAGGTATTAGAAAGACAAACAGCTGCAGTATTTAAAAGAGAATTCAGGGCACAGAGTATAAATATCAATCGACAAGAAATGCGGTGATTCATAACTGAGCAATAAAAATTGCTTTTCTGTCAAGTAAAGGAAAACAAACAAGCAAGGTTAGCCAAAGAGAGAAAAGTCTAAACAGTGTAAGATAATTAGGGGAAAGATTATCACTGGGGATGGGAAGCAAGCAGGATGTAAAAGCAATGCTTATTAAAGAGAAGAAAATAGTTCTATATAAGTCAAATATAGAATGTGTTTTTTTAAGTATTTATTTATTTATTTTTGTTGCCCTTGTTTTATTGTTGTAGTTATTGACGTCGTTGTTATTGGATAGGACAGAGAGCAATGGAGAGAGGAGGGGAAGACAGAGAGGGGGAGAGAAAGACAGACACCTGCAGACCTGCTTCACCGCCTGGGAAGCGACTCCCCTGCAGGTGGGGAGCCGGGGGCTCGAACCGGGATCTTTGCGCTTCGCGCCACATGCGCTTAACCTGCTGAGCTACCGCCCGACTCCCAGAAAGTGTTTTAGATACTTCTTTATAGCTTGAAAACTGAAATGTTCAAAAATGTATGGACTTTGTGAATGATAAACTCTATTTGCTTTTGATATTAAAAAGACCTTTCATAGAGGGAAGAAAGAAGGGAAGTAGGGAAGGAAGACTAGAGGGAGGGAGGGAGGAACCGTCTCCCTGAGTATGAAGCATGAAAGAAATTCTGACAAGATTGACAGGCAAGGCAGGGGTGCACTCAGCGGAGTGTGCGTGTCCCAGCTCACGAGGACCTCGGCTCCAGTCCCTGCAGCCACGCGCAGGAAGGAAGCTTCCAAAGTGATGAGACAACACTGCAAGTGTCTCTCTCTGTCTTTCTCTCCCTCTCAATCTCTCCCACCCCCTTCAACTTCTTGCTATCTCTATGCAAAGATAAACAAAATATTTTTTAAAACTATTTAAAGTAAGGCATGATTATTCATTTCTGAGTTAAAAATAGCCAGTATCTCCATATGTAAGTCATTTTTTTCAACAGTTGAACTGCAACAGTTTCAAATTTAAATTTTCAAATAGCAATAGTTAAAAAAATAATAATCCCCCCCCAGTGGCAAACTCTATGCCAAGCTGAGGTACATATTTTTTTTTAATATTTATTTTATTTATTCCCTTTTGTTGCCCTTGTTGTTTTATTGTTGTAGTTATTATTATTGTCATAGTTGTTGGATAGGACAGAGAGAAATGGAGAGAGGAGGGGAAGACAGAGAGGGGGAGAGACAGACAGACACCTGCAGACCTGCTTCACCGCCTGGGAAGCGACTCCCCTGCAGGTGGGGAGCCGGGGGCTCGAACCGGGATCCTTACGCCGGTCGGTCCTTGTGCTTTGCGCCACCTGCGCTTAACCTGCTGTGCTACAGCCCGACTCCCGCTGAGGTACATATTATAAGGAATCATTTTCCAATAAAATTCAACTATTTGAATAAATGATGGCTGCTGGTTTACAATTAATGGATCAATACTGACAACTAGTGGTCAAAAACATGGAGCAAATCCTTTCTACAGATAGATATTTTTTTCCTTTCTACATACTTAAATTTCTTTTTTATCATCTAAATTTAAAACATTAAAAAAAAAATAGGTACAAAAATCAAGAGACCATACATGTACAAATGTTCTGAAAATTTAAAAAGGGCATTATATTGAATATATGCAAAGGCACTGAAAATCTTTTCTCACCATTATTTTTTCAGTATTCCCAAAGACAATTAACAATTGTGACTGACCTATGCTAGGTACAATTCCATAAGGATTTGAATTAGTCACTTACATACAGCTAGATTATCATTTCTTTTTAATTCCATAATCAATAGAGCATTACTACTAGAACCCAAGTATCTCATATTTCTTTTTTTTTTTTTAAGATTTTATTTATTAATGAGAAAGATAGGAGGGGAGAGAGAGAAAGAACCAGACATCACTCTGGTACATGTGCTGCCGGGGATTGAACTTAGACCCTCATGCTTGAGAGTCCAGTGCTTTATCCACTGATCCACTGTGCCACCTCCCAGACCACTCTCATATTTCTTTTAAAATTTTTTATATTTATTTTCCCTTTTGTTGCCCTTGCTGTCTTTTTACTGTTGTTGTAATTATTATTGTTGTTGTTACTGACGTCATCATTGTTGGATAGGACAGAGAGAAATGGAGAGAGGCAGGGAAGACAGAGGGGAGAGACAGACAGACACTGCAGACCGGCCTCACCGCCTGGGAAGCGACCCCCTGCAGGGTCCTTAACGCTGGTTCCTGTGCTTTGTGTCTCCTGCGCTAACAGGCTGCGCTACCGCCCGACTCTCGTAGCTCCTATTTCTATAAATTTTCTACTTTGTTAGATACTAAAATATCAGAAATCTGGGTGGGGGTACATAGCATAATGGTTATACAAATACTCTCATGCCTGAGGCTCCCAGGTCCTGGGTTCAAGCCCCTGCACTGAGCTGAGCGCTGGTTAAAAACAAAACAAAACAAAACAAAAAACTAAAATATCAGAAATCTTTTTTTCCCTTCCTTTCTTTTCTTTTTTTTTTTTCTTCCTTTCTTTTTACTTCATAGGAAAGTCAGAACCTGTGAGGACAGGCTTACGGTGGTGTTGGGGATTGAACCTGGGACTTCAGAGCCTCAGGCATGAGAGTCTCTCTGCATAACCATTATGCTATCTACCCCCTGCACTTTTTCTCCTGTTCTTCACATTCATGTAATGAAAACTGCCATGTAGGGTGAATCTGGACCTTATGTGGCTGTCAGAGCATGCAGATTACAATGCACAGGGACCCGGGTTCAAGCCCTGTGCCCTCAGGAGCAGTAGAGCAGTGCGCTTGGATTCTCTCTCCTTCGCATCCCGCCGCCGCGTCAAACAACAATCATCTCTTTTAAAAAGTTTTTTTTAATTTATTTTAATGAGAGATACAGAGAGAGGGGAGAGACCAGAGCACTACTCAGCTCCGGCTTAGGGTGGTGTTGGGGATTGAACCTGGAACCTTGGAGCCTCAGGCATGAAAGTCTCTTTTGCATCACCGTTGTGCTGTTTCCCCAGCCCTCCATGATCATCTCTCTATAAGGACTTCTACTGAGATAGCAAAGAACCTTAAACGTAATGGGTTATCGTAGGACCAGGTGGAAATCCAGGCTCTAGGACCCAGGTTCAAGCCTCTGATCCCCACCTGCAGGGGTCAAGCTTCATGAGCAGTGGGACAGGGCTGGTGGTGTCTTTCTCTCTCTCTCTCTTCCTCCTCTCTCAAATTCTCTCTGTCCTATCAGATATGTGGAAAATAAAATAAAGTATTATAAAAATCTTAAAAATGAAATAAAATATGAGGTCTGAAGGCCAGTGACGGTCCTTGCCAAACTCAGAAAGCTTGACATCCATGTGACATCTGTGGTTTTAAAAAACAGCGGATTTCAGAGTATGAGACCAGAAGAAAGCAAACTGACAAAGCAGGAGAGAAGACACAATTCCTTGGAAACTCTAAGCAAGAAAAGGGGAGGGGGAGGTCCCTCAGCCAATTATTAAAATGTACTTTTCATTAAATGGGAACAGAGAGAGTTCCGAGGACTTGAGGATCTTACTAAAAAGACGCTCGTTTTATTCCCACAAAAGGTAGAGACTGCCTCCCAGTGATACATTACAGCTAAAAATCTCTGGCATCCTTGCATGTCTTCATCCAGTTTCTTGCCATAGGGCCAGGTGGTAGCGCCCCATGCACAATATCCTGAGCTCAGCCCCCACTCCCCACCTGCAGTGTGTGTAGTAAGGGGGGGGGGGTGCTTTATAAGCAGTGAAATAGTCCTCCAAGTGTGTCTCTTTTTCTCTCCCTCTCTATCTCCCTTTCCCTTTCAATTTCTCTGTCTTGTCAAATTAAAATAAATAAATATCTCAAAAAAAAAAAGTCTCACCATAGCCAGAAACAAAATATATCAATTATCATTCTCATACAGTATAAGTCAAGTATTTCCATAAGTGTCTGGGAGCATTTTTTGGAAAATATCAAGCAAAAAAAAAAAAAAAAGAAGAAGAAGAAGAAGACCTGCATCAGCCTAAATTAATTCTTTCCAGTTTCCACTGCACTGTTTAATCCAAAACCACCTTTAAAAATGTATTTAGGTCACCATTTATATTAAAGTGACAAATTATGAAATTAAACATTTCTTATCAACTATGAGTTATTCTACTATAGACTCAGAGATGGAATTGAAATCATAGCCAGCTTTTAGTCAAATTGACAATGACGCAAATATTCAGGCTCTGGTTTCTTGGGAACAGGGGTGGGAAGCAATCTTCCTCTCCCTCATTCTTTGTAATTTTGTACATTCTGCAAAACGGAAAGAAAATAAGCACAGAAAATTTGTCTAATTTTCTCTTGCAAAAAAAAAAAGAACAATTGTCTCCGCGGTACTATTCTTATGCTCACCAGATGCAATTTGCTTTAAGAACAAATGCATAAAACTCGAGGCTTAAAAAAAAAAAAAAGAAAGAAAGAAAGCTACCCACATACTGTATCTAATCATTCATCACAGTGTCCTCTTCAAAGTAATTACTAACAGGGTATGACTCTTTTTACATATTGGAAGCAAATGGAATTTTAGAAAACAGAAGTTTTTTGAGGAAAACTATTCTGTAAAAGAAAAAAAAATTCCACCTGCCGTACTCACTGTATCTGATTTTTTAATTTTACATTAAAGAATCTAAGAAACTAAGAAATCTAAGATCTAAGAAACAAAGGAAACTACAACACATTTATTTTCTATGATTAGAGTGATAAAAGGTAAGCACCGCAATGGGAATCGTTATATCTGCCACAACATGAATGAGTGAAGACTACACAAGGCGCTCCCGTGAACAGCTGTCCCACCAGTACATATAAATACGTACATGTAATGATAACACACATCTGGCAAAATGTAAATGTTGGAGGAATAGAGCACATACAGAAACGTTTTGCTCTAGTTTTTTAAGTTTTTCAAAAACCTGAAATTTCAAAATAGAAAAGGTATCGAAAGATATCTAATAGAGTACTTTTGTTCTTAATTGGTTTGATAATAGTTCTAGGAATGAGCAAACTTCTTCCACAAATGGCCAAAATAACAATACTCGAGGTTTTATGGGCCATTTGGTATCTTTCATAACAACTCAGCTTGGCCATTGTGTCAGATAAATACCCGTCACGTGTAAACTAGTACAGTGGCTGAGTCAGTAAAACTTTATATACAAAAACAAGTAATGGGGTACATTTGGTCCATAGATCAGGGGTAGGAGTGTCTGGCCCGACCGAGGCAACTGGAGTTGTTTGTCACAACAACGTTAGGTGCTAATTTTTTTAAGATGAAAATTTTGTATGGCCTGAGAATGACATAAATACCCAAGTAATCTTTGGCAGAAAAAGGTTCCCCACCCCTGCCGCGGACCAAAGCCTGCTGACCAGGTCCAGTTTACACTGAGGGAAATTTTATCAGGGCATTTATATTGTTAACATTTTCTGAGCACACGTCAGATACTACATTAGTGACATGAACTCATCTCCACACTGATCTAAGTACATAAAAGCTATTGCTATTTCCATTTTTCACGGAGAAAATGGGCCAAGAGAGGCAAAGAGAGTTGTCAGAGGCCAAACAAGCAGTGAGTCGGGGGGTCAGGCCGTCTTCACTCTGAACTGCCCACCATCTCCGTGTGGTCTCACTTCCTGGGTCACACGCAACAGTAATGACAGCCACCTCCCAGCAGCTCAGCATCAACGCAAACTCAAGGTCTATATTCTGAGAAGGGTTTTTGGACAGACCTCCTGGAGCTGTAGAGAGATGAGTCCCAGGTGATCCTGCCGCCTCTCCACCAGCTCTCTCTCCGTGCGCATCTCTCTTTCAATTTCCTGAAGCCGCCTCTCCACCCGGTCTGAGGACACCTTCCATGGAAAACCAGAAATCGCGGCATTACATAGGGCTGCGGGGCCAATACTCTACCGCATAATGCATTTAACCTTGGCTTGTTTATAGAACCCATGTTAATAATATCATCATCAAACAGATCATAAAACAACTGGCTGAAAGTTATTTTTAAAAAATCATTTGCCTCCTAATAATGCAAGACTAAAATTTTCAAAGTGCAATGTAATAATTCAATAGATCACAGAGTTTAAAGCAATAAACTTGCAAAGAGTGCCCTCTGGGGATTTAGAAGGAAAATACTCATTTTGCTAGCAAAAGCATTTGTTAGTCTAATGATTAACCTGTCTCTTTTTTTCATCCTGATTACCCATAAGCGAGACCTACCTGACCAGGAAGGTTTTGATGTTTTTACATGCAGAAAATAATAAAAAGGATTTTTCACTAGCATGTCAATCTTTTCTTCTAAAATCTCCTAGATATAAACCAGGTACAAAAGATCAAAATCTAAAATCAAACTGAAAAATGTTTAGTTCAATTCTCTGAAAGAAACACAGATGAACTTTTCTCTGATGTAAGATTTTTTTTTCCTGCCTACAAGTTATAGGAATTTAAATAGGCTTCACTCTGTACCCCTTCCAACCCCACCCCCCCAAAATGCATCCTATTTGACAGTATGAGGGAACATTTGTATTTCTTTTATTTTATATACTAATTTTTTATATATATTTTAATATTTTATTTATAAAAAGGAAACATTGAAAAAAACATAGGATAAGAGGGGTACAGTTTCATGGTAGCATCTGGAACCTGGTGGCTGAAAAGAGTTAACATACAAAGCCAAACAAATTGTTGACCAATCATGGACCTAAAGCCTGGAATAGTGAAGATGAAGAGTTGGGTGGGGGGGGGGGGGGTCTCCGTTATGTAGATAGCTAGTAGGCATATTTTAGTTACATTCCAAAGGGCCTGTGGCTATACTGTTGTTTTTTTTTTCTACACCATTTCTTTCTACACCATTTTTTCTTTAATGAATGAGAAACTCAGCCCAGGAGCAGCACACCCCAACACACACACACATCAACACACACCCCAACACACACACACACACACCCACACACACACACACACACACACAAAACTTGTAAAATATCTTCCTATTATAATGTATAGTCTAGGTAATACTATCTTAACTAAAATCTAGAAAGAATTCTTTTTTTAAAAAATACTTATTTCCCTACCTGCAGGGGAGTCGCTTCACAGGCGGTGAAGCAGGTCTGCAGGTGTCTGTCTTTCTCTCCCCCTCTGTCTTCCCCTCCTCTCTCCATTTCTCTCTGTCCTATCCAACAATTAGCAACATCAACAATGGTAATAATAATAACCACAATAAGGCTACAACAACAAAGGCAACAAAAGGGGGGAAAAATGGCCTCCAGGAGCGGTGGATTCATGGTGCAGGCACCGAGCCCAGCAATAACCCTGGAGGAAAAAAAAATTATTTATTTATTTATTCCCTTTTGTTGCCCTTATTGTTTTATTGTTGTAGGGGGAGAGGTGGAGAGAAAGACAGATACCTGCAGACCTGCTTCACCACTTGTGAAGAAAACCCCCTGCAGGTGGGGGCTCAAACTGGGATCCTTATGCCAGTCCTTGAGCTTTGCGCCACCTGTGCTTAATTAACCCGCTGCGCTACCTACCGCCCGACTCCCTCTAGAAAGAGTTCTTAGAGTTCAGTTATTAGCCAGTTCTTCCATGACGTTTGTTTGCATTTTGGCTTTGTGAATTTCCTATTGCCTGCATGAAAGAAAAGTCAAACTTTCTGCACACTCGCACACACTCCACTGGATGAACTGCAGATGCTTCCCAGGTGGTCTAACGCCCCAGCAACATGAATTGATTAATAGCACAATTAAGCGTTAACAAAAATCAGTTTCTAACAAATCACGCAATAAATAATAGCTACTCTTTTTCAATGAACAACATGCAAGAGACAAAGAAAAATTTACAATTCACAGAGGATAAGAAATCAGATCTTGGCATGGATGATAAAAACCAATACATTTTGCTCCTCATAGAAAAAAAGGTTCTGTAAATTTTCAAGATAAATTTTATTTTCTGAGAAAATTCATGATAAACAATTGTAGCCTCAGAGTAACGCACAGTAAATGTGATTAACAGTGGTAACCAAGAGAAAACGAAATTGGAACAAGAAAAAGATAGTCGCTCATGTTACTTTATCTATTTGTACAATATTTAAAAGTTTTCCACAGGGAGCATACATCACCTTGGTAATTTTATTTTAAACTTAAATCAGGAGACGGGAAACAGCTGCAGCCTCTGAGAAGTTGAACGCTCAAGTAACAAAACGGCATCTATTCTGACAGCATGCTATCCTAAATTCACAGATACAACACAATATGTCAAACAGTTCTAAAATGTAAATGTTGGCTTCAACTGGAATAAATGAGTCACAAAATCTATTTTAAGCCTTCAGCAAACTGTAAGCAGACATCATGTGGCCTTTGAAAGACCTTCTAAAATTCAACCATATTATTTTTATGCTATGCATTGGAAAATTGCTTCAATTTGGTGTTGAAATTCCCTCTCTCAGGAGACAACTTTACTTTGGAATTTCTCTTCCTCTCTCTCTCTCTCTCTCTCTCTCTCTCTCTCCCACACACACACACAACATCAAACTTAATGTGAGGAATTGGCGGAGTGAGCAAGGCATACAATCAGATGTGTACGATTTTCTGAATTTAGACATTATAAATGGACGAGTTGTCCTCATGAGCTGGAGGACTGGATAAATAAGGAACTATTCACAGCCATTACACCTGAGCACTCATGAGGTGTGACACCCACTTGTGCAGCTACTGCTTTACCAGATCAGGACTCATTCTTGATGAATGGCTTAAATTATTATTTTTTAAATATTTTTATTTATTTATTATGGGGTAGAGACAGAGAGAGATTGAGAGAGCAGGAGGAGATAGGAAGAGAGAGAGAGAGAGAGAGACCTGCAGACCTGACTTACTGCTTGTGAAGCTTCCCCCATGCAAGTGGGGATGAGGGGCTTGAACCTGTTTGTTTGTTTGTTTGTTTGTTAAAGGTTTTATTTATTTATTCATGAGAAATGGTGAGAGAGAGAAAGAGAGAGAGAGAGAGAGAGAGAAATAACCAGATATCACTCTGGTGCATGTGCTTCTGGGGACTGAACTCAAGATCTCATGCTTGACAGTCCAAAGCCTTACCGCTACACCACCACCCGGACCACTTGACCCTGGGTTCTTGCGTACTGTAACGTGAGCACTTAACCAGATGTGCCACCGCCTGGCCCCCATGAATGGATAAAATTATCTGAAAGGAAGGGCCCAGGTGGTGACACACCCAGCTGAGTGCAAAGGTTACCATGTGCAAGGGCCCAGTTTCCAGTTCCTGGCACCCACCTGTAGTGGAAGGAAACTTCACGAGCAGTGAAGCAGCGAACCAGTGCCAGAGGAATCTCTCTTTCTCTACCTCTCTATCTGCCCTTCTGCCTCAATTTCTGTGTCCTACCAATTTAAAAAAGTAACACAAAAGAAAAAAAAAAAAAGGGCTATATGAAATATTCTGGGCTTTCTTTGAATTCAGCTATTTTGACTCAGTGGTTATACTTCAGACTCACATTAACACTCCAGGATATGCAGACAGTACTTGGTGACCTTATTTGCTATAAGAAAGAAATGGAAATAAAATGATGATTCTGTTCATTACATGCTGAAAGGTGAAATTTAACAAATGGGATGTGCCCTGTGGAAATTATTACCATCCCAGACACCTAGCTATGTCACAAATCAGCATTATCATATCATCTGATATGCCCATGGTGTATTCAGCTCCAGTAGGCCCTCGGGACCACAGGGAGGGTATTCCAGTTTTGATGAAAGCTCTTGTGACAAGAATGCTCACAGGCTGCAAACCTATATGGTAAGAAAAACACCTCCCACACAATGGCTGAAATGTTCACTAAACTCCAAAATAGCAAATACAATAATGGGAGATTCAGAGTTTCATTTCCAGAATGACACAGAAGATAATTCATACTTCCAAGGAAAATAACTGTAAAGCTACAAATAATATTTTAAATAAGAATGTATTTGAAGGCATTTGAAAGCTGAAAAAAAAGAGTTAAGAACATGAAATCAAGATGCAAGAAAAAAAAAAGAAACCCACAAAGATTGATTCATCTTTCAAAATAATTTTCTTGCTGAAATGTCACTCTTATTTCGGGAAAGGTAGCAGGAAGTATGAAAACAAAAGGTTTTTTAAAATATTTATTTATTTATTCCCTTTTTGTTGCCCTTGTTGTTTTATTATTGTTGTTATTGATGTCATTGTTGTTGGATTGGACAGAGAGAAATGGAGAGAGGAGAAGAAGACGGAGAGAGGGAGAGAAAGACAGACACTTGCAGACCTGCCTCGCCGCCTGTGAAGCGACCCCCCTGCAGGTGGGGAGCCGGGGGCTCGAACCGGGATCCTTACACCTATCCTTGCACTTTGCACCACCTGCGCTTCACCCGCTGTGCTACCACCCGACTCCTGAAAACAGAAGTTTTAATAGGTGCATGGGATTAAAGAAGACAATAAGAAACTGAATGTCTTTCCAAAGAAGAGGGTCCTTGGCTAACTTTCCTTCACTAGGCCTAAATAAATAAATATCGGGGGGTGGGGTCTCAGTGTTTCAGCAGGTTCCCTTGGCAAGTAAGAGGTTTGACTAGAGTTTATCAGAAGAACTAAAGATTATTTAGTGAGCTACAGAGGATCTTGGTTCCACAGTCTTCAAAGTGTGTTCAGTTTCTGTTTCACCATTATGTAACTCGGACAATGGCATAGATTTCTTCTGGTCTGAGTCACTGGAATGAACTAAGAAAAGCATCAATCTGTTAAACTCAGAAAATAGCTTTTTTTTCTTTTTGAAAAAAATATGATATTTTAGGCATTTTGGACTGGTATGATTGAAGAAGGAGGTGCCCATTATTCCTGGAAACACCTAGGACTTTAAGTAAGAGGAAAAGCAACATCCACGGTCTGATCACACACTAATGGCAACGGTCTTGTTGCTTCAACAACAGACAGGCATTCTAATTCCACCTCTCTATGGCACTTCACAGAAAAATCCCCACGAAAAAAAAAAACACAGAAGGAGGATGTTTTTATATAGCCAGATGCCCAACAACACTCTTGAGATAGAGAACTCTCACCGAAAGGAGAGCAGTAACCAACTTCGTCTCTGAAAACTGAGCATATTAATCTGTTCACATATGCAGTCAATAAATCCCAACTCCAACATAAAGTCCACATAAGGAACTGTAAGCATAATAACAGCTAGAGAAATATCTTCCCTTCCCAAGGACGTTTTCAGTTTGAAGCAATTCATTTTTTTTTTTTTTTTTTTTTTTTTGCCTCCATGGTTATTGCTGGGCTCAGTGCCTGCACCATGAATCCACTGCTCCTGGAGACCTTTTTTCCCCCTTTTTTTGCCCTTGTTGTTGTTGTAGCCTTGTTGTGGTTATTATTGTTATTGCTTGTGTATAGGACAGAGAGAAATGGAGAGAGGAGGGGAAGAAAGAGAGGGGGAGAGAAAGACAGACACGTGCAGACCTGCTTCACCGCCTGTGAAGCGACTCCCCTGCAGGTGGGGAGCCGGGGGCTCGAACTGGGATCCTTACGCCGGTCCTTGCGCTTAGCTCCATGTGCGCTTAACCCACGGCGTCACCGCCCGACCCCCCGGAAGCAAAATTTTAAGGAGGAAAACATTCTGCCACCATTCTCCGCCTTGGAGAAACAGGGCACTGTGGGAAATCAATGAGCAGATATTGCTCCTGGAGTTAATAAATTTGCAAGTTTAGTGGCCATTCCTGTTGCTCTTCTTCTCCTTCAAGTAAAACGTAGTGCTGCAAAGAAATAATACTTTGCATCTGTGCCTTGCCTCATCAAGAATAGGGTAAACGAGGTATCACCATGTGTGTCAAGAGGAGTTTTCAACTTGCACTGTCAGACTAAAACAGCCCCCAAAGCGGTCTTTCTAGCGGTAGTGAGCACACACCTGTGCAATGGCCTGAATGCAATTAAAGGAGAGTGCTACAGAGACACTACAGAGAAAAATCCTGCATTTCTCAAACACCATTTTATCAAATGGTGTTCGGCAGATTACTGAGTCAATAAAATGCAAAATGTCTCCAATGTCCATAATAAAACTATAAATACTAAAGCAAACAGTAGTTATCTCTCTAGTCCAGTAGCACTGTAAATATTTCAGACATAAATATCTGAATTCATGGAAATTTATGAGCTGCAAGAACACATTTTTTAGACAGAAAAGCATACACAACACAAAGAGTTAAAATCTACTTGGCTTCTCTGTGGTTATGACCAACCTAGCTTACTGGCTCTCTCATCAGCATCTGAAATAACATTTTACAAGCAAAGGTTCTCACCACTTCCTGTTTGGAGGCTTCACTAAGTTTTTCTGTCAATGCTTCCAAAGCCCTTTTTGTTTCAGCATCCGACCTAGGCAAAAAAGAAAAAAATATATATATATATATCGTCTTTATTTATTTAATGAATACAGACTGTCAGAAATTGAAAACAAGAGACCCAGCTGAAGCCATAATCTACGGCCGAAAGTTCTGCAGCCTCAGGTGGGTACTCGCAAGTGGTAGGAGTGCAAAGGAACGCGAAAAAAAGGAGCGCAAAGTCTACGCTCATGTCTATCGGAGAAGCGATGACAGGAGCCAGACCTCCCACCTTCTGCATCCCCTAATGGCCCTGGGTCCACGCTCCCAGAGGGTAAAGAACAGGAAAGTTGCCAATGGAGGGGACGGGATATGGAACTCTAGTGGTGATAAATGTGTGCAATTTTATCCCTCTTATTCCATGGTATTGTTGATATTTTCTATTTTTTCATTTATAAACAAATTAAAAAATAAAATAAAGAGGAAAAAAGAGACAGTCAGAAATCAAGAGAGAAGGCGGTGATAGAGAGGGAGAGAGACAAAGAGAGACCTGCAGCCCTGCTTCACCACTTGTGAAGCTCCCCTGCAGGTGGGGACCGGGGGCTTGAACCCGGGTCCTTGACATGCGCTTCAGCAGGTGAGCCACAGGTGCTGCATGCCAGGCATTTCTAGATTTGTTCTCTGAATGGAACTTTTCCTTTGAACCCGGCCCAAAAGGAAGATACTTGAAAGCTCAAAAGTATTGGGCATATGAGGAGACAGACTCAAATAATGACAGTTACAAAATGCTGGCACAGGGGGCCTGCAGTAGCGCAGCTGCAGGGGGGTCGCTTCCCAGGCGGTGAAGCAGGTCTGCAGGTGTCTGTCTTTCTCTCCCCCTCTCTGTCTTCCCCTCCTCTCTCCAGTTCTCTCTGTCCTATCCAGCAACAACAGCAATGGCAACAATAAAAACAACAACAACAACAACAAGGGCAACGAAAATGGGGAAAATGGCTTCCAGGACAAGTGGATTCATAGTGCAGGCACCAAGCACCAGCGATAACCCTAGAGGCCAAAAGAAAGAAAGAACAAAAGGAAGGAAGGAAGGAAGGAAGGGAGGAAGGGAGGGAGGGAGGGAGGGAGGGAGGGAGGGAGGAAGGAAGGAAGGAAGGAAGGAAGGAAGGAAGGAAGGAAGGAAGGAAGGAAAAGAAATAAAGGAAAGTGATGCTTCCTGAGGACTAGCCCAAAAGAACAAAATACAGAGCGCTGGCTTTCTAAGGTTTCAGCTGAAATGTCAGATTCATCCGTGGTCCACATCTGTTGACAGGTTACACATTATGTCCTTTTTTTAATTTTCTTTCTAATTCTTCAAGGGGCGAAAGTCAGTCAAGCCATCTCTGTCCCCCTCCCTCTGCGCGCAACGTATTTGCAAAGCCACCTGTTTGCTAAGGCCTCACAATGTCTCCTTCACAAAGTCAGCATTCCAATGGGACAGAGAAAATGTTTTTAAAAGGAGAAACTGATGTGTCTAATGCTGTGTGGAGATATACTTGATTTTAAGGGTCTGGGATCTGTTCTATTAATAAATGTAATACTGGTACAACACAGCACTGTTTTTTTTATTTTTAATCACATAAAGATGTCAGATACCAAGCCTATTTTATCTTCTAATAATGCGTGTCTCCAATAAAAAACAAACCCTGCTTTTACCGGCTTCTTCTGGCAAGTTCTCGGTTTAAATCGTCTCCGAGGCGAACTTGTTCACAGCTGAGGTCTCGGAGGGACCGATGAAGGGCGTGAATCTAGCAAAGGCAAAACACAGTGACCCATTTAGGATTCTGATGAAGTCTTCGATCAAGATCCACAGATAATAAGGACTCAGTTTTTACAGTACTGTCCAAACTTGATAATATTAAGACAAAACAAACATTTCCTTTGAAATGTTTAAAGAAATGAAGTTTTCAAAGGAAATCCATTTTTTTTAATCACATTTTCTATAATATAGTGATGTCACTGTTTTGCTGGGAGTCTTGGAAGAACTCCTCATGCCACTCACTATGCTGAGAAATAAGTTCCCACCTTCACTTGCAAATACATAGTTCTTTTTTGTTTGTTTGTTTTGCCTCCAGGGTTATTTCTGGGACTGGGTGCCTGCACTACGAATCCACTGCTCCTGGAGGCCACTTTTTTCCCCTTGTTGTTGTTGCCATTGAAGTTGTTGTTAGATATGACAGGGAGAAATCAAGAAGAGAGGAAGGGAAGACAGAGGGGGAGAGAAAGATAGACACCTGCAGACCTACTTCACCGCTTGTGAAGTGACCGCCCCGCAGGTGAGGAGTCGTGGGCTCGAACCGGGATCTTTACGTTGGTCCTTACACTTCACATCATGTGTGCTTAACCTGCCGTGCTACTGCCCGATCCCCACTGGCCAATATTTCATGCTTATTGACTACATGGGCTCTGTTACGACTTCTCAACTCTGTCATGATAGCCCCAAAGTTGCCATAAACAAATGGTGGAGCTTGATTCAGCCAGACCACAGCCAACAGTCTGCCAGCACACATGCTACAGAGAAACTTTCGCCCAAGTGCACCAGGGAACATGCGCAAGAATGTTTGCAAGGTAATGTGCTTCTTGTAGCCATAACACACATCTTGGCTCATTACCGTGGGTGTTTGTAGGAACTTATGTGACTACTATCTAGTTCCCATTCTAGATTATAAATTCTGTGGGAAAACTAAGTTTTGGTCCATCGCTGTTTCCAACATAAGCTCTGCCCCTAGCACAGGAGCACAAAACAAACAGAATGTTTAGCTACTGTTCCCAGCTCTAGATTAAGTTATAGAATCCATGCTGGCAAGTTCTGACTACCAACAAAATATAAGGATAGTAACACCAACAAGTAAAAGATCCTACAGATTGTTTTCTGATGGACTTGATTCTGTTATAGCTTTATCTCATGTTGTACTAAGCAATAGTTATACACTGACTGTCTTCATAAACTGAGTCCCCAATCCTAAAATTATCAAAGCAAAGAAACCCAGGTCTACCATACCTTCTACTACTTTTCCAGCTCATTTAGCAACCCCAGACAGTTTTTCAGCTATTGCAAGAAGGTTAAAGAAGCAGAAGAAGAATACTTCAGAAATCTCTAGTGAAGAAAAAAAAAAGGACTAGAATTTCTCTATATATACATTATTTTTATTTTTACGTTATTAAATAGAGACAGAAAAATCGAGAGGGGGAGAGGAGATAAGAAGAAAACAGACAGCTGCAGCCCTGCTTCAGCACTCATGAAGCTCCCCTGCAGGTGGGGACTGGGGACTGAACAGAGGTTCTTGCACATGATGTACGTGTGTGCTCAGCCAGGGGTGCTGTCACCCACCCTCTGGAATTTCTTTTTTAGAAGAAACCGGCTCCTGGTGCTGGAGACGGCACAGCAGGTAGAACATCTGGCCTGTGAGCACGAGGTCCTTAGTTCAATCTCCAGCATGAAGCAGCCAGAGTCATGTGCTGGTTCTCTCTCACACACACAGTAACTAACAAATAGTTTTTAAGGAGGCTGGCTCTAGGTCAGAGAGAAAGCGCACAAGGCAGGATGTGCACCAGCCACGTGTGGCCCAAGTTCAAGTCTCAGCACCACACAGAAGCGCCAGGGCACCAAGGCAAGTTGCTCTGCTGTCTCTCTGTGTGTCCCTCTATCTGAATGACAAAGCCGGCCCCAGCACCAAATATATATATAATGTAGTGGACAAGTAACATTAAAGTGGCTCCATCAATGACTCAACAATTGAAAAAACAGTAATGGACTACTTTGCCATGTCTCTCACCCAGATTCAAGCCTGACCCCCCCCCCCCCCATGGAGGAAGAGGTAGGTGTGTGTGTGTGTGTGTGTGTGTGTGTGTGTGTGTGTGTGTGTGTGTGTGTGTGTGTGTCGGGCTCAAACCTGAATGGCTCACATGGCAAAGCAATGCACTAACCAAGTGAGTTATTTCACCCACTGCTAATTCACTTTCAAATGTTCTAGAAAGTATGATTCTTCCTGACAAAATTCCAAAGAAATGTAGGATGGTGGCTAGTTATTACAGTGAAAACAAGGACATTTGCTGTTCTAAAAAAAAAACAACAACAACAACACAAAAACAGTACAAAATTTCCAAGAAAACTGATAAAACTCCTGGTTAAAACAGTCATAAAATTCAGCCATTAATTTATTACACAGCGATGTAGGAACGACAGACTACAGAGTGGCACAAAGTACCTGGCCCACGCCATCTGTCTCCTGAGCAAAGCGGACACTACCAATTCTGGGCCTGACTCGGTTCAGACCCTGTAGGTCCCCATAGTCCTTCAGAGGTGAGGTGGGTGGGAAACGGTGGCTCTCTTGACAGGAAAAATAAAATAAAACACTGATGAGAACATTTTAAAACCTTACTTGGCACACAGATCACAGACAAGAATATCTGAACATACCCTTAACCCAGACTATTTCCCAGTATTTAACTCTGGCCATAAAATTGGATGACATTGACACTAAGCTCACTGTTACAGCAGATAAAGTGAACAGAAAGAACTTGGAAACAGAATATAACACAAATTCTAATTTACTGTATTTCCAAAGAAGCAGTATTTCTTCATATAGACACAATAAATTGCAAAGGTTTTTTAAAATTTTGTGACTGTATAAAAATATCTTTGTACTGATCAAACAAAATTTTCCAATAAAAAATTAATCCAGAAACTTTATGATGTTTAAAATCAATTTTAAAATATGATTATCACAAGCAAGAACACTAGCACCAGTGCCAGCAACCAATGTTCACTCAGTCTAACTCAGCTCTCTTAACTGCATATTTTTCTAGTCTTTTTTAATTATTATTTTAATTATTTATTTATTTTTTTTGCCTCCAGGGTTATTGCTGGGGCTCGGTGCCCGTACTATGAATCCGCTGCTCCTAGGGGCCCTCTTTCCCATTTTCTTGCATTTATTTTTGTCGTTGTTGTATAGGACAGAGAGAAGGGGAAGGCAGAGAGGGAGGAGAAAGACACCTGCAGACCTGCTTCACTGCCTGTGAAGCGACTCCCCTGCGGGTGGGGAGCCGGGAGCTCAAACCAGGATCCTTGCACAGGTCCTTGTGCCACATTTTCTAGTCTTTTCTACCTTACGCCTTTTCCGTTCAAGTGTGAACCTCAGGACAACAAGAAAGGACAAGCAAGCTTAATTATAAGGAAACTAAGTGGTGTCACCTTTAATCTTGCCATGAAAATCTCCCTGTACCCCAAACCTAAAGCTTGCCTGCTGCTGACACGTGTCATAGGCCATCTCGTAAGCAGACTTAACTGTGAAGCTAGAGCAAGACTTCTAACACAGGAAGCACCCGTGTGGCACATAAGGCTATGTGTATTCTTGTTTTAACTGGTGGGAAACGATCAGGCGCCAAGTTCTGTCAGCTGATACTCTGTAGGAGCTACAGAGTAAGAGAGGAAACAAGTGGCAAAGCTCCACTGGACAAAACTCAGAATAGTCACTGAAAATCTCTGCCACCTGCATGTGCTGACACTTTCTTTCCATTTTTTAATTATTTTTTATTAATATTTATTTTCCCTTTTGTTGCCCTTGTTGTTTTATTATTGTAGTTATTATTGATGTTATTGATGTTCTTGTTGTTGGACAGGACAGAGAGGGGGAGAGAAAGACAGACACCTGCAGACCTGCTTCACCACCTGTGAAGTGACTCCCCTGCAGGTGGGGAGCCAGGGGCTTGAACTGGGATCCTTACGCCGGTCCTTGCACTTTGCACCACGTGAGCACTTAACCCGCTGCACTACCTCCCGATCCCCCTACTTTATTTCTTTATTTTTTTATTTGATAGAAGAAATTGGGAGGGGAAGGAGAGATAGAGAGAGACAGAGAGAAAAAATGATGCCTGCAGCACTGCTTCACCACCTGTGAAGCTTCCCCCCAAAGGTGGGGCCCAGGGTCTTGACCCCAAATTCTTGAACACTTTAACATGTGTACTCAGGCAAGTACACCATAGCCCTCCCCCTTGCTAACAGTTTCTTTGAGTGAGTGTATGTATTTGTTGTATCTCTCCAAAGAATATATATAATACAAACAGCAGGAGTATTTTTGAAAGAAAGAAGTTTTGAAAACATCTTAAGCGTTTACCTGTTACAGTGCCACTGTCAAAGTCACTTGCACTTAGACTTGTGACAGAAATACTTCTCCCTCCTGAGCATCTCAATAAACGTTGGCTCCGCAGTTGACCGATGGATTGTTCCAAGCTTTCTTTTAACTAGGGAATAAAATGAATAGAGATTGATTATCTCTTTTTTCATAGATTCTTACTTATTACTAGTTAACATGACCAGACCCTCATTCTGGCGTAAGTGGTGCCAGGTATTGAACTTGGGACCTCATGCTTCCAGGCCCAAGGATTTATCCACTATACCAAGTCCTGGGCTAAGTACAAATAGTCAAGTCTGTACAAAAGCTATTAATGAAATGCCAGGGTTCACAAAGGACAAGGGAGGGGGAGAAACTGAACTGTATATTAGGGAACACAAAAATAGTAAGCTGATAAAGTTTTTAAAATAATAATCTATCTATTAGAGAGACACAGAGAGAAACTGAGAGAAGGGGAGGCAGAGAGGGAGAAAGAGAGAGACCCCTGCAGCACTGCTTCACCACTTGGGGAGCTTCCCCTCGCAGGTGAGGTCCTGGGACTTGTACTGGGGTTCTTGTGCATAGCATGTGCACTCAACCAGGTGACCACCACTCCGCTCCTCCAGAGAGATAGATATATAGATTTATTGTTTCTTTTTAAATATTTATTTATATATTTGTGGATAGAGATGGAAAGAATTTGCGAGGGAAGAGGAAGACAGGTAAAGAGGGAGACACACACACATAGCACTGTTTCACCACTCATGAAGCTTCCCCCCTGCAGGTGGGGGACCCAGGGCTTGAATCCAGGTCGTTGCACTTTATAATGTGTGCACTGAACCAGGTGTGCCACCACCTGACCCCCTAAGCTAATATATTTTTCAGTTTCTTATTGGTGATATAATATTTGTAAGATAACAAGGATGTAACTGCGCATTGTTCACACCACCAGACCTCTGTGTCCCCATTCCCTCCACTGGAAACTGCAGTCGCTCTCCCAAGAGTACAGAGATAGGCTGACTATTATTCCGTAACTATCCATGTACATGTATATACTTGCCCATTTCTCCCATGGTTCTGCCTTCTCTTCCTTTCAAAGTCACACCTACCACTACTGAGTATCCTTCTCCCCCCACCCACCTTTTTTTTCTTCTTCTTCTTCTTCTTCTTCCTTTTCTCCCTCTCTGGGTCCTAATGGAATTGGAGTTCAGAGCTCTCTAGTCATAATCTTTGTTGTTTTAAGAAGCAAAAAGAGCATCTGTTACTACATATTCCATCATTTAACTACCAGAATGAGGAGACGTCTACTATCTCTGGACCTCCCAGACCAGGCCAAAATGTCTGATTCCTACGTTACTCGTGCTTACAGACACAGCAAGATCAACTCGTAGGAAGGAGAGACTTCTCATCACGTCTAAACATTTCTTTGGGGATCTACATCCCCATGAGACATGAAACTGAGCCGTTATGACACTGACTACTACACTGCATAAAATCAGAACAGCTCAAACATGGATTCAAAAACTTCTGTTTCTAGAAAACCACATGACCGGGGGTCAGGCGGTAGCAATGGGTGAAGCACACATGTCGCAAAGCGCAAAGAACAGCGTAAGGATCCCAGTTCCAGCCCCCAACTCCCCACTGGCAGGGGAGTCACTTCACAGTGAAGCAGGTCTGCAGGTGTCTGTCTTTCTCTGCCCCTCTGTCTTCCCCTCCTCTCTCCATTTCTCTCTGTTCTATGCAACATGACATCAATAACAACAAGAAGAAGAACCACAACAATGATAAAAAACCAATAAGATCAACAAAAGGGGAAAAAAATGGCCTCCAAAAGCATTAGATCCATGGTGCAGGCACCGAGCCCCAGCAATAACCCTGGAGGCAAAAAGAAAAGAGAACCGTGTGACCAGATGCACCACTGTTTGTTAGCACATATAAGAGATTATAATGATCTAAATGGTCTCTTCAGAGTAAGGAATCAGCCCACAAGAAGACAATTCCAGATTATCACACTTTTTGAATCATTTTATTGGAAGAAATAATGGTTTACAGTGTGTCCTAGAACCCCACTTCCCCAGAGCCCTGCCCCACTAGGGAAAGAGAGAGGCAGGCTGGGAGTGTGGATCCACCTGCCAACACCCATGTTCAGCGGGGAAGCAATTAGAGAAGCCAGACCTTCCACCTTCTGCATCCCACAGTGACCCTGGGTCCATGCTCCCAGAGGGCTAGAGAGTGGGAAAGCTGTCAGGGGAGGGGGTGGGGTACGGAGTTCCGGTGGTGGGAACTATGTGGAATTGTACCCTCTTATCCTATGGTCTTGTCAATATTTCTATTTTATAAAATTTAAAAAAATTTAAAAGTAAAATAATAATAATGGGGGGGGGGGCCCGAGAGGTGGCGCACCTGGGTAAGTGCACGTTATAGTGCACAAGGACCTGGGTTCGAGCACCTGGGCCCCACCTGCACAGGGAAAGCTTGAGGAGCAGTGAAGCAGTGCTGTAGGTGTCTCTCTATCACTCTCCATCTCTATCTTGATTTCTGACTGTCTCTATCCAACAAATAGACTTAAGATAATAAAAAGGTAATAATTTTTTTAAAAAGAGACTTTAAAAAAAGGGAAAAAGAAATAATGGTTTATAAAACAATTGTACAAGTGTAAGTACAGATTTCTATCTCCCTGGAATAAAATCTTAAGACATGAGACACGAAGAACTTAATTTGTAAGATCTAGACTATGCTAACAAAAAAGAAAATACTATAAATAATAGATTACTAATTTCCTCTTGGTAGCTACCAAATAAATGAAACAAAAAACAGAACAAAATGGGGAGAGATCTGGAAATAACCCAAATGCCTGAGGGCAGGTGGAGCGATAAGGAAGCTGTGGTCTGTACACACAGTGGAATACCATTCAGCCGTAAGAAGAGATGACATCTTCCCCTTTGTCATAACATGGAAGGGAACTGAAGATCACACTGAGGGAATTAAGACAGAAAGAGAAGAGCAAGTACCAGATGATCTCACTCCATGCATCAGATTTAAGAAACAAAGCAAGAAAGAATATACACGCTGGAATATTAATAAATAGTCTATTTTAGCAGATTCCGTGAATCAAAAGCGGGTGGTAGAAGGAAGTTGAGAGGGAGCTAGTGTCCCTCACTGGAAGAAGGTGACACTTTGGGCAGTGGTGAAGTACAATGACACCTATTTGGGGGCAATGTGGAGCTGTACCCATGTGACAACAGTCTTGTAAAAACAAAGCAGGCAGAACTTAGAAGACCAGGAGAGAGCTCAACACAAGGGAGCATCATGCAAAAAGGAAGCTTTCAGGCTGGGAGAAAGCATAATGGTTCTGCAAAAACCTTTCATACCTAGGCTCTGAGGTCTCAGGTTCAATCCCCAGCAATCTCTCTCTCTCTCTCTCTCTCTCTCTCTCTCTCTCTCTCTCTCTTTCTTATAAGCAAGTAAATAAATAAAATTTAAAAAAAAAAAGGAAACTTTCATGAACAGTGAAGTGGTATAGGTCTTATCTCTCTTTTTTCCTCTCCCAGGCTCTCTCCTCCTATCTGAGAACAAAAAAAGAGTCCAGCAGAAATGGTGAAGTCATGCAGGGGACAGCCCCAGTGAAGACCTGGTAGACCACAACAAAACAGAATCAAACTGCAATTTTCCAGTGACTTACTGACTTCCAGATACTTACTCCCTAGCATTAAGTTATCATAAACAAGTGTGAATGGTTCTTAACCACAGGGCAATTAGTGATGCTCATGCAGAGAGAAAGTGACCCCTACCCTCAAGGTTGAGCTATTATGAGTGGCTTGTGCCTGGCTCCAGCCCACTAGCATTATCCGGGATAATGCTAGTGGGTTTTTATTCTCAGTATAATAACTGAGAATAAAAACCCAGATTTTATTATTTAACATTCAAATTCTTCCGAAGTTCATGTGCCAGATGGTAACATACTATTATTCCCAAAAGGAAATTCCAATCAGAGTACTTAATTAGAAGAAAAATTATGTCTTAAAGTAAGTCTCTGAGCTCTGACTTGAAATATCTACATGTTAACCAATCTTTTTCTTAAAAGAAGAACTTATTAAATCTGCTAATTTGAATCAAGAAGTATATTTTTGTTTTACACTGAATATCAACTTCTTTCATTTCTTACCTGTTAAAGTTCAAATTTCAACTGCATAAGGAATTAACTTTTTATGTTGAAGAATCTTTTTGTGTTTTATTTGCTTGTTTGTTTACTAGAGAAATAATGATCTGCAAATGGGTTGTCTTCACTTAAATACAACTTCCAACCTTTCCATGATAGGTGTTGGCAGATCGCACCCACCACCAACCTAAGTCCTCGCCCATGGTGCACTGAGTCTCCAATACCCTCTACTCCATCCCCTACCCCCAGGGACCCCACCCTTCGCCTTACTGTAACAGATCATGTCTAGTGTAAGTTTTCCTCCCTTTCCTTGTTTCTTAAGATCAACCTGTAAATGAGTTAATCCTGTATAGTCTTTTCATTTTCACAATGTAACAACAACAACAACAACAACAACAACAAAAAGACCCTGTCCTCTCATGGGTAAGAATGTATGGTTCTAGAATTAATCCAACCCTAAGTTCATTAACTGGAGTACAGTGAGTTTCAAATTTTCAGAGTAAGCTTCAGGATGAAAACTTTCCCCATAAATGCTCTTAGTTCGCCCAAGAATTTCTCAGTATAAGAAATAATGTAGAAGGGTAGGATCTGAAAGTCATGAAGTGCTTAGAGTCTGAAGACTAAGCATGGCTCATGAAATACAAGAAAAGTCATTGCCAATCCAAGGCTATTATTCAAGACAAGGAAAACAGATGCTGGCGTAAGCCATTTGTAGAACCCACCACATAATTTCCTGGCAGGTAGGACTGACTTCAGCAATCTGTCAGTGCCTGTCCTGATTCACGACCAGATTTCTTCTACAGGTCTACAGGTCTTCGGCCTAACACTCATTATGAACACTGTACCAGGTGTCAAGCTAATGGCTCATGCATAGAGCAGATGTTCATGTTCCCGTCGAGCTAACTGGCAGGGTCCGAGTGGTGGGCACCTGACAGAGCACACAGCTACCATCCACAAGGACCAAGGTTTAAGCCCTAGGCCTCACCTGCAGAGAGGAAGCTTCACGAGTGGTGAATCAATGCTGCAATATCTCTCTTTCTCTCTTCCTTTCTATCTCCCCCTTCTCTACTAATTTCTGTCTGTCTCTATCCAATAAAAAATAAATAAGCTAGTTGGCAATCCACCCAAAAATGTAAACTAAAATACAAAATAGTGAAGTGGACTGATAAAAGACTGGTCCCAGGAGTTGTCTCCTTTATCTCCTTCTTCTCAACAATCACCTGTCAAAAACAGTAAGTAAGAAAAAACGCAAGCAAATGTAAATGTCCTCACGTGTTCTATGGTGCCAGCATGCCCGTTACTATATTCTCGATACTGTCCAAGCATCTGATCTACTTGTCGCAGGTTTCGGCTGGTATCCTTATAAAAGAAAATAGAATCTATTAGGTTCTCCAAGCATGTCTATCATTGTTAAGTCACATGCCAATACACATCAAATACCTCAGTTCATAATAACACTACTGAGAATCGCTGATCCATTAGCATCTTATTCTCATGAAACACAATTTTAACCCTTATCCAAAGGTCCATAAAAAGCCAGCAAGGAGGGGTCGGGTGGTGGCGCAGTGGGTTAAGCACATGTGGCGCAAAGCACAAGGACCGGCGTAAGGATCCCGGTTCAAGCCCCCGGCTCCCCACCTGCAGGAGAGTCGCTTCACAGGCAGTGAAGCAGGTCTGCAGGTGTCTGCCTTTCTCTCCCCCTCTCTGTCTTCCCCTCCTCTCTCCATTTCTCTCTGTCCTATCCAACAACGAACAACATCAACAATGGCAACAATAATAACCACAACGAGGCTACAACAACAAGGGCAACAAAAGGGGAAAAAAAAATGCCCTCCAGGAATGGTGGATTCATGGTGCAGGCACCAAGCCCAGCAGTAACCCTGGAGGAGAAAAAAAAAAAAAAGCCAGCAAGGAGACTACAAAGTGAAAAGGATCATCATCATCAATCTATCTGCCTCAACTAATTCACAACCTTTTTACAGGAAAGGTATGATTAAAGAACAATCTAGTGAACTGTAGACAAGAAAAGCATATCACTTATTTCATTTCAAAGAACTGTATTAGAACAATTGAGTAAAAAACAAACAAAAACCTTAAACCTACAGAATTAAGCAACCGATACAGTTCTACTCATGGCAAAAAAAGATTGCCACCCAAATATGTTTAATTTCCTTCCAATACAAATGCCTTCTTCTTTTTTTTTTAATATTTATTTTATTTATTCCCTTTTGTTGCCCTTGTTGTTTTATTGTTGTAGTTATTATTGTTGTTGTTGGATAGGACAAAGAGAAATGGAGAGAGGAGGGGAAGACAGAGAGGAGGAGAGAAAGACAGACACCTGCAGACCTGCTTCACCGCCTGTGAAGCGACTCCCCTGCAGGTGGGGAGCCGGGGTTTGAACTAGGATCCTTATGCCGGTCCTTGTGCTTTGCGCCACCTGCGCTTAACCCGCTGCGCTACAGCCCGACTCCCTACAAATGCTTTCTAATGTGTCTCCTGAGGTGGGAAAGTATAAGAATCTGTACTCCAAAAATTCATTGTTAGGTTAGTTTAAATAAATTTAAGAAAACAGCCTTCTCAGTTGTAAATCAGTGCGACACAGGAATTACTTTACCCCAGTAATTCTCCTCTTCCTAGCTAAGCACAGTAGAACCCACAGCAGTGGCTGTGTTTTGTTAGCCAAAGGAAAAGCAACAGAGTAATAAGTAAAGGCGAAAGAAACCGCTTCTTGGTTCTTTTTATTTTCCCTGGTGTGATTATGCTACGCCCCACACGTCTTGTTTTCTTATCTTTTCTCTGACAAGGTTATAAGCTGTCAGCACTCAGACTTCCAAACACTGGGCATGTGTAGTCTCTAAGCTCCAACAGCGTCTCCATACTAAGCCTCCGTGGGCGATCTGCCAGAGCAGAATAGGGGCATCTTCCTAAAGGCACATGTGCAAGGAGCCAAGTCGGGGTACCTGCTGGGGTTCACGCCCTTAACACTTTCTGATTGTTTTTTGATTGTTTAGTTTTCGATAGAGACAGAGAGAACTTAAAAGAGAAGACGGAAGTAGGCACCTGCAGCACCACCTCACCACTTTCCCCGCACAGTGACGCGTGCGCTCTACCGGCTGCACCATCGCCCGTCCCCGGACGGTTTGTTTGGAAGCCCTGCCTTGACCAAAGCACTTCCCCAGCGGCCATGTATTTCAAGAATCTGTACCAGCTGTGTGGCAGGCGGATCGCAGCCTCCGGTGACACCCAGACCCTGACCCCCACAGCCTGTCTGACAGGGACTTCCTGGGTTTTACTAGAGGAAGAACCTCTGTGTATGACATAAGCACCCTGACTTTACCAGGCGGACTCGGTCATCACAAGCATCGCTGAAAGTAGATGCAGGAAGCAGAGTGATACTGTAGTCGGACTCAACCACACTCGCTGACCACAAGGCAAGAAACGTGGGCAGCTCTGCCTCAGGCCTAGAGAAAGAAAGCTCTACGGATACCTCAGTTCTAGTCTGACTCTGACCCACAGAACTGTGAAAGCAGGGGTCGGGTGGTGGCGCAACTGGTTGAGCGCACATGTGACAGCGCGCAAGGACCCGGGTTCAAGACCCCGGCCCCCACCTGCAGAGGGAAAGCTTTGCGAGTGATGAAGCACCGTTGCAGGTGTCTCTCTGTCTCTCTTCCTCTCTAACATCCCCTTCCTACTCAATCTCCGGCTGTCTCTACCCAATGAATAAATGAAGATAAACAATATTTTTTAAATTATCAAATTCTTAAAAAAATGAACTGTGGAGGAGTTAAGAGCAAGGGGTGCAAAGCGCAAGGACCGGTGTAAGGATCCCGGTTCGAGCCCCCAGCTCCCCACCTGCATAGGGAGTCGTTTCACAAGCAGTGAAGCAGGTCTGCAGGTGTCTGTCTTTCTCTTCCCTGTCTTCCCTGCCTCTCTCCATTTCTCTCTGTCCTATCCAACAACGATGACATCAATAACAATAATAACTACAACAATAAAACAACAAAGGCACACAGGGAATAAATAAATATTTATTTTAAAAAACTGTGAAAACATTAATGTCTATTATTTCAAGACAGTAATCTGTTATAGTAGCAAAAATACTAATACACCGACCAAAACTGTTTTTCAACTTACACTGCAGAAAACCTGTTTGACACAGCCCCTGTCCCACCGACCTGTAAAGTACTGGTTATAGTATTGACCTTCTCGGTGACATCTACTGTAGGATGAGCTGGAGTTCCCGTGTACTTTGTTGACCTGGCAGCCCATCGACTCAGTCGGTTTCCAGAGCGGAAGTTGTCTGAATCACTGGAGGATGCAGCCATTGATGTATACAAATCCTTAAAGACAAGCCCAGGTCAGGGTCAATAAAATGGCAAAGTGCACAGAAAGGAGATGAACGAGCAATAGTTCTTGGTCCTCTAAATACTGGTACGTGACACCATGTCTACACACATAGCTGGACAACAGGTCCTCTAAATACTGGTACGTGACGCCATGTCTACACACATAGCTGGACAACAGGTCCTCTAAATACTGGTACGTGATGCCATGTCTACACACATAGCCGGACAACAATTCACACCTCCACAATTCTCAATTGTGTTTTGCTTGGCTTAGTGTTTGCTTCAGAGGAACTCCTCAGATACAATTTTAGTCACGCTTGTAACTCCAGATAACGTTAGTCCCTTGGCTTTGTGCACTACTACAAAATATTTGAAGCACTTTCATACCAAGTGTCTCACCTCATCCTGCCAATATGATAAAGTAGATGGGGCAGACAGATTCGAGTCTCTATGTCTGCAATCAACAAAAACACAGATATTATCTAAGGCCTAATCTTCCTGAAATCTACATATTTTTGCTATAGTAGATAAAATGAATTTTAGAGATTTTCTTTTAAAAAGGGAAGCAAGGGGGCCACACGGTAGCGCAGTGGATTAAGTGCACCTGTGCTTCACCTTGTGAAGCACAAGGACCAGTGTAAGGATCCCGGTTCGAGCCCCCGGCTCCCCACCTGCAGGGGGGTCGCTTCACAAGCTGTGAAGCAGGTCTGCAGGTGTCTGTTTTTCTCTCCCCCGTCTTCCCCTCCTCTCTCGATTTCTCTGTCCTATCCAACAATAATAACAACAAGAATAATAAACAACAAGGGCAACAAAAGGGAAAAATAGCCTCCAGGAGCAGTGGATTTGTAGTGCAGGCCCCGAGCCCCAGCAATAACACTGGAGGCAAAAAAAACCAAAAAAGACATTTTCTGCTTGATAGATATGATTAATTTTATTTCTCCTCTTCCCCTTCTTTTTCTCAATCTTCATATTCTGGAGGCAAAAAAAGGCATTTTCTGCTTGATAGATATGATTATTTTTACTTCTCCTCTCCCCCTTCTTTTTCTCAGTCTTCCTATTTCTTTCTTTCCCTGCTCTTTTGATTTACGTTGTTGTAGCTCTCCTTAGTCCAGTATAAGAAAGAACCAAAATATGCTTTCTTGTGATTGTTGATATGCCCATTTGTAAGTGGCTCCACTTACGGTTAAGCAAAAGAGAGGTTTACTCATAAAATCTCTGTGAATGTGAGAAGTCTAGCTAGGAAAATAGGCAAAAGTCCAAAGTCTAAAACTACGGTACCCAAGATCACCACGTGAAGAGACCAGGGTCAATCTGGAGCCACGGCAAGTGGAGAGTGGCAGAATGAGGGAGATCCGGTCAAGAGAGGGAGCTGCTGCACGTCAGTGCTTACATGCACCCCCTTGTCAGTGGCTCTGCCTCAGGCTGACGTCACTCGTATGCTAATTGTCCCAAATTCCCATTGCACTCACAACATATTCTCAGTACTGTTTTACCATACCTGTGGCTGCTCATTCAAGGGAAGCCTCTCCTCTCTGTACGTACCATAGATATCATCCTTGGAGAACAAAGGACGTGTGCACACATGTTATACAGATGTTCATGTATGTATATTTATGTACACACATATGTATGTATCTATTATCCAAAAAAATCCATTACAGAATAGTAGCAGTAAGAAATCAGAAAAAAAAAAAGCAAAAACAATGAAATTAGGCTACTATATGGCAGTTTAAAAAGACAGCACAGGATTTTATATGCTAACAGATAAGTAATAGAACATTATAAAAAAGAAAGCGGGGCCAGGTGGTAGTGCACCTGGTTGGGCGCACATGTTACAGTGCGCAAGGACCCACATTCAAGCCCTGGTCCCCACCTGCAGGGGGAAGACTTTATAAGTGGTGAGGCAGGGCTGCAGGTGTCTCTCTGTCTCTCCCTCTGTATCACTCCCTTCCCTCTCAATTTCTAGCTGTCTCTAGCCAATAAATAAATAAAAGTAATAAAAGAAAGAGAGCAGCTATTCAAAACAAAGAAAAATATTTAAAAAGAAGAAGAAAAAAGAGAGAAAGCTAGAAATTATGTGAATGTACTGGAAGCTTTTCGTACTAGAATCAACTCAGTGTATGATCATGTGACTAACAGTGACTTTGTTCTATCTATCACATTGTTTTATACGAACCCCAGACACGACACGTCACGTCACGTCACGTCACGTCACGTCACGGCTGCAGCTGAGAATCTGTGGCTGAGATTTATCCTATCAGGTCCCTCAGCTCTAGAAGTCTTTGATTCTGAAAGCTGCGTGCAGTCTAGACCTTAGACACAGACTGGGCGGCCCAAGGCAGCCCGTTTGTGAAAGTGCCCTTTTTCAAGATGCAACACAAAATCAGTTGTCTGGTTTAAGTGTCTGTCAAATCGACATTGCAAAAGATGGTGTTTTAACACTCTTCTAGTGCTATCTGTCACAAGTCATATTGAACACTTTATAGAAATCACACAGTATGACCATGTCTCACCTCAGTAATAAGAAACATTAGGTCCTGAACTAAACGGAAAACTGAATAATATGGTCACTAATTGGGAGGCCGGTAGAGGGTGTGTGTGGCGCCCTCACTAGGGGGCTTCAGGCACAGAGCGCCCATCTGCAGAGGGGAGGGTCACAGCAGTGCTGCCGAGCTACAGGTGTCTCGTGTCTCTCCTTCTCTCTTTCTTTCTGCAGGTCTGTCTTTGACCTCGATCAAAAGAGAAATAAAAAGGAGGAAAATGACCACCAGGAACAGTGGGGTTATCCTGGCACTGAGCCCCAGTGATAACCCTAGTGGCAAAAACTAGATTTAAAATAAACAAAAAATAAGTAATTAAAATAATAGATGATTCCACCACGCTTGTCCATGTTGTCTTTTTTTTCATGCAAATAGAAAATTAGAGAAATAGAGAGATACAGGAAAAGAAGATGGGAGAGAGGAGGGAAGAGGGCTGGGTGGTGGCACACCTGGTTGGAAGCACACGTTACAATGCGCAAGATTCAAACCAGGTCCAGGCCCCCAGCCCCCAACTGCGCGGGGGAGGCTTCAAGAGTGCTGAGGCAGTACTACATGCCTCTCTCCTTCTCGCTCCCTCCTTATCTCTCCTCCTCTTAATTCCTCTGTCCTATCGAATTAAAATAAATAAAATAGTTGTTTTTTTTTTAAGGAGAAGAAAAAGAAAGAAGACACCATAGCACAGGCCGTGAAGCAGGTCTGCAGGGGTCTGTCTGTCTCTCCCCCTCTGTCTTCCCCTCCTCTCTCCATTTCTCTCTGTCCTATCCAACAAGGACGACATCAACAACCACAACAATAATAACTGTAATAATAAAACAAGGGCAACAAAAGGAAATAAATAAATATTTAGAAAATGAAGAAAGAATATAAATGCACATATATTTATATAGACACACATAATCATCACAGAGATCTAGGAGACTAGGCTCTTATACTTCTGTTTTCTTTTTCTTTTTTTTTTTTTCTTTTCCTCTTACACTTTTCTAACAGAAACATTTGCATCACCTCTGCTAAGGGATCTGGCTTGCTCACCCCCTGACACTGGTAAGCTGAATCTCTAGTTTGGTCATCTGAATTTTTCTGACACTATACACAGCCATCCAATTCCTTGATTACTCTGCATGTTAAAAAAAAAAAAAAAAAAAGAGTTTCTTGCCCTCCAAAGTGTATTTGTTGACAGGCTCTTTCCTACTACAGATATGCAAATAAAAAAACCAAAAAGTGTTCTCTCAGAAACCAGGGAGGAATTGTACTTACAAAGCACACCTGGGAAACTCCGTGCTGTTCTCCTCTGAGCTCAGTGCTCTTCTGAGGCACATACGTCTGCCTCCTATCATTTCTTCATGAGGTGCAGGGCAAAAGGCCTAGGCAAGGAGATGATCTCTGCTTGTCCCTACACTTTTTCCAAGCCACCTACAAGGAAAACAAGGGAGTAAAACACACCTACAGCCTTAAATACTTTTAAGGAATAAAACATAAAAGGAAGCCACCCCCTCCCCTGTGCGGCCGATAGCATAACAGGAACAGAGAAGAGGCCTCTTGGATCATGCAAAAGCCCCACTGGCCTCACAGGAAGCCAGCACACCCCTGCTGCTGGCTCACCACATGGGCTGGCTTCATCCAGTGGCCCACGTCAGCCAAAACCACTATCCCGAGCATGTAGACAGCAGGTCAAGAAAGTAATGAACTCCAAGCTAACACTCTTTTAGATAGAGAGACATACAGACAGATAGAACAGAGAGAGGGAAAGGGAAGATAGAGTGGGGAAGTGAGAAAGACAGACACCTACAGACCTGCTTCACCACTTGCAGGTGGGGCACAGGGGTTCGAACCTGGATCCTTGAGCAGGTCCTTGCTCTTCATACTTTGTGCACTTAACCCAGTGTGCCTGCCCCCCTCCCCTGCCAGCTAACACTTCTAATAGGGATATTTCTAAAGCTGCGCACACCTCCCACATTTAGTATTAGTATTAAGCGAGAGTAAAATGTCTTAACAATATTTCTAATTCTTTGTGCCCGTTTCAAAACAGCCTGTAAAAATTAATAGAAAGTTGAACAGAAAAGGGCCATGCTCACATGAACAGTAAGTCTGGGAATAGGACCGTAGCTGACTGGGGGGGGGGGGGGAGGGGGGGATAATTCTGGAAAAATTAATCAGAAGAAACCGTCGTCCAGAGATAGTTCAAAGTGTCCAAAGCTATGAAATGACTAAAGAGCAAGTTGAGAGGACAGAGCACACACTTCACTTTTCTAAGAATGCGACAGTCTGTGAGATGAGTCACAGAAACGGCCACGTTTCTCTGTGACAGTGTGAGACCGGCACCAGCCTTTGCACCACCTCTTTGTGCTGTCTGATACAACAGCCACTAACTGCAGTGGCTGCTGAGTTCTTAGAATCTGACCAGCTCAGAATGACTTCTGCCTTAAGTGTAAATCAAATGCCAGACTCTGAACAATTATGCCAGATATTTTTTCAATGTGAAAAGCTATAATATCGGCCCAGTGGTTTCAAGCTGACGACATGTTGAGATGATAGGTATTTGGATGCAGTGTGCTGAATCAATAATTAAAATTAATCAATAGTTAAAATTCATTGGTGCATTGCCCAAAGTAAAAGACTCTGGGGAGGAGGGGTAGGGCTCAGGTCCTGAATGCCACGCCTGAGGAGGGCTTAGTGGGGGTTGAATTGTTATGTGGAAAACTGAGTATGTTACATATGTACACACTATTGTGTTTTACTGTCGACTGTAAATCATTAATACCCCAATAAAGAAATTTTTAAAAATAGTTAAAATTCATTTTAGCAATTTTTTTTTTTTTTACTTCCTTAATCTAGGCACTAGCAAACTTTAAACTGACGTGTGGACTTACAACCATATCACCTCTTATCCGGTGGCGCCAAGTTGAGGGGCATGTCACAGCGCCTAAGGTCTTGGGTTCCAGCCCCACTCTCTCCCACCCCACCTGCGGAGGAAGCTTCATGGGCAGTGAAACAAGGCAGCAGGTGTCCCTCTCCTGCTCTCCCTCCCTCTGTGTCTCTTCCTTCCCTTTTGATTTCTATCTCCATCCACAAATAAAACTTTTGAAAAGTTGTATTAGTCATTGATCATTTGCTTTCGCAACCTGGAGACTTAATAAATGTGGAGCATATTTGATGCACTAGGCCTGGCCCGGGCTGGCTGCCGTGACATTACGTACAGCCAGCCGAGTCTGCTGCACAAGACTGCAGAAGGGGCCAGCTTGGTCAAGGCGGCCGGGCCTGGGACCCGTGGACACAGGCTTCCAGCAGCTGGACCAGTGGACACTGTCCAGCCGGCACAGGACTCGCAGGGCACCCGCGCTGAGCCTCGTGGCTGCACAAACGTCCAGTGTCCCGGCTGGCGGCAAAGGCCAGGGTTCGCGCCTGGACGGAGCCTGGACGGAGCCTGGATGGAGCCTGGACGGAGGCTGGATGGAGGCTGGATGGAGCCTGCCTGTCGCCTGCCTGTCGCCTGCCTGTCGCCTCTCCTGAGCCTGCCCGGAGCCTGGATGGAGGCTGGATGGAGCCTGCCTGGAGCCTGCCTGTCGCCTGCCTGTCGCCTGGACGGAGCCTGGACGGAGGCTGGACGGAGGCTGGACGGAGGCTGGATGGAGCCTGCCTGTCGCCTGCCTGTCGCCTCTCCTAAGCCTGGATGGAGGCTGGATGGAGCCTGCCTGTCGCCTGCCTGTCGCCTGCCTGTCGCCTGCCTGTCGCCTCTCCTGAGCCTGGATGGAGGCTGGATGGAGCCTGGATGGAGCCTGCCTGTCGCCTGCCTGTCGCCTGCCTGGAGCCTGGATGGATCCTGGCCGGGACACCCTGCGCCAGCCCCAGCGGCTCAGGCCAAGCACCCATGGGTGCACCCGATCCTCCCCGCGGCTCCGCTGTCCCCAAAGCTGGGCGAGGGGATCGGGGCCCAAAGCAGGCAGGGAGGCGCTGCAGAATGGTCAGAGGGGAGGCTGGGGTACCTACCCGAGACAGAGGAGAACCCAGGTCTTTAACGCCGGATCATCGCCGAGGCCTCACCCGGCTCCCGCAGCCACCCGAGACCCAGAAGGTGCCACTGACCAGACGCCGCTGTGCAACCGACTCTGCACTGCCCGGACTCGCAGCTATGGCAACTTGAACCTGCCGCCCAGCTGCTGCGTGTACAGGACCCCGCTGGCGGCGCTTGGCCTGATGGGAGCTGTAGTCCACCTCCTCGCCGTCAGCCGCGGGAGAAGAGCCGTGCGAACTACAAGTCCCAGCAGCCCGTGCGGCTGGCCTAGCATGACACGCCCGGAAAAAGAGATCTCTGCCCTGCAGCCCGGCGCTGCGCGCTCCAGCCTGGAAGCTGTTTGGGGAGCCAGCCGGAAGCTCTAGGTAAAGAGTTAGCGAGCCCTTCGGCCCCGATTGTGATTTAATGAGCACAGCCTAAGCTGTTTGCTTTGTTTCTTGATTTGTATTTATTTTGGGTAGAGAAAAAGAAATTGAGAGTGGGGGCCGGCTGATGGCGCGCCTGGTTGAGCGCACATGTTGCAGTGCACCAGGACCGGGTTCGAGCCCCCAGCCCTCACTGCAGGGGAAGCTTTGTTAGTGGTGAAGCAGGGCTGCAGGTGTCCGTCTCTCTGCTGCCCCCCCTTCCCTATAGATTTCCTGCTTTCTCTATCCGATAAAGATAATAATAATAAAAATAAATCAAGAGAAATTGAGAGGGGAAAGGGGAGAGAGAGAACCCAACAGATGATGAAGCGGCCTTCCCTCCCAATTTCTCTGTCCTGTGGAATAAAATGGAGAGAAAAGGCAGAGTAGTTACAGCAGCAACAATCATTACAGTCCTGTTACTCCTCTGGGAAACAGAGAAGCCTGGTTTCCAGCAATGAAGTAAAAATACCCTCATTACCAGAACTCAGTGTCCATGTTTCAAAGAGACATCACTTGGATCTGGAAGTTAAGCAGAGTGGAATCGCAGCCAAACCCGGCAGACCCGGAACCCAGGACTGGCCTGAGCGCTCCTAATTCATTCCTAATTCATTTGGAAGAAACTCCAAATAGAACTGGAGGCTGTCACTGCATGGCTGCCTGCCTTCAGCTCGGTGACGTGTTGCTCCTCTTAGAACATGGAGACAAGTTCCACTTCGAGCAATCAAGGTCATGGATGTTGGGGCAGGAATTCACAACAGGGACACAAATTTGAAAGAAAAAAAAAAAAAAACGTAGGAAGTCGAAGTCCAATCAGTGACCCGGAATCTCATTTCCTTTTGTTCTGTCAACAGGACAATATTGATGGTTTCCTCCACGAGGCTAAAATCAATGTTTATTTTCTTGTGGAAGCTTCCTGGGCTGCTTCGGGAAGAGTTAGATCACACTAGACATCACAGAGCCTTGCAGTGTAATTATCCAGTTTCCATTAGATAGCTTCGTTTAGACTCGAAGCCATTTAAAGGCAGAGGTCTAACTTTTAAAAAATCTTTCTCTCTTCTTAGTACCTGCTCACATCCCTATTTCCCATCCACCACCACCACCACCCCCCCCCCCCCCACACACACACACACAATCAAAAACAGTTAAAATACAAATCTGAAATAGCAGCATCATTCAAGAAATGTTCCCTAACCAGCTCGGTGCTGCTCCCCAGGAGAGCAGCAGAGAGCCCTGCCTGCCTGCCTGCCTGCCGTGGACCAGGGCAGCCGCAAACCACCACAGGGCCGGGCGGCGCCTGGGTTTGCGCACAGATCACCCAGGGCAAGCACCTGGGTTCGAGAATCCCATCCCACCGCATAAGGGGGCACATTGGAAGTGGAGAAGCCCTGCTACGGGCGTCTATCTTTCTCTCTCCCACTGTTACGCTCTACCTCGTGTTCAGTTTTTTCTTTATGGAATAAAAGAATTTGAAAGTTCCCCACCAAAAACAAACAAAGGCAATAGTGCATGGGATTTAGTGCACGTGGAACGAAGCTCAAGGACCCGCGTAAGAAGCCCAGTTCGAGCCCTCAGCTTCCCACCCGCGGGGCCCTCTTCACAGGTGTTGAGGAGGTCTGCAGGTGCCTCTCACTGTATGGCCCTGTGTGTGTCTTCCTCTCCTCTCTTGACTTCTCTCTGTTCTGACAGCAACAGCAACAGCAGCAATGATAAGCAATAAGGACAGCAAAGGAAAAAAAAAAAAAAAAACAGCCTCCAGGAGGAGTGGATTCATAGCGCAGGCCCTGAGCCTCAGCGATAACCCTGGAGGCAAAAAAATAAATAAAAATGAAAATGAAAAATAAACCAAGAAAAAATAGTAATCATAGTTGAGAAGATTATCAGAATAGTCATTACAATGGGAGGTACACTACCACCACACATGCTGCTGAAGAAGCTGAGTTTCCAGATTTGGGAGGTAGCACAGGGGGTTAAGTGCAGGTGGTGCAAAGCGCAAGGACCGGCTTAATGATCCCGGTTCGAGCCCCCGGCTACCCACCTACAGGGAATTGCTTCACAGGCAGTGAAGCAGGTCTGCAGGCGTCTCTCTCTCTCCCTCTCTGTCTTCCCCTCTTCTCTTCATTTCTCTCTGTGCTATCCAACAACGACGACAACAACAACAATAATAACTACAACAATAAAACAAGGGCAACAAAAGGAAATAAATAAATAAATAAATATTAAAAAATGAAGAAGCTGAATTTCTCGGGCAAGGCGGTGGTGGTGTACCTGGTTAAGTGCACATACAACAGCATGTTAGGGCTCTGGTTGAAATGCCTGGGTCCCACCTCCAGGGGGAAAGTGTCAGAAGCAGTGAAGCTGGGCTGTAGGTGTCTATCTCTGTTTCCCTCTGTATCTCCCCCTCTACTGCCAATGTCTTTCTCTGTAGTCAGTAAATAAAATATCTTTCAAAGTCTCAAAGTCAGAATTTCTATGTATCGCAGAAGAGCAGGAAGAGGCAACGTCACATCCTTGCTGTATGTGTATCTGAAACGTTCCCTCTGTTGAACGGGTAGTGTCTTCTGTCAGATGCAGAATGAGGGTGTAGTACCAAAGCATCACGACTGATTGATTCTCAACAGTGAGAAGCCCCAGGGCGACCTGTACGCAGCCCCCAACCATTCACTGTGACTTGGTGTCCCTTCCCGGTTCTAGTGTGTAGTCCCTTTCCAATGTGCTGAGATCACCTGTCGGGAAATAGAAAATAAAGCCACACCCATGCACAGAAGTCCATGTTACAGCAGCAAACATGTGAGCTGAGTGGAGGATACTGTCGGAAAAGCGCTCTAGGGAAAGTTACTCTGCAGGTGGGGGGTGGGGGGTGGGGGGAAGGCTTAAGCTCACAGTGGATTCAGAAGTCAGGCTTTAGACCCCTGCCAGGCAGGAAAAGCAAGAGTGAACTTACTGCCACCTACGGAGACTTCCACGGATGACAGACGTGTCAGCATTTCCACTCCCACATTGGACCTTGAAGAAAATCAGGACTGAAAACTCAGTCTGTCTGTCTGAGATCTACGCATGCAGTAAAGTTTTCAGTCATCTCTGGCTCATGATTGCTGGAACCTTTGAAATTTTCTGTATGTAAACAGCATCACCATTGCACTCTTATCCTCGTTCCACCCTGCCTAGCAAGCACGCTTCCCTGCTGTCAGACTAGCTGTCTGACTGTGCTCGATTCCTGCCTACAGCCCATGTCCCCTGGGATTGTGGACTTTTAGGAACTGACTGGCCAGTCTTGTCCCACCTCAGTCAAAGTCATGGAATTTCATTTTTGACTCCTGTGAGCCTCAAATGGGGCTGACAGTTTATCATCTGTCGTGTGCAATGTAGCCGAGTCACTTGCCCGAGTGGGATTGCAAAGTATACGACTGAGCGGCGCGTTGTGGAGGTCTCACACTGTCCCCACCTCCAGAGTTCTGAGTTCTTTACCCTGACAGCCAGTCACAGTGACAGAGCTCTCGCTCCTCCTCAGGGTTGCTGGCATGTCCAGCTTGGTCGTTTTGTATTGGGAAATGGAACACCTGCCCGGTGTGCTATAGGCTACGCAAAGTCTAAGCAACGGGCAGAAAGCACCTACTAATGGGTGCGGGTGGAGATTTTTCCTTTCCTTTTGACATCCTTTTTTTTGAGTTGAGAAATGAATAGGGTAGCCGGGTTCCTTTTCAGTGGATGTGTGAAGTTTCTTAGGTGAGTTGTTCAGCTTTTTCACAGGAAATGGAGACTCGGTCTGTGACCTCTGTCAGGAGGGATTAGACAGAATTTAAGGTTTGTTCGTGGGGGAGACTCGTAGCATAGGGTGATGTGGAAAGGGAGCAGGGGGAGGCCATCCATCAGATTCAATTGTACGGTCAGTATGGAAAGAGCTTGTGTAGAGTGTGCAGAGATGAGGTTCCAGCGACTGTACATTGTATAGGTGAGGAGGATAGCACAGCAGCCTCTGCAAGTGTTTCAATAAAGAGCGGCGGTCAAGGACATCGTTCTATGTGCGTGTAAGTCCAAGGTTCCTAAGTAGTTCCGGAGTAAAGGTACGGGTGTGTTTCTCTGGAGATGTCAGTGTCATCGGTGTGTGTCTGATGGACAAACTTATTTGTTGTATTTCATGGGTAAGATTTAAAAAACTAAAGGAAGTCAAGAACCCTAAAGATCATCAGGAATAGTCTCGTAGTGGTGCATGAATCGATTCATGGTCATGATCCGTATTTGTGCAGAGGAGGATGGAGGCGCAGTCCATCTGACGGTAGTGTTTTGGTTGTCCCTGCCACTCGTGGTCATGTCCAGGAGCAAAGTGGTTTTTTGTTTGTTGTTTTTGGTTAGAATGAGCATGAGCAGACGTGAGGAGTGAGGGGAGGTTTCTGTTAGAAGCACGTAGGTGGTGTGCGACCTAGAATGTGATGTGGGTGTGTAGTTGATAGGAGAAAGGAGAAGTAGAAGGGGGATTGTCGTGTTATGTTCTTCTGGTAGACAGGGATTTCGATGATTGGTGTCAGAAGAAGACTGTTGAGTTAGTTTGGTGTCAAGGTGTGGAGTGTGTGCATTTGGAGGTGTAGGGAGAGCGTAGGGAACGGTTTTCGTGTTTCTTAGGTTGAAGGGGATAGGTGGACTTATATCTGTACTGTTCTATCCTTTGGCCACGTAAAGTGAAAGTGGGGTATGTAGATGTGGTTATCTCCTTGTGGAGATAAGTCGTAGAAAGGGAGGAAAGAGGGAAAGAATGAGATGGATAAGTGCAAACATGTGAAAGGTGTTATGGGAATGAGGAAGGGGGGGGTGGTTGCAGGTTTTCTTTATGATCAATAGCAGCGAAGGTTACTAGGAACCTTCCTGGCATGGCTGAAGGGTCTGCCTGACTGGTTATATTGCTAGATGTGAAGCCAGAGACCTGAGATCGAATTCCGTAAATGCGGGGGAGAGAGAGGGGGTGAAGAGACTGTTTCTGTGTCTCTCCAATAAACAAACAAATTTTTAAAAGAAGTAACTTTAAAGTGTTCCTGTCTCTTGCCTTTAATCCAGCTTTTGCAGTTCTTACTTTATCTGGCAAGGTTGCATTTGGAGTGATTGAGGGAAGTGAAATCGCAAATAGTTGAGGATTCTATCTAGGTCTAAGTGGAAAATATTTCATTACTGTATGGTTTTGAGTTTTTCTATAAATAACAGAAAATCACATCTTTGATGAATCAAACCCAATTGCAAGGAAGACTAAAGCAGAAACAAACCAATGGGACTACATCAAATTGAAAAGCTTCTGCACATCCAAAGAAACTATTAAACAAACAAAGAGACCCCTCACAGAATGGGAGAAGATCTTCACATGCCATACATCAGACAAGAAACTAATCACCAAAATATATAAAGAGCTCAGCAAACTTAGCACCAAAAAAGCAAATGACCCCATCCAAAAATGGGCAGAGGATATGAACAAAACATTCACTACAGAGGAGATCCAAAAGGCTAACAAACATATGAAAAACTGCTGTTGGTCTCTGATTGTCAGAGAAATGCAAATTAAGACAACACTAAGATACCACCTCACTCCTGTAAGAATGGCATACATCAAAAAGGACAGCAGCAACAAATGCTGGAGAGGTTGTGGGGACAGAGGAACCCTTTTACATTGCTGGTGGGAATGTAAATCGGTACAGCCTCTGTGGAGAGCAGTCTGGAAAACTCTCAGAAGGATAGACATGGACCTTCCATAGGATCCAGTAATTCCTCTCCTGGGGTTATACCCCAAGGACTCCATAACACCCAACCAAAAAGAGGTGTGTACTCCTATGTTCATAGCAGCACAATTCATAATAGCTAAAAAACCTGGAAGCAACCAGGTGCCCAACAACAGATGAGTGGCTGAGAAAGCTGTGGTATATATACACAATGGAATACTATGCAGCTATCAAGAACAATGAACCCACCTTCTCTGACCCATCTTGGACAAAGCTAGAAGGAATTATGTTAAGTGAGCTAAGTCAGAAAGATAAAGATGAGTATGGGATGATCCCACTCATCAACAGAAGCTGAGAAAGAAGATCTGAAAGGGAAACTCAAAGCAATGAGACAGAAGGGGTCTTAGAAGCAGACCAACAGGGGTGGAAGACTGGAGGGGGTGGTGGCTGGGGGCTGGATGAGTTTGGGCAGCTGTCCCCTGGGCATCTGCATAGGGAGCCCCCTGTGACCACCTCTCTCCTCCACAGTCTGCTGACCCAGGCACAAGGAACCCAGCTGCTGGGGGCGCTGGCCCAACTCCTGGAGCTTCCAGAGGGCACTTTCTCCTCCATCCAGTGAGTATTGCCCCCCACCCAGGGTTAGAGCCCCCCCAGGTCCAGAACACCTCAGATCCTGCACATGGGGTCACAGCCCACTCCCAGGGCCAGAGCCTCCATCACTGCTGCTGTCAGCCCAGCAGTGTGGGTGTGAGGAGAGGGAGAGCAAGGCTGTGAGCATTTCAATTCACTGAAAGGATTTAGAATTGAAGTGGAGGCACCCCCCCATCCCCCTAGCAGCAGGCCACAGGCTGAAGGTAACCCCTCGGGCCTAGAGCACCAGAGACGTCTGGAGGGTTCTGCTCCCGCCCAACCCCCACCAGAACTCAGGACCAGATGACTGAGGACGGGTCACAAAGGGTTGTCATGGGGATCTGTGACAAATAAGACAGGGAGATGAGAAGCTGGGTGTGGACAGGATGGGAAGCAGGAAAGAGCTTGTGGTGAGCAGGCCATGAGTGAGCTCACTGGGGCCACATGGGTGACATACAGGAGGGACACGTGAGTGACATGGAGGAGGGGCCTCATGGCCTGGGCTCTAGGGGGCCTATGTGTGAGCTTGGGATGGAGGGATGTGGCAAAACTTGTGGGAGGCCATGTGGCTGAGCTCAAGAGCCACATGCTCTGTGGTGCCACCCTGGGCTGTGGCCAGCGGCCTACACAGGGGGAGGGCATGAAGAGGGTGGGACCAGCCCCATGGCGCCACCTGCCGGGCTAGCGTCATGGGTGGGAGAGGATCCAGGAACTCGTGACTGTGTGGTAACACAATTCTTTATTCTCACGGGAATACCCCAGAGTCGGGTGTGAGCACAGGAGGTTAAGCCACATGGTACCAAACCGCAATGGCCACCTCGCGCTCTGCACGCCAGCCCTTCTCCGGGTCAGGACCCAGGAGAAAAAAAGAAGAGAGGAAGAGAGTGTGAAACCAGCAACAGAAGTGGCTTTATAGGGCAAAAACTGGAAGAGGCAAGTCAAGTCGGGAACAGAGATGGCTAGGAAAGGGGATGGAGAGGGGCAAAAGGCATGCTGGGAAGGTGGAAGCATCCTTAGCAACTGTTGTGATGATTTAACTGATGGGATTACTGATTATGTAAATAGGCCTTACTATCAGCAATGCAGCATTGAGCAGGGGGAGCAGGTTTAATGCCCAACAACCACAGAGCTGAGCTGGGTTCCAGTGGGGTTCAGAGTGTGGGCTCAGGCCTCTCTGACCCGGCTTGTGGGGGGGCCACCCGCCTGGGGCCTGTGTTTCCTTCCAGAGACTTGGACCCAGAGCAGGGTGCCGGGGTCGGGAGGGGCGCAGCTCCCCAGAGGCATGGCAGCTCCCAGCTGGCCAGCAACATGGTCCTGGAGCAGACGCCCCATGGACGGGGCTCTGAGGGGCGTCCCCTGTTAGAACCAGCACCTAGGAGCCCACAGCCAGGACCCTGCACTGAAAACACAGGAGACAGAAGCCAAGACTCAGGACTCAGCACCCAGGACAGAGGACAGAAGACCTAGGACACAACAGCCAGGACTGACGTCCCAACACCTACAGCACAGGACCTAGGATATTGGACCCAGGTCTCAGGATTCACCCCATGACTCAGCACTCAACACTCAGGATGGAACTCAGCACCCAGCACCCAGGACCCAGGACCCAGCCTCAGGACTCAGCACCCAGCAGTTGGCAGTAGTGCCTCTGGCCCATTCCCCAACTAAACCTCTGAGTCATCCCGGCATCTGCCCTTTGGTGACATCACAGTGTTGTCACCGGGAATCTGTGACATGAGAGGGGAGGGGCAGGGCAGGAGCAGCTATACAGGGAGATGGGGGGTCGTGAGTGTCACGGAGGAGGGGCGAAGCAGTGACGTGAAGAGGACTAAGGTAGTGACATGGAGAAGAGGCCACGGTAGTGACATGAAGGAGAGCCGTGTGGGAGACGTGCAGTAGGGGCCACGAGACCGACATGGAGGAGTGCCACGTGGGAGGCATAAAGCAGGGGCCATGTGAGTGACAAGGAAGAGGGCCACAGGAGTGACATAATGGTAGATCACAAAGGTGGCATTGAGGAGGGTCTCGTGGGTGACATGGAGGAGGGGCCATATGAGTGACAAGGAAGAGGAACACATAGGTGACATAAAGGACAGCCACTTGGGTGACGTGGAGGAGGGTTACATAAATGAAGTAGACAAGGGCCCACGTGGGTGACATGGAAGTTTGCCAGGAGGCTGACAAAGCAGAGGGCCATGCGAGTGTTATAAAGTTGGGGCCACAGTGCTGACGGGGAGGAGGAATACATTGGTGACATGGAGGTGGGCCATGTGAGTGACCTGCAGGAGGGGTCCCATGAGTGACATAAAGGAGGGACAAGTGGGGACATGGAGGACAGTCACATGGGTGACAAGGAGAGGGGGCACTTGAGTGATCTGGGGGGTAGAGGGATGTGGCAACAAATGTGGGAGGCCACGTGCCTGAGCCCATGGACCATGTGCTCTGTGGTGACTTCCTAGTCCATGGCCAGCGGCCTAACCAGTGGGAGGACATGAAGAGGGCGGGACCAGGCCCCAGGGCGCCCGCAGAGCTGAGATGGGTTCCAGTGGGGTTCAGAGTCCATGCTCTGACCTCTCTGACCCGTCTTGCGTGGGGACCTCCTGCCAGGTGCCCGTGTTTCCTGCCAGAGACTCGGTGCCCAGAGCAGGGTGCCAGGGGAGGTGGGGCAAAGCTCCTCAGAGGCATGGCAGCTCTTAGGAGGGCATTTCAGGGCCATGGAGCAGACGTCCACATGAGGGTCTGGGGGAGGGCTCTTGAGGGGTGTCCCCCTGTAATGTAGCCAGGACACAGCACCCAGACTCTGTACCCAGGAAGCAGAAGCCTGCACCCAGCACCAAGGACACAGGAGTCGCAACACTGGACTGAGGACCCATCACCTAGACACAGGACTCAAGACAAGCACCCAAAGTACAGGACACAGGATCCTCTACCTCATACTCAAGGCATGGGACCAGCACCCCACACCCACCACCCAACACCCAGGATACAAGACACTGCACACAGGACCCAGGACTCAGGACTCAGAACCCAGGACACAGGATGTGGCCCTAGGTCTCAGTTCTCAGCACCCAGAAATGGTGTGTCTGCCCCTCATCCCTCCCCCAACAACTCCATGTCAGGGCTCAGCCCACAGCTGCCCTGCACCAGCCTCTTGGGGACAATGGCAGAAGGGTTGTCATGGGAATTCTGTGACACGGGACGGGAGGCAGGGGAGGGCAGGGTGGGAGTCTGGGAAGAGCTCTGCAGGGAGCACGTGGCCACATGAGTGACATGGGGGATGGCCACGTGACCTGAGCTCGTGGCAGGGGCCACAGGAGAGCTCGAGGGAGGGGCCAGAGGCACGAGCTCCTGGGAGGAAGCAGCTGACTGAGCTCTGTGGTGCCTTCCTGGCTGTGGCCAGCGGCCTACCCAGTGGGAGGGCATGAAGGGGGTGGGACCAGCCCCATGGCGGCCCTAGAGCTGAGCTGGGTTCCAGTGGGGTTCAGAGTGTGGGCTCAGGCCTCTCTGACCCGGCTTGTGGGGGGGCCTCCCACCTGGGGCCTGTGTTTCCTTCCAGAGACTTGGACCCAGAGCAGGGTGCCGGGGTCGGGAGGGGCGCAGCTCCCCAGAGGCATGGCAGCTCCCAGCAGGCCAGCAACATGGTCCTGGAGCAGACGCCCCATGGACGGGGCTCTGAGGGGCGTCCCCTGTTAGAACCAGAATCTAGGAGCCCACAGCCAGGACCCTGCACTGAAAACACAGGAGACAGAAGCCAAGACTCAGGACTCAGCACCCAGGACAGAGGACAGAAGACCTAGGACACAACAGCCAGGACTGAGGTCCCAACACCTACAGCACAGGACCTAGGATATTGGACCCAGGTCTCAGGATTCACCCCATGACTCAGCACTCAACACTCAGGATGGAACTCAGCACCCAGCACCCAGGACCCAGGACCCAGCCTCAGGACTCAGCACCCAGAGTACAGGACACAGGATCCTCTACCTCAGACTCAAGGCATGGGACCAGCACCCCACACCCACCACCCAGGATACAAGACACTGCACACAGGACCCAGGACTCAGGACTCAGAACCCAGGACACAGGATGTGGCACTAGGTCTCAGTTCTCAGCACTCAGAAATGGTCTATCTGCCCCTCATCCCCCCCAACAACTCCATGTCATGGCTCAGCCCACAGCTGCCCTGCACCAGCCTCTTGGGGACAATGGCAGAAGGGTTGTCATGGGAATTCTGTGACACGGGACGGGAGGCAGGGGAGGGCAGGGTGGGAGTCTGGGAAGAGCTCTGCAGGGAGCACGTGGCCACATGAGTGACATGGGGGATGGCCACGTGACCTGAGCTCGTGGCAGGGGCCACAGGAGAGCTCGAGGGAGGGGCCAGAGGCACGAGCTCCTGGGAGGAAGCAGCTGACTGAGCTCTGTGGTGCCTTCCTGGCTGTGGCCAGCGGCCTACCCAGTGGGAGGGCATGAAGGGGGTGGGACCAGCCCCATGGCGGCCCCAGAGCTGAGCTGGGTTCCAGTGGGGTTCAGAGTGTGGGCTCAGGCCTCTCTGACCCGGCTTGTGGGGGGGCCTCCCACCTGGGGCCTGTGTTTCCTTCCAGAGACTTGGACCCAGAGCAGGGTGCCGGGGTCGGGAGGGGCGCAGCTCCCCAGAGGCATGGCAGCTCCCAGCAGGCCAGCAACATGGTCCTGGAGCAGACGCCCCATGGACGGGGCTCTGAGGGGCGTCCCCTGTTAGAACCAGAATCTAGGAGCCCACAGCCAGGACCCTGCACTGAAAACACAGGAGACAGAAGCCAAGACTCAGGACTCAGCACCCAGGACAGAGGACAGAAGACCTAGGACACAACAGCCAGGACTGAGGTCCCAACACCTACAGCACAGGACCTAGGATATTGGACCCAGGTCTCAGGATTCACCCCATGACTCAGCACTCAACACTCAGGATGGAACTCAGCACCCAGCACCCAGGACCCAGGACCCAGCCTCAGGACTCAGCACCCAGAGTACAGGACACAGGATCCTCTACCTCAGACACAAGGCATGGGACCAGCACCCCACACCCACCACCCAGGATACAAGACACTGCACACAGGACCCAGGACTCAGGACTCAGAACCCAGGACACAGGATGTGGCACTAGGTCTCAGTTCTCAGCACTCAGAAATGGTCTATCTGCCCCTCATCCCCCCCAACAACTCCATGTCATGGCTCAGCCCACAGCTGCCCTGCACCAGCCTCTTGGGGACAATGGCAGAAGGGTTGTCATGGGAATTCTGTGACACTGGAGGGGAGGCAGGGGAGGGCAGGGTGGGAGTCTGGGAAGAGCTCTGCAGGGAGCACGTGGCCACATGAGTGACATGGGGGATGGCCACGTGACCTGAGCTCGTGGCAGGGGCCACAGGAGCGCTCGAGGGAGGGGCCAGAGGCACCATGTGCTCTGTGGTGACTTCCTAGTCCATGGCCAGCAGCCTAACCAGTGGTAGGACATGAAGAGGGCGGGACCAGGCCCCAGGGCGCCCCCAGAGCTGAGCTGGGTTCCAGTGGGGTTCAGAGTCCGTGCTCTGGACTCTCTGACCCGGCTTACGTGGGGACCACCCGCCAGGTGCCCGTGTTTCCTGCCAGAGACTCGGTGCCCAGAGCAGGGTGCCAGGGGAGGTGGGGCAAAGCTCCTCAGAGGCATGGCAGCTCCTGGAGGGCAGTTCAGGGCCATGGAGCAGATGTCCACATGAGGGTTTGGGGGAGGGCTCTTGAGGGGTGTCCCCCTGCAATGTAGCCAGGACACAGCACCCAGACTCTGCACCCAGGAAGCAGAAGCCTGCACCCAGCACCAAGGACAGAGGAGTTGGAACACCGGACTGAGGACCCATCACCCAGACACAGGACCCAGGAATCAGCACCCAGAGTACAGGACACAGGATCCTCTACCTCAGACTCAAGGCATGGAACCAGCACCCAGCACCCAGCACCCAGGATACAAGACACTGCACACAGGACCCAGGACTCTGGACTCAGAACCCATAACACAGGATGTGGCCCTAGGTCTCAGTTCTCAGCACCCAGAAATGGTGTATCTGCCCCTCATCCCCCCCCCCCCCCAACAACTCCATGTCAGGGCTCAGCCCACAGCTGCCCTGTACCAGCCTCTTGGGGACAATGGCAGAAGGGTTGTCATGGGAATTCTGTGACACTGGAGGGGAGGCAGGGGAGGGCAGGGTGGGAGTCTGGGAAGAGCTCTGCAGGGAGCACGTGGCCACATGAGTGACATGGGGGATGGCCACGTGACCTGAGCTCGTGGCAGGGGCCACAGGAGAGCTCGAGGGAGGGGCCAGAGGCACGAGCTCCTGGGAGGAAGCAGCTGACTGAGCTCTGTGGTGCCTTCCTGGCTGTGGCCAGCGGCCTACCCAGTGGTAGGGCAGGAAGGGGGTGGGACCAGCCCCATGGCGGCCCCAGAGCTGAGCTGGGTTCCAGTGGGGTTCAGAGTGTGGGCTCAGGCCTCTCTGACCCGGCTTGTGGGGGGGCCTCCCGCCTGGGGCCTGTGTTTCCTTCCAGAGACTTGGACCCAGAGCAGGGTGCCGGGGTCGGGAGGGGCGCAGCTCCCCAGAGGCATGGCAGCTCCCAGCAGGCCAGCAACATGGTCCTGGAGCAGATGCCCCATGGACGGGGCTCTGAGGGGTGTCACCTGTTAGAACCAGCACCTAGGAGCCCACAGCCACGACCCTGCACTGAAAACACAGGAGACAGAAGCCAAGACTCAGGACTCAGCACCCAGGACAGAGGACAGAGGACCTAGGACACAGCAGCCAGGACTGACGTCCCAACACCTACAGCACAGGACCTAGGATATTGGACCCAGGACTCAGGATTCACCCCATGACTCAGCACTCAACACTCAGGATGGAACTCAGCACCCAGCACCCAGGACCCAGGACCCAGCCTCAGGACTCAGCACCCAGCAGTTGGCAGTAGTGCCTCTGCCCATTCCCCAACTAAACCTCTGAGTCGTCCCTGCATCTGCCCTTTGGTGACAGTCACAGTGTTGTGACGAGGACTCTGTGACATGAGAGGGGAGGGGCAGGGCAGGAGCAGCTCCACAAGGAGATGGGGGGTCCTGAGTGTCACGGAGGAGGGGCGAAGCAGTGACGTGAAGAGGACTAAGGTAGTGACATGGAGAAGAGGCCACGGTAGTGACATGAAGAAGAGCCGTGTGGGAGACGTGCAGTAGGGGCCACGAGACTGACATGGAGGAGAGCCACGTGGGAGGCATAAAGCAGGGGCCATGTGAGTGACAAGGAAGAGGGCCACGGGAGTGACATAGTGGTAGACCACACAGTTGGCATTGAGGAGGGTCTCGTGGGTGACATGGAGGAGGGGCCAAATGAGTGACAAGGAAGAGGAACACATAGGTGACATAAAGGACAGCCACTTGGGTGACGTGGAGGAGGGTTACATAAATGAAGTAGACAAGGGCCCACGTGGGTGACATGGAAGTTTGCCAGGAGGCTGACAAAGCAGAGGGCCATGCGAGTGTTATAAAGTTGGGGACACAGTGGTGACGGGGAGGAGTAATACATTGGTGACATGGAGGTGGCCCATGTGAGTGACCTGCAGGAGGGGTCCCATGAGTGACATAAAGGAGGGACAAGTGGGGACATGGAGGACGGTCACATGGGTGACAAGGAGAGGGGGCACTTGAGTGATCTGGGGGGTAGAGGGATGTGGCAACAAAATGTGGGAGGCCACGTGCCTGAGCCCATGGACCATGTGCTCTGTGGTGACTTCCTAGTCCATGGCCAGCGGCCTAACCAGTGGGAGGACATGAAGAGGGCGGGACCAGGCCCCAGGGCGCCCCCAGAGCTGAGCTGGGTTCCAGTGGGGTTCAGAGTCCGTGCTCTGGCCTCTCTGACCCGGCTTACGTGGGGACCACCCGCCAGGTGCCCGTGTTTCCTGCCAGAGACTCGGTGCCCAGAGCAGGGTGCCAGGGGAGGTGGGGCAAGCTCCTCAGAGGCATGGCAGGTCCTGGAGGGCAGTTCAGGGCCATGGAGCAGATGTCCACATGAGGGTTTGGGGGAGGGCTCTTGAGGGGTGTCCCCCTGCAATGTAGCCAGGACACAGCACCCAGACTCTGCACCCAGGAAGCAGAAGCCTGCACCCAGCACCAAGGAAACGGGGGTCGGAACACCGGACTGAGGACCCATCACCAAGACACAGGACCCAGGACTCAGCACCCAGAGTACAGGACACAGGATCCTCTACCTCAGACTCAAGGCATGGAACCAGCACCCAGCACCCAGCACCCAGGATACAAGACACTGCACACAGGACCCAGGACTCAGGACTCAGAACCCAGGACACAGGATGTGGCACTAGGTCTCAGTTCTCAGCACCCAGAAATGGTCTATCTGCCCCTCATCCCCCCCCCCCAACAACTCCATGTCAGGGCTCAGCCCACAGCTGCCCTGCACCAGCCTCTTGGGGACAATGGCAGAAGGGTTGTCATGGGAATTCTGTGACACGGGAGGGGAGGCAGGGGAGGGCAGGGTGGGAGTCTGGGAAGAGCTCTGCAGGGAGCACGTGGCCACATGAGTGACATGGGGGATGGCCACGTGACCTGAGCTCGTGGCAGGGGCCACAGGAGAGCTCGAGGGAGGGGCCAGAGGCACGAGCTCCTGGGAGGAAGCAGCTGACTGAGCTCTGTGGTGCCTTCCTGGCTGTGGCCAGCGGCCTACCCAGTGGGAGGGCATGAAGGGGGTGGGACCAGCCCCATGGCGGCCCCAGAGCTGAGCTGGGTTCCAGTGGGGTTCAGAGTGTGGGCTCAGGCCTCTCTGACCCGGCTTGTTGGGGGGCCTCCCGCCTGAGGCCTGTGTTTCCTTCCAGAGACTTGGACCCAGAGCAGGGTGCCGGGGTCGGGATGGGCGCAGCTCCCCAGAGGCATGGCAGCTCCCAGCAGGCCAGCAACATGGTCCTGGAGCAGACGCCCCATGGACGGGGCTCTGAGGGGCGTCCCCTGTTAGAACCAGCACCTAGGAGCCCACAGCCACGACCCTGCACTGAAAACACAGGAGACAGAAGCCAAGACTCAGGACTCAGCACCCAGGACAGAGGACAGAGGACCTAGGACACAGCAGCCAGGACTGACGTCCCAACACCTACAGCTCAGGACCTAGGATATTGGACCCAGGACTCAGGATTCACCCCATGACTCAGCACTCAACACTCAGGATGGAACTCAGCACCCAGCACCCAGGACCCAGGACCCAGCCTCAGGACTCAGCACCCAGCAGTTGGCAGTAGTGCCTCTGCCCCATTCCCCAACTAAACCTCTGAGTCGTCCCTGCATCTGCCCTTTGGTGACAGTCACAGTGTTGTCACCGGGAATCTGTGACATGAGAGCGGAGGGGCAGGGCAGGAGCAGCTCCACAAGGAGATGGGGGGTCCTGAGTGTCACGGAGGAGGGGCGAAGCAGTGACGTGAAGAGGACTAAGGTAGTGACATGGAGAAGAGGCCACGGTAGTGACATGAAGGAGAGCCGTGTGGGAGACGTGCAGTAGGGGCCACGAGACTGACATGGAGGAGTGCCACGTGGGAGGCATAAAGCAGGGGCCATGTGAGTGACAAGGAAGAGGGCCACGGGAGTGACATAGTGGTAGACCACACAGTTGGCATTGAGGAGGGTCTCGTGGGTGACATGGAGGAGGGGCCAAATGAGTGACAAGGAAGAGGAACACATAGGTGACATAAAGGACAGCCACTTGGGTGACGTGGAGGAGGGTTACATAAATGAAGTAGACAAGGGCCCACGTGGGTGACATGGAAGTTTGCCAGGAGGCTGACAAAGCAGAGGGCCATGCGAGTGTTATAAAGTTGGGGACACAGTGGTGACGGGGAGGAGTAATACATTGGTGACATGGAGGTGGCCCATGTGAGTGACCTGCAGGAGGGGTCCCATGAGTGACATAAAGGAGGGACAAGTGGGGACATGGAGGACGGTCACATGGGTGACAAGGAGAGGGGGCACTTGAGTGATCTGGGGGGTAGAGGGATGTGGCAACAAAATGTGGGAGGCCACGTGCCTGAGCCCATGGACCATGTGCTCTGTGGTGACTTCCTAGTCCATGGCCAGCGGCCTAACCAGTGGGAGGACATGAAGAGGGCGGGACCAGGCCCCAGGGCGCCCCCAGAGCTGAGCTGGGTTCCAGTGGGGTTCAGAGTCCATGCTCTGGCCTCTCTGACCCGGCTTGCGTGGGGACCTCCCGCCAGGTGCCCGTGTTTCCTGCCAGAGACTCGGTGCCCAGAGCAGGGTGCCAGGGGAGGTGGGGCAAAGCTCCTCAGAGGCATGGCAGCTCCTGGAGGGCAGTTCAGGGCCATGGAGCAGATGTCCACATGAGGGTTTGGGGGAGGGCTCTTGAGGGGTGTCCCCCTGCAATGTAGCCAGGACACAGCACCCAGACTCTGCACGCAGGAAGCAGAAGCCTGCACCCAGCACCAAGGACAGAGGAGTTGGAACACCGGACTGAGGACCCATCACCCAGACACAGGACCCAGGAATCAGCACCCAGAGTACAGGACACAGGATCCTCTACCTCAGACTCAAGGCATGGAACCAGCACCCAGCACCCAGCACCCAGGATACAAGACACTGCACACAGGACCCAGGACTCTGGACTCAGAACCCATAACACAGGATGTGGCCCTAGGTCTCAGTTCTCAGCACCCAGAAATGGTGTATCTGCCCCTCATCCCTCCCCCAACAACTCCATGTCAGGCCTCAGCCCACAGCTGCCCTGCACCAGCCTCTTGGGGACAATGGTTGAAGGGTTGTCATGGGAATTCTGTGACACGGGAGGGGAGGCAGGGGAGGGTAGGGTGGGAGTCTGGGAAGAGCTCTGCAGGGAGCACGTGGCCACATGAGTGACATGGGGGATGGCCACGTGACCTGAGCTCGTGGCAGGGGCCACAGGAGAGCTCGAGGGAGGGGCCAGAGGCACGAGCTCCTGGGAGGAAGCAGCTGACTGAGCTCTGTGGTGCCTTCCTGGCTGTGGCCAGCGGCCTACCCAGTGGGAGGGCATGAAGGGGGTGGGACCAGCCCCATGGCGGCCCCAGAGCTGAGCTGGGTTCCAGTGGGGTTCAGAGTGTGGGCTCAGGCCTCTCTGACCCGGCTTGTGGGGGGGCCTCCCGCCTGGGGCCTGTGTTTCCTTCCAGAGACTTGGACCCAGAGCAGGGTGCCGGGGTCGGGAGGGGCGCAGCTCCCCAGAGGCATGGCAGCTCCCAGCAGGCCAGCAACATGGTCCTGGAGCAGACGCCCCATGGACGGGGCTCTGAGGGGCGTCCCCTGTTAGAACCAGCACCTAGGAGCCCACAGCCAGGACCCTGCACTGAAAACACAGGAGACAGAAGCCAAGACTCAGGACTCAGCACCCAGGACAGAGGACAGAGGACCTAGGACACAGCAGCCAGGACTGACGTCCCAACACCTACAGCACAGGACCTAGGATATTGGACCCAGGACTCAGGATTCACCCCATGACTCAGCACTCAACACTCAGGATGGAACTCAGCACCCAGCACCCAGGACCCAGGACCCAGCCTCAGGACTCAGCACCCAGCAGTTGGCAGTAGTGCCTCTGCCCCATTCCCCAACTAAACCTCTGAGGCATCCCTGCATCTGCCCTTTTGTTGACAGTCACAGTGTTGTCACCGGGAATCTGTGACATGAGAGGGGAGGGGCAGGGCAGGAGCAGCTCCACAAGGAGATGGGGGGTCCTGAGTGTCACGGAGGAGGGGCGAAGCAGTGACGTGAAGAGGACTAAGGTAGTGTCATGGAGAAGAGGCCACGGTAGTGACATGAAGGAGAGCCGTGTGGGAGACGTGCAGTAGGGGCCACGAGACTGACATGGAGGAGTGCCACGTGGGAGGCATAAAGCAGGGGCCATGTGAGTGACAAGGAAGAGGGCCACGGGAGTGACATAATGGTAGACCACACAGGTGGCATTGAGGAGGGTCTCGTGGGTGACATGGAGGAGGGGCCATATGAGTGAAAAGGAAGAGGAACACATAGGTGACATAAAGGACAGCCACTTGGGTGACGTGGAGGAGGGTTACATAAATGAAGTAGACAAGGGCCCACGTGGGTGGGTGACATGGAAGTTTGCCAGGAGGCTGACAAAGCAGAGGGCCATGCGAGTGTTATAAAGTTGGGGCCACAGTGGTGACCGGGAGGAGTAATACATTGGTGACATGGAGGTGGGCCATGTGAGTGACCTGCAGGAGGGGTCCCATGAGTGACATAAAGGAGGGACCAGTGGGGACATGGAGGATGGTCACATGGGTGACAAGGAGAGGGGGCACTTGAGTGATCTGGGGGGTAGAGGGATGTGGCAACAAATGTGGGAGGCCACGTGCCTGAGCCCATGGACCATGTGCTCTGTGGTGACTTCCTAGTCCATGGCCAGCGGCCTAACCAGTGGGAGGACATGAAGAGGGCGGGACCAGGCCCCAGGGCGCCCCCAGAGCTGAGCTGGGTTCCAGTGGGGTTCAGAGTCCGTGCTCTGGCCTCTCTGACCCGGCTTACGTGGGGACCACCCGCCAGGTGCCCGTGTTTCCTGCCAGAGACTCGGTGCCCAGAGCAGGGTGCCAGGGGAGGTGGGGCAAGCTCCTCAGAGGCATGGCAGGTCCTGGAGGGCAGTTCAGGGCCATGGAGCAGATGTCCACATGAGGGTTTGGGGGAGGGCTCTTGAGGGGTGTCCCCCTGCAATGTAGCCAGGACACAGCACCCAGACTCTGCACCCAGGAAGCAGAAGCCTGCACCCAGCACCAAGGAAACGGGGGTCGGAACACCGGACTGAGGACCCATCACCAAGACACAGGACCCAGGACTCAGCACCCAGAGTACAGGACACAGGATCCTCTACCTCAGACTCAAGGCATGGAACCAGCACCCAGCACCCAGCACCCAGGATACAAGACACTGCACACAGGACCCAGGACTCAGGACTCAGAACCCAGGACACAGGATGTGGCACTAGGTCTCAGTTCTCAGCACCCAGAAATGGTCTATCTGCCCCTCATCCCCCCCCCCCAACAACTCCATGTCAGGGCTCAGCCCACAGCTGCCCTGCACCAGCCTCTTGGGGACAATGGCAGAAGGGTTGTCATGGGAATTCTGTGACACGGGAGGGGAGGCAGGGGAGGGCAGGGTGGGAGTCTGGGAAGAGCTCTGCAGGGAGCACGTGGCCACATGAGTGACATGGGGGATGGCCACGTGACCTGAGCTCGTGGCAGGGGCCACAGGAGAGCTCGAGGGAGGGGCCAGAGGCACGAGCTCCTGGGAGGAAGCAGCTGACTGAGCTCTGTGGTGCCTTCCTGGCTGTGGCCAGCGGCCTACCCAGTGGGAGGGCATGAAGGGGGTGGGACCAGCCCCATGGCGGCCCCAGAGCTGAGCTGGGTTCCAGTGGGGTTCAGAGTGTGGGCTCAGGCCTCTCTGACCCGGCTTGTTGGGGGGCCTCCCGCCTGAGGCCTGTGTTTCCTTCCAGAGACTTGGACCCAGAGCAGGGTGCCGGGGTCGGGATGGGCGCAGCTCCCCAGAGGCATGGCAGCTCCCAGCAGGCCAGCAACATGGTCCTGGAGCAGACGCCCCATGGACGGGGCTCTGAGGGGCGTCCCCTGTTAGAACCAGCACCTAGGAGCCCACAGCCACGACCCTGCACTGAAAACACAGGAGACAGAAGCCAAGACTCAGGACTCAGCACCCAGGACAGAGGACAGAGGACCTAGGACACAGCAGCCAGGACTGACGTCCCAACACCTACAGCACAGGCCCTAGGATATTGGACCCAGGTCTCAGGATTCACCCCATGACTCAGCACTCAACACTCAGGATGGAACTCAGCACCCAGCACCCAGGACCCAGGACCCAGCCTCAGGACTCAGCACCCAGCAGTTGGCAGTAGTGCCTCTGCCCATTCCCCAACTAAACCTCTGAGTCATCCCTGCATCTGCCCTTTGGTGACAGTCACAGTGTTGTGACGAGGACTCTGTGACATGAGAGGGGAGGGGCAGGGCAGGAGCAGCTCTACAGGGAGATGGGGAGTCCTGAGTGTCACGGAGGAGGGGCGAAGCAGTGACGTGAAGAGGACTAAGGTAGTGACATGGAGAAGAGGCCACGGTAGTGACATGAAGGAGAGCCGTGTGGGAGACGTGCAGTAGGGGCCACGAGACTGACATGGAGGAGTGCCACGTGGGAGGCATAAAGCAGGGGCCATGTGAGTGACAAGGAAGAGGGCCACGGGAGTGACATAATGGTAGACCACACAGGTGGCATTGAGGAGGGTCTCGTGGGTGACATGGAGGAGGGGCCATATGAGTGACAAGGAAGAGGAACACATAGGTGACATAAAGGACAGCCACTTGGGTGACGTGGAGGAGGGTTACATAAATGAAGTAGACAAGGGCCCACGTGGGTGGGTGACATGGAAGTTTGCCAGGAGGCTGACAAAGCAGAGGGCCATGCGAGTGTTATAAAGTTGGGGCCACAGTGGTGACGGGGAGGAGGAATACATTGGTGACATGGAGGTGGGCCATGTGAGTGACCTGCAGGAGGGGTCCCATGAGTGACATAAAGGAGGGACAAATGGGGACATGGAGGACGGTCACATGGGTGACAAGGAGAGGGGGCACTTGAGTGATTTTGGGGGTAGAGGGATGTGGCAACAAAATGTGGGAGGCCACGTTCCTGAGCCCATGGACCATGTGCTCTGTGGTGACTTCCTAGTCCATGGCCAGCGGCCTAACCAGTGGGAGGACATGAAGAGGGCGGGACCAGGCCCCAGGGTGCCCCCATAGCTGAGCTGTGTTCCAGTGGGGTTCAGAGTCCATGCTCTGGCCTCTCTGACCCGGCTTGCGTGGGGACCTCCCGCCAGGTGCCCGTGTTTCCTGCCAGAGACTCGGTGCCCAGAGCAGGGTGCCAGGGGAGGTGTGGGGCAAAGCTCCTCAGAGGCATGGCAGCTCCTGGAGGGCAGTTCAGGGCCATGGAGCAGATGTCCACATGAGGGTTTGGGGGAGGGCTCTTGAGGGGTGTCCCCCTGCAATGTAGCCAGGACACAGCACCCAGACTCTGCACCCAGGAAGCAGAAGCCTGCACCCAGCACCAAGGACAGAGGAGTTGGAACACCGGACTGAGGACCCATCACCCAGACACAGGACCCAGGAATCAGCACCCAGAGTACAGAACACAGGATCCTCTACCTGAGACTCAAGGCATGGAACCATCACCCAGCACCCAGCACCCAGGATACAAGACACTGCACACAGGACCCAGGACTCAGGACTCAGAACCCAGGACACAGGATGTGGCCCTAGGTCTCAGTTCTCAGCACCCAGAAATGGTGTATCTGCCCCTCATCCCCCCCCCCCAACAACTCCATGTCAGGGCTCAGCCCACAGCTGCCCTGCACCAGCCTCTTGGGGACAATGGCAGAAGGGTTGTCATGGGAATTCTGTGACACGGGAGGGGAGGCAGGGGAGGGCAGGGTGGGAGTCTGGGAAGAGCTCTGCAGGGAGCACGTGGCCACATGAGTGACATGGGGGATGGCCACGTGACCTGAGCTCGTGGCAGGGGCCACAGGAGAGCTCGAGGGAGGGGCCAGAGGCACGAGCTCCTGGGAGGAAGCAGCTGACTGAGCTCTGTGGTGCCTTCCTGGCTGTGGCCAGCGGCCTACCCAGTGGGAGGGCATGAAGGGGGTGGGACCAGCCCCATGGCGGCCCCAGAGCTGAGCTGGGTTCCAGTGGGGTTCAGAGTGTGGGCTCAGGCCTCTCTGACCCGGCTTGTTGGGGGGCCTCCCGCCTGAGGCCTGTGTTTCCTTCCAGAGACTTGGACCCAGAGCAGGGTGCCGGGGTCGGGATGGGCGCAGCTCCCCAGAGGCATGGCAGCTCCCAGCAGGCCAGCAACATGGTCCTGGAGCAGACGCCCCATGGACGGGGCTCTGAGGGGCGTCCCCTGTTAGAACCAGCACCTAGGAGCCCACAGCCACGACCCTGCACTGAAAACACAGGAGACAGAAGCCAAGACTCAGGACTCAGCACCCAGGACAGAGGACAGAGGACCTAGGACACAGCAGCCAGGACTGACGTCCCAACACCTACAGCACAGGCCCTAGGATATTGGACCCAGGTCTCAGGATTCACCCCATGACTCAGCACTCAACACTCAGGATGGAACTCAGCACCCAGCACCCAGGACCCAGGACCCAGCCTCAGGACTCAGCACCCAGCAGTTGGCAGTAGTGCCTCTGCCCATTCCCCAACTAAACCTCTGAGTCATCCCTGCATCTGCCCTTTGGTGACAGTCACAGTGTTGTGACGAGGACTCTGTGACATGAGAGGGGAGGGGCAGGGCAGGAGCAGCTCTACAGGGAGATGGGGAGTCCTGAGTGTCACGGAGGAGGGGCGAAGCATTGACGTGAAGAGGACTAAGGTAGTGACATGGAGAAGAGGCCACGGTAGTGACATGAAGGAGAGCCGTGTGGGAGACGTGCAGTAGGGGCCACGAGACTGACATGGAGGAGTGCCACGTGGGAGGCATAAAGCAGGGGCCATGTGAGTGACAAGGAAGAGGGCCACGGGAGTGACATAATGGTAGACCACACAGGTGGCATTGAGGAGGGTCTCGTGGGTGACATGGAGGAGGGGCCATATGAGTGACAAGGAAGAGGAACACATAGGTGACATAAAGGACAGCCACTTGGGTGACGTGGAGGAGGGTTACATAAATGAAGTAGACAAGGGCCCACGTGGGTGGGTGACATGGAAGTTTGCCAGGAGGCTGACAAAGCAGAGGGCCATGCGAGTGTTATAAAGTTGGGCCCACAGTGGTGACGGGGAGGAGTAATACATTGGTGACATGGAGGTGGGCCATGTGAGTGACCTGCAGGAGGGGTCCCATGAGTGACATAAAGGAGGGACAAATGGGGACATGGAGGACGGTCACATGGGTGACAAGGAGAGGGGGCACTTGAGTGATTTTGGGGGTAGAGGGATGTGGCAACAAAATGTGGGAGGCCACGTGCCTGAGCCCATGGACCATGTGCTCTGTGGTGACTTCCTAGTCCATGGCCAGCGGCCTAACCAGTGGGAGGACATGAAGAGGGCGGGACCAGGCCCCAGGGCGCCCCCAGAGCTGAGCTGGATTCCAGTGGGGTTCAGAGTCCGTGCTCTGGACTCTCTGACCCGGCTTACGTGGGGACCTCCCGCCAGGTGCCCGTGTTTCCTGCCAGAGACTCGGTGCCCAGAGCAGGGTGCCAGGGGAGGTGCGGCAAAGCTCCTCAGAGGCATGGCAGCTCCTGGAGGGCAGTTCAGGGCCATGGAGCAGATGTCCACATGAGGGTTTGGGGGAGGGCTCTTGAGGGGTGTCCCCCTGCAATGTAGCCAGGACACAGCACCCAGACTCTGCACCCAGGAAGCAGAAGCCTGCACCCAGCACCAAGGACAGAGGAGTTGGAACACCGGACTGAGGACCCATCACCCAGACACAGGACCCAGGAATCAGCACCCAGAGTACAGGACACAGGATCCTCTACCTCAGACTCAAGGCATGGAACCAGCACCCAGCACCCAGCACCCAGGATACAAGACACTGCATACAGGACCCAGGACTCTGGACTCAGAACCCATAACACAGGATGTGGCCCTAGGTCTCAGTTCTCAGCACCCAGAAATGGTGTATCTGCCCCTCATCCCCCCCCCCCCCAACAACTCCATGTCAGGGCTCAGCCCACAGCTGCCCTGTACCAGCCTCTTGGGGACAATGGCAGAAGGGTTGTCATGGGAATTCTGTGACACTGGAGGGAAGGCAGGGGAGGGCAGGGTGGGAGTCTGGGAAGAGCTCTGCAGGGAGCACGTGGCCACATGAGTGACATGGGGGATGGCCACGTGACCTGAGCTCGTGGCAGGGGCCACAGGAGAGCTCGAGGGAGGGGCCAGAGGCACGAGCTCCTGGGAGGAAGCAGCTGACTGAGCTCTGTGGTGCCTTCCTGGCTGTGGCCAGCGGCCTACCCAGTGGGAGGGCATGAAGGGGGTGGGACCAGCCCCATGGTGGCCCCAGAGCTGAGCTGGGTTCCAGTGGGGTTCAGAGTGTGGGCTCAGGCCTCTCTGACCCGGCTTGTGGGGGGGCCTCCCGCCTGGGGCCTGTGTTTCCTTCCAGAGACTTGGACCCAGAGCAGGGTGCCGGGGTCGGGAGGGGCGCAGCTCCCCAGAGGCATGGCAGCTCCCAGCAGGCCAGCAACATGGTCCTGGAGCAGACGCCCCATGGACGGGGCTCTGAGGGGCGTCCCCTGTTAGAACCAGCACCTAGGAGCCCACAGCCAGGACCCTGCACTGAAAACACAGGAGACAGAAGCCAAGACTCAGGACTCAGCACCCAGGACAGAGGACAGAGGACCTAGGACACAGCAGCCAGGACTGAGGTCCCAACACCTACAGCACAGGACCTAGGATATTGGACCCAGGTCTCAGGATTCACCCCATGACTCAGCACTCAACACTCAGGATAGAACTCAGCACCCAGCACCCAGGACCCAGGACCCAGCCTCAGGACTCAGCACCCAGCAGTTGGCAGTAGTGCCTCTGGCCCATTCCCCAACTAAACCTCTGAGTCATCCCTGCATCTGCTCTTTGGTGACAGTCACAGTGTTGTCACCGGGAATCTGTGACATGAGAGGGGAGGGGCAGGGCAGGAGCAGCTCTACAGGGAGATGGGGGGTCGTGAGTGACACGGAGGAGGGGCGAAGCAGTGACATGAAGAGGACTAAGGTAGTGACATGGAGAAGAGGCCACGGTAGTGACATGAAGGAGAGCCGCGTGGGAGACGTGCAGTAGGGGCCACGAGACTGACATGGAGGAGTGCCACGTGGGAGGCATAAAGCAGGGGCCATGTGAGTGACAAGGAAGAGGGCCACGGGAGTGACATAATGGTAGACCACACAGGTGGCATTGAGGAGGGTCTCGTGGGTGACATGGAGGAGGGGCCATATGAGTGACATGGAAGAGGAACACATAGGTGACATCAAGGACAGCCACTTGGGTGACATGGAGGAGGGTTACATAAATGAAGTAGACAAGGGCCCACGTGGGTGACATGGAAGTTTGCCAGGAGGCTGACAAAGCAGAGGGCCATGCGAGTGTTATAAAGTTGGGCCCACAGTGGTGACGGGGAGGAGGAATACATTGGTGACATGGAGGTGGGCCATGTGAGTGACCTGCAGGAGGGGTCCCATGAGTGACATAAAGGAGGGACAAGTGGGGACATGGAGGACGGTCACATGGGTGACAAGGAGAGGGGGCACTTGAGTGATCTGGGGGGTAGAGGGATGTGGCAACAAATGTGGGAGGCCACGTGCCTGAGCCCATGGACCATGTGCTCTGTGGTGACTTCCTAGTCCATGGCCATCGGCCTAACCAGTGGGAGGACATGAAGAGGGCGGGACCAGGCCCCAGGGCGCCCCCAGAGCTGAGCTGGGTTCCAGTGGGGTTCAGAGTCCGTGCTCTGGCCTCTCTGACCCGACTTGCATGGGGACCTCCTGCCACGTGCCCGTGTTTCCTGCCAGAGACTCGGTGCCCAGAGCAGGGTGCCAGGGGAGGTGGGGCAAAGCTCCTCAGAGGCATGGCAGCTCCTGGAGGGCAGTTCAGGGCCATGGAGCAGATGTCCACATGATGGTCTGGGGGAGGGCTCTTGAGGTGTGTCCCCCTGCAATGTAGCCAGGACACAGCACCCAGACTCTGCACCCAGGAAGCAGAAGCCTGCACCCAGCACCAAGGACACAGGAGTCGGAACACCGGACTGAGAACCCATCACCCAGACACAGGACTCAGGACTCAGCACCCAGAGTACAGGAAACAGGATCCTCTACCTCAGACTCAAGGCATGGGACCAGCACCCCGCATCCAGCACCCAGGATACAAGACACTGCACACAGGACCCAGGACTCAGGACTCAGAACCCAGGACACAGGATGTGGCCCTAGGTCTCAGTTCTCAGCACCCAGAAATGGTGTATCTGCCCCTCATCCCCCCCCAACAACTCCATGTCAGGGCTCAGCCCACAGCTGCCCTGCACCAGCCTCTTGGGGACAATGGCAGAAGGGTTGTCATGGGGATTCTGTGACACGGGAGGGGAGGCAGGGGTGGGCAGGGTGGGAGTCTGGGAAGAGCTCTGCAGGGAGCACGTGGCCACATGAGTGACATGGGGGATGGCCACGTGACCTGAGCTCGTGGCAGGGGCCACAGGAGAGCTCGAGGGAGGGGCCAGAGGCACGAGCTCCTGGGAGGAAGCAGCTGACTGAGCTCTGTGGTGCCTTCCTGGCTGTGGCCAGCGGCCTACCCAGTGGGAGGGCATGAAGGGGGTGGGACCAGCCCCATGGCGGCCCCAGAGCTGAGCTGGGTTCCAGTGGGGTTCAGAGTGTGGGCTCAGGCCTCTCTGACCCGGCTTGTGGGGGGGCCTCCCGCCTGGGGCCTGTGTTTCCTTCCAGAGACTTGGACCCAGAGCAGGGTGCCGGGGTCGGGAGGGGCGCAGCTCCCCAGAGGCATGGCAGCTCCCAGCAGGCCAGCAACATGGTCCTGGAGCAGACGCCCCATGGACGGGGCTCTGAGGGGCGTCCCCTGTTAGAACCAGCACCTAGGAGCCCACAGCCAGGACCCTGCACTGAAAACACAGGAGACAGAAGCCAAGACTCAGGACTCAGCACCCAGGACAGAGGACAGAAGACCTAGGACACAACAGACAGGACTGACGTCCCAACACCTACAGCACAGGCCCTGGATATTGGACCCAGGTCTCAGGATTCACCCCATGACTCAGCACTCAACACTCAGGATGGAACTCAGCACCCAGCACCCAGGACCCAGGACCCAGCCTCAGGACTCAGCACCCAGCAGTTGGCAGTAGTGCCTCTGGCCCATTCCCCAACTAAACCTCTGAGTCATCCCTGCATCTGCTCTTTGGTGACAGTCACAGTGTTGTCACCGGGAATCTGTGACATGAGAGGGGAGGGGCAGGGCAGGAGCATCTCCAAAGGGAGATGGGGGGTCGTGAGTGACACGGAGGAGGGGCGAAGCAGTGACATGAAGAGGACTAAGGTAGTGACATGGAGAAGAGGCCACGGTAGTGACATGAAGGAAAGCCGCGTGGGAGACGTGCAGTAGGGGCCACGAGACTGACATGGAGGAGTGCCACGTGGGAGGCATAAAGCAGGGGCCATGTGAGTGACAAGGAAGAGGGCCACGGGAGTGACATAATGGTAGACCACACAGGTGGCTTTGAGGAGGGTCTCGTGGGTGACATGGAGGAGGGGCCATATGAGTGACAAGGAAGAGGAACACATAGGTGACATAAAGGACAGCCACGTGGGTGATATGGAGGAGGGTTACATAAATGAAGTAGACAAGGGCCCACGTGGGTGACATGGAAGTTTGCCAGGAGGCTGACAAAGCAGAGGGCCATGCGAGTATTATAAAGTTGGGGCCACAGTGGTGACGGGGAGGAATAATACATTGGTGACATGGATGTGGGCCATGTGAGTGACCTGCAGGAGGGGTCCCATGAGTGACATAAAGGAGGGACAAGTGGGGACATGGAGGATGGTCACATGGGTGACAAGGAGAGGGGGCACTTGAGTGATCTGGGGGGTAGAGGGATGTGGCAACAAATGTGGGAGGCCACGTGCCTGAGCCCATGGACCATGTGCTCTGTGGTGACTTCCTAGTCCATGGCCAGCGGCCTAACCAGTGGGAGGACATGAAGAGGGCGGGACCAGGCCCCAGGGCGCCCCCAGAGCTGAGCTGGGTTCCAGTGGGGTTCAGAGTCCGTGCTCTGGCCTCTCTGATCCGGCTTGCGTGGGGACCTCCCGCCAGGTGCCCGTGTTTCTTGCCAGAGACTCGGTGCCCAGAGCAGGGTGCCAGGGGAGGTGGGGCAAAGCTCCTCAGAGGCATGGCAGCTCCTAGGAGGGCATTTCAGGGCCATGGAGCAGATGTCCACATGAGGGTCTGGGGGAGGGCTCTTGAGGGGTGTCCCCCTGTAATGTAGCCAGGACACAGCACCCAGACTCTGTACCCAGGAAGCAGAAGCCTGCACCCAGCACCAAGGACAGAGGAGTCGCAACACTGGACTGAGAACCCATCACCCAGACTCAGGACTCAGGACAAGCACCCAAAGTACAGGACACAGGATCCTCTACCTCAGACCCAGCACCCAGCACCCAGGATACAAGACACTGCACACAGGACCCAGGACTCAGGACTCAGAACCCAGGACACAGGATGTGGCGCTAGGTCTCAGTTCTCAGCACCCAGAAATGGTGTATCTGCCCCTCATCCCCCCCAACAACTCCATGTCAGGGCTCAGCCCACAGCTGCCCTCCACCAGCCTCTTGGGGACAATGGCAGAAGGGTTGTCATGGGAATTCTGTGACACGGGAGGGGAGGCAGGGGAGGGCAGGGTGGGAGTCTGGGAAGAGCTCTGCAGGGAGCACGTGGCCACATGAGTGACATGGGGGATGGCCACGTGACCTGAGCTCGTGGCAGGGGCCACAGGAGAGCTCGAGGGAGGGGCCAGAGGCACGAGCTCCTGGGAGGAAGCAGCTGACTGAGCTCTGTGGTGCCTTCCTGGCTGTGGCCAGCGGCCTACCCAGTGGGAGGGCATGAAGGGGGTGGGACCAGCCCCATGGCGGCCCCAGAGCTGAGCTGGGTTCCAGTGGGGTTCAGAGTGTGGGCTCAGGCCTCTCTGACCCGGCTTGTGGGGGGGCCTCCCGCCTGGGGCCTGTGTTTCCTTCCAGAGACTTGGACCCAGAACAGGGTGCCGGGGTCGGGAGAGGCGCAGCTCCCCAGAGGCATGGCAGCTCCCAGCAGGCCAGCAACATGGTCCTGGAGCAGACGCCCCATGGACGGGGCTCTGAGGGGTGTCACCTGTTAGAACCAGCACCTAGGAGCCCACAGCCAGGACCCTGCACTGAAAACACAGGAGACAGAAGCCAAGACTCAGGACTCAGCACCCAGGACAGAGGACAGAGGACCTAGGACACAACAGCCAGGACTGAGATCCCGACACCTACTGCACAGGACGCAGACCTGGGACCCAGGACATTGGACCCAGGTCTCAGGATTCACCCCATGACTCAGCACTCAACATCAGGATGGAACTCAGCACCCAGCACCCAGGACCCAGGACCCAGCCTCAGGACTCAGCACCCAGCAGTTGGCAGTAGTGCCTCTGGCCCATTCCCCAACTAAACCTCTGAGTCATCCCTGGATCTGCCCTTTGTTGACAGTTACAGTGCTGTCACCAGGAATCTGTGACATGAGAGGGGAGGGGCAGGGCGTGAGCAGCTCTACAGGGAGATGGGGGGTTGTGAGTGACACGGAGGAGAGGCGAAGCAGTGACGTGAAGAGGACTAAGGTAGTGACATGGTGAAGAGGCCACGGTAGTGATATGAAGGTGAGCCGCGTGGGAGATGTGCTGTAGGGGCCACGTGACTGACATGAGGGTCACTTGAGTGACATGAGGACGGCCACGAGTGTGGAGTCGAGGAGGGTCTTGTGGGTGAAATAGAGGAGGGACCATGGAGGTGACATGGAGGTGGGGCCATGTGACTGACAAGGAAGAGGCCACATGGGTTACATGGAGGAAAAGCCACATGGGAGTCATGGTGGAGGGTCTCATGGTGACATTAGGTGGGCCACGAGTGTGACAAGGAAGAGGGCCATGTGAGGGACATAATGGTAGACCACATGGTGACATAAAGGACAGCCACATGGGTGACATGGAGGAGAGTTACATAAATGAAATAGACAAGGGGCCACGTGGGTGACTTGGAGGTTTGCCAGGAGGCTGACAAAGCAGAGGGCCACGTGAGTGTCATAAAGTTGGGGCCACAGTGGTGACGGGGAGGAGTAATACATTGGTGACATGGAGGTGGGCCATGTGAGTGACCTGGAGAGGGGCCCCATGAGTGTCATAAAGGAGGGCCAAGTGGGGGACATGGAGGACGGTCACATCGGTGACAAGGAGAGGGGGCCCATGAGTGATCTGGGGGTTAGAGGGATGTGGCAACAAATGTGGGATGACACGTGCCTGAGCTCATGGACCACGTGCTCTGTGGTGCCTTCCTAGTCTGTGGCCAGCGACCTACCCAGTGGGAGGACATGAAGAGGGCGGGACCAGGCCCCAGGGCGCCCCCAGAGCTGAGCTAGGTTCCAGTGGGGTTCAGAGTCTGTGCTCTGGCCTCTCTGACACGCCTTGCAGGGAGGCCAGGTGCCTGTGTTTCCTGCCAGAGACTCGGTGCCCAGAGCAGGGTGCCGGGGGAGGTGGGGCACATGGAGCAGATGCCCACATGAGGGTTTGGGGGAGGGCTCTTGAGGGGTGTCCCCTTGCAATGTAGCCAGGACACAGCACCCAGACTCTGCACCCAGGAAGCAGAATCCTGCACCCAGCACCAAGGACACAGGAGTCAGAACACCGGACTGAGAACCCACCACCCAGACATAGGACTCAGGACTCAGCACCCAGAGTACAGGACACAGGATCCTCTACCTCAGACTCAAGGCATGGAACCAGCACCCAGCACCCAGGATACAAGACACTGCACACAGGACCCAGGACTCAGGACTCAGAACCCAGGACACAGGATGTGGCCCAGTCCTCAGCACCCAGGAATGGTGTATCAGCCCCTCATCCCCCCCCAACATCTCCATGTCAGGGCTCAGCCCCCAGCTGCCCTGCACCAGCCTCTTGGGGACAATGGCAGAAGGGTTGTCATGGGAATTCTGTGACACGGGAGGGGAGGCAGGGGAGGGCAGGGTGGGAGTCTGGGAAGAGCTCTGCAGGGAGCACGTGGCCACATGAGTGACATGGGTGATGGCCACGTGACCTGAGCTCATGGCAGGGGCCACAGGAGAGCTCGAGGGAGGGGCCAGAGGCACGAGTTCCTGGGAGGAAGCAGCTGACTGAGCTCTGTTGGTGCCTTCCTGGCTGTGGCCAGCGGCCTACCCTGTGCGAGGGCATGAAGTGGGTGACACCAGCCCCATGGTGCCCCCAGAGCTGAGCTGGGTTCCAGTGGGGTTCAGAGTGTGGGCTCAGGCCTCTGACCCGGCTTGTGGGGGGCCTCCCACCTGGGGCCTTTGTTTCCTTCCAGAGACTTGGACCCAGAGCAGGGTCGGGAGGGGCGCAGCTCCCCAGAGGCATGGCAGCTCCCAGCAGGGCAGCTACATGGTCCTGGAGCAGACGCCCCATGGTTGGGCCTCTGAGGGGTGTCCCTTGTTAAGAATCAGCAGGATGCTAAAATAATATAGACAGTGTGCAATGCAATCTTTAGAAGCTTCACCACTTCTGGGTGTGGCAAGAATAAATCCAGAAAATGTGTCTACTACTGTATGAATATATATCAGTTTTACAAAGGGTGGTATATGTGTCACATCTACTTGCCATATTTGATTGGGTAATAATCCCCTGGGGTTCACTTCATAATGTGTAACTGGCAAATACATGGGACACGTATGGCATTCTTTCACTGTCTAGCAGCTTCTCTAGGAATATGTAAGAATTGTGATGGTAAATAGCATGAGAAGCAGCAGCTTCCAGGATGGTAAAAATAACTATCCTGGTAGCTAAGTCAGTAACTGAGTTACATTCTGTAAGAGGCCTGGGGAGGCCACTGTGGGCTCATAAATGTCCAACAAGCACAGGATGCGTTCTTTGCCTTATAAGTTGTTGTAGTTGAACAAGTAGCAAGAAAACCTGAGAAGTGGAGTGATAGGTGAGAGAAACAGTTTCCAATGAAGCAAGAGCACAAGTAACATATTTACTGTCACTATACAAGTTAAAGCTTACAGTTGGTAATAATTGAAAAACTTTTAATTACTGCTGCAAGTTCTACCTGATGAGCAAAAGTGAAACCTGCAGCAAAAACTTGAGTTTCATTTTGTATATTTGTAAGCTGCCTGACCATTCGAGGACCCATCAGTAAAGACTACTAAGGCTGCCAGAATCGGCTGAGCTTTTATCATCTTTGGAAAAACATAAAAACATTAAGTCACATAAGCTGAAATTGGACTACAGATAGGGATTCTTTAGTTTAAGAAAGCTTCTCACCATATGAAAGGTTGGTTGTTTTTTTTTTTTATGTGAAGACTTGTCACAGCTGTAGTCCTTCATTTGTCACCAGCAAGACATACACCAGGCCAGGAAAAATACTAAAATTGATAATCTAATGATCTAGAATTTGTTTAAATATCTTTATATAATTTTGGAAGGCCTTTTTAACAATAAAATTATTATCATCTCTTTAGTATGATTTAAACCACTTAAACAATTTAAGCATAATATTAGAACTTAGTCTAATGTTAGAATCATAGTAATTTACTCATAAAAGTCATCACAAGTCTATTTTAACACCTCTTTATACTCTTTTATCTAGCTGTATATTATTTTTTATTTAACACCCTAAGAGTGGCTATGAACAAGGATGGATACAAGACTTTACTATATTTTACCTTTGGAACTTTGATATGGCAATTTAAAAGGCTAGAGTAAACCTCATAGCTTAAATAATCTTTTACTTTTACACCATCTTAAAATAACAACTTTAGAGTAATTTTGTTTAATGAATATTTATCAAACATTAAAGTTTTTATCAGATCAGAAACATATGTACCAACTTAACTTATCAAGAATAAACTTTTGACACTGTCTTGAAACAAATTAGTTATTTTTAAATGTGGAAAGATATAAAGAGGGGTAACAAAGCAAAAGCTTTAGGCATGAAATTTATTAGCGTAACCATTGAAAAATTATTTCTTGCTCAACTAGGCCTCTTTTATCTTTTGAAATGAGATGTTATTTGAAAACATTATACATATCAATAATACCCCTTTTAGGTCTTTTGTCACACTCAGTTAAAATTGAGACATACCCTAAGTGTGTGATATTTATTGTAAAAGGATCTGTTTAAATTTTAAAGGAAGCAAATCTAAAGGTTATCTTATTTAACCTCCTGTAGTAATCTCTGTATGCCAGCATCTTCAAATCAAATTTAGCTAAAGTATATTGATTTTTAATTAATTTTACTTTAAACTTTAAACAAACTCAAGTTACTTAGAGAGTTAACACACTTTAGTGACAATGCTTCTCAGAAGATTTACAGTGCCAAACAAACACCAAATTTTGTTGTGGACTAATTTCCACAGAGATAGTTTCACAGGGCATTATGGGGGCCCTCCGTAATGTCTTGGAACCTCTCCTACTTAAAAACATACATATAATTTGTATTTTAGTTTGGAGATGAATTGTCACATTGACACTTTTAAGAAGTTAGTCAATTTAAATACTTAGGCTTTTACTTTAAATACTTATTTACCTTAGCAAAATAATTTTTAATTTTATATTTCCACATAAGAACTGTGTTGGAAACCCCCCTTTATAACCTAGTCTGTTAAGAATGTGGCTTCGGGAGTCGGGCAGTGGTGCAGTGGGTTAAGCGCAGGTGGCGCCAAGCACAAAGACCAGCATAAGCATACCGGTTCGAGCCCTGGCTCCCCACCTGCAGGGGAGTCGCTTCACAAGCGGTGAAGTAGGTCTGCAGGTGTCTTATCTTTCTCCCCCCCATCTTCCCCTCCTCTCTCCATTTCTCTCTGTCCTATCCAACAACAATGACATCAATAACCACGACAATATTAAACAAGGGCAAGAAAAGGGAAAATAAATATTAAAAATGTGGCTTCAAGATTACTTACACTTTTTTTTAATCTTTATTTTTAATAGAGACAGAGAAATTGTGAGGGGAGGGGGAAATAGTGCAGGAGAGAGACAGACACCTGCAGACCTACTTCATCACTCATGAAGCATCCCCCTGCAGGTGGGGGCCAAGGGCTTGAACCCAGATCCTTGCACATTGTAATGTGTGTGCTTAACCAGGTGCACCACCGCCTAGCCCCTACTTTCACTTTTAACCTTAAAATTAATGTTTCTCAGGCCACAAAGCCAAACTCAAAACACACAAACATGTACATAAATAATTATTTATTATTTAATAGTTCTTTTTACTATTTTTATTATCCAGTAATCATTATTAAATTTAATTATCAAATAATTATAATTAATATATTATTTACCTGCTGTCTACAGAAAAACTATCTCTCAATTTTCTTGGTGGCACCATTTGCTCTCTTATTTAGTTTGGTGGCACCTGTTGAGTTAAGTAGAGGTTTCTCCCTGCAGGGCAGCAGCTATAATTACACCTTGTAAGAAGGGAGGAAACTCAACAGGTTTCTACATAGTCACTTAAAGAGCCCGTTTTTCTTAAAGGGCGAATTAAGGTCTGACTAGTCAGGAGTCAATTGTGCTGCTTCTTCTATGGTATGATTTTTAAAACCTGGTTTATAAATCTAGACAAAGGTACATAAACATTGTCTTGTCTAGCTGATACTTCTTTTAACAAAGGAGTGTTTTTTGTGGCAGGGATGGTCTCAGGTCCTTTGAATGTAAAGGCAGTAATTTAAATGGGAGAATCTGCTCCTGGGGAAAGACAAGCATACCCTTGCCCCACTGTTAGTAGAGCATCTGATCTTTTCCATTTGTCTGTCAGCGAACATTTCTATTTAACCAGAGGTCTATTAATGGTGCTTTTTTGGCCCCAGTGATGAGAAACTGAAGCACAGTCTGGAAAGGAATTTTCTCCCCTCCGTCCTCTTTTTTTGCTGCTTTTTCCTTTCTCTGTCCCCCTCACGGGGCTGTGGTGGAGAGGGCAGTGGCAGTGGCCAAAGCTATGGAGGATGTGAGCCTGACTCTTTAAAAGAACTAATTAAAGTTTGACAAGTAGAATTTGTGCTCTCAACAACCAATTATTTGATAATAATTTTTGTAGTCTTTCTAAATAGGGGAGTTATCTCAGTAACAACTATATGGGAAGTAGCAAGTTGCTGTGAAAGTGAAAGTAACTTATGAGTAAGGTCTAAAAATATTTCTTAACAAGTTTCAAAGTGAAAAGGTTCCAACCGGAACATTTTCTGGTCCATCTCAGACATAAAACTCTTAATTTTTCACCTAGTCTCCCCCATATTTCAGTATCCAGAGCTTTTTCTCTGGGAAACCAGGGGCACACTTCTTGAATAAAATGAAAAAAGATGGACAACTGCTTAGCTGAAACATCTACACAGCTCTACATTAGATAGCCCCACATTTATTTGATAAGTTTTGTCTGAAAATTTTTTCTCTTAGACATCACATTTCAACATGACATGATTATAGGCAGCTGTCTCATATTTTAAATCCTGTGAAGCAAACCCCCTGCAGGTGGGAAGCCGGGGACTTGAGCCAGGATCCTTACACAGGTCCTTGCACTTTGCACCATGTGCACCTAACCCGCTGTGCCACCTCCCGGCTCCTCTTTTTTTTTTTTATTTTATTTAGGGTTTTTACTCAGAAAGAAACATTTTAAATAGCCATGAACCACTCTGAAATTTCTTTTTAGATATATCAAGCAGTACATTTATGACAAGTGGGTGTATCTTTATTCTTTTTTAAAGTCTTTTTAAAATTTACTTTTAATTAATTTATTTATAAAATGGAAACACTGAAAAGGCCATAGGATAAAAGGGGTACAGTTCCCACCACCAGAGCTCCATATCCCATCTCTCCCCTCCCCTGACAGCTTTCCTATTCTTTAACCCTGTGGGAGTATGAACCCAGGGTCACCATGGAGTGCAGAAGGTGGGAGGTCTGGCTTCTGTCATTGCTTCCCCGCTGAACATGGGCATTGACAGATCGATCCATACTCCCAACCTGTTCTCTCTTTCCCTAGTGGGGAGAATTTTTGATAAATGGGCCCCAAATGTATTTTTTTAAAAAAGAGTTTCACTCATTAATCATGAGAAAGATAGGACAGAGAGAAAGAAACAGACATCACTCTGATACATGTGCTGCCAGGGATTGAACTCAGGACCTCATGCTTGAGAATTCATTACAATGTGGCACCTCCTGGACCACATATTTTTCCTAGTGATTATAGGGAGAGCTCATGTGTAAAGGTGTGTCTTGGTGCTGGGCAGTGTCCTATCTGGTAGAGCACGCCCATCACTATGAGTGAGGACCCAGGCTGAAACTCCCAGGCCCATTGGCAGGGAGAGAAGCAGTGCTGTGGATGTCTATTTCTCCCTCTTCTCTTTCACTCTCTCCATATTTCTCTCTATGTCTATCAGAAAAACAAAGGAAAATGTTAAAAGAAAAAAAAGCCAAGGGTAATCATTGGTGTTATTATGCAGACACCAAAACCCAGCAATAAACTGACTGGGAAAACAAAACAAAAAATGTATTTTAACCTGCACTTGAATTTTAGGTAGAAGAGATACTTTTTCAACACATGCATTTTTACATATTGATCAACATGAAAAATAATATCTCAGTGTTAAGTTGTACATTTGATGTGTTCTGCTTAACAGTTTGCACCATGATGCATGTGCATGTGTTAGATGAAGGAGGAGAATAAATGGGTTGGGAGGCAACTTAGGGTTTGAGGACAGGGGCTGGGTGGTGGCACACCTGGTTGAGTGCACAGGTTACAATGTGCAAGGACCTGGGTTCAAGTCCCTGGTCCCCACCTCCAGGGCGAAAGCTTCATGAGTGGTGAAGCAGGGCTGTAGATCTCTCTCTCTCTCTCTCTCTCTCTTTCTCTCTCTCTCCACTCCTCTTGATTGCTGGCTGTCTCTACTCAATAAAGGAATCTGAGGAGGATATTCTGTATCATCTCAGAAGATGTTTCAGAAATTTCTTTTGTTTTAGATCCAACTACAAGATCTTCTAGAGAACTCCTGCCTGTGCTGCCAGCCAGAGATCTACGAGTACTAAAAACTGATGCTGGAGTGTACAAATAGAAGCTTGGCCTCCTATAAATACAGGCACATCACATCCTGCTCCTTAATGGATCACTGCCAGGGGGCTGCCACCCAGGCTGCCACAGCCTGACTGTCCAGCGCGCATTTGACAGCTGAATGACAGGGACGGTCGCCAGCGAAGAAAACCAAACACCTGCCTGCCACTCAGAAAGTGAATTCTCACTGAGGTGTATTTTGTTCTAAGATTGACTGGATCTGACAAATATCACTACAAAAAAAATTTATGAGCGCTTATTTTTATAGTAATATGAAAAGGGAGTCGGGCGGTAGCACAGTGGGTTAAGCACACATGGTGCAAGTGCAAGTTCTGGCGTAAGGATCCTGGTTCGAGCCCCCGGCTCCCCACCTGCAGGGGAGCTTTACAAAGGTGGTGAAGCAGGTCTGTAGGTGTCTGTCTTTCTCTCCTCCTCTCTGTCTTCCCCTTCTCTCTCCATTTCTCTCTGTCCTAGCCAACAAGGACAATAACAACAGTAATAACTACAACAATAAAAAACAAGGGCAACAAAAGGGAAAATAAATATAAAAAATAAAATAATATATATTTTAAAAAGACATACATCTGTAGACCTGATTCACAGCTTATAAAGCGCCCCCCCCTGCATGTGGGGAGCTGGGAGTTCAAACCAGGATCCTTATGCTAGTCCTTGCACTTTGCATCATGTGTGCTTAACCCACTGCACTACTGCCTAACTCACCCTTTTCTATTTTTAAAATTCTCTTTATTATATATTGGATAGAAACAGCCAGAAATCAAGAGAGACAGAGGAAATAGAGAGACAGAGACACCTAAAGCCCTGCTTCATCACTCATAGCCTTCCTCCTGCAGGTGGGGACTGGAGGCTCAAACCTGGGTACTTGCACATTATTTTTATTATTTTAAGATTTTATTTATTCATAAGAAAGATACAGAGGAGAGAGAGAAAAAAACATATCACTCTGGTACATATGCTCCCGAGGATTGAGCTCTGTACCTCATGCTTGAGAGTCCAGTGTTTCACCCACTGTGCCACCTCCCGGACCATGTACTTGCACATTATAATATGCACTCAACCAGGTGCACCACCACCTGGACCCTGGTGACTATTTGTTAACTTTTTTATTGCAATACACTTAAAATTTTTTTTATTTGTGAAAAGGAAACATTGACTAAACCATAGGATAAAAGGGGTGCAACTCCACACAGTTCCCACCACCAGAACTCTGTATCTCATCCCCTCCCCTGATAGCTTTCTTATTCTTTAACCCTCTGGGAGTATGGACCCAGGGTCATTGTGGGATGCAGAAGGTGGAAGGTCTGGCTTCTGTAACTGCTTCACCACTGAACATGGGCATTGACAGGTCGATCCATACTCCCAGCCTGTCTATAGGCTCCTAAACTGAATATGGGCCCCAGATTACATCAAATCAATGGGGTTTATAGTCAATATTTATTCCCCTTCCCCATATTAGGGAGGTACTGTCTTTCCTGATCCAGCTTTCTGGTCCTTTTATCAGCCATGACATCATCTCCCCAGACAATAACTTGGATCTATCTGTATATCAGATTTCAGGCTCAGGGAAAAAACAAAACAAAACTAGTATATCCACAGGCCCTTTGGAATTTAAAATATGCCTACTATCTATCTACAAAATAGAGGACCCCCCAACTCTTCATCTGTACTATTTCAGCCTTTAGGTCCATGATTGCTCAACAATTTGTTTGGCTTTGTATGTTAACTCTTTTTAGCCACCAGGTTTCAGATGCTAGCATGATGCCAAACAGACTTCTCTGGACAGAGAACCCCACCAGTGTGTCCTGGAGCTCCGCTTCCCCAGAGCCCTGCCCCACTAGGGAAAGAGAGAGACATGCAGTACACTTTTTCCAGTACACCACACTCAGCTCTGCTTACCATGGTGCAGTGGATTGAGCCTGGGACTTAGGAGCCCCAGGCACGAGAGTCTCTTTAGCTATTATTTTATGGACCCTGGCATTCAATAAACTTTAAAAAGCCTTTGCAGCTGCCTTATTCTCTCCCAGATCCCCTGTGCATCACATGCAAAATCTGTCTTCACAGGTTGCTACAAACATGTCAGTTAGGTGCCAAAATTACTACTCCAAAAGTCAGTGTTTTAGGAGTCTAGGATGCACATGGATGTTAGATTGTGTGGGAGGTGGGGAGAAGGTATCCTCTTACTCTTTTATTGTGTTACTGAGGTAAACTCCCACTGAATGTCTGATTTAGCCACGCTTCTTTCCTTGTCTCTCTAACTGGTTGAAAGGGAGAGAAGAGAGCTCAGTGGTAAGAGTGCATGGCTTTCTGCAAGAAAACTCAGGCTTGGCGACCAGAGACATAGCATAATGACAACTGACTGCCACAAAAATAAGGTGTAACCAGGCAAGACAGCCATTGTGACTGTGGGACCTAGAAACCAAGCAGGATGTAGCTGGGGGCAAAGTGACTTTTTTTCTTTTTAAACCAGAACCCTGTTCAGCTCTGTCTTAGGGTGGTGCAGGGGGAAAGGGGAACTAAAGCTAAGATTTGGGAGCCTCAAGCTAGAGAGTGTTTTTGCATAACCATTATGCTATCTACTCTACCCCCAGACATTTCCAAATGGACCTCCCTCAGGCACTCCTTCCTCCCAGGTGACTCACAGCTCCTGCCCAGAAGCCTTCCTGCATACAAACCCCTCCCCTTGTCACCCAGGTGCAAAGCCTCACATTCCGTAAGGCAGGATTGTTTAGGTCTGATTCCTTTGTCTGCCTGACCCTCTCAGGCTTTACCTTAATACACCTGCCTGGGCTCTGGAGAGAGCTTTCATAATGTTAGATCACTGTTTCTTGCAGTGTTTCTGCTTATAAGAAAGTTGGACAAAGCTCAGAGAAGAGGTCTCAGCCCAGGTTCTGAGTTAAGAACGCAGGTGGAGTTTGCACAGGGCTCAGCCCAGGTACCTCCCACAGACTCTGCCTAATGGTCTGGGTGGGCCAGGCAGCCCTGGCTGATTCAGGGCTGCAGGGGACTCTATGCAGAGGAGCCTGGGGGAGTTGTGGGGAGGAGGGGAAGAGTAATGGCTGAGGGCTGCCTGAGGGCTGGGAACCAACGGGCAGTTCCAGCAGCTGCTGCTCCTGTGTTTGGAGGGCTGGGCCTCTGCAGCTCCTGTTCCCCATCTTAACCAGCATTTGGGGGGCCCTGAACATAAGGGAAAAACACATGCGGGTCCCTCATAGAGCACTTTGCTCTGCTCTCTCTTTCATAATAGAGGACAGGAAAGGTGATGTGCCCTGCAGGTCTAAGTCCTCTGACCCTGGGTGAGATGGGGTGGGGGGGTGAAGAGTGTCCACCAGCACCGTGAAGTCAGACTCAAGAGGGCAATTGGACCCCCAAATGGCACCCCCAGAAAGAAGCCAGTGCTGATGAGAAGAGGCTGAAACCACAGGCTGTCAGGTCAGTGACCTTTCCCAGTCTGGAACCTTCTCTTTATTTGCTGAGATGGTGTGTAGTTAGCACCTGTAAATCTCTCAATCTCTCTCTTCTGGTATATTCCCAAGACTAACACTTTTTTCTGTTACAATACTTTCCCCCCTCTTACAAGTAGCATTTCTGATAATATATCTTTTAAAAGTATTTTTTAAGGGGCCAGGCAGTAGCACACCTGGTTAAGTGCATACATTACAGTGCACATGGATCCAGGTTCAAGTGCCTGGTCCCCATCTACTGGGAGAAGCTTCACAAGAGGTGAAGCAAGGCTGCGTTTCTCTGTTTCTCTCCCTCTTTACCCCCCAATTTCTCTGGGTCTCTGTCTAATAATAATTAAATATTTTAAAAATACATTTATTTATTAGATAGAGCTAGAATTTGAGAGGGAAGGCAGAGATAGGGAGAGAGTCAGAGACACTATTCACCAGTTGTGAAGCTTTCTTCCAGCAGGTGGGGTGGTGTTGCGGACTTGAACTCCAGTCTTACGCATTGTAACGTGTGGTCAACCAGGTGTGCCGCCACCCAGCTACTAAACGTTTCTTTCCTTCCCTGTTTTTCTTACTGTACTTTACATTTGGACCAGAGCACTGCTCAGCTCTGCCTTACGGTGGTGCAGGGGACTGAACCTGGGGACCTCTCTTTCTCTGCTTCTCATGTTCACACATGTTTGTTCTCGTCCTTTTCCTCCATCTCCTCCATTATTTCTATCTTTTTTTTTTTTCCACCAGGGTTATTGCTGGGCCTTGGTGTTTGCACTATGACTCCACTGCTCCCAGTGGAGAGTTTTTTCCCCCATTTTTTCCTTTTTGTTTTATTTCACAGGCCAGAGAGAAATTGAGAGGGGAGGAGGAATAGAGGTAGAGAGACACCTGCAGTTCTGTTTCACCACTCCTGAAGCCCTCCACCCACCACAGGTGGGGATTAGGGGCAAATCCAGGTCCTTGTGCGTGGTGACACGTCCACTGCCACCTGCTCTCCCCCAATGTTCTCTTTTCAAATCTTTCTGGAAGGTTTTATAAATGTGTGGGAGGGAGACCAGAGCAGTGTTCATCTCTAGCTTTAGTGCCCCATAATGATCCTGGCTCCGTGATCCCAGAGGGATAAAGAATAGGAAAGCTCTCAAGGCAGGGGGTGGGATATGGAGTTCTGAGGGTGGGACTGTGTGGAGTTGTACCTCTCTTATCCTATGGTTTTGTCAATATTTCCATTTTATAAATAAAATAATTTTTAAAAAAAGAGATGGTTAGGTGGTCGCTTCAAAGGAGCATGAACTTATATTTTTATCCTGCTTACTAATAAGTAACAACAGCTTTGAAAATGGATGTGTGTGCTGTGGCAGTGGGTGGGAGCCAAACACCAAGCAACTGAAAAATCATGAGCCTCTTCAGTGAGTGACATCCTCAGTCTCCCAAGAAATCACCTAAATGTAAGCTACAGTGATGAATGGGAGGAGCTTGCTGGGGTTTGGGTAACCAGTTATGAAGCGTGACCAGGCAAAGCACAATAAAAATTGTCTGTAGCTTATACTCCTTCTGCTATGAGTCAGATCTTGGTGTATTACCTGCTACCTTCACATTTCATATGAAACTACACTGAGGTTTATCTTTCACATGAATTTGAGATGTTCTGATTTTAGTGTGTATGGGACACATACATATGGGGGAGAGAACAGAGCACACGCATACATCTATGGGGAGAGAACGTGAGGATATAGGACAAAAAACAAGAGAGAAAGACAAATAAAAGGCAGAGCACATACAGAAGAGCAGAAGGATTTCCTTATTTTGTAAAGTGTTTATTTACTAAGTAACAATGGGGAGGAGAGAACCCGAGCATCATTCCAGCACATTCCATGTGAATAGGATTCCAAGGATTGAACCAAGAAACTTGTGTTTCCATTTCTAATGCCTACATCATGTGTGCTTGCCTGATTCATTTGAAATATTCATCTGGGTAATCACACTGGCCCTGTGCCTGCATGATTCCAAATGCCCCTTCTGGATTATCTTTATTGATAGAGGTGTGTGACAGTGAAGTGGGAAGGAGGGTGGTAAGAGAGTAACAGACAACATTAACTGCTCCAGAAATCTTGATGCTTCTCCACACAGAGGCTGCTGTGTGTGACGGGGGATGTGGTTCTGGGCTGTAACCTCACATTGGATGATGTGTGCTTTACACTGTGAGCCATGTTCTGACCCAGAATGTTATGTATGGTATTCTGTGCGCATGTGGAGGAATCGGGGCCTCCTATCTGTGCTGCTCATTGCTCTTAGCCACACTGAAATATCTGCAGATAAATGAGAGCAGTTTGTACAGTATCACTCAGTGGGCTAGATATAACATGTTGATGTCTGAATATAATATATATATATATATATATATATATATATATATATATATATATATCTTTAGCTAGAGCACTGCACAGCTGTGGATTATGGTGGTGACAGGGATTGACTTGGCCCTTCTGAGCCTCAGGCATGAGAGACCTCACATGGAGTGATTATTCATCCTAACACTCTTAAATACTGCCTTATGCAACCATCCATCACAGGACACCTCATTATCTCTCTTTCTCACCCGACTTTTCCTCAGGGTCAGTCAGACAAGGTTTCAATAATAGAAGAGATAGTGTACAACAACCTGCACCAGAGAGCCTGAGGCTGGAATGGGGAGATGAAGTCTACTAGCCTTGATATATAGGCTGGAGCATCACTAAGACTGTTTCTTTTTCTTTTTAAAAAAATTTAAAATTATCTTTATTTATGTATTGGGTAGAGACAGCCAGAAATCAAGTGGGAAGGAGAAGATAGAGAGGGAGAGAGACAGAGAGACACCTGAAGCCTTGCTTCACTACTTGCAAAGCTTTTCCCCCTGCCCGTGAGGACCAGGGGCTCCAACCTGGGTCCTTGAAAATTGTGACAAGTGTGTTCAACCAGGTGTGCCACCACCCGGCCCCTCACAAAGACTGTTTCAGATGTTGACAGGTGATGGGAGATTAGGGGGTGGCCTGTATCACAAGTGTTGCTTCTCAGAGGGGCTGTCACAAATATTCTAAATGTTACCCTTTCTCAAAAAAAATCACAAAGCCATTCTGAGTGAGTGAGTCTTCGGGGCACAGAGGGTCCGTGTGCTGTGCTCCAGCGCTGGTCAGTACAGGGCCAACATCTTTGCCTCCCTCTTTCCCCTTCTCTAATTGCTTGTCTTTATTGCTAGCGGGGCTATGACTGGAGGTCAGTACCTGCATGATGAACTCAGTTTCCAAGGTCCTGAAAATGTTCATTTCTTTGCTTTTTTATCATTCACTATTATGCTTATTGCATTTTTCAGAGAATAGAGACCCTTTTACCCCTGCACGTTCCGGGGATGAGTCCCCAGGTGCTACAGTTCAGGTCCCTTGTGCTTACTTATCCCCCTTCTCTGAGGCCCTGGAGCTGACATTCAGCTTAGAGCCGGCCATCATGCCTTTCCTGCCTCATGAACTTATCCCAGTAGAGCAGCAAGTACTCTCAGAACAGGTAGAGAGCTGTGAAACTACATCTCACCTAAGCACTGTGCTCTCCTTATGTCTGTGGAGTCTGAAGGTTTTGTAGCACCACTGACCACACCATTGTCAACATTTCCATGCAAAAGATAAAGCTTCCAGGGTTCAGAAATAGAGTGCTTTGATTTCTGTGACTTCTGAGGTGAAACATCTATCCAAGTGTATCATGAAGTCAAAGAGGTTTTGAAACACGGAGTTCCTTCTTTTCAGGCAATATTCCAGTTTATAGACAGAAAACCTATGAAATTAGGAGCCACCTGTGGGCCACAGACATGGGGCCAGGAGGTCACCCAGACTACAGGCTCCCGGAGGGATTCCTGAGTGTCTCCTCAGGACCCACGTGGTAACAGGTGTTTCCAATTGCCTTTGTCAGCGGGAACCAGGCGCTCAGGTGAGGGGCGGGGCTGTGATCTCCCCTGGAAGCTCCCGACTCAGCCAGTGGAGGCACAGGTGTGAACCTGTTACTAACTGCAGCTTTGCAGGAGGTTTTGGTGCTGTGGTCTCTTCCAGCCTCTATTTCTGCTTATCTCTCCTCTTCTGCCTCTCTCTGTGTGTGTCTCTCCCTGTCTCTCTCACTCTCACCTCTCATTACTATTTTACGTATACACTGATTTTCCTGACAGGCTCAGATACACACAGGGAGTTAGCAGAGCACTGCTGAGCTCTAGCTTATTGTGCTGGTGATTGCACCTGGGGCTCTCGAGCCTTAGCCTGGGAAGACATTGACACAAGGATTATGCTGTCTCCCCAGATGCATGCCTTAATCTCTCTCAGAATTTATGATAAAGGTTATATATACATACACACAGAAATATGATATATATACATATATGTACACACACATTTATACTGCAAAGGGGAAAGAGCACCCAGAGCAGCAGTCAGGCCTAGAGGGGCCGGAGATCCAACCTGCAACTTCACAAAAAAGATTTGCTGACCATCACTGAGCTTTTAAAAAAATATATACTGCAACCGAAGAATTGCTGAGCAATGTATTTGATCTTAATTCAGAATTATTGTATATTCACCAGACTCCCTTTGCATACGCACTTGGCCATGCACCTGGACCAGGATTCACCACATGTGAAACAAAATAAACATTTTTTCTGGATTCAGTGTTGCCATTATCACCCTAATTGTGTCCATCGCTGCACAGATCTTGCTTATTTCTTTGCTAGTCTACTGTTATTTGGACACATTTGCTTTCATTCCCCAGAAATCCTGATTTCCACAAGTACTCCAGTGGCAGGGAATTTCTGAAGTAGTCTTTATCAGCAGTCAGTCTAGATGAGTCTGCCAGAATTTCGGCTCTCTGTACTTTCATTTTTTTTGTACAAATCATTCTTAGGTCCTGCCCACTTTTTTTTGGTCAGACATCCCATGTGGAGCATTTTTTCTTTCTGTTGCGATGATTCCTAACTGACTGTGTCTTGGTGCACAACACGTTTCCTCTTAGGAATGCTGAGCATCTTGAACCTGGGTTGTGCCATGCCAAAGCAAGTTCATGCTGAACAAACAATTCTGCGTGTATGAATGACACACTGGACTCAGGACTCACTGTTCTTTCCACTAGGCGTTCTCCAACTTGGCTTTTCCCATCGCCATGCTTTCTGTCATTTTCGGGGAAGACTCCATTGGGAGTTGCTGTATGGGAGCTGAGTTGCATCATGCTGTGTGTCCACAAGGCGGCAGCAAACCCCATCGTGTGTGTAGAAATTTTGTGGAATGAGGGGAGTTCAGGAGTTGTGGCCTGTGAATGTGAAGCTTTGAATTGCCCATAGGATTCCCAAACCATCTGCTCTTTCCTCTCAAGTGTGATGACCCCGCAATTGTCTTTCCAAGTGGAAAAGGTTTCTCCATTGGTCTGGGAATGCTCCATTAGGAGCTTGTGAATTCTTGTGCTCAGCTGCATTCTGCTGTCTGTCCACGAGAGGGCAGCACAGGATCAGGACTGAGGCTTGTGGGCAGTGCCCTAACAGCACTGGCCAATGAGATTGCTGGCAGGATTTTGGGTTGTGCAAAACCAGCCTGGCCTATCAGAGTGAGACATTGTGCAGAGGGTGGGCTAAAAAAACAGGGGTCAGGTGGTCACCTGGCTTGCAGGCTGCTAGAGGGTTTCCTGAGTATTTCCTCCTGGCCAAAGCTGGCCAAAGCTGTAACAGATTTTTCAAATTGCCTTGGTATACAGGTGAGGGGTGGAGTTGTGATCACCAATGGAAGCTCCTGACTCAGCCAATAGAGGCACCCATCTTCCTTGTGTCTTTCAGTAGCAAGGGCCTGGGGAGCTTCTGGTTCCTGCATGCAGAGCGACTTAGCCTGGGACACTCTTGCATGCCGCCTTCTGGAAATCTGAGTGTGATGTGTGGACACCTGAACACCAATGGTTGGGTCTGTGAAAGGCCACCGGAGCAATTCCCCTAGCAGGACCCAAATGGTAGGTGTAAGGGGATGGATTTATCCACTATTGTTTCTTCGAACAGAGTTCCCATCCATGTTGAAAACTCAGCTCTGCCTGGGTGCTTGCTGGGCTTGTCGTCTGCTTCCCTGAGCAGTAGACTGAGAGTCTGGAGGCTGAGCAGGTAGCCAAACGTGACTGGCCAGGCTCATGCCCCTGAGTTCTGAGGGGTGCCCAGCATCCCCCAGTGATAGTGTTCGGATGATAGTGAGGCATGGGATTGAATGGGGAACTCAGGAGAGTGACACATGAGAGTCCTTTTGAATATGCTTTCTTGCTCAGCCAGATTCTGGGCTACCTGATTGCCCTGACCAGCTGGGTTGTCTGGAGGTGGGTTGCAGGTGAGGCTGGCTACCTAGCAGCCAGGCTGTGAGACTACTGTAGGTGAGCTCTGAGCACACTCACACACACACGCACACGCACACGCACACACTCCTGTCATAGCCTGGTAAAACATTACATGGAAAAGGCTGGGCTAGATCTGGGGGTCTGTGGGTATGTACGAGAGCTGCTGCCTTACAATCTCTACAACCCAGGTTTGAACCTGGCATAAATTACAGCAGTGCAGGAGGTTTTGGCGTTATAGTCTCTTCCAGCCTCTACTTCTGCATCTCTCATTATCTGTCTCTATCTCTCACATGCTCTCACTCAGTCTGTCTCCACTCATTAATATTTTACTTATATAATTATTTTACTGACAGGCCAAGGTATACCAGAGCACTGCTGAGTGCTGGCTTGCTGTGTTGGCAATTAAACCTCAGGTACTGGAGCCTCAGCCTTGTAAGTTTCTCTGCCACAAACCATATTCTGTCTCATCATATCCACGGCTGTATCTCTCTCAGAATTTATAATAAAGATATATATCTATATCTTTAATATATATATATATATCACCCAGCGAAACAGCCAGGACTAGAGAAACTGACAATTAAACCTGAAAGTTCACAGACCAGATATATCCTACCTATCACTGAGCTTGTATATATATATATATATATATATATATATATATATATATATATATATATGTAATTTTTAGAATTGTTGACCCATGTATTTGATCTTAATTCAGAATTACCACAATTATACCAGACATCTTTTTCATAAATAATTGGCCCCATACTTGGACCAGGATTCACTACAACTATAAATAATAGAATCTTCCAGTGGCATTTCTAATACCATTTCTATCATCATTCTTATGTTAAAGATCATGGCACAGAACTTGCCTCTTTCTTAGGCTAGAGCCTAAGGTTCAATATATATGCATTTGTTTTCATTCTCCAGAAATCTTAATTTCCATGAACAGTCAAGTGTCAGGGAATTTTTGAAGTAGCCCTCAGATTATCAGTAGTCTGCCTAGATGATTCTGCCATAATCAGGTCTTCCTGTCATTTTCATTTTTTTATTGTTTTTCAAAATCCTTCCTAGATCCTCCCCATTTATTTGCATTTTATTTATCTAGTCAGATATCCCATGGGGAATATTTTCTTCTGCTTCGTAGATTTTGATTTATAATTGAAGTGAACACTATATTTCCTGTCACAAATACTACACGGTACCTTAGATTGTTCATGATAGTGGAATCCAATGCACAGTGGATTTGAATTGCATGGCTCTAAGGAATTGTCAAAATTTTACTTAAAATATTTATTAACCTCTATAACTTACTGTTGTATATTGGGGGATAAATGGTTTACAATCAGCAGTCCAAAAAATAGTGGTAATATTTCTCACTTTCCCTGTATTTCTGTACATTAATTAAAATTTTCTTATTTGTGAGGAGACAGTCATAAATTGAGAGGGCAGAGGCCAAGCAGGATGGGAGGAAGAAAGACAGAGAGATAGCTGCAGCTCTGATTTGCCACTAGCCCAGCTATTCCCCAGCTGGGTAAGTGGTGACAAGAGGCTCAAAACAGGGTCCTGGAACATTGTTCCCTGAGAGCTCAACTAGGGGTCCCTCCACCCAGGCTCCCTTTCTTGTGCATGAAAATATTTATCTGCTCTAGGCCACTTCTCTACCATCATATTCCAGAAACTTAACACTTGCCCCCTCCACCCATGAAACTTTGACCTTTTTTTATTTAAGAAAGGAGACATTAACAAAATCATAGAATAAGAGGGGTACAACTCCTCACAATTCCCATAACCTGATCTCTATATCCCACCCCTCCCCTGATAGCCTTCCCATTCTGTATCTCACTGGCAGTATGATCAAGGGTCATTGTGGGATGCAGAGGGTGGACGGGATGGCTTCTGTAATTGCTTCCCTGCTGAACATGGGTGCTGACTGGTCTATCAATACTTCCAGTCTGCCTCTCTCTTTCAAGTGGGGTGGGGCTCTGAGGAAGTGGAGCTACAGGACACATTTATGGGGTCATCTGTCCAGGGAAGTCTGGTCAGCATCTTGCTAGTATACAGAACCTGGTGTTTGAAAAGAAGAGTAAACATACAAAGCCAAACAAATTGTTGTGAAACTTTGACCATTTACTTGGGTGAAATACAGCAACTCCAAGCCAAGTTATTTCAGGGAACAGTGTGTGTGTGTGTGTGTGTGTGTGTGTGTGTTTGTGTAAGTGTGCATAAGTGTGTTTCAGTTATGATTACCGCTGTTGTTTCTTTATTCCTGACGCAGGGACTTAGGAACTGGGTTGTGTTATGACAAAGGAAGTTTCCACTGCACAAGTGGTTTTTCAAGTATGAATGGCACATTGGATTGTGGACTCTGTTGTGCATTCTGCCAGGTGGTCCTCAGATGGGTTCTTTCCTTTGCTAGTCCCATGCTGTGTGTAATTTTCTGAGTAGACTCAAAAAGAGGAGTGGCATGGGGAGCTCAGCTGCATTCTGCTGTATGTCCACAAGGTGGCAGCAAAGCCCATAGTTGAGTGTAGTGATTCTGTGGAATGAGGAGAACTCTAGGATTTGTGGCCCGTGGAGCGCAGGGTTGAAATTGACATAGAGTGCCCTAGACATCTGTTCTTTCCTGTGGGGTGGGGGGATCCCCCATTTGGCTTTGCAAGTGGAAGGGGTTTGTCTCTTTGTCTGGGATGACTCTACTGGGAGCTTGTGAATCCCTGTGCTCAGCTGCATTCTGCTGGGTGTCCACAAGAGGGCAGCACCAGGGCGGGACTAGGGCTCCATGGGGCAAGTGCCCTGAGGCCCTGGGCTAGGAGAGTGGCGACAGTGTCTCTGGGTGTGCCCCAAGAGCATGGCCAGCCTAGCGCAGGCAGGCAGTGTCCTAAGGACGGGCCCAGACAGGAGCTGTGGGGGTCGTGTTTGCAGAAACAGGGCCTTCAGAGGATGGCAGAAAGTCCCCGGGGGCGGGCCTCAGAGCCCGTGCCCAATGAGCCTGAGGGGAGGGCCCAGTGGGTATTTATAGAGACAGCTGGCCAATCAGAGAGGAGGAACGTCACCCTCAGGGGCGTGAAGCAAGAGCTGGCCAATGAGAACAGAGGAGGAGTTGCGTGGGCGGGCCTCAGAGAGCAGCCCACCAATGAGAGCCTGGGTGCTGGCTCTGGGTGGGTGTACCCCTGGAGGTCAGCCAATCAGGGTCCAGCGGAAGTGCCTGGGGGGCGGGCCCTCGGGAGGCTGGCCAATGAGCGCCTGGGGCGGGCCTCGTGGGCGGAGCCCAGGAGGCTGGCCAATCATGGGGCAAGGGCGGTGACCTTCCTGGGCGTGCCTTAGGAACTGGCCTATCAGAGGGCGCCCCTCAGACAGCAGCCCGCCAATGGGAGCCAAGAGAAGGCTGGCTGGGGGCGTGTCCCTGGGACACCAGGCCAATCAGAGTCGAGCGGAAGTGGCTGGTGGGTGGGCCTTCCGGAGGCTGCCCAGTGAGCGTGCAACAGGGCCGTGTGGGCGGTGCTCAAGGCCGCTGGCCAATCACTGACTAGGGGCTCGGACCCTCCTGGGCGTGTCCAAGCACACTGGCCAATGAGATTGCTGGTGGGGTTCTGGGCGTGGCCTAGGCCTCTGGCCTATCAGAGCCTGGCTGGCGCCCTGTGGGCGGGCCTTCTGAAGGAAGCCCGCCAATGGGAGCTCAGAGCTGGCCTTAAAAGGCTGGGCGTGCTTCCAGGAAACGCGAAGCAGGGTTCAGCCCAGGGCCCTTCCTTGCAGAAGCTGTCCAGTGCGCATGTGTATAACTCCGTTTGTGCCTGTGCCTCTGTGGATGTGTGCCTGTGTGTGACTGTGAGAGTGTGTGTGTGTGTGTGTGTGTGTGTGTGTGTGTGTGGGAGGGAGAGAGAGAGAACAACAGAATCACTGTGGCACAGGAGATTTTGTGCAAAACACTTGGCACATTCTGATTTACAGCTCAATATTGACACCAGTGCAGCTCTCCATGGCCCTTGGTCACTTTTCTTCTTTTCAGATGTAAAGACACTGAAGAGGGAGAGGTTTTTGCCCTGATACTTGCACTGGGAACTAGCAGATGCCCTGTTTGTGTTGCCAGACTAGGAAACTTGTGGTGCCTGTCCATGTGGAGAGTCTCCTGGATGAGTTCCTTCTCGAGCCTTTTTCGCTCGGTCCCGTTGGAGCTGCATATAGCTAATGATTTGGAGATTTTATTCCTTTGACAATTCTTTTCCGGATGCAAAGTTTCTCTCCAGGATTTAGCAATCAATTGTCTGAATATCACATCGAATCCATTGTAGAAAATGACTACATCAGTGTCTGGCTGTCTCTCTCTCTATCTCTCTCTCTCTGTCTCTCTCTCTCTCTATATATATATATATATGTAACATGTAGAGGTCTGAAAATATTTTTTAGCTAGAGACCTGCACAGCTCAGGATTAGGGTAGTAATGTGGATACACCTGGCCCTTCTGAGCCACAGTCATGAGAGACATCTCACAGAGCCATATCGTATATCACTCTACAATTCTCTCTCAGCGTAAACTACCGCTGCGAAATCATCTTCTTCCCTCTTGCTCTTTTTGTCCACCGAGTCTTATCCCAAAACTGTAAATCAAAGGAGAAATAGACATAGTGCAGTTCCCTGCACACAGGACAGGCTGAGGCTGGTCCAGGGAGATGCAATATGCCAGCCTGCATCTTGGCTGGAGCATCACTAAGACGACTTCCAATTTGGAGAGGCGAGGGCAGTTTTGGAGGGTGGGCTGCCGGCCAAGTGTTGCTTCTCAGAGTGGCTAAGACCTAGATGTTCTAAGTGTTACCTTTCCTCAAAAACAGAAAATCGCAAAGCCACTTGTAAGAAGTATGCATGGGCATGGAGGGTTTGTCTTCAGTGCTCTGGCACTGATCAACACAGGGCCAGAATTTCAGTCCTTTTCTGTCTCTGTCATTCTCTCTCTCTGACTGTCGCTATGTGCCTTCTTCACTGGGCCCTTACTGGAAGTCAGTGCATGCATCGTGCATGCATCGTGGACTCAGACTTCCTGGTGTTGAAATTTTCCTTTCTTTGCCCTTTGGATTATTTAGTCTCCTGCACATGGTGTAGTACAGAGGGGAACTGCGGAGACAGCGTTGCTGCTGCAGGATCCAGGCATAAGTCCATCTCCAGCTGCAGCTGTCCAGGCCCTCTGTGCTTGACTCCCAATCTCCAGGGCCCTGAGGCTGACACTCAGCCTAAACGCAGCCCTCCTCACCTTCCTGCACAGCGTCCTTGTCCTTATTCCATGAGAGCCCAGGTCAAGAGAAGTGAAACTCTATCCCCCTGGCACACACACTGTGCTTTCCCTCTATTAAGCCGAATGTAAAGGATCTGTGGTACTGATGGGGCCACACCAGTGTCCATATTTTCCATGCAAAACGGAAGCTCCCAGGGTTCAGAAAGAGGGTGTTTTGACGGCTGTGAAATGTCTTTTCCAAGTGCCTCATGGGGTTTCAAATCCTTTTGAAACCTGAAGCTCTTTCTTGTATCTAGGGAATATTTTCACCTCTGGCCAGAAAGGCCGCCCAACTAGGAGCACAGCTATCCCGGGGTCAGGAGGTCTGCCAGCCTGCTAGCTCCTGGAGGGATTCCTGAGTATGTCCTCAGGGCCCAAGTGTAAAAGGTGTTTCCAATTGCCTTTATTAGCAGCAGCCAGGCCCTCAGGTGAGGGGCGGGGCTGTGATCTCCACTGGAAGCTCCGAATTCAGCCAATGGAGGCATCCATCTTTCTTTTGTCTGTCCATAGCAAGGGCCCGGGGAGTTTGTGCTTCCTGCAAGCAGAGCGACATTGTCTGGGACACTCATGCATGCCTACTTCTGGGAATCTCTCTGAGTGTGATGTGTGGACACCAGGACACCATGATCAGGGATGTGAGGCCACAGGAGCGATTGCCTTAGCCGGACCCAAAGGGTAGGTGTAAGGGGCTGGGTTCATCCACTATTGTTTGGTCCAACACACTTCCCATCTATGTTGAAACACAGCCCTTTCTGGGTACTTTCTGGGCTTGTAATCTGCTGCCCTGAGCAGTGGACTGAGAGCCTGGAGGCTGAGTAGGCAGCCAAACGTGACTGGACAGGCTCATGCCCCTGAATTCTGAGGGGTGCCCCAGCTTTCCCCGTTGGCAGTGTTTGATTGATAGTGAGGCATGGGATTGAATCGGGAACTCAGGAGAGCGAGACATGAGAGTCCCTTTGCATATGCATTCTTGCTTAGCCAGAATCTGGGCTAGCTGGCTTGCCCTGACCAGCTAGGTTCTCTGTACATAAGTTGCAGGTGAGGCTGGCTACCTTGCCACCCATGCTCTGAGACTACTACAGGTGAGCTCTGAGCACACACAGACACAGACAGACAGACAGACAGACAGACTAACACACACACACACACACATTACTGTCAGGTCTGGTAGTACAGGATATGGTGAAGGCTGGGGCTGTCTGGGGTCTGTGGGCATGAGAGCTGCTGCCTTACAATCTCTACAAGCCAGGTTTGAACCTGTCATCAATGAACACAGTGTAGGAGGTTTTTGAATTCTGGTCTCTTTCCAACTCATCTATTTCTCTTCTCGCCTTCTCTGTCTCTAACTCTCACATGCTCTCACACACTCTGTCTTCACTCATTAATATTTTACTTAGATTCTGATTTTACTGACAGGCCCAGATAGACAAAGAGAGTTACCAGAGCACTGCTGAGCTCTGGCTTGTTGTGTTGGCGATTTCACCTAGGCTACTGGAGCCTCAGTTTGTAAGTCTTTCTGACACAAGCCATATTCTGTCTCCTCATTTCCATGCCAGTATCACTCAGAGTTTATAATAAATATATACATATATATATATATATATATACATACACACACATATGTATTTACATATCTGTCATTTTTAGAATGGTCGACCTATGTATTTGACCTTAATTCAGAATTACCACATTTATAACAGCCTAGTTTTTCTGAAATAATTGGCCATATAGTTGGAGCAGGATTCCATACAATTATAAATAAGGGAACCTTCCAGTAGCATTTCTAATGGTGTTTCTATCAGCATCCTTATTGTAATTATCATGGCCCAGATCTTCCCTCCTTTTTCTAGTGTAAGCTTCAATACGTATGTGTTTGTTTTCTTTCTCCGGAAATCTTAATTTCCCTGGACCCTGAAGTGTTAGGGAATTTTTGAAGCAGCCCTCTGTTTCTCAGCAGACGGTTTCTATGTTTCTGCTGTCATCAGGTCTTCTTGTGGTTTTTGTTTTTATTTTTTTTATTTTTTCAAGTCCTCCTAGATCATCCCCATTTATTTGCATATTTATTTATTTATTTAGTCAGGTATCGCATGAGGGGTCATTTCTTCTGCTTGATAGATTTTCTCTTATAATTGAAGGGAACTTTTGATGCACAATACATTTCCTGGGGCAAATACTACACACATATGGTGAAGGCTTGGGTTGTCTGGGGTCTGTGGGCATTAGAGCTGCTGCCTTACAATCTCTACAACCCAGGTTTGAACCTGTCACGAATGAACACAGCCTGGGGGTTTTTGACTTCTGGTCTCTTTCCAACTCTTCTATTTCTCTACTCGCCTTCTCTGTCTCTGACTCTCACAGGCTCTCACTCACTCTGTCTGAACTCAGGAATATTTTACTTATATCCTTATTTTATTGACAGGCCCAGATACACAAAGAGAGTGGCCAGAGCACTGCTGAGCTCTGGCTTGTTTTGTTGGTGATTTCACCTGGGCTACTGGAGCCTCAGCTTTGTAAGTCTCTCTGACTCAAGCCAGATTCTGTCTCCTCATATCCATGGCAGTATCTCTCAGACTTTATAATAAAGATATACATCCAAATACATATATAAATATACATATATATATATATATATATCTGTCATTGTTAGAATTGTCAACCTATGTAATTGATCTTAATCAGAATTAACACATCTATAACAGCTTCCTTTTTCATTAATTATTGGCCACATCGTTGGAGCAGGATTCAATACAATTATAAATAATAGAACCTTCCAGTAGCATTTCTAATAGCATTTCTATCAGCATCCTTATTGTAATTATCATAGTACACAACTTGCCTCCTTTCTCTAGTGTAAGCTTCAATACCTATGAGTTTCTTTTCATTCTCCTGAAATCTTAATTTCCCTAGACTCTGAAGTGTCTCGGAACTTTTGAAGCAGCCCTCTGTTTCTCAGCAGATGGTTTCTATGTTTCTGCTGTAATCAGGTCTTCTTGTGATTTTTGTTTTTTTTTCCATTTGTTTCAAATCCTCTTAGATCATCCCCATGTATTTGCATATTTATTTATTTATTTATTTAGTCCTATATTACATGAGGGGTCATTTCTTCTGCGTGATAGATTTTTCCCCTATAATTGAAGGGAACTGTACACTCACAATACATTTCCTGTCGTAAATACTACACACATATGGTGAAGGCAGGTGTTGTCTGGGGTCTGTGGACAGGAGACTGCTGCCTTACAATCTCAACAACCCAGGTTTGAACCTGTCATGTATGAACACAGAGTGGGAGGCTTTGGACTTCTGGTCTCTTTCCAACTCTTCTATTTCTCTTCTTGCCTTCTCTGTCTCTGACTCTCACAGGCTCTCACTCACTCTGTCTGCACTCATTAATATTTTACTTATATATTATTTTACTGACAGGCCCAGATATACAAAGCGAGTCACCAGGGCACTGCTGAGCTCTGGCTTGTTTTGTTGGCGATTTCACCTAGGCTTCTGGAGCCTCAGCTTTGTAAGTCTCTCTAGCACAAGCCATACTCTGTCTCCTCATAGCCATGCCAGTATCCCTCAGAGTTTATAATAAAGATACACATACATATATGTACATATATACATATATGTACATATATATATTTATATCAGTCATTTTTAGAATTGTTGACCTTTTTATTTGATCTCAATGCAGAATTACCACATTTATTACAGCCTCCTTATTCATAAATAATTGGTCACATAGTTGGAGCAGGATTCACCACAATTATAAATTATAAACCTTCCGGTAGCATTTCCAATAGCCTTTCTGTCAGTATCCTTATTGTAATTATCATAGCACATCACTCGCCTCCATTTTCTAGTGTAAGCTTCAAAACGTATGCATTTCTTTTCATTCTCGGAATTCTTAATTTGCCTGGACCCCGAAGTGTCAGGGAATTTTTGAAGCAGCCCTGTGTTTCTCAGCAGACGTTTTCTATATTTCTGCTGTCATCAGGTCTTCCTGTGGTCTTTGTTTTTATTTATTTATTTTTCCAATCCTCCTAGATCGTTCCCATTTATTTGCATATTTATTTATTCATTTAGTCCGATATCACATGAGGGGTCATTTCTTCTGCCTGATAGATTTTCTCTTATAATTGAAGGGAACTTTTGACACACAATACATTTCCTTTTGCAGATACTACACACTACTACAACTGCTACTGCACCGTTTTTGACTGTGACATCCCATGCACAATGGATTAGTACTGCATGGCTCTAGAGAATGTTCACTATTTAACCTACAATGTTTTTAACCTCACAAATATTTATTCTGTTCTTTCTTGGGGGATGAATGGTTTACAGTCAACAGTTCCATGTAATAGTGGGCAGGGGAGGTTAATTTTTCCCACTATCCCTGTATTTCTGTACATCCTTTGTAACTTTCTTATTGAGGAGAAGCAAAGAGTCATAAATTGAGAGAGCAGGGCCCAAGCAGGAAGAGAGACAGAGAGACAGCTGCAGCTCTGATTTGTCACTAGCCCAGCTTTTCCCTAGCTGGGTAAGTGGTGACCAGGGGCTCAAAACAGGGTCCTGGGATTCCACATAGTTCCCTGGCAGCTCCATCAGCTGTCCCTCCAACCCATGCTCCCTTCGTGGTCCATATAACTATCGATCTGCTCTAGGCATTTCTCACCTTCATATGCCAGAAACTTAACACTTCTCCCCTCCACCCATGAAACTTTGACCTTTAGCTAGGGTGCAAAACAGCAACTGCAATCCAAGTTATTTTAGGGAAAAGTGTGTACGTCTCTGTTTGAAGGTGTGTGTGTGTGTGTGTGTGTGTGTGTGTGTTTGTGTAAGTGTGCATAAGTGTGTTTCAGTTATGATTACCGCTGTTGTTTCTTTATTCCTGACGCAGGGACTTAGGAACTGGGTTGTGTTATGACAAAGGAAGTTTCCACTGCACAAGTGGTTTTTCAAGTATGAATGGCACATTGGATTGTGGACACTGTTGTGCATTCTGCCAGGTGGTCCTCAGATGGGTTCTTTCCTTTGCTAGTCCCATGCTGTGTGTAATTTTCTGAGTAGACTCAAAAAGAGGAGTGGCATGGGGAGCTCAGCTGCATTCTGCTGTATGTCCACAAGGTGGCAGCAAAGCCCATAGTTGAGTGTAGTGATTCTGTGGAATGAGGAGAACTCTAGGATTTGTGGCCCGTGGAGCGCAGGGTTGAAATTGACATAGAGTGCCCTAGACATCTGTTCTTTCCTGTGGGGTGGGGGGATCCCCCATTTGGCTTTGCAAGTGGAAGGGGTTTGTCTCTTTGTCTGGGATGACTCTACTGGGAGCTTGTGAATCCCTGTGCTCAGCTGCATTCTGCTGGGTGTCCACAAGAGGGCAGCACCAGGGCGGGACTAGGGCTCCATGGGGCAAGTGCCCTGAGGCCCTGGGCTAGGAGAGTGGCGACAGTGTCTCTGGGTGTGCCCCAAGAGCATGGCCAGCCTAGCGCAGGCAGGCAGTGTCCTAAGGACGGGCCCAGACAGGAGCTGTGGGGGTCGTGTTTGCAGAAACAGGGCCTTCAGAGGATGGCAGAAAGTCCCCGGGGGCGGGCCTCAGAGCCCGTGCCCAATGAGCCTGAGGGGAGGGCCCAGTGGGTATTTATAGAGACAGCTGGCCAATCAGAGAGGAGGAACGTCACCCTCAGGGGCGTGAAGCAAGAGCTGGCCAATGAGAACAGAGGAGGAGTTGCGTGGGCGGGCCTCAGAGAGCAGCCCACCAATGAGAGCCTGGGTGCTGGCTCTGGGTGGGCGTACCCCTGGAGGTCAGCCAATCAGGATCCAGCGGAAGTGCCTGGGGGGCGGGCCCTCGGGAGGCTGGCCAATGAGCGCCTGGGGCGGGCCTCGTGGGCGGAGCCCAGGAGGCTGGCCAATCATGGGGCAAGGGCGGTGACCTTCCTGGGCGTGCCTTAGGAACTGGCCTATCAGAGGGCGCCCCTCAGACAGCAGCCCGCCAATGGGAGCCAAGAGAAGGCTGGCTGGGGGCGGGTCCCTGGGACACCAGGCCAATCAGGGTCGAGCGGAAGTGGCTGGTGGGCGGGCCTTCCGGAGGCTGCCCAATGAGCGTGCAGCAGGGCCGTGTGGGCGGTGCTCAAGGCCGCTGGCCAATCACTGACTAGGGGCCCGGACCCTCCTGGGTGTGTCCAAGCACACTGGCCAATGAGATTGCTGGTGGGGTTCTGGGCGTGGCCTAGGCCTCTGGCCTATCAGAGCCTGGCTGGCGCCCTGTGGGCGGGCCTTCTGAAGGAAGCCCGCCAATGGGAGCTCAGAGCTGGCCTTAAAAGGCTGGGCGTGCTTCCAGGAAACGCGAAGCAGGGTTCAGCCCAGGGCCCTTCCTTGCAGAAGCTGTCCAGTGCGCATGTGTATAACTCCGTTTGTGCCTGTGCCTCTGTAGATGTGTGCCTGTGTGTGACTGTGAGAGTGTGTGTGTTTGTGTGTGTGTGTCTGTGTGTGTGTGTGTGTGTGTGTGTGTGAGGGAGAGAGAGAGAACAACAGAATCACTGTGGCACAGGAGATTTTGTGCAAAACACTTGGCACATTCTGATTTACAGCTCAATATTGACACCAGTGCAGCTCTCCATGGCCCTTGGTCACTTTTCTTCTTTTCAGATGTAAAGACACTGAAGAGGGAGAGGTTTTTGCCCTGATACTTGCACTGGGAACTAGCAGATGCCCTGTTTGTGTTGCCAGACTAGGAAACTTGTGGTGCCTGTCCATGTGGAGAGTCTCCTGGATGAGTTCCTTCTTGAGCCTTTTTCGCTCGGTCCCGTTGGAGCTGCATATAGCTAATGATTTGGAGATTTTATTCCTTTGACAATTCTTTTCCGGATGCAAAGTTTCTCTCCAGGATTTAGCAATCAATTGTCTGAATGTCACATCGAATCCATTGTAGAAAATGACTACATCAGTGTCTGGCTGTCTCTCTCTCTATCTCTCTCTCTCTCTGTCTCTCTCTCTCTCTCTCTCTATATATATATATATATATATATGTAACATGTAGAGGTCTGAAAATATTTTTTAGCTAGAGACCTGCACAGCTCAGGATTAGGGTAGTAATGTGGATACACCTGGCCCTTCTGAGCCACAGTCATGAGAGACATCTCACAGAGCCATATCATATATCACTCTACAATTCTCTCTCAGCGTAAACTACCGCTGCGAAATCATCTTCTTCCCTCTTGCTCTTTTTGTCCACCGAGTCTTATCCCAAAACTGTAAATCAAAGGAGAAATAGACATAGTGCAGTTCCCTGCACACAGGACAGGCTGAGGCTGGTCCAGGGAGATGCAATATGCCAGCCTGCATCTTGGCTGGAGCATCACTAAGACGACTTCCAATTTGGAGAGGCGAGGGCAGTTTTGGAGGGTGGGCTGCCGGCCAAGTGTTGCTTCTCAGAGTGGCTAAGACCTAGATGTTCTAAGTGTTACCTTTCCTCAAAAAACAGAAAATCGCAATGCCACTTGTAAGAAGTATGCATGGGCATGGAGGGTTTGTCTTCAGTGCTCTGGCACTGATCAACACAGGGCCAGAATTTCAGTCCTTTTCTGTCTCTGTCATTCTCTCTCTCTGACTGTCGCTACGTGCCTTCTTCACTGGGCCCTTACTGGAAGTCAGTGCATGCATCGTGAACTCAGACTTCCTGGTGTTGAAATTTTCCTTTCTTTGCCCTTTGGATTATTTAGTCTCCTGCACATGGTGTAGTACAGAGGGGAACTGCGGAGACAGCGTTGCTGCTGCAGGATCCAGGCATAAGTCCATCTCCAGCTGCAGCTGTCCAGGCCCTCTGTGCTTGACTCCCAATCTCCAGGGCCCTGAGGCTGACACTCAGCCTAAACGCAGCCCTCCTCACCTTCCTGCACAGCGTCCTTGTCCTTATTCCATGAGAGCCCAGGTCAAGAGAAGTGAAACTCTATCCCCCTGGCACACACACTGTGCTTTCCCTCTATTAAGCCGAATGTAAAGGATCTGTGGTACTGATGGGGCCACACCAGTGTCCATATTTTCCATGCAAAACGGAAGCTCCCAGGGTTCAGAAAGAGGGTGTTTTGACGGCTGTGAAATGTCTTTTCCAAGTGCCTCATGGGGTTTCAAATCCTTTTGAAACCTGAAGCTCTTTCTTGTATCTAGGGAATATTTTCACCTCTGGCCAGAAAGGCCGCCCAACTAGGAGCACAGCTATCCCGGGGTCAGGAGGTCTGCCAGCCTGCTAGCTCCTGGAGGGATTCCTGAGTATGTCCTCAGGGCCCAAGTGTAAAAGGTGTTTCCAATTGCCTTTATTAGCAGCAGCCAGGCCCTCAGGTGAGGGGCGGGGCTGTGATCTCCACTGGAAGCTCCGAATTCAGCCAATGGAGGCATCCATCTTTCTTTTGTCTGTCCATAGCAAGGGCCCGGGGAGTTTGTGCTTCCTGCAAGCAGAGCGACATTGTCTGGGACACTCATGCATGCCTACTTCTGGGAATCTCTCTGAGTGTGATGTGTGGACACCAGGACACCATGATCAGGGATGTGAGGCCACAGGAGCGATTGCCTTAGCCGGACCCAAAGGGTAGGTGTAAGGGGCTGGGTTCATCCACTATTGTTTGGTCCAACACACTTCCCATCTATGTTGAAACACAGCCCTTTCTGGGTACTTTCTGGGCTTGTAATCTGCTGCCCTGAGCAGTGGACTGAGAGCCTGGAGGCTGAGTAGGCAGCCAAACGTGACTGGACAGGCTCATGCCCCTGAATTCTGAGGGGTGCCCCAGCTTTCCCCGTTGGCAGTGTTTGATTGATAGTGAGGCATGGGATTGAATCGGGAACTCAGGAGAGCGAGACATGAGAGTCCCTTTGCATATGCATTCTTGCTTAGCCAGAATCTGGGCTAGCTGGCTTGCCCTGACCAGCTAGGTTCTCTGTACATAAGTTGCAGGTGAGGCTGGCTACCTTGCCACCCATGCTCTGAGACTACTACAGGTGAGCTCTGAGCACACACAGACACAGACAGACAGACAGACAGACAGACTAACACACACACACACACACATTACTGTCAGGTCTGGTAGTACAGGATATGGTGAAGGCTGGGGCTGTCTGGGGTCTGTGGGCATGAGAGCTGCTGCCTTACAATCTCTACAAGCCAGGTTTGAACCTGTCATCAATGAACACAGTGTAGGAGGTTTTTGAATTCTGGTCTCTTTCCAACTCATCTATTTCTCTTCTCGCCTTCTCTGTCTCTAACTCTCACATGCTCTCACACACTCTGTCTTCACTCATTAATATTTTACTTAGATTCTGATTTTACTGACAGGCCCAGATAGACAAAGAGAGTTACCAGAGCACTGCTGAGCTCTGGCTTGTTGTGTTGGCGATTTCACCTAGGCTACTGGAGCCTCAGTTTGTAAGTCTTTCTGACACAAGCCATATTCTGTCTCCTCATTTCCATGCCAGTATCACTCAGAGTTTATAATAAATATATACATATATATATATACATACACACACATATGTATTTACATATCTGTCATTTTTAGAATGGTCGACCTATGTATTTGACCTTAATTCAGAATTACCACATTTATAACAGCCTAGTTTTTCTGAAATAATTGGCCATATAGTTGGAGCAGGATTCCATACAATTATAAATAAGGGAACCTTCCAGTAGCATTTCTAATGGTGTTTCTATCAGCATCCTTATTGTAATTATCATGGCCCAGATCTTCCCTCCTTTTTCTAGTGTAAGCTTCAATACGTATGTGTTTGTTTTCTTTCTCCGGAAATCTTAATTTCCCTGGACCCTGAAGTGTTAGGGAATTTTTGAAGCAGCCCTCTGTTTCTCAGCAGACGGTTTCTATGTTTCTGCTGTCATCAGGTCTTCTTGTGGTTTTTGTTTTTATTTTTTTTATTTTTTCAAGTCCTCCTAGATCATCCCCATTTATTTGCATATTTATTTATTTATTTAGTCAGGTATCGCATGAGGGGTCATTTCTTCTGCTTGATAGATTTTCTCTTATAATTGAAGGGAACTTTTGATGCACAATACATTTCCTGGGGCAAATACTACACACATATGGTGAAGGCTTGGGTTGTCTGGGGTCTGTGGGCATTAGAGCTGCTGCCTTACAATCTCTACAACCCAGGTTTGAACCTGTCACGAATGAACACAGCCTGGGGGTTTTTGACTTCTGGTCTCTTTCCAACTCTTCTATTTCTCTACTCGCCTTCTCTGTCTCTGACTCTCACAGGCTCTCACTCACTCTGTCTGAACTCAGGAATATTTTACTTATATCCTTATTTTATTGACAGGCCCAGATACACAAAGAGAGTGGCCAGAGCACTGCTGAGCTCTGGCTTGTTTTGTTGGTGATTTCACCTGGGCTACTGGAGCCTCAGCTTTGTAAGTCTCTCTGACTCAAGCCAGATTCTGTCTCCTCATATCCATGGCAGTATCTCTCAGACTTTATAATAAAGATATACATCCAAATACATATATAAATATACATATATATATATATATCTGTCATTGTTAGAATTGTCAACCTATGTAATTGATCTTAATCAGAATTAACACATCTATAACAGCTTCCTTTTTAATTAATTATTGGCCACATCGTTGGAGCAGGATTCAATACAATTATAAATAATAGAACCTTCCAGTAGCATTTCTAATAGCATTTCTATCAGCATCCTTATTGTAATTATCATAGTACACAACTTGCCTCCTTTCTCTAGTGTAAGCTTCAATACCTATGAGTTTCTTTTCATTCTCCTGAAATCTTAATTTCCCTAGACTCTGAAGTGTCTCGGAACTTTTGAAGCAGCCCTCTGTTTCTCAGCAGATGGTTTCTATGTTTCTGCTGTAATCAGGTCTTCTTGTGATTTTTGTTTTTTTTTTTTCCATTTGTTTCAAATCCTCCTAGATCATCCCCATGTATTTGCATATTTATTTATTTATTTATTTAGTCCTATATTACATGAGGGGTCATTTCTTCTGCGTGATAGATTTTCCCCCTATAATTGAAGGGAACTGTACACTCACAATACATTTCCTGTCGTAAATACTACACACATATGGTGAAGGCAGGTGTTGTCTGGGGTCTGTGGACAGGAGACTGCTGCCTTACAATCTCAACAACCCAGGTTTGAACCTGTCATGTATGAACACAGAGTGGGAGGCTTTGGACTTCTGGTCTCTTTCCAACTCTTCTATTTCTCTTCTTGCCTTCTCTTGTCTCTGACTCTCACAGGCTCTCACTCACTCTGTCTGCACTCATTAATATTTTACTTATATATTATTTTACTGACAGGCCCAGATATACAAAGCGAGTCACCAGGGCACTGCTGAGCTCTGGCTTGTTTTGTTGGCGATTTCACCTAGGCTTCTGGAGCCTCAGCTTTGTAAGTCTCTCTAGCACAAGCCATACTCTGTCTCCTCATAGCCATGCCAGTATCCCTCAGAGTTTATAATAAAGATACACATACATATATGTACATATATACATATATGTACATATATATATTTATATCAGTCATTTTTAGAATTGTTGACCTTTTTATTTGATCTCAATGCAGAATTACCACATTTATTACAGCCTCCTTATTCATAAATAATTGGTCACATAGTTGGAGCAGGATTCACCACAATTATAAATTATAAACCTTCCGGTAGCATTTCCAATAGCCTTTCTGTCAGTATCCTTATTGTAATTATCATAGCACATCACTCGCCTCCATTTTCTAGTGTAAGCTTCAAAACGTATGCATTTCTTTTCATTCTCGGAATTCTTAATTTGCCTGGACCCCGAAGTGTCAGGGAACTTTTGAAGCAGCCCTGTGTTTCTCAGCAGACGTTTTCTATATTTCTGCTGTCATCAGGTCTTCCTGTGGTCTTTGTTTTTATTTATTTATTTTTCCAATCCTCCTAGATCGTTCCCATTTATTTGCATATTTATTTATTCATTTAGTCCGATATCACATGAGGGGTCATTTCTTCTGCCTGATAGATTTTCTCTTATAATTGAAGGGAACTTTTGACACACAATACATTTCCTTTTGCAGATACTACACACTACTACAACTGCTACTGCACCGTTTTTGACTGTGACATCCCATGCACAATGGATTAGTACTGCATGGCTCTAGAGAATGTTCACTATTTAACCTACAATGTTTTTAACCTCACAAATATTTATTCTGTTCTTTCTTGGGGGATGAATGGTTTACAGTCAACAGTTCCATGTAATAGTGGGCAGGGGAGGTTAATTTTTCCCACTATCCCTGTATTTCTGTACATCCTTTGTAACTTTCTTATTGAGGAGAAGCAAAGAGTCATAAATTGAGAGAGCAGGGCCCAAGCAGGAAGAGAGACAGAGAGACAGCTGCAGCTCTGATTTGTCACTAGCCCAGCTTTTCCCTAGCTGGGTAAGTGGTGACCAGGGGCTCAAAACAGGGTCCTGGGATTCCACATAGTTCCCTGGCAGCTCCATCAGCTGTCCCTCCAACCCATGCTCCCTTCGTGGTCCATATAACTATCGATCTGCTCTAGGCATTTCTCACCTTCATATGCCAGAAACTTAACACTTCTCCCCTCCACCCATGAAACTTTGACCTTTAGCTAGGGTGCAAAACAGCAACTGCAATCCAAGTTATTTTAGGGAAAAGTGTGTACGTCTCTGTTTGAAGGTGTGTGTGTGTGTGTGTGTGTTTGTGTAAGTGTGCATAAGTGTGTTTCAGTTATGATTACCGCTGTTGTTTCTTTATTCCTGACGCAGGGACTTAGGAACTGGGTTGTGTTATGACAAAGGAAGTTTCCACTGCACAAGTGGTTTTTCAAGTATGAATGGCACATTGGATTGTGGACACTGTTGTGCATTCTGCCAGGTGGTCCTCAGATGGGTTCTTTCCTTTGCTATTCCCATGCTGTGTGTAATTTTCTGGGTAGACTCAAAAAGAGGAGTGGCATGGGGAGCTCAGCTGCATTCTGCTGTATGTCCACAAGGTGGCAGCAAAGCCCATAGTTGAGTGTAGTGATTCTGTGGAATGAGGAGAACTCTAGGATTTGTGGCCCGTGGAGCGCAGGGTTGAAATTGACATAGAGTGCCCTAGACATCTGTTCTTTCCTGTGGGGTGGGGGGATCCCCCATTTGGCTTTGCAAGTGGAAGGGGTTTGTCTCTTTGTCTGGGATGACTCTACTGGGAGCTTGTGAATCCCTGTGCTCAGCTGCATTCTGCTGGGTGTCCACAAGAGGGCAGCACCAGGGCGGGACTAGGGCTCCATGGGGCAAGTGCCCTGAGGCCCTGGGCTAGGAGAGTGGCGACAGTGTCTCTGGGTGTGCCCCAAGAGCATGGCCAGCCTAGCGCAGGCAGGCAGTGTCCTAGGACGGGCCCAGACAGGAGCTGTGGGGGTCGTGTTTGCAGAAACAGGGCCTTCAGAGGATGGCAGAAAGTCCCCGGGGGCGGGCCTCAGAGCCCGTGCCCAATGAGCCTGAGGGGAGGGCCCAGTGGGTATTTATAGAGACAGCTGGCCAATCAGAGAGGAGGAACGTCACCCTCAGGGGCGTGAAGCAAGAGCTGGCCAATGAGAACAGAGGAGGAGTTGCGTGGGCGGGCCTCAGAGAGCAGCCCACCAATGAGAGCCTGGGTGCTGGCTCTGGGTGGGCGTACCCCTGGAGGTCAGCCAATCAGGATCCAGCGGAAGTGCCTGGGGGGCGGGCCCTCGGGAGGCTGGCCAATGAGCGCCTGGGGCGGGCCTCGTGGGCGGAGCCCAGGAGGCTGGCCAATCATGGGGCAAGGGCGGTGACCTTCCTGGGCGTGCCTTAGGAACTGGCCTATCAGAGGGCGCCCCTCAGACAGCAGCCCGCCAATGGGAGCCAAGAGAAGGCTGGCTGGGGGCGGGTCCCTGGGACACCAGGCCAATCAGGGTCGAGCGGAAGTGGCTGGTGGGCGGGCCTTCCGGAGGCTGCCCAATGAGCGTGCAGCAGGGCCGTGTGGGCGGTGCTCAAGGCCGCTGGCCAATCACTGACTAGGGGCCCGGACCCTCCTGGGTGTGTCCAAGCACACTGGCCAATGAGATTGCTGGTGGGGTTCTGGGCGTGGCCTAGGCCTCTGGCCTATCAGAGCCTGGCTGGCGCCCTGTGGGCGGGCCTTCTGAAGGAAGCCCGCCAATGGGAGCTCAGAGCTGGCCTTAAAAGGCTGGGCGTGCTTCCAGGAAACGCGAAGCAGGGTTCAGCCCAGGGCCCTTCCTTGCAGAAGCTGTCCAGTGCGCATGTGTATAACTCCGTTTGTGCCTGTGCCTCTGTGGATGTGTGCCTGTGTGTGACTGTGAGAGTGTGTGTGTTTGTGTGTGTGTGTCTGTGTGTGTGTGTGTGTGTGTGTGTGTGTGTGTGTGGGAGAGAGAGAGAACAACAGAATCACTGTGGCACAGGAGATTTTGTGCAAAACACTTGGCACATTCTGATTTACAGCTCAATATTGACACCAGTGCAGCTCTCCATGGCCCTTGGTCACTTTTCTTCTTTTCAGATGTAAAGACACTGAAGAGGGAGAGGTTTTTGCACTGATACTTGCACTGGGAACTAGCAGATGCCCTGTTTGTGTTGCCAGACTAGGAAACTTGTGGTGCCTGTCCATGTGGAGAGTCTCCTGGATGAGTTCCTTCTTGAGCCTTTTTCGCTCGGTCCCGTTGGAGCTGCATATAGCTAATGATTTGGAGATTTTATTCCTTTGACAATTCTTTTCCGGATGCAAAGTTTCTCTCCAGGATTTAGCAATCAATTGTCTGAATGTCACATCGAATCCATTGTAGAAAATGACTACATCAGTGTCTGGCTGTCTCTCTCTCTATCTCTCTCTCTCTGTCTCTCTCTCTCTCTCTCTCTCTCTATATATATATATATATATATGTAACATGTAGAGGTCTGAAAATATTTTTTAGCTAGAGACCTGCACAGCTCAGGATTAGGGTAGTAATGTGGATACACCTGGCCCTTCTGAGCCACAGTCATGAGAGACATCTCACAGAGCCATATCGTATATCACTCTACAATTCTCTCTCAGCGTAAACTACCGCTGCGAAATCATCTTCTTCCCTCTTGCTCTTTTTGTCCACCGAGTCTTATCCCAAAACTGTAAATCAAAGGAGAAATAGACATAGTGCAGTTCCCTGCACACAGGACAGGCTGAGGCTGGTCCAGGGAGATGCAATATGCCAGCCTGCATCTTGGCTGGAGCATCACTAAGACGACTTCCAATTTGGAGAGGCGAGGGCAGTTTTGGAGGGTGGGCTGCCGGCCACGTGTTGCTTCTCAGAGTGGCTAAGACCTAGATGTTCTAAGTGTTACCTTTCCTCAAAAAACAGAAAATCGCAATGCCACTTGTAAGAAGTATGCATGGGCATGGAGGGTTTGTCTTCAGTGCTCTGGCACTGATCAACACAGGGCCAGAATTTCAGTCCTTTTCTGTCTCTGTCATTCTCTCTCTCTGACTGTCGCTACGTGCCTTCTTCACTGGGCCCTTACTGGAAGTCAGTGCATGCATCGTGAACTCAGACTTCCTGGTGTTGAAATTTTCCTTTCTTTGCCCTTTGGATTATTTAGTCTCCTGCACATGGTGTAGTACAGAGGGGAACTGCGGAGACAGCGTTGCTGCTGCAGGATCCAGGCATAAGTCCATCTCCAGCTGCAGCTGTCCAGGCCCTCTGTGCTTGACTCCCAATCTCCAGGGCCCTGAGGCTGACACTCAGCCTAAACGCAGCCCTCCTCACCTTCCTGCACAGCGTCCTTGTCCTTATTCCATGAGAGCCCAGGTCAAGAGAAGTGAAACTCTATCCCCCTGGCACACACACTGTGCTTTCCCTCTATTAAGCCGAATGTAAAGGATCTGTGGTACTGATGGGGCCACACCAGTGTCCATATTTTCCATGCAAAACGGAAGCTCCCAGGGTTCAGAAAGAGGGTGTTTTGACGGCTGTGAAATGTCTTTTCCAAGTGCCTCATGGGGTTTCAAATCCTTTTGAAACCTGAAGCTCTTTCTTGTATCTAGGGAATATTTTCACCTCTGGCCAGAAAGGCCGCCCAACTAGGAGCACAGCTATCCCGGGGTCAGGAGGTCTGCCAGCCTGCTAGCTCCTGGAGGGATTCCTGAGTATGTCCTCAGGGCCCAAGTGTAAAAGGTGTTTCCAATTGCCTTTATTAGCAGCAGCCAGGCCCTCAGGTGAGGGGCGGGGCTGTGATCTCCACTGGAAGCTCCGAATTCAGCCAATGGAGGCATCCATCTTTCTTTTGTCTGTCCATAGCAAGGGCCCGGGGAGTTTGTGCTTCCTGCAAGCAGAGCGACATTGTCTGGGACACTCATGCATGCCTACTTCTGGGAATCTCTCTGAGTGTGATGTGTGGACACCAGGACACCATGATCAGGGATGTGAGGCCACAGGAGCGATTGCCTTAGCCGGACCCAAAGGGTAGGTGTAAGGGGCCGGGTTCATCCACTATTGTTTGGTCCAACACACTTCCCATCTATGTTGAAACACAGCCCTTTCTGGGTACTTTCTGGGCTTGTAATCTGCTGCCCTGAGCAGTGGACTGAGAGCCTGGAGGCTGAGTAGGCAGCCAAACGTGACTGGACAGGCTCATGCCCCTGAATTCTGAGGGGTGCCCCAGCTTTCCCTGTTGGCAGTGTTTGATTGATAGTGAGGCATGGGATTGAATCGGGAACTCAGGAGAGCGAGACATGAGAGTCCCTTTGCATATGCATTCTTGCTTAGCCAGAATCTGGGCTAGCTGGCTTGCCCTGACCAGCTAGGTTCTCTGTACATAAGTTGCAGGTGAGGCTGGCTACCTTGCCACCCATGCTCTGAGACTACTACAGGTGAGCTCTGAGCACACACAGACACAGACAGACAGACAGACAGACAGACAGACAGACTAACACACACACACACACACACACATTACTGTCAGGTCTGGTAGTACAGGATATGGTGAAGGCTGGGGCTGTCTGGGGTCTGTGGGCATGAGAGCTGCTGCCTTACAATCTCTACAAGCCAGGTTTGAACCTGTCATCAATGAACACAGTGTAGGAGGTTTTTGAATTCTGGTCTCTTTCCAACTCATCTATTTCTCTTCTCGCCTTCTCTGTCTCTAACTCTCACATGCTCTCACACACTCTGTCTTCACTCATTAATATTTTACTTAGATTCTGATTTTACTGACAGGCCCAGATAGACAAAGAGAGTTACCAGAGCACTGCTGAGCTCTGGCTTGTTGTGTTGGCGATTTCACCTAGGCTACTGGAGCCTCAGTTTGTAAGTCTTTCTGACACAAGCCATATTCTGTCTCCTCATTTCCATGCCAGTATCACTCAGAGTTTATAATAAATATATACATATATATATATACATACACACACATATGTATTTACATATCTGTCATTTTTAGAATGGTCGACCTATGTATTTGACCTTAATTCAGAATTACCACATTTATAACAGCCTAGTTTTTCTGAAATAATTGGCCATATAGTTGGAGCAGGATTCCATACAATTATAAATAAGGGAACCTTCCAGTAGCATTTCTAATGGTGTTTCTATCAGCATCCTTATTGTAATTATCATGGCCCAGATCTTCCCTCCTTTTTCTAGTGTAAGCTTCAATACGTATGTGTTTGTTTTCTTTCTCCGGAAATCTTAATTTCCCTGGACCCTGAAGTGTTAGGGAATTTTTGAAGCAGCCCTCTGTTTCTCAGCAGACGGTTTCTATGTTTCTGCTGTCATCAGGTCTTCTTGTGGTTTTTGTTTTTATTTTTTTTATTTTTTCAAGTCCTCCTAGATCATCCCCATTTATTTGCATATTTATTTATTTATTTAGTCAGGTATCGCATGAGGGGTCATTTCTTCTGCTTGATAGATTTTCTCTTATAATTGAAGGGAACTTTTGATGCACAATACATTTCCTGGGGCAAATACTACACACATATGGTGAAGGCTTGGGTTGTCTGGGGTCTGTGGGCATTAGAGCTGCTGCCTTACAATCTCTACAACCCAGGTTTGAACCTGTCACGAATGAACACAGCCTGGGGGTTTTTGACTTCTGGTCTCTTTCCAACTCTTCTATTTCTCTACTCGCCTTCTCTGTCTCTGACTCTCACAGGCTCTCACTCACTCTGTCTGAACTCAGGAATATTTTACTTATATCCTTATTTTATTGACAGGCCCAGATACACAAAGAGAGTGGCCAGAGCACTGCTGAGCTCTGGCTTGTTTTGTTGGTGATTTCACCTGGGCTACTGGAGCCTCAGCTTTGTAAGTCTCTCTGACTCAAGCCAGATTCTGTCTCCTCATATCCATGGCAGTATCTCTCAGACTTTATAATAAAGATATACATCCAAATACATATATAAATATACATATATATATATATATATATCTGTCATTGTTAGAATTGTCAACCTATGTAATTGATCTTAATCAGAATTAACACATCTATAACAGCTTCCTTTTTCATTAATTATTGGCCACATCGTTGGAGCAGGATTCAATACAATTATAAATAATAGAACCTTCCAGTAGCATTTCTAATAGCATTTCTATCAGCATCCTTATTGTAATTATCATAGTACACAACTTGCCTCCTTTCTCTAGTGTAAGCTTCAATACCTATGAGTTTCTTTTCATTCTCCTGAAATCTTAATTTCCCTAGACTCTGAAGTGTCTCGGAACTTTTGAAGCAGCCCTCTGTTTCTCAGCAGATGGTTTCTATGTTTCTGCTGTAATCAGGTCTTCTTGTGATTTTTGTTTTTTTTTTTCCATTTGTTTCAAATCCTCCTAGATCATCCCCATGTATTTGCATATTTATTTATTTATTTATTTAGTCCTATATTACATGAGGGGTCATTTCTTCTGCGTGATAGATTTTCCCCCTATAATTGAAGGGAACTGTACACTCACAATACATTTCCTGTCGTAAATACTACACACATATGGTGAAGGCAGGTGTTGTCTGGGGTCTGTGGACAGGAGACTGCTGCCTTACAATCTCAACAACCCAGGTTTGAACCTGTCATGTATGAACACAGAGTGGGAGGCTTTGGACTTCTGGTCTCTTTCCAACTCTTCTATTTCTCTTCTTGCCTTCTCTTGTCTCTGACTCTCACAGGCTCTCACTCACTCTGTCTGCACTCATTAATATTTTACTTATATATTATTTTACTGACAGGCCCAGATATACAAAGCGAGTCACCAGGGCACTGCTGAGCTCTGGCTTGTTTTGTTGGCGATTTCACCTAGGCTTCTGGAGCCTCAGCTTTGTAAGTCTCTCTAGCACAAGCCATACTCTGTCTCCTCATAGCCATGCCAGTATCCCTCAGAGTTTATAATAAAGATACACATACATATATGTACATATATACATATATGTACATATATATATTTATATCAGTCATTTTTAGAATTGTTGACCTTTTTATTTGATCTCAATGCAGAATTACCACATTTATTACAGCCTCCTTATTCATAAATAATTGGTCACATAGTTGGAGCAGGATTCACCACAATTATAAATTATAAACCTTCCGGTAGCATTTCCAATAGCCTTTCTGTCAGTATCCTTATTGTAATTATCATAGCACATCACTCGCCTCCATTTTCTAGTGTAAGCTTCAAAACGTATGCATTTCTTTTCATTCTCGGAATTCTTAATTTGCCTGGACCCCGAAGTGTCAGGGAACTTTTGAAGCAGCCCTGTGTTTCTCAGCAGACGTTTTCTATATTTCTGCTGTCATCAGGTCTTCCTGTGGTCTTTGTTTTTATTTATTTATTTTTCCAATCCTCCTAGATCGTTCCCATTTATTTGCATATTTATTTATTCATTTAGTCCGATATCACATGAGGGGTCATTTCTTCTGCCTGATAGATTTTCTCTTATAATTGAAGGGAACTTTTGACACACAATACATTTCCTTTTGCAGATACTACACACTACTACAACTGCTACTGCACCGTTTTTGACTGTGACATCCCATGCACAATGGATTAGTATTGCATGGCTCTAGAGAATGTTCACTATTTAACCTACAATGTTTTTAACCTCACAAATATTTATTCTGTTCTTTCTTGGGGGATGAATGGTTTACAGTCAACAGTTCCATGTAATAGTGGGCAGGGGAGGTTAATTTTTCCCACTATCCCTGTATTTCTGTACATCCTTTGTAACTTTCTTATTGAGGAGAAGCAAAGAGTCATAAATTGAGAGAGCAGGGCCCAAGCAGGAAGAGAGACAGAGAGACAGCTGCAGCTCTGATTTGTCACTAGCCCAGCTTTTCCCTAGCTGGGTAAGTGGTGACCAGGGGCTCAAAACAGGGTCCTGGGATTCCACATAGTTCCCTGGCAGCTCCATCAGCTGTCCCTCCAACCCATGCTCCCTTCGTGGTCCATATAACTATCGATCTGCTCTAGGCATTTCTCACCTTCATATGCCAGAAACTTAACACTTCTCCCCTCCACCCATGAAACTTTGACCTTTAGCTAGGGTGCAAAACAGCAACTGCAATCCAAGTTATTTTAGGGAAAAGTGTGTACGTCTCTGTTTGAAGGTGTGTGTGTGTGTGTGTGTGTGTGTTTGTGTAAGTGTGCATAAGTGTGTTTCAGTTATGATTACCGCTGTTGTTTCTTTATTCCTGACGCAGGGACTTAGGAACTGGGTTGTGTTATGACAAAGGAAGTTTCCACTGCACAAGTGGTTTTTCAAGTATGAATGGCACATTGGATTGTGGACACTGTTGTGCATTCTGCCAGGTGGTCCTCAGATGGGTTCTTTCCTTTGCTATTCCCATGCTGTGTGTAATTTTCTGGGTAGACTCAAAAAGAGGAGTGGCATGGGGAGCTCAGCTGCATTCTGCTGTATGTCCACAAGGTGGCAGCAAAGCCCATAGTTGAGTGTAGTGATTCTGTGGAATGAGGAGAACTCTAGGATTTGTGGCCCGTGGAGCGCAGGGTTGAAATTGACATAGAGTGCCCTAGACATCTGTTCTTTCCTGTGGGGTGGGGGGATCCCCCATTTGGCTTTGCAAGTGGAAGGGGTTTGTCTCTTTGTCTGGGATGACTCTACTGGGAGCTTGTGAATCCCTGTGCTCAGCTGCATTCTGCTGGGTGTCCACAAGAGGGCAGCACCAGGGCGGGACTAGGGCTCCATGGGGCAAGTGCCCTGAGGCCCTGGGCTAGGAGAGTGGCGACAGTGTCTCTGGGTGTGCCCCAAGAGCATGGCCAGCCTAGCGCAGGCAGGCAGTGTCCTAAGGACGGGCCCAGACAGGAGCTGTGGGGGTCGTGTTTGCAGAAACAGGGCCTTCAGAGGATGGCAGAAAGTCCCCGGGGGCGGGCCTCAGAGCCCGTGCCCAATGAGCCTGAGGGGAGGGCCCAGTGGGTATTTATAGAGACAGCTGGCCAATCAGAGAGGAGGAATGTCACCCTCAGGGGCGTGAAGCAAGAGCTGGCCAATGAGAACAGAGGAGGAGTTGCGTGGGCGGGCCTCAGAGAGCAGCCCACCAATGAGAGCCTGGGTGCTGGCTCTGGGTGGGCGTACCCCTGGAGGTCAGCCAATCAGGATCCAGCGGAAGTGCCTGGGGGGCGGGCCCTCGGGAGGCTGTCCAATGAGCGCCTGGGGCGGGCCTCGTGGGCGGAGCCCAGGAGGCTGGCCAATCATGGGGCAAGGGCGGTGACCTTCCTGGGCGTGCCTTAGGAACTGGCCTATCAGAGGGCGCCCCTCAGACAGCAGCCCGCCAATGGGAGCCAAGAGAAGGCTGGCTGGGGGCGGGTCCCTGGGACACCAGGCCAATCAGGGTCGAGCGGAAGTGGCTGGTGGGCGGGCCTTCCGGAGGCTGCCCAATGAGCGTGCAGCAGGGCCGTGTGGGCGGTGCTCAAGGCCGCTGGCCAATCACTGACTAGGGGCCCGGACCCTCCTGGGTGTGTCCAAGCACACTGGCCAATGAGATTGCTGGTGGGGTTCTGGGCGTGGCCTAGGCCTCTGGCCTATCAGAGCCTGGCTGGCGCCCTGTGGGCGGGCCTTCTGAAGGAAGCCCGCCAATGGGAGCTCAGAGCTGGCCTTAAAAGGCTGGGCGTGCTTCCAGGAAACGCGAAGCAGGGTTCAGCCCAGGGCCCTTCCTTGCAGAAGCTGTCCAGTGCGCATGTGTATAACTCCGTTTGTGCCTGTGCCTCTGTAGATGTGTGCCTGTGTGTGACTGTGAGAGTGTGTGTGTTTGTGTGTGTGTGTCTGTGTGTGTGTGTGTGTGTGTGTGTGTGTGTGTGTGTGAGGGAGAGAGAGAGAACAACAGAATCACTGTGGCACAGGAGATTTTGTGCAAAACACTTGGCACATTCTGATTTACAGCTCAATATTGACACCAGTGCAGCTCTCCATGGCCCTTGGTCACTTTTCTTCTTTTCAGATGTAAAGACACTGAAGAGGGAGAGGTTTTTGCCCTGATACTTGCACTGGGAACTAGCAGATGCCCTGTTTGTGTTGCCAGACTAGGAAACTTGTGGTGCCTGTCCATGTGGAGAGTCTCCTGGATGAGTTCCTTCTTGAGCCTTTTTCGCTCGGTCCCGTTGGAGCTGCATATAGCTAATGATTTGGAGATTTTATTCCTTTGACAATTCTTTTCCGGATGCAAAGTTTCTCTCCAGGATTTAGCAATCAATTGTCTGAATGTCACATCGAATCCATTGTAGAAAATGACTACATCAGTGTCTGGCTGTCTCTCTCTCTATCTCTCTCTTTCTCTGTCTCTCTCTCTCTCTCTCTCTCTCTATATATATATATATATATATATGTAACATGTAGAGGTCTGAAAATATTTTTTAGCTAGAGACCTGCACAGCTCAGGATTAGGGTAGTAATGTGGATACACCTGGCCCTTCTGAGCCACAGTCATGAGAGACATCTCACAGAGCCATATCGTATATCACTCTACAATTCTCTCTCAGCGTAAACTACCGCTGCGAAATCATCTTCTTCCCTCTTGCTCTTTTTGTCCACCGAGTCTTATCCCAAAACTGTAAATCAAAGGAGAAATAGACATAGTGCAGTTCCCTGCACACAGGACAGGCTGAGGCTGGTCCAGGGAGATGCAATATGCCAGCCTGCATCTCGGCTGGAGCATCACTAAGACGACTTCCAATTTGGAGAGGCGAGGGCAGTTTTGGAGGGTGGGCTGCCGGCCAAGTGTTGCTTCTCAGAGTGGCTAAGACCTAGATGTTCTAAGTGTTACCTTTCCTCAAAAAACAGAAAATCGCAATGCCACTTGTAAGAAGTATGCATGGGCATGGAGGGTTTGTCTTCAGTGCTCTGGCACTGATCAACACAGGGCCAGAATTTCAGTCCTTTTCTGTCTCTGTCATTCTCTCTCTCTGACTGTCGCTACGTGCCTTCTTCACTGGGCCCTTACTGGAAGTCAGTGCATGCATCGTGAACTCAGACTTCCTGGTGTTGAAATTTTCCTTTCTTTGCCCTTTGGATTATTTAGTCTCCTGCACATGGTGTAGTACAGAGGGGAACTGCGGAGACAGCGTTGCTGCTGCAGGATCCAGGCATAAGTCCATCTCCAGCTGCAGCTGTCCAGGCCCTCTGTGCTTGACTCCCAATCTCCAGGGCCCTGAGGCTGACACTCAGCCTAAACGCAGCCCTCCTCACCTTCCTGCACAGCGTCCTTGTCCTTATTCCATGAGAGCCCAGGTCAAGAGAAGTGAAACTCTATCCCCCTGGCACACACACTGTGCTTTCCCTCTATTAAGCCGAATGTAAAGGATCTGTGGTACTGATGGGGCCACACCAGTGTCCATATTTTCCATGCAAAACGGAAGCTCCCAGGGTTCAGAAAGAGGGTGTTTTGACGGCTGTGAAATGTCTTTTCCAAGTGCCTCATGGGGTTTCAAATCCTTTTGAAACCTGAAGCTCTTTCTTGTATCTAGGGAATATTTTCACCTCTGGCCAGAAAGGCCGCCCAACTAGGAGCACAGCTATCCCGGGGTCAGGAGGTCTGCCAGCCTGCTAGCTCCTGGAGGGATTCCTGAGTATGTCCTCAGGGCCCAAATGTAAAAGGTGTTTCCAATTGCCTTTATTAGCAGCAGCCAGGCCCTCAGGTGAGGGGCGGGGCTGTGATCTCCACTGGAAGCTCCGAATTCAGCCAATGGAGGCATCCATCTTTCTTTTGTCTGTCCATAGCAAGGGCCCGGGGAGTTTGTGCTTCCTGCAAGCAGAGCGACATTGTCTGGGACACTCATGCATGCCTACTTCTGGGAATCTCTCTGAGTGTGATGTGTGGACACCAGGACACCATGATCAGGGATGTGAGGCCACAGGAGCGATTGCCTTAGCCGGACCCAAAGGGTAGGTGTAAGGGGCCGGGTTCATCCACTATTGTTTGGTCCAACACACTTCCCATCTATGTTGAAACACAGCCCTTTCTGGGTACTTTCTGGGCTTGTAATCTGCTGCCCTGAGCAGTGGACTGAGAGCCTGGAGGCTGAGTAGGCAGCCAAACGTGACTGGACAGGCTCATGCCCCTGAATTCTGAGGGGTGCCCCAGCTTTCCCCGTTGGCAGTGTTTGATTGATAGTGAGGCATGGGATTGAATCGGGAACTCAGGAGAGCGAGACATGAGAGTCCCTTTGCATATGCATTCTTGCTTAGCCAGAATCTGGGCTAGCTGGCTTGCCCTGACCAGCTAGGTTCTCTGTACATAAGTTGCAGGTGAGGCTGGCTACCTTGCCACCCATGCTCTGAGACTACTACAGGTGAGCTCTGAGCACACACAGACACAGACAGACAGACAGACAGACAGACAGACTAACACACACACACACACACACACATACACACACACACACACACATTACTGTCAGGTCTGGTAGTACAGGATATGGTGAAGGCTGGGGCTGTCTGGGGTCTGTGGGCATGAGAGCTGCTGCCTTACAATCTCTACAAGCCAGGTTTGAACCTGTCATCAATGAACACAGTGTAGGAGGTTTTTGAATTCTGGTCTCTTTCCAACTCATCTATTTCTCTTCTCGCCTTCTCTGTCTCTAACTCTCACATGCTCTCACACACTCTGTCTTCACTCATTAATATTTTACTTAGATTCTGATTTTACTGACAGGCCCAGATAGACAAAGAGAGTTACCAGAGCACTGCTGAGCTCTGGCTTGTTGTGTTGGCGATTTCACCTAGGCTACTGGAGCCTCAGTTTGTAAGTCTTTCTGACACAAGCCATATTCTGTCTCCTCATTTCCATGCCAGTATCACTCAGAGTTTATAATAAATATATACATATATATATATATACATACACACACATATGTATTTACATATCTGTCATTTTTAGAATGGTCGACCTATGTATTTGACCTTAATTCAGAATTACCACATTTATAACAGCCTAGTTTTTCTGAAATAATTGGCCATATAGTTGGAGCAGGATTCCATACAATTATAAATAAGGGAACCTTCCAGTAGCATTTCTAATGGTGTTTCTATCAGCATCCTTATTGTAATTATCATGGCCCAGATCTTCCCTCCTTTTTCTAGTGTAAGCTTCAATACGTATGTGTTTGTTTTCTTTCTCCGGAAATCTTAATTTCCCTGGACCCTGAAGTGTTAGGGAATTTTTGAAGCAGCCCTCTGTTTCTCAGCAGACGGTTTCTATGTTTCTGCTGTCATCAGGTCTTCTTGTGGTTTTTGTTTTTATTTTTTTTATTTTTTCAAGTCCTCCTAGATCATCCCCATTTATTTGCATATTTATTTATTTATTTAGTCAGGTATCGCATGAGGGGTCATTTCTTCTGCTTGATAGATTTTCTCTTATAATTGAAGGGAACTTTTGATGCACAATACATTTCCTGGGGCAAATACTACACACATATGGTGAAGGCTTGGGTTGTCTGGGGTCTGTGGGCATTAGAGCTGCTGCCTTACAATCTCTACAACCCAGGTTTGAACCTGTCACGAATGAACACAGCCTGGGGGTTTTTGACTTCTGGTCTCTTTCCAACTCTTCTATTTCTCTACTCGCCTTCTCTGTCTCTGACTCTCACAGGCTCTCACTCACTCTGTCTGAACTCAGGAATATTTTACTTATATCCTTATTTTATTGACAGGCCCAGATACACAAAGAGAGTGGCCAGAGCACTGCTGAGCTCTGGCTTGTTTTGTTGGTGATTTCACCTGGGCTACTGGAGCCTCAGCTTTGTAAGTCTCTCTGACTCAAGCCAGATTCTGTCTCCTCATATCCATGGCAGTATCTCTCAGACTTTATAATAAAGATATACATCCAAATACATATATAAATATACATATATATATATATATATATATATCTGTCATTGTTAGAATTGTCAACCTATGTAATTGATCTTAATCAGAATTAACACATCTATAACAGCTTCCTTTTTCATTAATTATTGGCCACATCGTTGGAGCAGGATTCAATACAATTATAAATAATAGAACCTTCCAGTAGCATTTCTAATAGCATTTCTATCAGCATCCTTATTGTAATTATCATAGTACACAACTTGCCTCCTTTCTCTAGTGTAAGCTTCAATACCTATGAGTTTCTTTTCATTCTCCTGAAATCTTAATTTCCCTAGACTCTGAAGTGTCTCGGAACTTTTGAAGCAGCCCTCTGTTTCTCAGCAGATGGTTTCTATGTTTCTGCTGTAATCAGGTCTTCTTGTGATTTTTGTTTTTTTTTTCCATTTGTTTCAAATCCTCCTAGATCATCCCCATGTATTTGCATATTTATTTATTTATTTATTTAGTCCTATATTACATGAGGGGTCATTTCTTCTGCGTGATAGATTTTCCCCCTATAATTGAAGGGAACTGTACACTCACAATACATTTCCTGTCGTAAATACTACACACATATGGTGAAGGCAGGTGTTGTCTGGGGTCTGTGGACAGGAGACTGCTGCCTTACAATCTCAACAACCCAGGTTTGAACCTGTCATGTATGAACACAGAGTGGGAGGCTTTGGACTTCTGGTCTCTTTCCAACTCTTCTATTTCTCTTCTTGCCTTCTCTTGTCTCTGACTCTCACAGGCTCTCACTCACTCTGTCTGCACTCATTAATATTTTACTTATATATTATTTTACTGACAGGCCCAGATATACAAAGCGAGTCACCAGGGCACTGCTGAGCTCTGGCTTGTTTTGTTGGCGATTTCACCTAGGCTTCTGGAGCCTCAGCTTTGTAAGTCTCTCTAGCACAAGCCATACTCTGTCTCCTCATAGCCATGCCAGTATCCCTCAGAGTTTATAATAAAGATACACATACATATATGTACATATATACATATATGTACATATATATATTTATATCAGTCATTTTTAGAATTGTTGACCTTTTTATTTGATCTCAATGCAGAATTACCACATTTATTACAGCCTCCTTATTCATAAATAATTGGTCACATAGTTGGAGCAGGATTCACCACAATTATAAATTATAAACCTTCCGGTAGCATTTCCAATAGCCTTTCTGTCAGTATCCTTATTGTAATTATCATAGCACATCACTCGCCTCCATTTTCTAGTGTAAGCTTCAAAACGTATGCATTTCTTTTCATTCTCGGAATTCTTAATTTGCCTGGACCCCGAAGTGTCAGGGAACTTTTGAAGCAGCCCTGTGTTTCTCAGCAGACGTTTTCTATATTTCTGCTGTCATCAGGTCTTCCTGTGGTCTTTGTTTTTATTTATTTATTTTTCCAATCCTCCTAGATCGTTCCCATTTATTTGCATATTTATTTATTCATTTAGTCCGATATCACATGAGGGGTCATTTCTTCTGCCTGATAGATTTTCTCTTATAATTGAAGGGAACTTTTGACACACAATACATTTCCTTTTGCAGATACTACACACTACTACAACTGCTACTGCACCGTTTTTGACTGTGACATCCCATGCACAATGGATTAGTATTGCATGGCTCTAGAGAATGTTCACTATTTAACCTACAATGTTTTTAACCTCACAAATATTTATTCTGTTCTTTCTTGGGGGATGAATGGTTTACAGTCAACAGTTCCATGTAATAGTGGGCAGGGGAGGTTAATTTTTCCCACTATCCCTGTATTTCTGTACATCCTTTGTAACTTTCTTATTGAGGAGAAGCAAAGAGTCATAAATTGAGAGAGCAGGGCCCAAGCAGGAAGAGAGACAGAGAGACAGCTGCAGCTCTGATTTGTCACTAGCCCAGCTTTTCCCTAGCTGGGTAAGTGGTGACCAGGGGCTCAAAACAGGGTCCTGGGATTCCACATAGTTCCCTGGCAGCTCCATCAGCTGTCCCTCCAACCCATGCTCCCTTCGTGGTCCATATAACTATCGATCTGCTCTAGGCATTTCTCACCTTCATATGCCAGAAACTTAACACTTCTCCCCTCCACCCATGAAACTTTGACCTTTAGCTAGGGTGCAAAACAGCAACTGCAATCCAAGTTATTTTAGGGAAAAGTGTGTACGTCTCTGTTTGAAGGTGTGTGTGTGTGTGTGTGTGTGTGTGTTTGTGTAAGTGTGCATAAGTGTGTTTCAGTTATGATTACCGCTGTTGTTTCTTTATTCCTGACGCAGGGACTTAGGAACTGGGTTGTGTTATGACAAAGGAAGTTTCCACTGCACAAGTGGTTTTTCAAGTATGAATGGCACATTGGATTGTGGACACTGTTGTGCATTCTGCCAGGTGGTCCTCAGATGGGTTCTTTCCTTTGCTATTCCCATGCTGTGTGTAATTTTCTGGGTAGACTCAAAAAGAGGAGTGGCATGGGGAGCTCAGCTGCATTCTGCTGTATGTCCACAAGGTGGCAGCAAAGCCCATAGTTGAGTGTAGTGATTCTGTGGAATGAGGAGAACTCTAGGATTTGTGGCCCGTGGAGCGCAGGGTTGAAATTGACATAGAGTGCCCTAGACATCTGTTCTTTCCTGTGGGGTGGGGGGATCCCCCATTTGGCTTTGCAAGTGGAAGGGGTTTGTCTCTTTGTCTGGGATGACTCTACTGGGAGCTTGTGAATCCCTGTGCTCAGCTGCATTCTGCTGGGTGTCCACAAGAGGGCAGCACCAGGGCGGGACTAGGGCTCCATGGGGCAAGTGCCCTGAGGCCCTGGGCTAGGAGAGTGGCGACAGTGTCTCTGGGTGTGCCCCAAGAGCATGGCCAGCCTAGCGCAGGCAGGCAGTGTCCTAAGGACGGGCCCAGACAGGAGCTGTGGGGGTCGTGTTTGCAGAAACAGGGCCTTCAGAGGATGGCAGAAAGTCCCCGGGGGCGGGCCTCAGAGCCCGTGCCCAATGAGCCTGAGGGGAGGGCCCAGTGGGTATTTATAGAGACAGCTGGCCAATCAGAGAGGAGGAATGTCACCCTCAGGGGCGTGAAGCAAGAGCTGGCCAATGAGAACAGAGGAGGAGTTGCGTGGGCGGGCCTCAGAGAGCAGCCCACCAATGAGAGCCTGGGTGCTGGCTCTGGGTGGGCGTACCCCTGGAGGTCAGCCAATCAGGATCCAGCGGAAGTGCCTGGGGGGCGGGCCCTCGGGAGGCTGGCCAATGAGCGCCTGGGGCGGGCCTCGTGGGCGGAGCCCAGGAGGCTGGCCAATCATGGGGCAAGGGCGGTGACCTTCCTGGGCGTGCCTTAGGAACTGGCCTATCAGAGGGCGCCCCTCAGACAGCAGCCCGCCAATGGGAGCCAAGAGAAGGCTGGCTGGGGGCGGGTCCCTGGGACACCAGGCCAATCAGGGTCGAGCGGAAGTGGCTGGTGGGCGGGCCTTCCGGAGGCTGCCCAATGAGCGTGCAGCAGGGCCGTGTGGGCGGTGCTCAAGGCCGCTGGCCAATCACTGACTAGGGGCCCGGACCCTCCTGGGTGTGTCCAAGCACACTGGCCAATGAGATTGCTGGTGGGGTTCTGGGCGTGGCCTAGGCCTCTGGCCTATCAGAGCCTGGCTGGCGCCCTGTGGGCGGGCCTTCTGAAGGAAGCCCGCCAATGGGAGCTCAGAGCTGGCCTTAAAAGGCTGGGCGTGCTTCCAGGAAACGCGAAGCAGGGTTCAGCCCAGGGCCCTTCCTTGCAGAAGCTGTCCAGTGCGCATGTGTATAACTCCGTTTGTGCCTGTGCCTCTGTAGATGTGTGCCTGTGTGTGACTGTGAGAGTGTGTGTGTTTGTGTGTGTGTGTCTGTGTGTGTGTGTGTGTGTGTGTGTGTGTGTGTGTGAGGGAGAGAGAGAGAACAACAGAATCACTGTGGCACAGGAGATTTTGTGCAAAACACTTGGCACATTCTGATTTACAGCTCAATATTGACACCAGTGCAGCTCTCCATGGCCCTTGGTCACTTTTCTTCTTTTCAGATGTAAAGACACTGAAGAGGGAGAGGTTTTTGCCCTGATACTTGCACTGGGAACTAGCAGATGCCCTGTTTGTGTTGCCAGACTAGGAAACTTGTGGTGCCTGTCCATGTGGAGAGTCTCCTGGATGAGTTCCTTCTTGAGCCTTTTTCGCTCGGTCCCGTTGGAGCTGCATATAGCTAATGATTTGGAGATTTTATTCCTTTGACAATTCTTTTCCGGATGCAAAGTTTCTCTCCAGGATTTAGCAATCAATTGTCTGAATGTCACATCGAATCCATTGTAGAAAATGACTACATCAGTGTCTGGCTGTCTCTCTCTCTATCTCTCTCTCTCTCTGTCTCTCTCTCTCTCTCTCTCTCTATATATATATATATATGTAACATGTAGAGGTCTGAAAATATTTTTTAGCTAGAGACCTGCACAGCTCAGGATTAGGGTAGTAATGTGGATACACCTGGCCCTTCTGAGCCACAGTCATGAGAGACATCTCACAGAGCCATATCGTATATCACTCTACAATTCTCTCTCAGCGTAAACTACCGCTGCGAAATCATCTTCTTCCCTCTTGCTCTTTTTGTCCACCGAGTCTTATCCCAAAACTGTAAATCAAAGGAGAAATAGACATAGTGCAGTTCCCTGCACACAGGACAGGCTGAGGCTGGTCCAGGGAGATGCAATATGCCAGCCTGCATCTCGGCTGGAGCATCACTAAGACGACTTCCAATTTGGAGAGGCGAGGGCAGTTTTGGAGGGTGGGCTGCCGGCCAAGTGTTGCTTCTCAGAGTGGCTAAGACCTAGATGTTCTAAGTGTTACCTTTCCTCAAAAAACAGAAAATCGCAATGCCACTTGTAAGAAGTATGCATGGGCATGGAGGGTTTGTCTTCAGTGCTCTGGCACTGATCAACACAGGGCCAGAATTTCAGTCCTTTTCTGTCTCTGTCATTCTCTCTCTCTGACTGTCGCTACGTGCCTTCTTCACTGGGCCCTTACTGGAAGTCAGTGCATGCATCGTGAACTCAGACTTCCTGGTGTTGAAATTTTCCTTTCTTTGCCCTTTGGATTATTTAGTCTCCTGCACATGGTGTAGTACAGAGGGGAACTGCGGAGACAGCGTTGCTGCTGCAGGATCCAGGCATAAGTCCATCTCCAGCTGCAGCTGTCCAGGCCCTCTGTGCTTGACTCCCAATCTCCAGGGCCCTGAGGCTGACACTCAGCCTAAACGCAGCCCTCCTCACCTTCCTGCACAGCGTCCTTGTCCTTATTCCATGAGAGCCCAGGTCAAGAGAAGTGAAACTCTATCCCCCTGGCACACACACTGTGCTTTCCCTCTATTAAGCCGAATGTAAAGGATCTGTGGTACTGATGGGGCCACACCAGTGTCCATATTTTCCATGCAAAACGGAAGCTCCCAGGGTTCAGAAAGAGGGTGTTTTGACGGCTGTGAAATGTCTTTTCCAAGTGCCTCATGGGGTTTCAAATCCTTTTGAAACCTGAAGCTCTTTCTTGTATCTAGGGAATATTTTCACCTCTGGCCAGAAAGGCCGCCCAACTAGGAGCACAGCTATCCCGGGGTCAGGAGGTCTGCCAGCCTGCTAGCTCCTGGAGGGATTCCTGAGTATGTCCTCAGGGCCCAAGTGTAAAAGGTGTTTCCAATTGCCTTTATTAGCAGCAGCCAGGCCCTCAGGTGAGGGGCGGGGCTGTGATCTCCACTGGAAGCTCCGAATTCAGCCAATGGAGGCATCCATCTTTCTTTTGTCTGTCCATAGCAAGGGCCCGGGGAGTTTGTGCTTCCTGCAAGCAGAGCGACATTGTCTGGGACACTCATGCATGCCTACTTCTGGGAATCTCTCTGAGTGTGATGTGTGGACACCAGGACACCATGATCAGGGATGTGAGGCCACAGGAGCGATTGCCTTAGCCGGACCCAAAGGGTAGGTGTAAGGGGCCGGGTTCATCCACTATTGTTTGGTCCAACACACTTCCCATCTATGTTGAAACACAGCCCTTTCTGGGTACTTTCTGGGCTTGTAATCTGCTGCCCTGAGCAGTGGACTGAGAGCCTGGAGGCTGAGTAGGCAGCCAAACGTGACTGGACAGGCTCATGCCCCTGAATTCTGAGGGGTGCCCCAGCTTTCCCCGTTGGCAGTGTTTGATTGATAGTGAGGCATGGGATTGAATCGGGAACTCAGGAGAGCGAGACATGAGAGTCCCTTTGCATATGCATTCTTGCTTAGCCAGAATCTGGGCTAGCTGGCTTGCCCTGACCAGCTAGGTTCTCTGTACATAAGTTGCAGGTGAGGCTGGCTACCTTGCCACCCATGCTCTGAGACTACTACAGGTGAGCTCTGAGCACACACAGACACAGACAGACAGACAGACAGACTAACACACACACACACACACACACACACACACACACACACACACACATTACTGTCAGGTCTGGTAGTACAGGATATGGTGAAGGCTGGGGCTGTCTGGGGTCTGTGGGCATGAGAGCTGCTGCCTTACAATCTCTACAAGCCAGGTTTGAACCTGTCATCAATGAACACAGTGTAGGAGGTTTTTGAATTCTGGTCTCTTTCCAACTCATCTATTTCTCTTCTCGCCTTCTCTGTCTCTAACTCTCACATGCTCTCAGACACTCTGTCTTCACTCATTAATATTTTACTTAGATTCTGATTTTACTGACAGGCCCAGATAGACAAAGAGAGTTACCAGAGCACTGCTGAGCTCTGGCTTGTTGTGTTGGCGATTTCACCTAGGCTACTGGAGCCTCAGTTTGTAAGTCTTTCTGACACAAGCCATATTCTGTCTCCTCATTTCCATGCCAGTATCACTCAGAGTTTATAATAAATATATACATATATATATATACATACACACACATATGTATTTACATATCTGTCATTTTTAGAATGGTCGACCTATGTATTTGACCTTAATTCAGAATTACCACATTTATAACAGCCTAGTTTTTCTGAAATAATTGGCCATATAGTTGGAGCAGGATTCCATACAATTATAAATAAGGGAACCTTCCAGTAGCATTTCTAATGGTGTTTCTATCAGCATCCTTATTGTAATTATCATGGCCCAGATCTTCCCTCCTTTTTCTAGTGTAAGCTTCAATACGTATGTGTTTGTTTTCTTTCTCCGGAAATCTTAATTTCCCTGGACCCTGAAGTGTTAGGGAATTTTTGAAGCAGCCCTCTGTTTCTCAGCAGACGGTTTCTATGTTTCTGCTGTCATCAGGTCTTCTTGTGGTTTTTGTTTTTATTTTTTTTATTTTTTCAAGTCCTCCTAGATCATCCCCATTTATTTGCATATTTATTTATTTATTTAGTCAGGTATCGCATGAGGGGTCATTTCTTCTGCTTGATAGATTTTCTCTTATAATTGAAGGGAACTTTTGATGCACAATACATTTCCTGGGGCAAATACTACACACATATGGTGAAGGCTTGGGTTGTCTGGGGTCTGTGGGCATTAGAGCTGCTGCCTTACAATCTCTACAACCCAGGTTTGAACCTGTCACGAATGAACACAGCCTGGGGGTTTTTGACTTCTGGTCTCTTTCCAACTCTTCTATTTCTCTACTCGCCTTCTCTGTCTCTGACTCTCACAGGCTCTCACTCACTCTGTCTGAACTCAGGAATATTTTACTTATATCCTTATTTTATTGACAGGCCCAGATACACAAAGAGAGTGGCCAGAGCACTGCTGAGCTCTGGCTTGTTTTGTTGGTGATTTCACCTGGGCTACTGGAGCCTCAGCTTTGTAAGTCTCTCTGACTCAAGCCAGATTCTGTCTCCTCATATCCATGGCAGTATCTCTCAGACTTTATAATAAAGATATACATCCAAATACATATATAAATATACATATATACATATATATATATATATATCTGTCATTGTTAGAATTGTCAACCTATGTAATTGATCTTAATCAGAATTAACACATCTATAACAGCTTCCTTTTTCATTAATTATTGGCCACATCGTTGGAGCAGGATTCAATACAATTATAAATAATAGAACCTTCCAGTAGCATTTCTAATAGCATTTCTATCAGCATCCTTATTGTAATTATCATAGTACACAACTTGCCTCCTTTCTCTAGTGTAAGCTTCAATACCTATGAGTTTCTTTTCATTCTCCTGAAATCTTAATTTCCCTAGACTCTGAAGTGTCTCGGAACTTTTGAAGCAGCCCTCTGTTTCTCAGCAGATGGTTTCTATGTTTCTGCTGTAATCAGGTCTTCTTGTGATTTTTGTTTTTTTTTTTCCATTTGTTTCAAATCCTCCTAGATCATCCCCATGTATTTGCATATTTATTTATTTATTTATTTAGTCCTATATTACATGAGGGGTCATTTCTTCTGCGTGATAGATTTTCCCCCTATAATTGAAGGGAACTGTACACTCACAATACATTTCCTGTCGTAAATACTACACACATATGGTGAAGGCAGGTGTTGTCTGGGGTCTGTGGACAGGAGACTGCTGCCTTACAATCTCAACAACCCAGGTTTGAACCTGTCATGTATGAACACAGAGTGGGAGGCTTTGGACTTCTGGTCTCTTTCCAACTCTTCTATTTCTCTTCTTGCCTTCTCTTGTCTCTGACTCTCACAGGCTCTCACTCACTCTGTCTGCACTCATTAATATTTTACTTATATATTATTTTACTGACAGGCCCAGATATACAAAGCGAGTCACCAGGGCACTGCTGAGCTCTGGCTTGTTTTGTTGGCGATTTCACCTAGGCTTCTGGAGCCTCAGCTTTGTAAGTCTCTCTAGCACAAGCCATACTCTGTCTCCTCATAGCCATGCCAGTATCCCTCAGAGTTTATAATAAAGATACACATACATATATGTACATATATACATATATGTACATATATATATTTATATCAGTCATTTTTAGAATTGTTGACCTTTTTATTTGATCTCAATGCAGAATTACCACATTTATTACAGCCTCCTTATTCATAAATAATTGGTCACATAGTTGGAGCAGGATTCACCACAATTATAAATTATAAACCTTCCGGTAGCATTTCCAATAGCCTTTCTGTCAGTATCCTTATTGTAATTATCATAGCACATCACTCGCCTCCATTTTCTAGTGTAAGCTTCAAAACGTATGCATTTCTTTTCATTCTCGGAATTCTTAATTTGCCTGGACCCCGAAGTGTCAGGGAACTTTTGAAGCAGCCCTGTGTTTCTCAGCAGACGTTTTCTATATTTCTGCTGTCATCAGGTCTTCCTGTGGTCTTTGTTTTTATTTATTTATTTTTCCAATCCTCCTAGATCGTTCCCATTTATTTGCATATTTATTTATTCATTTAGTCCGATATCACATGAGGGGTCATTTCTTCTGCCTGATAGATTTTCTCTTATAATTGAAGGGAACTTTTGACACACAATACATTTCCTTTTGCAGATACTACACACTACTACAACTGCTACTGCACCGTTTTTGACTGTGACATCCCATGCACAATGGATTAGTATTGCATGGCTCTAGAGAATGTTCACTATTTAACCTACAATGTTTTTAACCTCACAAATATTTATTCTGTTCTTTCTTGGGGGATGAATGGTTTACAGTCAACAGTTCCATGTAATAGTGGGCAGGGGAGGTTAATTTTTCCCACTATCCCTGTATTTCTGTACATCCTTTGTAACTTTCTTATTGAGGAGAAGCAAAGAGTCATAAATTGAGAGAGCAGGGCCCAAGCAGGAAGAGAGACAGAGAGACAGCTGCAGCTCTGATTTGTCACTAGCCCAGCTTTTCCCTAGCTGGGTAAGTGGTGACCAGGGGCTCAAAACAGGGTCCTGGGATTCCACATAGTTCCCTGGCAGCTCCATCAGCTGTCCCTCCAACCCATGCTCCCTTCGTGGTCCATATAACTATCGATCTGCTCTAGGCATTTCTCACCTTCATATGCCAGAAACTTAACACTTCTCCCCTCCACCCATGAAACTTTGACCTTTAGCTAGGGTGCAAAACAGCAACTGCAATCCAAGTTATTTTAGGGAAAAGTGTGTACGTCTCTGTTTGAAGGTGTGTGTGTGTGTGTGTGTGTGTGTGTTTGTGTAAGTGTGCATAAGTGTGTTTCAGTTATGATTACCGCTGTTGTTTCTTTATTCCTGACGCAGGGACTTAGGAACTGGGTTGTGTTATGACAAAGGAAGTTTCCACTGCACAAGTGGTTTTTCAAGTATGAATGGCACATTGGATTGTGGACACTGTTGTGCATTCTGCCAGGTGGTCCTCAGATGGGTTCTTTCCTTTGCTATTCCCATGCTGTGTGTAATTTTCTGGGTAGACTCAAAAAGAGGAGTGGCATGGGGAGCTCAGCTGCATTCTGCTGTATGTCCACAAGGTGGCAGCAAAGCCCATAGTTGAGTGTAGTGATTCTGTGGAATGAGGAGAACTCTAGGATTTGTGGCCCGTGGAGCGCAGGGTTGAAATTGACATAGAGTGCCCTAGACATCTGTTCTTTCCTGTGGGGTGGGGGGATCCCCCATTTGGCTTTGCAAGTGGAAGGGGTTTGTCTCTTTGTCTGGGATGACTCTACTGGGAGCTTGTGAATCCCTGTGCTCAGCTGCATTCTGCTGGGTGTCCACAAGAGGGCAGCACCAGGGCGGGACTAGGGCTCCATGGGGCAAGTGCCCTGAGGCCCTGGGCTAGGAGAGTGGCGACAGTGTCTCTGGGTGTGCCCCAAGAGCATGGCCAGCCTAGCGCAGGCAGGCAGTGTCCTAAGGACGGGCCCAGACAGGAGCTGTGGGGGTCGTGTTTGCAGAAACAGGGCCTTCAGAGGATGGCAGAAAGTCCCCGGGGGCGGGCCTCAGAGCCCGTGCCCAATGAGCCTGAGGGGAGGGCCCAGTGGGTATTTATAGAGACAGCTGGCCAATCAGAGAGGAGGAACGTCACCCTCAGGGGCGTGAAGCAAGAGCTGGCCAATGAGAACAGAGGAGGAGTTGCGTGGGCGGGCCTCAGAGAGCAGCCCACCAATGAGAGCCTGGGTGCTGGCTCTGGGTGGGCGTACCCCTGGAGGTCAGCCAATCAGGATCCAGCGGAAGTGCCTGGGGGGCGGGCCCTCGGGAGGCTGGCCAATGAGCGCCTGGGGCGGGCCTCGTGGGCGGAGCCCAGGAGGCTGGCCAATCATGGGGCAAGGGCGGTGACCTTCCTGGGCGTGCCTTAGGAACTGGCCTATCAGAGGGCGCCCCTCAGACAGCAGCCCGCCAATGGGAGCCAAGAGAAGGCTGGCTGGGGGCGGGTCCCTGGGACACCAGGCCAATCAGGGTCGAGCGGAAGTGGCTGGTGGGCGGGCCTTCCGGAGGCTGCCCAATGAGCGTGCAGCAGGGCCGTGTGGGCGGTGCTCAAGGCCGCTGGCCAATCACTGACTAGGGGCCCGGACCCTCCTGGGTGTGTCCAAGCACACTGGCCAATGAGATTGCTGGTGGGGTTCTGGGCGTGGCCTAGGCCTCTGGCCTATCAGAGCCTGGCTGGCGCCCTGTGGGCGGGCCTTCTGAAGGAAGCCCGCCAATGGGAGCTCAGAGCTGGCCTTAAAAGGCTGGGCGTGCTTCCAGGAAACGCGAAGCAGGGTTCAGCCCAGGGCCCTTCCTTGCAGAAGCTGTCCAGTGCGCATGTGTATAACTCCGTTTGTGCCTGTGCCTCTGTGGATGTGTGCCTGTGTGTGACTGTGAGAGTGTGTGTGTTTGTGTGTGTGTGTCTGTGTGTGTGTGTGTGTGTGTGTGTGTGTGTGGGAGAGAGAGAGAACAACAGAATCACTGTGGCACAGGAGATTTTGTGCAAAACACTTGGCACATTCTGATTTACAGCTCAATATTGACACCAGTGCAGCTCTCCATGGCCCTTGGTCACTTTTCTTCTTTTCAGATGTAAAGACACTGAAGAGGGAGAGGTTTTTGCCCTGATACTTGCACTGGGAACTAGCAGATGCCCTGTTTGTGTTGCCAGACTAGGAAACTTGTGGTGCCTGTCCATGTGGAGAGTCTCCTGGATGAGTTCCTTCTTGAGCCTTTTTCGCTCGGTCCCGTTGGAGCTGCATATAGCTAATGATTTGGAGATTTTATTCCTTTGACAATTCTTTTCCGGATGCAAAGTTTCTCTCCAGGATTTAGCAATCAATTGTCTGAATGTCACATCGAATCCATTGTAGAAAATGACTACATCAGTGTCTGGCTGTCTCTCTCTCTATCTCTCTCTCTCTCTGTCTCTCTCTCTCTCTCTCTCTATATATATATATATATGTAACATGTAGAGGTCTGAAAATATTTTTTAGCTAGAGACCTGCACAGCTCAGGATTAGGGTAGTAATGTGGATACACCTGGCCCTTCTGAGCCACAGTCATGAGAGACATCTCACAGAGCCATATCGTATATCACTCTACAATTCTCTCTCAGCGTAAACTACCGCTGCGAAATCATCTTCTTCCCTCTTGCTCTTTTTGTCCACCGAGTCTTATCCCAAAACTGTAAATCAAAGGAGAAATAGACATAGTGCAGTTCCCTGCACACAGGACAGGCTGAGGCTGGTCCAGGGAGATGCAATATGCCAGCCTGCATCTCGGCTGGAGCATCACTAAGACGACTTCCAATTTGGAGAGGCGAGGGCAGTTTTGGAGGGTGGGCTGCCGGCCAAGTGTTGCTTCTCAGAGTGGCTAAGACCTAGATGTTCTAAGTGTTACCTTTCCTCAAAAAACAGAAAATCGCAATGCCACTTGTAAGAAGTATGCATGGGCATGGAGGGTTTGTCTTCAGTGCTCTGGCACTGATCAACACAGGGCCAGAATTTCAGTCCTTTTCTGTCTCTGTCATTCTCTCTCTCTGACTGTCGCTACGTGCCTTCTTCACTGGGCCCTTACTGGAAGTCAGTGCATGCATCGTGAACTCAGACTTCCTGGTGTTGAAATTTTCCTTTCTTTGCCCTTTGGATTATTTAGTCTCCTGCACATGGTGTAGTACAGAGGGGAACTGCGGAGACAGCGTTGCTGCTGCAGGATCCAGGCATAAGTCCATCTCCAGCTGCAGCTGTCCAGGCCCTCTGTGCTTGACTCCCAATCTCCAGGGCCCTGAGGCTGACACTCAGCCTAAACGCAGCCCTCCTCACCTTCCTGCACAGCGTCCTTGTCCTTATTCCATGAGAGCCCAGGTCAAGAGAAGTGAAACTCTATCCCCCTGGCACACACACTGTGCTTTCCCTCTATTAAGCCGAATGTAAAGGATCTGTGGTACTGATGGGGCCACACCAGTGTCCATATTTTCCATGCAAAACGGAAGCTCCCAGGGTTCAGAAAGAGGGTGTTTTGACGGCTGTGAAATGTCTTTTCCAAGTGCCTCATGGGGTTTCAAATCCTTTTGAAACCTGAAGCTCTTTCTTGTATCTAGGGAATATTTTCACCTCTGGCCAGAAAGGCCGCCCAACTAGGAGCACAGCTATCCCGGGGTCAGGAGGTCTGCCAGCCTGCTAGCTCCTGGAGGGATTCCTGAGTATGTCCTCAGGGCCCAAGTGTAAAAGGTGTTTCCAATTGCCTTTATTAGCAGCAGCCAGGCCCTCAGGTGAGGGGCGGGGCTGTGATCTCCACTGGAAGCTCCGAATTCAGCCAATGGAGGCATCCATCTTTCTTTTGTCTGTCCATAGCAAGGGCCCGGGGAGTTTGTGCTTCCTGCAAGCAGAGCGACATTGTCTGGGACACTCATGCATGCCTACTTCTGGGAATCTCTCTGAGTGTGATGTGTGGACACCAGGACACCATGATCAGGGATGTGAGGCCACAGGAGCGATTGCCTTAGCCGGACCCAAAGGGTAGGTGTAAGGGGCCGGGTTCATCCACTATTGTTTGGTCCAACACACTTCCCATCTATGTTGAAACACAGCCCTTTCTGGGTACTTTCTGGGCTTGTAATCTGCTGCCCTGAGCAGTGGACTGAGAGCCTGGAGGCTGAGTAGGCAGCCAAACGTGACTGGACAGGCTCATGCCCCTGAATTCTGAGGGGTGCCCCAGCTTTCCCCGTTGGCAGTGTTTGATTGATAGTGAGGCATGGGATTGAATCGGGAACTCAGGAGAGCGAGACATGAGAGTCCCTTTGCATATGCATTCTTGCTTAGCCAGAATCTGGGCTAGCTGGCTTGCCCTGACCAGCTAGGTTCTCTGTACATAAGTTGCAGGTGAGGCTGGCTACCTTGCCACCCATGCTCTGAGACTACTACAGGTGAGCTCTGAGCACACACAGACACAGACAGACAGACAGACAGACTAACACACACACACACACACACACACACACACACACACACATTACTGTCAGGTCTGGTAGTACAGGATATGGTGAAGGCTGGGGCTGTCTGGGGTCTGTGGGCATGAGAGCTGCTGCCTTACAATCTCTACAAGCCAGGTTTGAACCTGTCATCAATGAACACAGTGTAGGAGGTTTTTGAATTCTGGTCTCTTTCCAACTCATCTATTTCTCTTCTCGCCTTCTCTGTCTCTAACTCTCACATGCTCTCAGACACTCTGTCTTCACTCATTAATATTTTACTTAGATTCTGATTTTACTGACAGGCCCAGATAGACAAAGAGAGTTACCAGAGCACTGCTGAGCTCTGGCTTGTTGTGTTGGCGATTTCACCTAGGCTACTGGAGCCTCAGTTTGTAAGTCTTTCTGACACAAGCCATATTCTGTCTCCTCATTTCCATGCCAGTATCACTCAGAGTTTATAATAAATATATACATATATATATATACATACACACACATATGTATTTACATATCTGTCATTTTTAGAATGGTCGACCTATGTATTTGACCTTAATTCAGAATTACCACATTTATAACAGCCTAGTTTTTCTGAAATAATTGGCCATATAGTTGGAGCAGGATTCCATACAATTATAAATAAGGGAACCTTCCAGTAGCATTTCTAATGGTGTTTCTATCAGCATCCTTATTGTAATTATCATGGCCCAGATCTTCCCTCCTTTTTCTAGTGTAAGCTTCAATACGTATGTGTTTGTTTTCTTTCTCCGGAAATCTTAATTTCCCTGGACCCTGAAGTGTTAGGGAATTTTTGAAGCAGCCCTCTGTTTCTCAGCAGACGGTTTCTATGTTTCTGCTGTCATCAGGTCTTCTTGTGGTTTTTGTTTTTATTTTTTTTATTTTTTCAAGTCCTCCTAGATCATCCCCATTTATTTGCATATTTATTTATTTATTTAGTCAGGTATCGCATGAGGGGTCATTTCTTCTGCTTGATAGATTTTCTCTTATAATTGAAGGGAACTTTTGATGCACAATACATTTCCTGGGGCAAATACTACACACATATGGTGAAGGCTTGGGTTGTCTGGGGTCTGTGGGCATTAGAGCTGCTGCCTTACAATCTCTACAACCCAGGTTTGAACCTGTCACGAATGAACACAGCCTGGGGGTTTTTGACTTCTGGTCTCTTTCCAACTCTTCTATTTCTCTACTCGCCTTCTCTGTCTCTGACTCTCACAGGCTCTCACTCACTCTGTCTGAACTCAGGAATATTTTACTTATATCCTTATTTTATTGACAGGCCCAGATACACAAAGAGAGTGGCCAGAGCACTGCTGAGCTCTGGCTTGTTTTGTTGGTGATTTCACCTGGGCTACTGGAGCCTCAGCTTTGTAAGTCTCTCTGACTCAAGCCAGATTCTGTCTCCTCATATCCATGGCAGTATCTCTCAGACTTTATAATAAAGATATACATCCAAATACATATATAAATATACATATATACATATATATATATATATATCTGTCATTGTTAGAATTGTCAACCTATGTAATTGATCTTAATCAGAATTAACACATCTATAACAGCTTCCTTTTTCATTAATTATTGGCCACATCGTTGGAGCAGGATTCAATACAATTATAAATAATAGAACCTTCCAGTAGCATTTCTAATAGCATTTCTATCAGCATCCTTATTGTAATTATCATAGTACACAACTTGCCTCCTTTCTCTAGTGTAAGCTTCAATACCTATGAGTTTCTTTTCATTCTCCTGAAATCTTAATTTCCCTAGACTCTGAAGTGTCTCGGAACTTTTGAAGCAGCCCTCTGTTTCTCAGCAGATGGTTTCTATGTTTCTGCTGTAATCAGGTCTTCTTGTGATTTTTGTTTTTTTTTTTCCATTTGTTTCAAATCCTCCTAGATCATCCCCATGTATTTGCATATTTATTTATTTATTTATTTAGTCCTATATTACATGAGGGGTCATTTCTTCTGCGTGATAGATTTTCCCCCTATAATTGAAGGGAACTGTACACTCACAATACATTTCCTGTCGTAAATACTACACACATATGGTGAAGGCAGGTGTTGTCTGGGGTCTGTGGACAGGAGACTGCTGCCTTACAATCTCAACAACCCAGGTTTGAACCTGTCATGTATGAACACAGAGTGGGAGGCTTTGGACTTCTGGTCTCTTTCCAACTCTTCTATTTCTCTTCTTGCCTTCTCTTGTCTCTGACTCTCACAGGCTCTCACTCACTCTGTCTGCACTCATTAATATTTTACTTATATATTATTTTACTGACAGGCCCAGATATACAAAGCGAGTCACCAGGGCACTGCTGAGCTCTGGCTTGTTTTGTTGGCGATTTCACCTAGGCTTCTGGAGCCTCAGCTTTGTAAGTCTCTCTAGCACAAGCCATACTCTGTCTCCTCATAGCCATGCCAGTATCCCTCAGAGTTTATAATAAAGATACACATACATATATGTACATATATACATATATGTACATATATATATTTATATCAGTCATTTTTAGAATTGTTGACCTTTTTATTTGATCTCAATGCAGAATTACCACATTTATTACAGCCTCCTTATTCATAAATAATTGGTCACATAGTTGGAGCAGGATTCACCACAATTATAAATTATAAACCTTCCGGTAGCATTTCCAATAGCCTTTCTGTCAGTATCCTTATTGTAATTATCATAGCACATCACTCGCCTCCATTTTCTAGTGTAAGCTTCAAAACGTATGCATTTCTTTTCATTCTCGGAATTCTTAATTTGCCTGGACCCCGAAGTGTCAGGGAACTTTTGAAGCAGCCCTGTGTTTCTCAGCAGACGTTTTCTATATTTCTGCTGTCATCAGGTCTTCCTGTGGTCTTTGTTTTTATTTATTTATTTTTCCAATCCTCCTAGATCGTTCCCATTTATTTGCATATTTATTTATTCATTTAGTCCGATATCACATGAGGGGTCATTTCTTCTGCCTGATAGATTTTCTCTTATAATTGAAGGGAACTTTTGACACACAATACATTTCCTTTTGCAGATACTACACACTACTACAACTGCTACTGCACCGTTTTTGACTGTGACATCCCATGCACAATGGATTAGTATTGCATGGCTCTAGAGAATGTTCACTATTTAACCTACAATGTTTTTAACCTCACAAATATTTATTCTGTTCTTTCTTGGGGGATGAATGGTTTACAGTCAACAGTTCCATGTAATAGTGGGCAGGGGAGGTTAATTTTTCCCACTATCCCTGTATTTCTGTACATCCTTTGTAACTTTCTTATTGAGGAGAAGCAAAGAGTCATAAATTGAGAGAGCAGGGCCCAAGCAGGAAGAGAGACAGAGAGACAGCTGCAGCTCTGATTTGTCACTAGCCCAGCTTTTCCCTAGCTGGGTAAGTGGTGACCAGGGGCTCAAAACAGGGTCCTGGGATTCCACATAGTTCCCTCGCAGCTCCATCAGCTGTCCCTCCAACCCATGCTCCCTTCGTGGTCCATATAACTATCGATCTGCTCTAGGCATTTCTCACCTTCATATGCCAGAAACTTAACACTTCTCCCCTCCACCCATGAAACTTTGACCTTTAGCTAGGGTGCAAAACAGCAACTGCAATCCAAGTTATTTTAGGGAAAAGTGTGTACGTCTCTGTTTGAAGGTGTGTGTGTGTGTGTGTGTGTGTGTTTGTGTAAGTGTGCATAAGTGTGTTTCAGTTATGATTACCGCTGTTGTTTCTTTATTCCTGACGCAGGGACTTAGGAACTGGGTTGTGTTATGACAAAGGAAGTTTCCACTGCACAAGTGGTTTTTCAAGTATGAATGGCACATTGGATTGTGGACACTGTTGTGCATTCTGCCAGGTGGTCCTCAGATGGGTTCTTTCCTTTGCTATTCCCATGCTGTGTGTAATTTTCTGGGTAGACTCAAAAAGAGGAGTGGCATGGGGAGCTCAGCTGCATTCTGCTGTATGTCCACAAGGTGGCAGCAAAGCCCATAGTTGAGTGTAGTGATTCTGTGGAATGAGGAGAACTCTAGGATTTGTGGCCCGTGGAGCGCAGGGTTGAAATTGACATAGAGTGCCCTAGACATCTGTTCTTTCCTGTGGGGTGGGGGGATCCCCCATTTGGCTTTGCAAGTGGAAGGGGTTTGTCTCTTTGTCTGGGATGACTCTACTGGGAGCTTGTGAATCCCTGTGCTCAGCTGCATTCTGCTGGGTGTCCACAAGAGGGCAGCACCAGGGCGGGACTAGGGCTCCATGGGGCAAGTGCCCTGAGGCCCTGGGCTAGGAGAGTGGCGACAGTGTCTCTGGGTGTGCCCCAAGAGCATGGCCAGCCTAGCGCAGGCAGGCAGTGTCCTAAGGACGGGCCCAGACAGGAGCTGTGGGGGTCGTGTTTGCAGAAACAGGGCCTTCAGAGGATGGCAGAAAGTCCCCGGGGGCGGGCCTCAGAGCCCGTGCCCAATGAGCCTGAGGGGAGGGCCCAGTGGGTATTTATAGAGACAGCTGGCCAATCAGAGAGGAGGAACGTCACCCTCAGGGGCGTGAAGCAAGAGCTGGCCAATGAGAACAGAGGAGGAGTTGCGTGGGCGGGCCTCAGAGAGCAGCCCACCAATGAGAGCCTGGGTGCTGGCTCTGGGTGGGCGTACCCCTGGAGGTCAGCCAATCAGGATCCAGCGGAAGTGCCTGGGGGGCGGGCCCTCGGGAGGCTGGCCAATGAGCGCCTGGGGCGGGCCTCGTGGGCGGAGCCCAGGAGGCTGGCCAATCATGGGGCAAGGGCGGTGACCTTCCTGGGCGTGCCTTAGGAACTGGCCTATCAGAGGGCGCCCCTCAGACAGCAGCCCGCCAATGGGAGCCAAGAGAAGGCTGGCTGGGGGCGGGTCCCTGGGACACCAGGCCAATCAGGGTCGAGCGGAAGTGGCTGGTGGGCGGGCCTTCCGGAGGCTGCCCAATGAGCGTGCAGCAGGGCCGTGTGGGCGGTGCTCAAGGCCGCTGGCCAATCACTGACTAGGGGCCCGGACCCTCCTGGGTGTGTCCAAGCACACTGGCCAATGAGATTGCTGGTGGGGTTCTGGGCGTGGCCTAGGCCTCTGGCCTATCAGAGCCTGGCTGGCGCCCTGTGGGCGGGCCTTCTGAAGGAAGCCCGCCAATGGGAGCTCAGAGCTGGCCTTAAAAGGCTGGGCGTGCTTCCAGGAAACGCGAAGCAGGGTTCAGCCCAGGGCCCTTCCTTGCAGAAGCTGTCCAGTGCGCATGTGTATAACTCCGTTTGTGCCTGTGCCTCTGTGGATGTGTGCCTGTGTGTGACTGTGAGAGTGTGTGTGTTTGTGTGTGTGTGTCTGTGTGTGTGTGTGTGTGTGTGAGGGAGAGAGAGAGAACAACAGAATCACTGTGGCACAGGAGATTTTGTGCAAAACACTTGGCACATTCTGATTTACAGCTCAATATTGACACCAGTGCAGCTCTCCATGGCCCTTGGTCACTTTTCTTCTTTTCAGATGTAAAGACACTGAAGAGGGAGAGGTTTTTGCCCTGATACTTGCACTGGGAACTAGCAGATGCCCTGTTTGTGTTGCCAGACTAGGAAACTTGTGGTGCCTGTCCATGTGGAGAGTCTCCTGGATGAGTTCCTTCTTGAGCCTTTTTCGCTCGGTCCCGTTGGAGCTGCATATAGCTAATGATTTGGAGATTTTATTCCTTTGACAATTCTTTTCCGGATGCAAAGTTTCTCTCCAGGATTTAGCAATCAATTGTCTGAATGTCACATCGAATCCATTGTAGAAAATGACTACATCAGTGTCTGGCTGTCTCTCTCTCTATCTCTCTCTCTCTCTGTCTCTCTCTCTCTCTCTCTCTATATATATATATATATATATGTAACATGTAGAGGTCTGAAAATATTTTTTAGCTAGAGACCTGCACAGCTCAGGATTAGGGTAGTAATGTGGATACACCTGGCCCTTCTGAGCCACAGTCATGAGAGACATCTCACAGAGCCATATCGTATATCACTCTACAATTCTCTCTCAGCGTAAACTACCGCTGCGAAATCATCTTCTTCCCTCTTGCTCTTTTTGTCCACCGAGTCTTATCCCAAAACTGTAAATCAAAGGAGAAATAGACATAGTGCAGTTCCCTGCACACAGGACAGGCTGAGGCTGGTCCAGGGAGATGCAATATGCCAGCCTGCATCTTGGCTGGAGCATCACTAAGACGACTTCCAATTTGGAGAGGCGAGGGCAGTTTTGGAGGGTGGGCTGCCGGCCACGTGTTGCTTCTCAGAGTGGCTAAGACCTAGATGTTCTAAGTGTTACCTTTCCTCAAAAAACAGAAAATCGCAATGCCACTTGTAAGAAGTATGCATGGGCATGGAGGGTTTGTCTTCAGTGCTCTGGCACTGATCAACACAGGGCCAGAATTTCAGTCCTTTTCTGTCTCTGTCATTCTCTCTCTCTGACTGTCGCTACGTGCCTTCTTCACTGGGCCCTTACTGGAAGTCAGTGCATGCATCGTGAACTCAGACTTCCTGGTGTTGAAATTTTCCTTTCTTTGCCCTTTGGATTATTTAGTCTCCTGCACATGGTGTAGTACAGAGGGGAACTGCGGAGACAGCGTTGCTGCTGCAGGATCCAGGCATAAGTCCATCTCCAGCTGCAGCTGTCCAGGCCCTCTGTGCTTGACTCCCAATCTCCAGGGCCCTGAGGCTGACACTCAGCCTAAACGCAGCCCTCCTCACCTTCCTGCACAGCGTCCTTGTCCTTATTCCATGAGAGCCCAGGTCAAGAGAAGTGAAACTCTATCCCCCTGGCACACACACTGTGCTTTCCCTCTATTAAGCCGAATGTAAAGGATCTGTGGTACTGATGAGGCCACACCAGTGTCCATATTTTCCATGCAAAACGGAAGCTCCCAGGGTTCAGAAAGAGGGTGTTTTGACGGCTGTGAAATGTCTTTTCCAAGTGCCTCATGGGGTTTCAAATCCTTTTGAAACCTGAAGCTCTTTCTTGTATCTAGGGAATATTTTCACCTCTGGCCAGAAAGGCCGCCCAACTAGGAGCACAGCTATCCCGGGGTCAGGAGGTCTGCCAGCCTGCTAGCTCCTGGAGGGATTCCTGAGTATGTCCTCAGGGCCCAAGTGTAAAAGGTGTTTCCAATTGCCTTTATTAGCAGCAGCCAGGCCCTCAGGTGAGGGGCGGGGCTGTGATCTCCACTGGAAGCTCCGAATTCAGCCAATGGAGGCATCCATCTTTCTTTTGTCTGTCCATAGCAAGGGCCCGGGGAGTTTGTGCTTCCTGCAAGCAGAGCGACATTGTCTGGGACACTCATGCATGCCTACTTCTGGGAATCTCTCTGAGTGTGATGTGTGGACACCAGGACACCATGATCAGGGATGTGAGGCCACAGGAGCGATTGCCTTAGCCGGACCCAAAGGGTAGGTGTAAGGGGCCGGGTTCATCCACTATTGTTTGGTCCAACACACTTCCCATCTATGTTGAAACACAGCCCTTTCTGGGTACTTTCTGGGCTTGTAATCTGCTGCCCTGAGCAGTGGACTGAGAGCCTGGAGGCTGAGTAGGCAGCCAAACGTGACTGGACAGGCTCATGCCCCTGAATTCTGAGGGGTGCCCCAGCTTTCCCCGTTGGCAGTGTTTGATTGATAGTGAGGCATGGGATTGAATCGGGAACTCAGGAGAGCGAGACATGAGAGTCCCTTTGCATATGCATTCTTGCTTAGCCAGAATCTGGGCTAGCTGGCTTGCCCTGACCAGCTAGGTTCTCTGTACATAAGTTGCAGGTGAGGCTGGCTACCTTGCCACCCATGCTCTGAGACTACTACAGGTGAGCTCTGAGCACACACAGACACAGACAGACAGACAGACAGACAGACTAACACACACACACACACACACACACACATTACTGTCAGGTCTGGTAGTACAGGATATGGTGAAGGCTGGGGCTGTCTGGGGTCTGTGGGCATGAGAGCTGCTGCCTTACAATCTCTACAAGCCAGGTTTGAACCTGTCATCAATGAACACAGTGTAGGAGGTTTTTGAATTCTGGTCTCTTTCCAACTCATCTATTTCTCTTCTCGCCTTCTCTGTCTCTAACTCTCACATGCTCTCACACACTCTGTCTTCACTCATTAATATTTTACTTAGATTCTGATTTTACTGACAGGCCCAGATAGACAAAGAGAGTTACCAGAGCACTGCTGAGCTCTGGCTTGTTGTGTTGGCGATTTCACCTAGGCTACTGGAGCCTCAGTTTGTAAGTCTTTCTGACACAAGCCATATTCTGTCTCCTCATTTCCATGCCAGTATCACTCAGAGTTTATAATAAATATATACATATATATATATACATACACACACATATATATTTACATATCTGTCATTTTTAGAATGGTCGACCTATGTATTTGACCTTAATTCAGAATTACCACATTTATAACAGCCTAGTTTTTCTGAAATAATTGGCCATATAGTTGGAGCAGGATTCCATACAATTATAAATAAGGGAACCTTCCAGTAGCATTTCTAATGGTGTTTCTATCAGCATCCTTATTGTAATTATCATGGCCCAGATCTTCCCTCCTTTTTCTAGTGTAAGCTTCAATACGTATGTGTTTGTTTTCTTTCTCCGGAAATCTTAATTTCCCTGGACCCTGAAGTGTTAGGGAATTTTTGAAGCAGCCCTCTGTTTCTCAGCAGACGGTTTCTATGTTTCTGCTGTCATCAGGTCTTCTTGTGGTTTTTGTTTTTATTTTTTTTATTTTTTCAAGTCCTCCTAGATCATCCCCATTTATTTGCATATTTATTTATTTATTTAGTCAGGTATCGCATGAGGGGTCATTTCTTCTGCTTGATAGATTTTCTCTTATAATTGAAGGGAACTTTTGATGCACAATACATTTCCTGGGGCAAATACTACACACATATGGTGAAGGCTTGGGTTGTCTGGGGTCTGTGGGCATTAGAGCTGCTGCCTTACAATCTCTACAACCCAGGTTTGAACCTGTCACGAATGAACACAGCCTGGGGGTTTTTGACTTCTGGTCTCTTTCCAACTCTTCTATTTCTCTACTCGCCTTCTCTGTCTCTGACTCTCACAGGCTCTCACTCACTCTGTCTGAACTCAGGTATATTTTACTTATATCCTTATTTTATTGACAGGCCCAGATACACAAAGAGAGTGGCCAGAGCACTGCTGAGCTCTGGCTTGTTTTGTTGGTGATTTCACCTGGGCTACTGGAGCCTCAGCTTTGTAAGTCTCTCTGACTCAAGCCAGATTCTGTCTCCTCATATCCATGGCAGTATCTCTCAGACTTTATAATAAAGATATACATCCAAATACATATATAAATATACATATATATATATATATATATATCTGTCATTGTTAGAATTGTCAACCTATGTAATTGATCTTAATCAGAATTAACACATCTATAACAGCTTCCTTTTTCATTAATTATTGGCCACATCGTTGGAGCAGGATTCAATACAATTATAAATAATAGAACCTTCCAGTAGCATTTCTAATAGCATTTCTATCAGCATCCTTATTGTAATTATCATAGTACACAACTTGCCTCCTTTCTCTAGTGTAAGCTTCAATACCTATGAGTTTCTTTTCATTCTCCTGAAATCTTAATTTCCCTAGACTCTGAAGTGTCTCGGAACTTTTGAAGCAGCCCTCTGTTTCTCAGCAGATGGTTTCTATGTTTCTGCTGTAATCAGGTCTTCTTGTGATTTTTGTTTTTTTTTTCCATTTGTTTCAAATCCTCCTAGATCATCCCCATGTATTTGCATATTTATTTATTTATTTATTTAGTCCTATATTACATGAGGGGTCATTTCTTCTGCGTGATAGATTTTCCCCCTATAATTGAAGGGAACTGTACACTCACAATACATTTCCTGTCGTAAATACTACACACATATGGTGAAGGCAGGTGTTGTCTGGGGTCTGTGGACAGGAGACTGCTGCCTTACAATCTCAACAACCCAGGTTTGAACCTGTCATGTATGAACACAGAGTGGGAGGCTTTGGACTTCTGGTCTCTTTCCAACTCTTCTATTTCTCTTCTTGCCTTCTCTTGTCTCTGACTCTCACAGGCTCTCACTCACTCTGTCTGCACTCATTAATATTTTACTTATATATTATTTTACTGACAGGCCCAGATATACAAAGCGAGTCACCAGGGCACTGCTGAGCTCTGGCTTGTTTTGTTGGCGATTTCACCTAGGCTTCTGGAGCCTCAGCTTTGTAAGTCTCTCTAGCACAAGCCATACTCTGTCTCCTCATAGCCATGCCAGTATCCCTCAGAGTTTATAATAAAGATACACATACATATATGTACATATATACATATATGTACATATATATATTTATATCAGTCATTTTTAGAATTGTTGACCTTTTTATTTGATCTCAATGCAGAATTACCACATTTATTACAGCCTCCTTATTCATAAATAATTGGTCACATAGTTGGAGCAGGATTCACCACAATTATAAATTATAAACCTTCCGGTAGCATTTCCAATAGCCTTTCTGTCAGTATCCTTATTGTAATTATCATAGCACATCACTCGCCTCCATTTTCTAGTGTAAGCTTCAAAACGTATGCATTTCTTTTCATTCTCGGAATTCTTAATTTGCCTGGACCCCGAAGTGTCAGGGAACTTTTGAAGCAGCCCTGTGTTTCTCAGCAGACGTTTTCTATATTTCTGCTGTCATCAGGTCTTCCTGTGGTCTTTGTTTTTATTTATTTATTTTTCCAATCCTCCTAGATCGTTCCCATTTATTTGCATATTTATTTATTCATTTAGTCCGATATCACATGAGGGGTCATTTCTTCTGCCTGATAGATTTTCTCTTATAATTGAAGGGAACTTTTGACACACAATACATTTCCTTTTGCAGATACTACACACTACTACAACTGCTACTGCACCGTTTTTGACTGTGACATCCCATGCACAATGGATTAGTATTGCATGGCTCTAGAGAATGTTCACTATTTAACCTACAATGTTTTTAACCTCACAAATATTTATTCTGTTCTTTCTTGGGGGATGAATGGTTTACAGTCAACAGTTCCATGTAATAGTGGGCAGGGGAGGTTAATTTTTCCCACTATCCCTGTATTTCTGTACATCCTTTGTAACTTTCTTATTGAGGAGAAGCAAAGAGTCATAAATTGAGAGAGCAGGGCCCAAGCAGGAAGAGAGACAGAGAGACAGCTGCAGCTCTGATTTGTCACTAGCCCAGCTTTTCCCTAGCTGGGTAAGTGGTGACCAGGGGCTCAAAACAGGGTCCTGGGATTCCACATAGTTCCCTGGCAGCTCCATCAGCTGTCCCTCCAACCCATGCTCCCTTCGTGGTCCATATAACTATCGATCTGCTCTAGGCATTTCTCACCTTCATATGCCAGAAACTTAACACTTCTCCCCTCCACCCATGAAACTTTGACCTTTAGCTAGGGTGCAAAACAGCAACTGCAATCCAAGTTATTTTAGGGAAAAGTGTGTACGTCTCTGTTTGAAGGTGTGTGTGTGTGTGTGTGTGTGTGTGTGTGTTTGTGTAAGTGTGCATAAGTGTGTTTCAGTTATGATTACCGCTGTTGTTTCTTTATTCCTGACGCAGGGACTTAGGAACTGGGTTGTGTTATGACAAAGGAAGTTTCCACTGCACAAGTGGTTTTTCAAGTATGAATGGCACATTGGATTGTGGACACTGTTGTGCATTCTGCCAGGTGGTCCTCAGATGGGTTCTTTCCTTTGCTATTCCCATGCTGTGTGTAATTTTCTGGGTAGACTCAAAAAGAGGAGTGGCATGGGGAGCTCAGCTGCATTCTGCTGTATGTCCACAAGGTGGCAGCAAAGCCCATAGTTGAGTGTAGTGATTCTGTGGAATGAGGAGAACTCTAGGATTTGTGGCCCGTGGAGCGCAGGGTTGAAATTGACATAGAGTGCCCTAGACATCTGTTCTTTCCTGTGGGGTGGGGGGATCCCCCATTTGGCTTTGCAAGTGGAAGGGGTTTGTCTCTTTGTCTGGGATGACTCTACTGGGAGCTTGTGAATCCCTGTGCTCAGCTGCATTCTGCTGGGTGTCCACAAGAGGGCAGCACCAGGGCGGGACTAGGGCTCCATGGGGCAAGTGCCCTGAGGCCCTGGGCTAGGAGAGTGGCGACAGTGTCTCTGGGTGTGCCCCAAGAGCATGGCCAGCCTAGCGCAGGCAGGCAGTGTCCTAAGGACGGGCCCAGACAGGAGCTGTGGGGGTCGTGTTTGCAGAAACAGGGCCTTCAGAGGATGGCAGAAAGTCCCCGGGGGCGGGCCTCAGAGCCCGTGCCCAATGAGCCTGAGGGGAGGGCCCAGTGGGTATTTATAGAGACAGCTGGCCAATCAGAGAGGAGGAACGTCACCCTCAGGGGCGTGAAGCAAGAGCTGGCCAATGAGAACAGAGGAGGAGTTGCGTGGGCGGGCCTCAGAGAGCAGCCCACCAATGAGAGCCTGGGTGCTGGCTCTGGGTGGGCGTACCCCTGGAGGTCAGCCAATCAGGATCCAGCGGAAGTGCCTGGGGGGCGGGCCCTCGGGAGGCTGGCCAATGAGCGCCTGGGGCGGGCCTCGTGGGCGGAGCCCAGGAGGCTGGCCAATCATGGGGCAAGGGCGGTGACCTTCCTGGGCGTGCCTTAGGAACTGGCCTATCAGAGGGCGCCGCTCAGACAGCAGCCCGCCAATGGGAGCCAAGAGAAGGCTGGCTGGGGGCGGGTCCCTGGGACACCAGGCCAATCAGGGTCGAGCGGAAGTGGCTGGTGGGCGGGCCTTCCGGAGGCTGCCCAATGAGCGTGCAGCAGGGCCGTGTGGGCGGTGCTCAAGGCCGCTGGCCAATCACTGACTAGGGGCCCGGACCCTCCTGGGTGTGTCCAAGCACACTGGCCAATGAGATTGCTGGTGGGGTTCTGGGCGTGGCCTAGGCCTCTGGCCTATCAGAGCCTGGCTGGCGCCCTGTGGGCGGGCCTTCTGAAGGAAGCCCGCCAATGGGAGCTCAGAGCTGGCCTTAAAAGGCTGGGCGTGCTTCCAGGAAACGCGAAGCAGGGTTCAGCCCAGGGCCCTTCCTTGCAGAAGCTGTCCAGTGCGCATGTGTATAACTCCGTTTGTGCCTGTGCCTCTGTGGATGTGTGCCTGTGTGTGACTGTGAGAGTGTGTGTGTTTGTGTGTGTGTGTCTGTGTGTGTGTGTGTGTGTGTGTGTGAGGGAGAGAGAGAGAACAACAGATTCACTGTGGCACAGGTGATTTTGTGCAAAACACTTGGCACATTCTGATTTACAGCTCAATATTGACACCAGTGCAGCTCTCCATGGCCCTTGGTCACTTTTCTTCTTTTCAGATGTAAAGACACTGAAGAGGGAGAGGTTTTTGCCCTGATACTTGCACTGGGAACTAGCAGATGCCCTGTTTGTGTTGCCAGACTAGGAAACTTGTGGTGCCTGTCCATGTGGAGAGTCTCCTGGATGAGTTCCTTCTTGAGCCTTTTTCGCTCGGTCCCGTTGGAGCTGCATATAGCTAATGATTTGGAGATTTTATTCCTTTGACAATTCTTTTCCGGATGCAAAGTTTCTCTCCAGGATTTAGCAATCAATTGTCTGAATGTCACATCGAATCCATTGTAGAAAATGACTACATCAGTGTCTGGCTGTCTCTCTCTCTATCTCTCTCTCTCTCTGTCTCTCTCTCTCTCTCTCTATATATATATATATATATATATATATATATGTAACATGTAGAGGTCTGAAAATATTTTTTAGCTAGAGACCTGCACAGCTCAGGATTAGGGTAGTAATGTGGATACACCTGGCCCTTCTGAGCCACAGTCATGAGAGACATCTCACAGAGCCATATCGTATATCACTCTACAATTCTCTCTCAGCGTAAACTACCGCTGCGAAATCATCTTCTTCCCTCTTGCTCTTTTTGTCCACCGAGTCTTATCCCAAAACTGTAAATCAAAGGAGAAATAGACATAGTGCAGTTCCCTGCACACAGGACAGGCTGAGGCTGGTCCAGGGAGATGCAATATGCCAGCCTGCATCTTGGCTGGAGCATCACTAAGACGACTTCCAATTTGGAGAGGCGAGGGCAGTTTTGGAGGGTGGGCTGCCGGCCACGTGTTGCTTCTCAGAGTGGCTAAGACCTAGATGTTCTAAGTGTTACCTTTCCTCAAAAAACAGAAAATCGCAATGCCACTTGTAAGAAGTATGCATGGGCATGGAGGGTTTGTCTTCAGTGCTCTGGCACTGATCAACACAGGGCCAGAATTTCAGTCCTTTTCTGTCTCTGTCATTCTCTCTCTCTGACTGTCGCTACGTGCCTTCTTCACTGGGCCCTTACTGGAAGTCAGTGCATGCATCGTGAACTCAGACTTCCTGGTGTTGAAATTTTCCTTTCTTTGCCCTTTGGATTATTTAGTCTCCTGCACATGGTGTAGTACAGAGGGGAACTGCGGAGACAGCGTTGCTGCTGCAGGATCCAGGCATAAGTCCATCTCCAGCTGCAGCTGTCCAGGCCCTCTGTGCTTGACTCCCAATCTCCAGGGCCCTGAGGCTGACACTCAGCCTAAACGCAGCCCTCCTCACCTTCCTGCACAGCGTCCTTGTCCTTATTCCATGAGAGCCCAGGTCAAGAGAAGTGAAACTCTATCCCCCTGGCACACACACTGTGCTTTCCCTCTATTAAGCCGAATGTAAAGGATCTGTGGTACTGATGGGGCCACACCAGTGTCCATATTTTCCATGCAAAACGGAAGCTCCCAGGGTTCAGAAAGAGGGTGTTTTGACGGCTGTGAAATGTCTTTTCCAAGTGCCTCATGGGGTTTCAAATCCTTTTGAAACCTGAAGCTCTTTCTTGTATCTAGGGAATATTTTCACCTCTGGCCAGAAAGGCCGCCCAACTAGGAGCACAGCTATCCCGGGGTCAGGAGGTCTGCCAGCCTGCTAGCTCCTGGAGGGATTCCTGAGTATGTCCTCAGGGCCCAAGTGTAAAAGGTGTTTCCAATTGCCTTTATTAGCAGCAGCCAGGCCCTCAGGTGAGGGGCGGGGCTGTGATCTCCACTGGAAGCTCCGAATTCAGCCAATGGAGGCATCCATCTTTCTTTTGTCTGTCCATAGCAAGGGCCCGGGGAGTTTGTGCTTCCTGCAAGCAGAGCGACATTGTCTGGGACACTCATGCATGCCTACTTCTGGGAATCTCTCTGAGTGTGATGTGTGGACACCAGGACACCATGATCAGGGATGTGAGGCCACAGGAGCGATTGCCTTAGCCGGACCCAAAGGGTAGGTGTAAGGGGCCGGGTTCATCCACTATTGTTTGGTCCAACACACTTCCCATCTATGTTGAAACACAGCCCTTTCTGGGTACTTTCTGGGCTTGTAATCTGCTGCCCTGAGCAGTGGACTGAGAGCCTGGAGGCTGAGTAGGCAGCCAAACGTGACTGGACAGGCTCATGCCCCTGAATTCTGAGGGGTGCCCCAGCTTTCCCCGTTGGCAGTGTTTGATTGATAGTGAGGCATGGGATTGAATCGGGAACTCAGGAGAGCGAGACATGAGAGTCCCTTTGCATATGCATTCTTGCTTAGCCAGAATCTGGGCTAGCTGGCTTGCCCTGACCAGCTAGGTTCTCTGTACATAAGTTGCAGGTGAGGCTGGCTACCTTGCCACCCATGCTCTGAGACTACTACAGGTGAGCTCTGAGCACACACAGACACAGACAGACAGACAGACAGACAGACTAACACACACACACACACACACACATACACACACACACACACACATTACTGTCAGGTCTGGTAGTACAGGATATGGTGAAGGCTGGGGCTGTCTGGGGTCTGTGGGCATGAGAGCTGCTGCCTTACAATCTCTACAAGCCAGGTTTGAACCTGTCATCAATGAACACAGTGTAGGAGGTTTTTGAATTCTGGTCTCTTTCCAACTCATCTATTTCTCTTCTCGCCTTCTCTGTCTCTAACTCTCACATGCTCTCACACACTCTGTCTTCACTCATTAATATTTTACTTAGATTCTGATTTTACTGACAGGCCCAGATAGACAAAGAGAGTTACCAGAGCACTGCTGAGCTCTGGCTTGTTGTGTTGGCGATTTCACCTAGGCTACTGGAGCCTCAGTTTGTAAGTCTTTCTGACACAAGCCATATTCTGTCTCCTCATTTCCATGCCAGTATCACTCAGAGTTTATAATAAATATATACATATATATATATACATACACACACATATATATTTACATATCTGTCATTTTTAGAATGGTCGACCTATGTATTTGACCTTAATTCAGAATTACCACATTTATAACAGCCTAGTTTTTCTGAAATAATTGGCCATATAGTTGGAGCAGGATTCCATACAATTATAAATAAGGGAACCTTCCAGTAGCATTTCTAATGGTGTTTCTATCAGCATCCTTATTGTAATTATCATGGCCCAGATCTTCCCTCCTTTTTCTAGTGTAAGCTTCAATACGTATGTGTTTGTTTTCTTTCTCCGGAAATCTTAATTTCCCTGGACCCTGAAGTGTTAGGGAATTTTTGAAGCAGCCCTCTGTTTCTCAGCAGACGGTTTCTATGTTTCTGCTGTCATCAGGTCTTCTTGTGGTTTTTGTTTTTATTTTTTTTATTTTTTCAAGTCCTCCTAGATCATCCCCATTTATTTGCATATTTATTTATTTATTTAGTCAGGTATCGCATGAGGGGTCATTTCTTCTGCTTGATAGATTTTCTCTTATAATTGAAGGGAACTTTTGATGCACAATACATTTCCTGGGGCAAATACTACACACATATGGTGAAGGCTTGGGTTGTCTGGGGTCTGTGGGCATTAGAGCTGCTGCCTTACAATCTCTACAACCCAGGTTTGAACCTGTCACGAATGAACACAGCCTGGGGGTTTTTGACTTCTGGTCTCTTTCCAACTCTTCTATTTCTCTACTCGCCTTCTCTGTCTCTGACTCTCACAGGCTCTCACTCACTCTGTCTGAACTCAGGAATATTTTACTTATATCCTTATTTTATTGACAGGCCCAGATACACAAAGAGAGTGGCCAGAGCACTGCTGAGCTCTGGCTTGTTTTGTTGGTGATTTCACCTGGGATACTGGAGCCTCAGCTTTGTAAGTCTCTCTGACTCAAGCCAGATTCTGTCTCCTCATATCCATGGCAGTATCTCTCAGACATTATAATAAAGATATACATCCAAATACATATATAAATATACATATATATATATATATATATATCTGTCATTGTTAGAATTGTCAACCTATGTAATTGATCTTAATCAGAATTAACACATCTATAACAGCTTCCTTTTTCATTAATTATTGGCCACATCGTTGGAGCAGGATTCAATACAATTATAAATAATAGAACCTTCCAGTAGCATTTCTAATAGCATTTCTATCAGCATCCTTATTGTAATTATCATAGTACACAACTTGCCTCCTTTCTCTAGTGTAAGCTTCAATACCTATGAGTTTCTTTTCATTCTCCTGAAATCTTAATTTCCCTAGACTCTGAAGTGTCTCGGAACTTTTGAAGCAGCCCTCTGTTTCTCAGCAGATGGTTTCTATGTTTCTGCTGTAATCAGGTCTTCTTGTGATTTTTGTTTTTTTTTTTCCATTTGTTTCAAATCCTCCTAGATCATCCCCATGTATTTGCATATTTATTTATTTATTTATTTAGTCCTATATTACATGAGGGGTCATTTCTTCTGCGTGATAGATTTTCCCCCTATAATTGAAGGGAACTGTACACTCACAATACATTTCCTGTCGTAAATACTACACACATATGGTGAAGGCAGGTGTTGTCTGGGGTCTGTGGACAGGAGACTGCTGCCTTACAATCTCAACAACCCAGGTTTGAACCTGTCATGTATGAACACAGAGTGGGAGGCTTTGGACTTCTGGTCTCTTTCCAACTCTTCTATTTCTCTTCTTGCCTTCTCTTGTCTCTGACTCTCACAGGCTCTCACTCACTCTGTCTGCACTCATTAATATTTTACTTATATATTATTTTACTGACAGGCCCAGATATACAAAGCGAGTCACCAGGGCACTGCTGAGCTCTGGCTTGTTTTGTTGGCGATTTCACCTAGGCTTCTGGAGCCTCAGCTTTGTAAGTCTCTCTAGCACAAGCCATACTCTGTCTCCTCATAGCCATGCCAGTATCCCTCAGAGTTTATAATAAAGATACACATACATATATGTACATATATACATATATGTACATATATATATTTATATCAGTCATTTTTAGAATTGTTGACCTTTTTATTTGATCTCAATGCAGAATTACCACATTTATTACAGCCTCCTTATTCATAAATAATTGGTCACATAGTTGGAGCAGGATTCACCACAATTATAAATTATAAACCTTCCGGTAGCATTTCCAATAGCCTTTCTGTCAGTATCCTTATTGTAATTATCATAGCACATCACTCGCCTCCATTTTCTAGTGTAAGCTTCAAAACGTATGCATTTCTTTTCATTCTCGGAATTCTTAATTTGCCTGGACCCCGAAGTGTCAGGGAACTTTTGAAGCAGCCCTGTGTTTCTCAGCAGACGTTTTCTATATTTCTGCTGTCATCAGGTCTTCCTGTGGTCTTTGTTTTTATTTATTTATTTTTCCAATCCTCCTAGATCGTTCCCATTTATTTGCATATTTATTTATTCATTTAGTCCGATATCACATGAGGGGTCATTTCTTCTGCCTGATAGATTTTCTCTTATAATTGAAGGGAACTTTTGACACACAATACATTTCCTTTTGCAGATACTACACACTACTACAACTGCTACTGCACCGTTTTTGACTGTGACATCCCATGCACAATGGATTAGTATTGCATGGCTCTAGAGAATGTTCACTATTTAACCTACAATGTTTTTAACCTCACAAATATTTATTCTGTTCTTTCTTGGGGGATGAATGGTTTACAGTCAACAGTTCCATGTAATAGTGGGCAGGGGAGGTTAATTTTTCCCACTATCCCTGTATTTCTGTACATCCTTTGTAACTTTCTTATTGAGGAGAAGCAAAGAGTCATAAATTGAGAGAGCAGGGCCCAAGCAGGAAGAGAGACAGAGAGACAGCTGCAGCTCTGATTTGTCACTAGCCCAGCTTTTCCCTAGCTGGGTAAGTGGTGACCAGGGGCTCAAAACAGGGTCCTGGGATTCCACATAGTTCCCTGGCAGCTCCATCAGCTGTCCCTCCAACCCATGCTCCCTTCGTGGTCCATATAACTATCGATCTGCTCTAGGCATTTCTCACCTTCATATGCCAGAAACTTAACACTTCTCCCCTCCACCCATGAAACTTTGACCTTTAGCTAGGGTGCAAAACAGCAACTGCAATCCAAGTTATTTTAGGGAAAAGTGTGTACGTCTCTGTTTGAAGGTGTGTGTGTGTGTGTGTGTGTGTGTTTGTGTAAGTGTGCATAAGTGTGTTTCAGTTATGATTACCGCTGTTGTTTCTTTATTCCTGACGCAGGGACTTAGGAACTGGGTTGTGTTATGACAAAGGAAGTTTCCACTGCACAAGTGGTTTTTCAAGTATGAATGGCACATTGGATTGTGGACACTGTTGTGCATTCTGCCAGGTGGTCCTCAGATGGGTTCTTTCCTTTGCTATTCCCATGCTGTGTGTAATTTTCTGGGTAGACTCAAAAAGAGGAGTGGCATGGGGAGCTCAGCTGCATTCTGCTGTATGTCCACAAGGTGGCAGCAAAGCCCATAGTTGAGTGTAGTGATTCTGTGGAATGAGGAGAACTCTAGGATTTGTGGCCCGTGGAGCGCAGGGTTGAAATTGACATAGAGTGCCCTAGACATCTGTTCTTTCCTGTGGGGTGGGGGGATCCCCCATTTGGCTTTGCAAGTGGAAGGGGTTTGTCTCTTTGTCTGGGATGACTCTACTGGGAGCTTGTGAATCCCTGTGCTCAGCTGCATTCTGCTGGGTGTCCACAAGAGGGCAGCACCAGGGCGGGACTAGGGCTCCATGGGGCAAGTGCCCTGAGGCCCTGGGCTAGGAGAGTGGCGACAGTGTCTCTGGGTGTGCCCCAAGAGCATGGCCAGCCTAGCGCAGGCAGGCAGTGTCCTAAGGACGGGCCCAGACAGGAGCTGTGGGGGTCATGTTTGCAGAAACAGGGCCTTCAGAGGATGGCAGAAAGTCCCCGGGGGCGGGCCTCAGAGCCCGTGCCCAATGAGCCTGAGGGGAGGGCCCAGTGGGTATTTATAGAGACAGCTGGCCAATCAGAGAGGAGGAATGTCACCCTCAGGGGCGTGAAGCAAGAGCTGGCCAGTGAGAACAGAGGAGGAGTTGCGTGGGCGGGCCTCAGAGAGCAGCCCACCAATGAGAGCCTGGGTGCTGGCTCTGGGTGGGCGTACCCCTGGAGGTCAGCCAATCAGGATCCAGCGGAAGTGCCTGGGGGGCGGGCCCTCGGGAGGCTGGCCAATGAGCGCCTGGGGCGGGCCTCGTGGGCGGAGCCCAGGAGGCTGGCCAATCATGGGGCAAGGGCGGTGACCTTCCTGGGCGTGCCTTAGGAACTGGCCTATCAGAGGGTGCCCCTCAGACAGCAGCCCGCCAATGGGAGCCAAGAGAAGGCTGGCTGGGGGCGGGTCCCTGGGACACCAGGCCAATCAGGGTCGAGCGGAAGTGGCTGGTGGGCGGGCCTTCCGGAGGCTGCCCAATGAGCGTGCAGCAGGGCCGTGTGGGCGGTGCTCAAGGCCGCTGGCCAATCACTGACTAGGGGCCCGGACCCTCCTGGGTGTGTCCAAGCACACTGGCCAATGAGATTGCTGGTGGGGTTCTGGGCGTGGCCTAGGCCTCTGGCCTATCAGAGCCTGGCTGGCGCCTTGTGGGCGGGCCTTCTGAAGGAAGTCCGCCAATGGGAGCTCAGAGCTGGCCTTAAAAGGCTGGGCGTGCTTCCAGGAAACGCGAAGCAGGGTTCAGCCCAGGGCCCTTCCTTGCAGAAGCTGTCCAGTGCGCATGTGTATAACTCCGTTTGTGCCTGTGCCTCTGTGGATGTGTGCCTGTGTGTGACTGTGAGAGTGTGTGTGTTTGTGTGTGTGTGTCTGTGTGTGTGTGTGTGTGTGTGTGTGTGTGGGAGAGAGAGAGAACAACAGAATCACTGTGGCACAGGAGATTTTGTGCAAAACACTTGGCACATTCTGATTTACAGCTCAATATTGACACCAGTGCAGCTCTCCATGGCCCTTGGTCACTTTTCTTCTTTTCAGATGTAAAGACACTGAAGAGGGAGAGGTTTTTGCCCTGATACTTGCACTGGGAACTAGCAGATGCCCTGTTTGTGTTGCCAGACTAGGAAACTTGTGGTGCCTGTCCATGTGGAGAGTCTCCTGGATGAGTTCCTTCTTGAGCCTTTTTCGCTCGGTCCCGTTGGAGCTGCATATAGCTAATGATTTGGAGATTTTATTCCTTTGACAATTCTTTTCCGGATGCAAAGTTTCTCTCCAGGATTTAGCAATCAATTGTCTGAATGTCACATCGAATCCATTGTAGAAAATGACTACATCAGTGTCTGGCTGTCTCTCTCTCTATCTCTCTCTCTCTCTGTCTCTCTCTCTCTCTCTCTATATATATATATATATATGTAACATGTAGAGGTCTGAAAATATTTTTTAGCTAGAGACCTGCACAGCTCAGGATTAGGGTAGTAATGTGGATACACCTGGCCCTTCTGAGCCACAGTCATGAGAGACATCTCACAGAGCCATATCGTATATCACTCTACAATTCTCTCTCAGCGTAAACTACCGCTGCGAAATCATCTTCTTCCCTCTTGCTCTTTTTGTCCACCGAGTCTTATCCCAAAACTGTAAATCAAAGGAGAAATAGACATAGTGCAGTTCCCTGCACACAGGACAGGCTGAGGCTGGTCCAGGGAGATGCAATATGCCAGCCTGCATCTCGGCTGGAGCATCACTAAGACGACTTCCAATTTGGAGAGGCGAGGGCAGTTTTGGAGGGTGGGCTGCCGGCCAAGTGTTGCTTCTCAGAGTGGCTAAGACCTAGATGTTCTAAGTGTTACCTTTCCTCAAAAAACAGAAAATCGCAATGCCACTTGTAAGAAGTATGCATGGGCATGGAGGGTTTGTCTTCAGTGCTCTGGCACTGATCAACACAGGGCCAGAATTTCAGTCCTTTTCTGTCTCTGTCATTCTCTCTCTCTGACTGTCGCTACGTGCCTTCTTCACTGGGCCCTTACTGGAAGTCAGTGCATGCATCGTGAACTCAGACTTCCTGGTGTTGAAATTTTCCTTTCTTTGCCCTTTGGATTATTTAGTCTCCTGCACATGGTGTAGTACAGAGGGGAACTGCGGAGACAGCGTTGCTGCTGCAGGATCCAGGCATAAGTCCATCTCCAGCTGCAGCTGTCCAGGCCCTCTGTGCTTGACTCCCAATCTCCAGGGCCCTGAGGCTGACACTCAGCCTAAACGCAGCCCTCCTCACCTTCCTGCACAGCGTCCTTGTCCTTATTCCATGAGAGCCCAGGTCAAGAGAAGTGAAACTCTATCCCCCTGGCACACACACTGTGCTTTCCCTCTATTAAGCCGAATGTAAAGGATCTGTGGTACTGATGGGGCCACACCAGTGTCCATATTTTCCATGCAAAACGGAAGCTCCCAGGGTTCAGAAAGAGGGTGTTTTGACGGCTGTGAAATGTCTTTTCCAAGTGCCTCATGGGGTTTCAAATCCTTTTGAAACCTGAAGCTCTTTCTTGTATCTAGGGAATATTTTCACCTCTGGCCAGAAAGGCCACCCAACTAGGAGCACAGCTATCCCGGGGTCAGGAGGTCTGCCAGCCTGCTAGCTCCTGGAGGGATTCCTGAGTATGTCCTCAGGGCCCAAGTGTAAAAGGTGTTTCCAATTGCCTTTATTAGCAGCAGCCAGGCCCTCAGGTGAGGGGCGGGGCTGTGATCTCCACTGGAAGCTCCGAATTCAGCCAATGGAGGCATCCATCTTTCTTTTGTCTGTCCATAGCAAGGGCCCGGGGAGTTTGTGCTTCCTGCAAGCAGAGCGACATTGTCTGGGACACTCATGCATGCCTACTTCTGGGAATCTCTCTGAGTGTGATGTGTGGACACCAGGACACCATGATCAGGGATGTGAGGCCACAGGAGCGATTGCCTTAGCCGGACCCAAAGGGTAGGTGTAAGGGGCCGGGTTCATCCACTATTGTTTGGTCCAACACACTTCCCATCTATGTTGAAACACAGCCCTTTCTGGGTACTTTCTGGGCTTGTAATCTGCTGCCCTGAGCAGTGGACTGAGAGCCTGGAGGCTGAGTAGGCAGCCAAACGTGACTGGACAGGCTCATGCCCCTGAATTCTGAGGGGTGCCCCAGCTTTCCCCGTTGGCAGTGTTTGATTGATAGTGAGGCATGGGATTGAATCGGGAACTCAGGAGAGCGAGACATGAGAGTCCCTTTGCATATGCATTCTTGCTTAGCCAGAATCTGGGCTAGCTGGCTTGCCCTGACCAGCTAGGTTCTCTGTACATAAGTTGCAGGTGAGGCTGGCTACCTTGCCACCCATGCTCTGAGACTACTACAGGTGAGCTCTGAGCACACACAGACACAGACAGACAGACAGACAGACAGACAGACAGACTAACACACACACACACACACACACACACATTACTGTCAGGTCTGGTAGTACAGGATATGGTGAAGGCTGGGGCTGTCTGGGGTCTGTGGGCATGAGAGCTGCTGCCTTACAATCTCTACAAGCCAGGTTTGAACCTGTCATCAATGAACACAGTGTAGGAGGTTTTTGAATTCTGGTCTCTTTCCAACTCATCTATTTCTCTTCTCGCCTTCTCTGTCTCTAACTCTCACATGCTCTCACACACTCTGTCTTCACTCATTAATATTTTACTTAGATTCTGATTTTACTGACAGGCCCAGATAGACAAAGAGAGTTACCAGAGCACTGCTGAGCTCTGGCTTGTTGTGTTGGCGATTTCACCTAGGCTACTGGAGCCTCAGTTTGTAAGTCTTTCTGACACAAGCCATATTCTGTCTCCTCATTTCCATGCCAGTATCACTCAGAGTTTATAATAAATATATACATATATATATATACATACACACACATATGTATTTACATATCTGTCATTTTTAGAATGGTCGACCTATGTATTTGACCTTAATTCAGAATTACCACATTTATAACAGCCTAGTTTTTCTGAAATAATTGGCCATATAGTTGGAGCAGGATTCCATACAATTATAAATAAGGGAACCTTCCAGTAGCATTTCTAATGGTGTTTCTATCAGCATCCTTATTGTAATTATCATGGCCCAGATCTTCCCTCCTTTTTCTAGTGTAAGCTTCAATACGTATGTGTTTGTTTTCTTTCTCCGGAAATCTTAATTTCCCTGGACCCTGAAGTGTTAGGGAATTTTTGAAGCAGCCCTCTGTTTCTCAGCAGACGGTTTCTATGTTTCTGCTGTCATCAGGTCTTCTTGTGGTTTTTGTTTTTATTTTTTTTATTTTTTCAAGTCCTCCTAGATCATCCCCATTTATTTGCATATTTATTTATTTATTTAGTCAGGTATCGCATGAGGGGTCATTTCTTCTGCTTGATAGATTTTCTCTTATAATTGAAGGGAACTTTTGATGCACAATACATTTCCTGGGGCAAATACTACACACATATGGTGAAGGCTTGGGTTGTCTGGGGTCTGTGGGCATTAGAGCTGCTGCCTTACAATCTCTACAACCCAGGTTTGAACCTGTCACGAATGAACACAGCCTGGGGGTTTTTGACTTCTGGTCTCTTTCCAACTCTTCTATTTCTCTACTCGCCTTCTCTGTCTCTGACTCTCACAGGCTCTCACTCACTCTGTCTGAACTCAGGAATATTTTACTTATATCCTTATTTTATTGACAGGCCCAGATACACAAAGAGAGTGGCCAGAGCACTGCTGAGCTCTGGCTTGTTTTGTTGGTGATTTCACCTGGGATACTGGAGCCTCAGCTTTGTAAGTCTCTCTGACTCAAGCCAGATTCTGTCTCCTCATATCCATGGCAGTATCTCTCAGACATTATAATAAAGATATACATCCAAATACATATATAAATATACATATATATATATATATATATATATCTGTCATTGTTAGAATTGTCAACCTATGTAATTGATCTTAATCAGAATTAACACATCTATAACAGCTTCCTTTTTCATTAATTATTGGCCACATCGTTGGAGCAGGATTCAATACAATTATAAATAATAGAACCTTCCAGTAGCATTTCTAATAGCATTTCTATCAGCATCCTTATTGTAATTATCATAGTACACAACTTGCCTCCTTTCTCTAGTGTAAGCTTCAATACCTATGAGTTTCTTTTCATTCTCCTGAAATCTTAATTTCCCTAGACTCTGAAGTGTCTCGGAACTTTTGAAGCAGCCCTCTGTTTCTCAGCAGATGGTTTCTATGTTTCTGCTGTAATCAGGTCTTCTTGTGATTTTTGTTTTTTTTTTTCCATTTGTTTCAAATCCTCCTAGATCATCCCCATGTATTTGCATATTTATTTATTTATTTATTTAGTCCTATATTACATGAGGGGTCATTTCTTCTGCGTGATAGATTTTCCCCCTATAATTGAAGGGAACTGTACACTCACAATACATTTCCTGTCGTAAATACTACACACATATGGTGAAGGCAGGTGTTGTCTGGGGTCTGTGGACAGGAGACTGCTGCCTTACAATCTCAACAACCCAGGTTTGAACCTGTCATGTATGAACACAGAGTGGGAGGCTTTGGACTTCTGGTCTCTTTCCAACTCTTCTATTTCTCTTCTTGCCTTCTCTTGTCTCTGACTCTCACAGGCTCTCACTCACTCTGTCTGCACTCATTAATATTTTACTTATATATTATTTTACTGACAGGCCCAGATATACAAAGCGAGTCACCAGGGCACTGCTGAGCTCTGGCTTGTTTTGTTGGCGATTTCACCTAGGCTTCTGGAGCCTCAGCTTTGTAAGTCTCTCTAGCACAAGCCATACTCTGTCTCCTCATAGCCATGCCAGTATCCCTCAGAGTTTATAATAAAGATACACATACATATATGTACATATATACATATATGTACATATATATATTTATATCAGTCATTTTTAGAATTGTTGACCTTTTTATTTGATCTCAATGCAGAATTACCACATTTATTACAGCCTCCTTATTCATAAATAATTGGTCACATAGTTGGAGCAGGATTCACCACAATTATAAATTATAAACCTTCCGGTAGCATTTCCAATAGCCTTTCTGTCAGTATCCTTATTGTAATTATCATAGCACATCACTCGCCTCCATTTTCTAGTGTAAGCTTCAAAACGTATGCATTTCTTTTCATTCTCGGAATTCTTAATTTGCCTGGACCCCGAAGTGTCAGGGAACTTTTGAAGCAGCCCTGTGTTTCTCAGCAGACGTTTTCTATATTTCTGCTGTCATCAGGTCTTCCTGTGGTCTTTGTTTTTATTTATTTATTTTTCCAATCCTCCTAGATCGTTCCCATTTATTTGCATATTTATTTATTCATTTAGTCCGATATCACATGAGGGGTCATTTCTTCTGCCTGATAGATTTTCTCTTATAATTGAAGGGAACTTTTGACACACAATACATTTCCTTTTGCAGATACTACACACTACTACAACTGCTACTGCACCGTTTTTGACTGTGACATCCCATGCACAATGGATTAGTATTGCATGGCTCTAGAGAATGTTCACTATTTAACCTACAATGTTTTTAACCTCACAAATATTTATTCTGTTCTTTCTTGGGGGATGAATGGTTTACAGTCAACAGTTCCATGTAATAGTGGGCAGGGGAGGTTAATTTTTCCCACTATCCCTGTATTTCTGTACATCCTTTGTAACTTTCTTATTGAGGAGAAGCAAAGAGTCATAAATTGAGAGAGCAGGGCCCAAGCAGGAAGAGAGACAGAGAGACAGCTGCAGCTCTGATTTGTCACTAGCCCAGCTTTTCCCTAGCTGGGTAAGTGGTGACCAGGGGCTCAAAACAGGGTCCTGGGATTCCACATAGTTCCCTCGCAGCTCCATCAGCTGTCCCTCCAACCCATGCTCCCTTCGTGGTCCATATAACTATCGATCTGCTCTAGGCATTTCTCACCTTCATATGCCAGAAACTTAACACTTCTCCCCTCCACCCATGAAACTTTGACCTTTAGCTAGGGTGCAAAACAGCAACTGCAATCCAAGTTATTTTAGGGAAAAGTGTGTACGTCTCTGTTTGAAGGTGTGTGTGTGTGTGTGTGTGTGTGTGTGTGTGTTTGTGTAAGTGTGCATAAGTGTGTTTCAGTTATGATTACCGCTGTTGTTTCTTTATTCCTGACGCAGGGACTTAGGAACTGGGTTGTGTTATGACAAAGGAAGTTTCCACTGCACAAGTGGTTTTTCAAGTATGAATGGCACATTGGATTGTGGACACTGTTGTGCATTCTGCCAGGTGGTCCTCAGATGGGTTCTTTCCTTTGCTATTCCCATGCTGTGTGTAATTTTCTGGGTAGACTCAAAAAGAGGAGTGGCATGGGGAGCTCAGCTGCATTCTGCTGTATGTCCACAAGGTGGCAGCAAAGCCCATAGTTGAGTGTAGTGATTCTGTGGAATGAGGAGAACTCTAGGATTTGTGGCCCGTGGAGCGCAGGGTTGAAATTGACATAGAGTGCCCTAGACATCTGTTCTTTCCTGTGGGGTGGGGGGATCCCCCATTTGGCTTTGCAAGTGGAAGGGGTTTGTCTCTTTGTCTGGGATGACTCTACTGGGAGCTTGTGAATCCCTGTGCTCAGCTGCATTCTGCTGGGTGTCCACAAGAGGGCAGCACCAGGGCGGGACTAGGGCTCCATGGGGCAAGTGCCCTGAGGCCCTGGGCTAGGAGAGTGGCGACAGTGTCTCTGGGTGTGCCCCAAGAGCATGGCCAGCCTAGCGCAGGCAGGCAGTGTCCTAAGGACGGGCCCAGACAGGAGCTGTGGGGGTCGTGTTTGCAGAAACAGGGCCTTCAGAGGATGGCAGAAAGTCCCCGGGGGCGGGCCTCAGAGCCCGTGCCCAATGAGCCTGAGGGGAGGGCCCAGTGGGTATTTATAGAGACAGCTGGCCAATCAGAGAGGAGGAACGTCACCCTCAGGGGCGTGAAGCAAGAGCTGGCCAATGAGAACAGAGGAGGAGTTGCGTGGGCGGGCCTCAGAGAGCAGCCCACCAATGAGAGCCTGGGTGCTGGCTCTGGGTGGGCGTACCCCTGGAGGTCAGCCAATCAGGATCCAGCGGAAGTGCCTGGGGGGCGGGCCCTCGGGAGGCTGGCCAATGAGCGCCTGGGGCGGGCCTCGTGGGCGGAGCCCAGGAGGCTGGCCAATCATGGGGCAAGGGCGGTGACCTTCCTGGGCGTGCCTTAGGAACTGGCCTATCAGAGGGCACCCCTCAGACAGCAGCCCGCCAATGGGAGCCAAGAGAAGGCTGGCTGGGGGCGGGTCCCTGGGACACCAGGCCAATCAGGGTCGAGCGGAAGTGGCTGGTGGGCGGGCCTTCCGGAGGCTGCCCAATGAGCGTGCAGCAGGGCCGTGTGGGCGGTGCTCAAGGCCGCTGGCCAATCACTGACTAGGGGCCCGGACCCTCCTGGGTGTGTCCAAGCACACTGGCCAATGAGATTGCTGGTGGGGTTCTGGGCGTGGCCTAGGCCTCTGGCCTATCAGAGCCTGGCTGGCGCCCTGTGGGCGGGCCTTCTGAAGGAAGCCCGCCAATGGGAGCTCAGAGCTGGCCTTAAAAGGCTGGGCGTGCTTCCAGGAAACGCGAAGCAGGGTTCAGCCCAGGGCCCTTCCTTGCAGAAGCTGTCCAGTGCGCATGTGTATAACTCCGTTTGTGCCTGTGCCTCTGTGGATGTGTGCCTGTGTGTGACTGTGAGAGTGTGTGTGTTTGTGTGTGTGTGTCTGTGTGTGTGTGTGTGTGTGTGTGTGTGTGTGAGGGAGAGAGAGAGAACAACAGAATCACTGTGGCACAGGAGATTTTGTGCAAAACACTTGGCACATTCTGATTTACAGCTCAATATTGACACCAGTGCAGCTCTCCATGGCCCTTGGTCACTTTTCTTCTTTTCAGATGTAAAGACACTGAAGAGGGAGAGGTTTTTGCCCTGATACTTGCACTGGGAACTAGCAGATGCCCTGTTTGTGTTGCCAGACTAGGAAACTTGTGGTGCCTGTCCATGTGGAGAGTCTCCTGGATGAGTTCCTTCTTGAGCCTTTTTCGCTCGGTCCCGTTGGAGCTGCATATAGCTAATGATTTGGAGATTTTATTCCTTTGACAATTCTTTTCCGGATGCAAAGTTTCTCTCCAGGATTTAGCAATCAATTGTCTGAATGTCACATCGAATCCATTGTAGAAAATGACTACATCAGTGTCTGGCTGTCTCTCTCTCTATCTCTCTCTCTCTCTGTCTCTCTCTCTCTCTCTCTATATATATATATATATATGTAACATGTAGAGGTCTGAAAATATTTTTTAGCTAGAGACCTGCACAGCTCAGGATTAGGGTAGTAATGTGGATACACCTGGCCCTTCTGAGCCACAGTCATGAGAGACATCTCACAGAGCCATATCGTATATCACTCTACAATTCTCTCTCAGCGTAAACTACCGCTGCGAAATCATCTTCTTCCCTCTTGCTCTTTTTGTCCACCGAGTCTTATCCCAAAACTGTAAATCAAAGGAGAAATAGACATAGTGCAGTTCCCTGCACACAGGACAGGCTGAGGCTGGTCCAGGGAGATGCAATATGCCAGCCTGCATCTCGGCTGGAGCATCACTAAGACGACTTCCAATTTGGAGAGGCGAGGGCAGTTTTGGAGGGTGGGCTGCCGGCCAAGTGTTGCTTCTCAGAGTGGCTAAGACCTAGATGTTCTAAGTGTTACCTTTCCTCAAAAAACAGAAAATCGCAATGCCACTTGTAAGAAGTATGCATGGGCATGGAGGGTTTGTCTTCAGTGCTCTGGCACTGATCAACACAGGGCCAGAATTTCAGTCCTTTTCTGTCTCTGTCATTCTCTCTCTCTGACTGTCGCTACGTGCCTTCTTCACTGGGCCCTTACTGGAAGTCAGTGCATGCATCGTGAACTCAGACTTCCTGGTGTTGAAATTTTCCTTTCTTTGCCCTTTGGATTATTTAGTCTCCTGCACATGGTGTAGTACAGAGGGGAACTGCGGAGACAGCGTTGCTGCTGCAGGATCCAGGCATAAGTCCATCTCCAGCTGCAGCTGTCCAGGCCCTCTGTGCTTGACTCCCAATCTCCAGGGCCCTGAGGCTGACACTCAGCCTAAACGCAGCCCTCCTCACCTTCCTGCACAGCGTCCTTGTCCTTATTCCATGAGAGCCCAGGTCAAGAGAAGTGAAACTCTATCCCCCTGGCACACACACTGTGCTTTCCCTCTATTAAGCCGAATGTAAAGGATCTGTGGTACTGATGGGGCCACACCAGTGTCCATATTTTCCATGCAAAACGGAAGCTCCCAGGGTTCAGAAAGAGGGTGTTTTGACGGCTGTGAAATGTCTTTTCCAAGTGCCTCATGGGGTTTCAAATCCTTTTGAAACCTGAAGCTCTTTCTTGTATCTAGGGAATATTTTCACCTCTGGCCAGAAAGGCCGCCCAACTAGGAGCACAGCTATCCCGGGGTCAGGAGGTCTGCCAGCCTGCTAGCTCCTGGAGGGATTCCTGAGTATGTCCTCAGGGCCCAAGTGTAAAAGGTGTTTCCAATTGCCTTTATTAGCAGCAGCCAGGCCCTCAGGTGAGGGGCGGGGCTGTGATCTCCACTGGAAGCTCCGAATTCAGCCAATGGAGGCATCCATCTTTCTTTTGTCTGTCCATAGCAAGGGCCCGGGGAGTTTGTGCTTCCTGCAAGCAGAGCGACATTGTCTGGGACACTCATGCATGCCTACTTCTGGGAATCTCTCTGAGTGTGATGTGTGGACACCAGGACACCATGATCAGGGATGTGAGGCCACAGGAGCGATTGCCTTAGCCGGACCCAAAGGGTAGGTGTAAGGGGCCGGGTTCATCCACTATTGTTTGGTCCAACACACTTCCCATCTATGTTGAAACACAGCCCTTTCTGGGTACTTTCTGGGCTTGTAATCTGCTGCCCTGAGCAGTGGACTGAGAGCCTGGAGGCTGAGTAGGCAGCCAAACGTGACTGGACAGGCTCATGCCCCTGAATTCTGAGGGGTGCCCCAGCTTTCCCCGTTGGCAGTGTTTGATTGATAGTGAGGCATGGGATTGAATCGGGAACTCAGGAGAGCGAGACATGAGAGTCCCTTTGCATATGCATTCTTGCTTAGCCAGAATCTGGGCTAGCTGGCTTGCCCTGACCAGCTAGGTTCTCTGTACATAAGTTGCAGGTGAGGCTGGCTACCTTGCCACCCATGCTCTGAGACTACTACAGGTGAGCTCTGAGCACACACAGACACAGACAGACAGACAGACAGACAGACTAACACACACACACACACACACACACATTACTGTCAGGTCTGGTAGTACAGGATATGGTGAAGGCTGGGGCTGTCTGGGGTCTGTGGGCATGAGAGCTGCTGCCTTACAATCTCTACAAGCCAGGTTTGAACCTGTCATCAATGAACACAGTGTAGGAGGTTTTTGAATTCTGGTCTCTTTCCAACTCATCTATTTCTCTTCTCGCCTTCTCTGTCTCTAACTCTCACATGCTCTCACACACTCTGTCTTCACTCATTAATATTTTACTTAGATTCTGATTTTACTGACAGGCCCAGATAGACAAAGAGAGTTACCAGAGCACTGCTGAGCTCTGGCTTGTTGTGTTGGCGATTTCACCTAGGCTACTGGAGCCTCAGTTTGTAAGTCTTTCTGACACAAGCCATATTCTGTCTCCTCATTTCCATGCCAGTATCACTCAGAGTTTATAATAAATATATACATATATATATATATACATACACACACATATGTATTTACATATCTGTCATTTTTAGAATGGTCGACCTATGTATTTGACCTTAATTCAGAATTACCACATTTATAACAGCCTAGTTTTTCTGAAATAATTGGCCATATAGTTGGAGCAGGATTCCATACAATTATAAATAAGGGAACCTTCCAGTAGCATTTCTAATGGTGTTTCTATCAGCATCCTTATTGTAATTATCATGGCCCAGATCTTCCCTCCTTTTTCTAGTGTAAGCTTCAATACGTATGTGTTTGTTTTCTTTCTCCGGAAATCTTAATTTCCCTGGACCCTGAAGTGTTAGGGAATTTTTGAAGCAGCCCTCTGTTTCTCAGCAGACGGTTTCTATGTTTCTGCTGTCATCAGGTCTTCTTGTGGTTTTTGTTTTTATTTTTTTTATTTTTTCAAGTCCTCCTAGATCATCCCCATTTATTTGCATATTTATTTATTTATTTAGTCAGGTATCGCATGAGGGGTCATTTCTTCTGCTTGATAGATTTTCTCTTATAATTGAAGGGAACTTTTGATGCACAATACATTTCCTGGGGCAAATACTACACACATATGGTGAAGGCTTGGGTTGTCTGGGGTCTGTGGGCATTAGAGCTGCTGCCTTACAATCTCTACAACCCAGGTTTGAACCTGTCACGAATGAACACAGCCTGGGGGTTTTTGACTTCTGGTCTCTTTCCAACTCTTCTATTTCTCTACTCGCCTTCTCTGTCTCTGACTCTCACAGGCTCTCACTCACTCTGTCTGAACTCAGGAATATTTTACTTATATCCTTATTTTATTGACAGGCCCAGATACACAAAGAGAGTGGCCAGAGCACTGCTGAGCTCTGGCTTGTTTTGTTGGTGATTTCACCTGGGCTACTGGAGCCTCAGCTTTGTAAGTCTCTCTGACTCAAGCCAGATTCTGTCTCCTCATATCCATGGCAGTATCTCTCAGACTTTATAATAAAGATATACATCCAAATACATATATAAATATACATATATATATATATATATATATATATCTGTCATTGTTAGAATTGTCAACCTATGTAATTGATCTTAATCAGAATTAACACATCTATAACAGCTTCCTTTTTCATTAATTATTGGCCACATCGTTGGAGCAGGATTCAATACAATTATAAATAATAGAACCTTCCAGTAGCATTTCTAATAGCATTTCTATCAGCATCCTTATTGTAATTATCATAGTACACAACTTGCCTCCTTTCTCTAGTGTAAGCTTCAATACCTATGAGTTTCTTTTCATTCTCCTGAAATCTTAATTTCCCTAGACTCTGAAGTGTCTCGGAACTTTTGAAGCAGCCCTCTGTTTCTCAGCAGATGGTTTCTATGTTTCTGCTGTAATCAGGTCTTCTTGTGATTTTTGTTTTTTTTTTTCCATTTGTTTCAAATCCTCCTAGATCATCCCCATGTATTTGCATATTTATTTATTTATTTATTTAGTCCTATATTACATGAGGGGTCATTTCTTCTGCGTGATAGATTTTCCCCCTATAATTGAAGGGAACTGTACACTCACAATACATTTCCTGTCGTAAATACTACACACATATGGTGAAGGCAGGTGTTGTCTGGGGTCTGTGGACAGGAGACTGCTGCCTTACAATCTCAACAACCCAGGTTTGAACCTGTCATGTATGAACACAGAGTGGGAGGCTTTGGACTTCTGGTCTCTTTCCAACTCTTCTATTTCTCTTCTTGCCTTCTCTTGTCTCTGACTCTCACAGGCTCTCACTCACTCTGTCTGCACTCATTAATATTTTACTTATATATTATTTTACTGACAGGCCCAGATATACAAAGCGAGTCACCAGGGCACTGCTGAGCTCTGGCTTGTTTTGTTGGCGATTTCACCTAGGCTTCTGGAGCCTCAGCTTTGTAAGTCTCTCTAGCACAAGCCATACTCTGTCTCCTCATAGCCATGCCAGTATCCCTCAGAGTTTATAATAAAGATACACATACATATATGTACATATATACATATATGTACATATATATATTTATATCAGTCATTTTTAGAATTGTTGACCTTTTTATTTGATCTCAATGCAGAATTACCACATTTATTACAGCCTCCTTATTCATAAATAATTGGTCACATAGTTGGAGCAGGATTCACCACAATTATAAATTATAAACCTTCCGGTAGCATTTCCAATAGCCTTTCTGTCAGTATCCTTATTGTAATTATCATAGCACATCACTCGCCTCCATTTTCTAGTGTAAGCTTCAAAACGTATGCATTTCTTTTCATTCTCGGAATTCTTAATTTGCCTGGACCCCGAAGTGTCAGGGAACTTTTGAAGCAGCCCTGTGTTTCTCAGCAGACGTTTTCTATATTTCTGCTGTCATCAGGTCTTCCTGTGGTCTTTGTTTTTATTTATTTATTTTTCCAATCCTCCTAGATCGTTCCCATTTATTTGCATATTTATTTATTCATTTAGTCCGATATCACATGAGGGGTCATTTCTTCTGCCTGATAGATTTTCTCTTATAATTGAAGGGAACTTTTGACACACAATACATTTCCTTTTGCAGATACTACACACTACTACAACTGCTACTGCACCGTTTTTGACTGTGACATCCCATGCACAATGGATTAGTATTGCATGGCTCTAGAGAATGTTCACTATTTAACCTACAATGTTTTTAACCTCACAAATATTTATTCTGTTCTTTCTTGGGGGATGAATGGTTTACAGTCAACAGTTCCATGTAATAGTGGGCAGGGGAGGTTAATTTTTCCCACTATCCCTGTATTTCTGTACATCCTTTGTAACTTTCTTATTGAGGAGAAGCAAAGAGTCATAAATTGAGAGAGCAGGGCCCAAGCAGGAAGAGAGACAGAGAGACAGCTGCAGCTCTGATTTGTCACTAGCCCAGCTTTTCCCTAGCTGGGTAAGTGGTGACCAGGGGCTCAAAACAGGGTCCTGGGATTCCACATAGTTCCCTCGCAGCTCCATCAGCTGTCCCTCCAACCCATGCTCCCTTCGTGGTCCATATAACTATCGATCTGCTCTAGGCATTTCTCACCTTCATATGCCAGAAACTTAACACTTCTCCCCTCCACCCATGAAACTTTGACCTTTAGCTAGGGTGCAAAACAGCAACTGCAATCCAAGTTATTTTAGGGAAAAGTGTGTACGTCTCTGTTTGAAGGTGTGTGTGTGTGTGTGTGTGTGTGTTTGTGTAAGTGTGCATAAGTGTGTTTCAGTTATGATTACCGCTGTTGTTTCTTTATTCCTGACGCAGGGACTTAGGAACTGGGTTGTGTTATGACAAAGGAAGTTTCCACTGCACAAGTGGTTTTTCAAGTATGAATGGCACATTGGATTGTGGACACTGTTGTGCATTCTGCCAGGTGGTCCTCAGATGGGTTCTTTCCTTTGCTATTCCCATGCTGTGTGTAATTTTCTGGGTAGACTCAAAAAGAGGAGTGGCATGGGGAGCTCAGCTGCATTCTGCTGTATGTCCACAAGGTGGCAGCAAAGCCCATAGTTGAGTGTAGTGATTCTGTGGAATGAGGAGAACTCTAGGATTTGTGGCCCGTGGAGCGCAGGGTTGAAATTGACATAGAGTGCCCTAGACATCTGTTCTTTCCTGTGGGGTGGGGGGATCCCCCATTTGGCTTTGCAAGTGGAAGGGGTTTGTCTCTTTGTCTGGGATGACTCTACTGGGAGCTTGTGAATCCCTGTGCTCAGCTGCATTCTGCTGGGTGTCCACAAGAGGGCAGCACCAGGGCGGGACTAGGGCTCCATGGGGCAAGTGCCCTGAGGCCCTGGGCTAGGAGAGTGGCGACAGTGTCTCTGGGTGTGCCCCAAGAGCATGGCCAGCCTAGCGCAGGCAGGCAGTGTCCTAAGGACGGGCCCAGACAGGAGCTGTGGGGGTCGTGTTTGCAGAAACAGGGCCTTCAGAGGATGGCAGAAAGTCCCCGGGGGCGGGCCTCAGAGCCCGTGCCCAATGAGCCTGAGGGGAGGGCCCAGTGGGTATTTATAGAGACAGCTGGCCAATCAGAGAGGAGGAACGTCACCCTCAGGGGCGTGAAGCAAGAGCTGGCCAATGAGAACAGAGGAGGAGTTGCGTGGGCGGGCCTCAGAGAGCAGCCCACCAATGAGAGCCTGGGTGCTGGCTCTGGGTGGGCGTACCCTTGGAGGTCAGCCAATCAGGATCCAGCGGAAGTGCCTGGTGGGCGGGCCCTCGGGAGGCTGGCCAATGAGCGCCTGGGGCGGGCCTCGTGGGCGGAGCCCAGGAGGCTGGCCAATCATGGGGCAAGGGCGGTGACCTTCCTGGGCGTGCCTTAGGAACTGGCCTATCAGAGGGCACCCCTCAGACAGCAGCCCGCCAATGGGAGCCAAGAGAAGGCTGGCTGGGGGCGGGTCCCTGGGACACCAGGCCAATCAGGGTCGAGCGGAAGTGGCTGGTGGGCGGGCCTTCCGGAGGCTGCCCAATGAGCGTGCAGCAGGGCCGTGTGGGCGGTGCTCAAGGCCGCTGGCCAATCACTGACTAGGGACCCGGACCCTCCTGGGTGTGTCCAAGCACACTGGCCAATGAGATTGCTGGTGGGGTTCTGGGCGTGGCCTAGGCCTCTGGCCTATCAGAGCCTGGCTGGCGCCCTGTGGGCGGGCCTTCTGAAGGAAGCCCGCCAATGGGAGCTCAGAGCTGGCCTTAAAAGGCTGGGCGTGCTTCCAGGAAACGCGAAGCAGGGTTCAGCCCAGGGCCCTTCCTTGCAGAAGCTGTCCAGTGCGCATGTGTATAACTCCGTTTGTGCCTGTGCCTCTGTGGATGTGTGCCTGTGTGTGACTGTGAGAGTGTGTGTGTTTGTGTGTGTGTGTCTGTGTGTGTGTGTGTGTGTGTGTGTGTGTGTGAGGGAGAGAGAGAGAACAACAGAATCACTGTGGCACAGGAGATTTTGTGCAAAACACTTGGCACATTCTGATTTACAGCTCAATATTGACACCAGTGCAGCTCTCCATGGCCCTTGGTCACTTTTCTTCTTTTCAGATGTAAAGACACTGAAGAGGGAGAGGTTTTTGCCCTGATACTTGCACTGGGAACTAGCAGATGCCCTGTTTGTGTTGCCAGACTAGGAAACTTGTGGTGCCTGTCCATGTGGAGAGTCTCCTGGATGAGTTCCTTCTTGAGCCTTTTTCGCTCGGTCCCGTTGGAGCTGCATATAGCTAATGATTTGGAGATTTTATTCCTTTGACAATTCTTTTCCGGATGCAAAGTTTCTCTCCAGGATTTAGCAATCAATTGTCTGAATGTCACATCGAATCCATTGTAGAAAATGACTACATCAGTGTCTGGCTGTCTCTCTCTCTATCTCTCTCTCTCTCTGTCTCTCTCTCTCTCTCTCTATATATATATATATATATGTAACATGTAGAGGTCTGAAAATATTTTTTAGCTAGAGACCTGCACAGCTCAGGATTAGGGTAGTAATGTGGATACACCTGGCCCTTCTGAGCCACAGTCATGAGAGACATCTCACAGAGCCATATCGTATATCACTCTACAATTCTCTCTCAGCGTAAACTACCGCTGCGAAATCATCTTCTTCCCTCTTGCTCTTTTTGTCCACCGAGTCTTATCCCAAAACTGTAAATCAAAGGAGAAATAGACATAGTGCAGTTCCCTGCACACAGGACAGGCTGAGGCTGGTCCAGGGAGATGCAATATGCCAGCCTGCATCTCGGCTGGAGCATCACTAAGACGACTTCCAATTTGGAGAGGCGAGGGCAGTTTTGGAGGGTGGGCTGCCGGCCAAGTGTTGCTTCTCAGAGTGGCTAAGACCTAGATGTTCTAAGTGTTACCTTTCCTCAAAAAACAGAAAATCGCAATGCCACTTGTAAGAAGTATGCATGGGCATGGAGGGTTTGTCTTCAGTGCTCTGGCACTGATCAACACAGGGCCAGAATTTCAGTCCTTTTCTGTCTCTGTCATTCTCTCTCTCTGACTGTCGCTACGTGCCTTCTTCACTGGGCCCTTACTGGAAGTCAGTGCATGCATCGTGAACTCAGACTTCCTGGTGTTGAAATTTTCCTTTCTTTGCCCTTTGGATTATTTAGTCTCCTGCACATGGTGTAGTACAGAGGGGAACTGCGGAGACAGCGTTGCTGCTGCAGGATCCAGGCATAAGTCCATCTCCAGCTGCAGCTGTCCAGGCCCTCTGTGCTTGACTCCCAATCTCCAGGGCCCTGAGGCTGACACTCAGCCTAAACGCAGCCCTCCTCACCTTCCTGCACAGCGTCCTTGTCCTTATTCCATGAGAGCCCAGGTCAAGAGAAGTGAAACTCTATCCCCCTGGCACACACACTGTGCTTTCCCTCTATTAAGCCGAATGTAAAGGATCTGTGGTACTGATGGGGCCACACCAGTGTCCATATTTTCCATGCAAAACGGAAGCTCCCAGGGTTCAGAAAGAGGGTGTTTTGACGGCTGTGAAATGTCTTTTCCAAGTGCCTCATGGGGTTTCAAATCCTTTTGAAACCTGAAGCTCTTTCTTGTATCTAGGGAATATTTTCACCTCTGGCCAGAAAGGCCGCCCAACTAGGAGCACAGCTATCCCGGGGTCAGGAGGTCTGCCAGCCTGCTAGCTCCTGGAGGGATTCCTGAGTATGTCCTCAGGGCCCAAGTGTAAAAGGTGTTTCCAATTGCCTTTATTAGCAGCAGCCAGGCCCTCAGGTGAGGGGCGGGGCTGTGATCTCCACTGGAAGCTCCGAATTCAGCCAATGGAGGCATCCATCTTTCTTTTGTCTGTCCATAGCAAGGGCCCGGGGAGTTTGTGCTTCCTGCAAGCAGAGCGACATTGTCTGGGACACTCATGCATGCCTACTTCTGGGAATCTCTCTGAGTGTGATGTGTGGACACCAGGACACCATGATCAGGGATGTGAGGCCACAGGAGCGATTGCCTTAGCCGGACCCAAAGGGTAGGTGTAAGGGGCCGGGTTCATCCACTATTGTTTGGTCCAACACACTTCCCATCTATGTTGAAACACAGCCCTTTCTGGGTACTTTCTGGGCTTGTAATCTGCTGCCCTGAGCAGTGGACTGAGAGCCTGGAGGCTGAGTAGGCAGCCAAACGTGACTGGACAGGCTCATGCCCCTGAATTCTGAGGGGTGCCCCAGCTTTCCCCGTTGGCAGTGTTTGATTGATAGTGAGGCATGGGATTGAATCGGGAACTCAGGAGAGCGAGACATGAGAGTCCCTTTGCATATGCATTCTTGCTTAGCCAGAATCTGGGCTAGCTGGCTTGCCCTGACCAGCTAGGTTCTCTGTACATAAGTTGCAGGTGAGGCTGGCTACCTTGCCACCCATGCTCTGAGACTACTACAGGTGAGCTCTGAGCACACACAGACACAGACAGACAGACAGACAGACAGACAGACTAACACACACACACACACACACACATACACACACACACACACACATTACTGTCAGGTCTGGTAGTACAGGATATGGTGAAGGCTGGGGCTGTCTGGGGTCTGTGGGCATGAGAGCTGCTGCCTTACAATCTCTACAAGCCAGGTTTGAACCTGTCATCAATGAACACAGTGTAGGAGGTTTTTGAATTCTGGTCTCTTTCCAACTCATCTATTTCTCTTCTCGCCTTCTCTGTCTCTAACTCTCACATGCTCTCACACACTCTGTCTTCACTCATTAATATTTTACTTAGATTCTGATTTTACTGACAGGCCCAGATAGACAAAGAGAGTTACCAGAGCACTGCTGAGCTCTGGCTTGTTGTGTTGGCGATTTCACCTAGGCTACTGGAGCCTCAGTTTGTAAGTCTTTCTGACACATGCCATATTCTGTCTCCTCATTTCCATGCCAGTATCACTCAGAGTTTATAATAAATATATACATATATATATACATACACACACATATGTATTTACATATCTGTCATTTTTAGAATGGTCGACCTATGTATTTGACCTTAATTCAGAATTACCACATTTATAACAGCCTAGTTTTTCTGAAATAATTGGCCATATAGTTGGAGCAGGATTCCATACAATTATAAATAAGGGAACCTTCCAGTAGCATTTCTAATGGTGTTTCTATCAGCATCCTTATTGTAATTATCATGGCCCAGATCTTCCCTCCTTTTTCTAGTGTAAGCTTCAATACGTATGTGTTTGTTTTCTTTCTCCGGAAATCTTAATTTCCCTGGACCCTGAAGTGTTAGGGAATTTTTGAAGCAGCCCTCTGTTTCTCAGCAGACGGTTTCTATGTTTCTGCTGTCATCAGGTCTTCTTGTGGTTTTTGTTTTTATTTTTTTTATTTTTTCAAGTCCTCCTAGATCATCCCCATTTATTTGCATATTTATTTATTTATTTAGTCAGGTATCGCATGAGGGGTCATTTCTTCTGCTTGATAGATTTTCTCTTATAATTGAAGGGAACTTTTGATGCACAATACATTTCCTGGGGCAAATACTACACACATATGGTGAAGGCTTGGGTTGTCTGGGGTCTGTGGGCATTAGAGCTGCTGCCTTACAATCTCTACAACCCAGGTTTGAACCTGTCACGAATGAACACAGCCTGGGGGTTTTTGACTTCTGGTCTCTTTCCAACTCTTCTATTTCTCTACTCGCCTTCTCTGTCTCTGACTCTCACAGGCTCTCAGTCACTCTGTCTGAACTCAGGAATATTTTACTTATATCCTTATTTTATTGACAGGCCCAGATACACAAAGAGAGTGGCCAGAGCACTGCTGAGCTCTGGCTTGTTTTGTTGGTGATTTCACCTGGGCTACTGGAGCCTCAGCTTTGTAAGTCTCTCTGACTCAAGCCAGATTCTGTCTCCTCATATCCATGGCAGTATCTCTCAGACTTTATAATAAAGATATACATCCAAATACATATATAAATATACATATATATATATATATCTGTCATTGTTAGAATTGTCAACCTATGTAATTGATCTTAATCAGAATTAACACATCTATAACAGCTTCCTTTTTCATTAATTATTGGCCACATCGTTGGAGCAGGATTCAATACAATTATAAATAATAGAACCTTCCAGTAGCATTTCTAATAGCATTTCTATCAGCATCCTTATTGTAATTATCATAGTACACAACTTGCCTCCTTTCTCTAGTGTAAGCTTCAATACCTATGAGTTTCTTTTCATTCTCCTGAAATCTTAATTTCCCTAGACTCTGAAGTGTCTCGGAACTTTTGAAGCAGCCCTCTGTTTCTCAGCAGATGGTTTCTATGTTTCTGCTGTAATCAGGTCTTCTTGTGATTTTTGTTTTTTTTTTTCCATTTGTTTCAAATCCTCCTAGATCATCCCCATGTATTTGCATATTTATTTATTTATTTATTTAGTCCTATATTACATGAGGGGTCATTTCTTCTGCGTGATAGATTTTCCCCCTATAATTGAAGGGAACTGTACACTCACAATACATTTCCTGTCGTAAATACTACACACATATGGTGAAGGCAGGTGTTGTCTGGGGTCTGTGGACAGGAGACTGCTGCCTTACAATCTCAACAACCCAGGTTTGAACCTGTCATGTATGAACACAGAGTGGGAGGCTTTGGACTTCTGGTCTCTTTCCAACTCTTCTATTTCTCTTCTTGCCTTCTCTTGTCTCTGACTCTCACAGGCTCTCACTCACTCTGTCTGCACTCATTAATATTTTACTTATATATTATTTTACTGACAGGCCCAGATATACAAAGCGAGTCACCAGGGCACTGCTGAGCTCTGGCTTGTTTTGTTGGCGATTTCACCTAGGCTTCTGAAGCCTCAGCTTTGTAAGTCTCTCTAGCACAAGCCATACTCTGTCTCCTCATAGCCATGCCAGTATCCCTCAGAGTTTATAATAAAGATACACATACATATATGTACATATATACATATATGTACATATATATATTTATATCAGTCATTTTTAGAATTGTTGACCTTTTTATTTGATCTCAATGCAGAATTACCACATTTATTACAGCCTCCTTATTCATAAATAATTGGTCACATAGTTGGAGCAGGATTCACCACAATTATAAATTATAAACCTTCCGGTAGCATTTCCAATAGCCTTTCTGTCAGTATCCTTATTGTAATTATCATAGCACATCACTCGCCTCCATTTTCTAGTGTAAGCTTCAAAACGTATGCATTTCTTTTCATTCTCGGAATTCTTAATTTGCCTGGACCCCGAAGTGTCAGGGAACTTTTGAAGCAGCCCTGTGTTTCTCAGCAGACGTTTTCTATATTTCTGCTGTCATCAGGTCTTCCTGTGGTCTTTGTTTTTATTTATTTATTTTTCCAATCCTCCTAGATCGTTCCCATTTATTTGCATATTTATTTATTCATTTAGTCCGATATCACATGAGGGGTCATTTCTTCTGCCTGATAGATTTTCTCTTATAATTGAAGGGAACTTTTGACACACAATACATTTCCTTTTGCAGATACTACACACTACTACAACTGCTACTGCACCGTTTTTGACTGTGACATCCCATGCACAATGGATTAGTATTGCATGGCTCTAGAGAATGTTCACTATTTAACCTACAATGTTTTTAACCTCACAAATATTTATTCTGTTCTTTCTTGGGGGATGAATGGTTTACAGTCAACAGTTCCATGTAATAGTGGGCAGGGGAGGTTAATTTTTCCCACTATCCCTGTATTTCTGTACATCCTTTGTAACTTTCTTATTGAGGAGAAGCAAAGAGTCATAAATTGAGAGAGCAGGGCCCAAGCAGGAAGAGAGACAGAGAGACAGCTGCAGCTCTGATTTGTCACTAGCCCAGCTTTTCCCTAGCTGGGTAAGTGGTGACCAGGGGCTCAAAACAGGGTCCTGGGATTCCACATAGTTCCCTGGCAGCTCCATCAGCTGTCCCTCCAACCCATGCTCCCTTCGTGGTCCATATAACTATCGATCTGCTCTAGGCATTTCTCACCTTCATATGCCAGAAACTTAACACTTCTCCCCTCCACCCATGAAACTTTGACCTTTAGCTAGGGTGCAAAACAGCAACTGCAATCCAAGTTATTTTAGGGAAAAGTGTGTACGTCTCTGTTTGAAGGTGTGTGTGTGTGTGTGTGTGTGTGTGTGTGTGTGTTTGTGTAAGTGTGCATAAGTGTGTTTCAGTTATGATTACCGCTGTTGTTTCTTTATTCCTGACGCAGGGACTTAGGAACTGGGTTGTGTTATGACAAAGGAAGTTTCCACTGCACAAGTGGTTTTTCAAGTATGAATGGCACATTGGATTGTGGACACTGTTGTGCATTCTGCCAGGTGGTCCTCAGATGGGTTCTTTCCTTTGCTATTCCCATGCTGTGTGTAATTTTCTGGGTAGACTCAAAAAGAGGAGTGGCATGGGGAGCTCAGCTGCATTCTGCTGTATGTCCACAAGGTGGCAGCAAAGCCCATAGTTGAGTGTAGTGATTCTGTGGAATGAGGAGAACTCTAGGATTTGTGGCCCGTGGAGCGCAGGGTTGAAATTGACATAGAGTGCCCTAGACATCTGTTCTTTCCTGTGGGGTGGGGGGATCCCCCATTTGGCTTTGCAAGTGGAAGGGGTTTGTCTCTTTGTCTGGGATGACTCTACTGGGAGCTTGTGAATCCCTGTGCTCAGCTGCATTCTGCTGGGTGTCCACAAGAGGGCAGCACCAGGGCGGGACTAGGGCTCCATGGGGCAAGTGCCCTGAGGCCCTGGGCTAGGAGAGTGGCGACAGTGTCTCTGGGTGTGCCCCAAGAGCATGGCCAGCCTAGCGCAGGCAGGCAGTGTCCTAAGGACGGGCCCAGACAGGAGCTGTGGGGGTCGTGTTTGCAGAAACAGGGCCTTCAGAGGATGGCAGAAAGTCCCCGGGGGCGGGCCTCAGAGCCCGTGCCCAATGAGCCTGAGGGGAGGGCCCAGTGGGTATTTATAGAGACAGCTGGCCAATCAGAGAGGAGGAACGTCACCCTCAGGGGCGTGAAGCAAGAGCTGGCCAATGAGAACAGAGGAGGAGTTGCGTGGGCGGGCCTCAGAGAGCAGCCCACCAATGAGAGCCTGGGTGCTGGCTCTGGGTGGGCGTACCCCTGGAGGTCAGCCAATCAGGATCCAGCGGAAGTGCCTGGGGGGCGGGCCCTCGGGAGGCTGGCCAATGAGCGCCTGGGGCGGGCCTCGTGGGCGGAGCCCAGGAGGCTGGCCAATCATGGGGCAAGGGCGGTGACCTTCCTGGGCGTGCCTTAGGAACTGGCCTATCAGAGGGCGCCCCTCAGACAGCAGCCCGCCAATGGGAGCCAAGAGAAGGCTGGCTGGGGGCGGGTCCCTGGGACACCAGGCCAATCAGGGTCGAGCAGAAGTGGCTGGTGGGCGGGCCTTCCGGAGGCTGCCCAATGAGCGTGCAGCAGGGCCGTGTGGGCGGTGCTCAAGGCCGCTGGCCAATCACTGACTAGGGGCCCGGACCCTCCTGGGTGTGTCCAAGCACACTGGCCAATGAGATTGCTGGTGGGGTTCTGGGCGTGGCCTAGGCCTCTGGCCTATCAGAGCCTGGCTGGCGCCCTGTGGGCGGGCCTTCTGAAGGAAGCCCGCCAATGGGAGCTCAGAGCTGGCCTTAAAAGGCTGGGCGTGCTTCCAGGAAACGCGAAGCAGGGTTCAGCCCAGGGCCCTTCCTTGCAGAAGCTGTCCAGTGCGCATGTGTATAACTCCGTTTGTGCCTGTGCCTCTGTGGATGTGTGCCTGTGTGTGACTGTGAGAGTGTGTGTGTTTGTGTGTGTGTGTCTGTGTGTGTGTGTGTGTGTGTGTGTGTGTGTGAGGGAGAGAGAGAGAACAACAGAATCACTGTGGCACAGGAGATTTTGTGCAAAACACTTGGCACATTCTGATTTACAGCTCAATATTGACACCAGTGCAGCTCTCCATGGCCCTTGGTCACTTTTCTTCTTTTCAGATGTAAAGACACTGAAGAGGGAGAGGTTTTTGCCCTGATACTTGCACTGGGAACTAGCAGATGCCCTGTTTGTGTTGCCAGACTAGGAAACTTGTGGTGCCTGTCCATGTGGAGAGTCTCCTGGATGAGTTCCTTCTTGAGCCTTTTTCGCTCGGTCCCGTTGGAGCTGCATATAGCTAATGATTTGGAGATTTTATTCCTTTGACAATTCTTTTCCGGATGCAAAGTTTCTCTCCAGGATTTAGCAATCAATTGTCTGAATGTCACATCGAATCCATTGTAGAAAATGACTACATCAGTGTCTGGCTGTCTCTCTCTCTATCTCTCTCTCTCTCTGTCTCTCTCTCTCTCTCTCTCTATATATATATATATATGTAACATGTAGAGGTCTGAAAATATTTTTTAGCTAGAGACCTGCACAGCTCAGGATTAGGGTAGTAATGTGGATACACCTGGCCCTTCTGAGCCACAGTCATGAGAGACATCTCACAGAGCCATATCGTATATCACTCTACAATTCTCTCTCAGCGTAAACTACCGCTGCGAAATCATCTTCTTCCCTCTTGCTCTTTTTGTCCACCGAGTCTTATCCCAAAACTGTAAATCAAAGGAGAAATAGACATAGTGCAGTTCCCTGCACACAGGACAGGCTGAGGCTGGTCCAGGGAGATGCAATATGCCAGCCTGCATCTCGGCTGGAGCATCACTAAGACGACTTCCAATTTGGAGAGGCGAGGGCAGTTTTGGAGGGTGGGCTGCCGGCCAAGTGTTGCTTCTCAGAGTGGCTAAGACCTAGATGTTCTAAGTGTTACCTTTCCTCAAAAAACAGAAAATCGCAATGCCACTTGTAAGAAGTATGCATGGGCATGGAGGGTTTGTCTTCAGTGCTCTGGCACTGATCAACACAGGGCCAGAATTTCAGTCCTTTTCTGTCTCTGTCATTCTCTCTCTCTGACTGTCGCTACGTGCCTTCTTCACTGGGCCCTTACTGGAAGTCAGTGCATGCATCGTGAACTCAGACTTCCTGGTGTTGAAATTTTCCTTTCTTTGCCCTTTGGATTATTTAGTCTCCTGCACATGGTGTAGTACAGAGGGGAACTGCGGAGACAGCGTTGCTGCTGCAGGATCCAGGCATAAGTCCATCTCCAGCTGCAGCTGTCCAGGCCCTCTGTGCTTGACTCCCAATCTCCAGGGCCCTGAGGCTGACACTCAGCCTAAACGCAGCCCTCCTCACCTTCCTGCACAGCGTCCTTGTCCTTATTCCATGAGAGCCCAGGTCAAGAGAAGTGAAACTCTATCCCCCTGGCACACACACTGTGCTTTCCCTCTATTAAGCCGAATGTAAAGGATCTGTGGTACTGATGGGGCCACACCAGTGTCCATATTTTCCATGCAAAACGGAAGCTCCCAGGGTTCAGAAAGAGGGTGTTTTGACGGCTGTGAAATGTCTTTTCCAAGTGCCTCATGGGGTTTCAAATCCTTTTGAAACCTGAAGCTCTTTCTTGTATCTAGGGAATATTTTCACCTCTGGCCAGAAAGGCCGCCCAACTAGGAGCACAGCTATCCTGGGGTCAGGAGGTCTGCCAGCCTGCTAGCTCCTGGAGGGATTCCTGAGTATGTCCTCAGGGCCCAAGTGTAAAAGGTGTTTCCAATTGCCTTTATTAGCAGCAGCCAGGCCCTCAGGTGAGGGGCGGGGCTGTGATCTCCACTGGAAGCTCCGAATTCAGCCAATGGAGGCATCCATCTTTCTTTTGTCTGTCCATAGCAAGGGCCCGGGGAGTTTGTGCTTCCTGCAAGCAGAGCGACATTGTCTGGGACACTCATGCATGCCTACTTCTGGGAATCTCTCTGAGTGTGATGTGTGGACACCAGGACACCATGATCAGGGATGTGAGGCCACAGGAGCGATTGCCTTAGCCGGACCCAAAGGGTAGGTGTAAGGGGCTGGGTTCATCCACTATTGTTTGGTCCAACACACTTCCCATCTATGTTGAAACACAGCCCTTTCTGGGTACTTTCTGGGCTTGTAATCTGCTGCCCTGAGCAGTGGACTGAGAGCCTGGAGGCTGAGTAGGCAGCCAAACGTGACTGGACAGGCTCATGCCCCTGAATTCTGAGGGGTGCCCCAGCTTTCCCCGTTGGCAGTGTTTGATTGATAGTGAGGCATGGGATTGAATCGGGAACTCAGGAGAGCGAGACATGAGAGTCCCTTTGCATATGCATTCTTGCTTAGCCAGAATCTGGGCTAGCTGGCTTGCCCTGACCAGCTAGGTTCTCTGTACATAAGTTGCAGGTGAGGCTGGCTACCTTGCCACCCATGCTCTGAGACTACTACAGGTGAGCTCTGAGCACACACAGACACAGACAGACAGACAGACAGACAGACAGACTAACACACACACACACACACACACACACATTACTGTCAGGTCTGGTAGTACAGGATATGGTGAAGGCTGGGGCTGTCTGGGGTCTGTGGGCATGAGAGCTGCTGCCTTACAATCTCTACAAGCCAGGTTTGAACCTGTCATCAATGAACACAGTGTAGGAGGTTTTTGAATTCTGGTCTCTTTCCAACTCATCTATTTCTCTTCTCGCCTTCTCTGTCTCTAACTCTCACATGCTCTCACACACTCTGTCTTCACTCATTAATATTTTACTTAGATTCTGATTTTACTGACAGGCCCAGATAGACAAAGAGAGTTACCAGAGCACTGCTGAGCTCTGGCTTGTTGTGTTGGCGATTTCACCTAGGCTACTGGAGCCTCAGTTTGTAAGTCTTTCTGACACAAGCCATATTCTGTCTCCTCATTTCCATGCCAGTATCACTCAGAGTTTATAATAAATATATACATATATATATATATACATACACACACATATGTATTTACATATCTGTCATTTTTAGAATGGTCGACCTATGTATTTGACCTTAATTCAGAATTACCACATTTATAACAGCCTAGTTTTTCTGAAATAATTGGCCATATAGTTGGAGCAGGATTCCATACAATTATAAATAAGGGAACCTTCCAGTAGCATTTCTAATGGTGTTTCTATCAGCATCCTTATTGTAATTATCATGGCCCAGATCTTCCCTCCTTTTTCTAGTGTAAGCTTCAATACGTATGTGTTTGTTTTCTTTCTCCGGAAATCTTAATTTCCCTGGACCCTGAAGTGTTAGGGAATTTTTGAAGCAGCCCTCTGTTTCTCAGCAGACGGTTTCTATGTTTCTGCTGTCATCAGGTCTTCTTGTGGTTTTTGTTTTTATTTTTTTTATTTTTTCAAGTCCTCCTAGATCATCCCCATTTATTTGCATATTTATTTATTTATTTAGTCAGGTATCGCATGAGGGGTCATTTCTTCTGCTTGATAGATTTTCTCTTATAATTGAAGGGAACTTTTGATGCACAATACATTTCCTGGGGCAAATACTACACACATATGGTGAAGGCTTGGGTTGTCTGGGGTCTGTGGGCATTAGAGCTGCTGCCTTACAATCTCTACAACCCAGGTTTGAACCTGTCACGAATGAACACAGCCTGGGGGTTTTTGACTTCTGGTCTCTTTCCAACTCTTCTATTTCTCTACTCGCCTTCTCTGTCTCTGACTCTCACAGGCTCTCACTCACTCTGTCTGAACTCAGGAATATTTTACTTATATCCTTATTTTATTGACAGGCCCAGATACACAAAGAGAGTGGCCAGAGCACTGCTGAGCTCTGGCTTGTTTTGTTGGTGATTTCACCTGGGCTACTGGAGCCTCAGCTTTGTAAGTCTCTCTGACTCAAGCCAGATTCTGTCTCCTCATATCCATGGCAGTATCTCTCAGACTTTATAATAAAGATATACATCCAAATACATATATAAATATACATATATATATATATATATATATATCTGTCATTGTTAGAATTGTCAACCTATGTAATTGATCTTAATCAGAATTAACACATCTATAACAGCTTCCTTTTTCATTAATTATTGGCCACATCGTTGGAGCAGGATTCAATACAATTATAAATAATAGAACCTTCCAGTAGCATTTCTAATAGCATTTCTATCAGCATCCTTATTGTAATTATCATAGTACACAACTTGCCTCCTTTCTCTAGTGTAAGCTTCAATACCTATGAGTTTCTTTTCATTCTCCTGAAATCTTAATTTCCCTAGACTCTGAAGTGTCTCGGAACTTTTGAAGCAGCCCTCTGTTTCTCAGCAGATGGTTTCTATGTTTCTGCTGTAATCAGGTCTTCTTGTGATTTTTGTTTTTTTTTTCCATTTGTTTCAAATCCTCCTAGATCATCCCCATGTATTTGCATATTTATTTATTTATTTATTTAGTCCTATATTACATGAGGGGTCATTTCTTCTGCGTGATAGATTTTCCCCCTATAATTGAAGGGAACTGTACACTCACAATACATTTCCTGTCGTAAATACTACACACATATGGTGAAGGCAGGTGTTGTCTGGGGTCTGTGGACAGGAGACTGCTGCCTTACAATCTCAACAACCCAGGTTTGAACCTGTCATGTATGAACACAGAGTGGGAGGCTTTGGACTTCTGGTCTCTTTCCAACTCTTCTATTTCTCTTCTTGCCTTCTCTTGTCTCTGACTCTCACAGGCTCTCACTCACTCTGTCTGCACTCATTAATATTTTACTTATATATTATTTTACTGACAGGCCCAGATATACAAAGCGAGTCACCAGGGCACTGCTGAGCTCTGGCTTGTTTTGTTGGCGATTTCACCTAGGCTTCTGGAGCCTCAGCTTTGTAAGTCTCTCTAGCACAAGCCATACTCTGTCTCCTCATAGCCATGCCAGTATCCCTCAGAGTTTATAATAAAGATACACATACATATATGTACATATATACATATATGTACATATATATATTTATATCAGTCATTTTTAGAATTGTTGACCTTTTTATTTGATCTCAATGCAGAATTACCACATTTATTACAGCCTCCTTATTCATAAATAATTGGTCACATAGTTGGAGCAGGATTCACCACAATTATAAATTATAAACCTTCCGGTAGCATTTCCAATAGCCTTTCTGTCAGTATCCTTATTGTAATTATCATAGCACATCACTCGCCTCCATTTTCTAGTGTAAGCTTCAAAACGTATGCATTTCTTTTCATTCTCGGAATTCTTAATTTGCCTGGACCCCGAAGTGTCAGGGAACTTTTGAAGCAGCCCTGTGTTTCTCAGCAGACGTTTTCTATATTTCTGCTGTCATCAGGTCTTCCTGTGGTCTTTGTTTTTATTTATTTATTTTTCCAATCCTCCTAGATCGTTCCCATTTATTTGCATATTTATTTATTCATTTAGTCCGATATCACATGAGGGGTCATTTCTTCTGCCTGATAGATTTTCTCTTATAATTGAAGGGAACTTTTGACACACAATACATTTCCTTTTGCAGATACTACACACTACTACAACTGCTACTGCACCGTTTTTGACTGTGACATCCCATGCACAATGGATTAGTATTGCATGGCTCTAGAGAATGTTCACTATTTAACCTACAATGTTTTTAACCTCACAAATATTTATTCTGTTCTTTCTTGGGGGATGAATGGTTTACAGTCAACAGTTCCATGTAATAGTGGGCAGGGGAGGTTAATTTTTCCCACTATCCCTGTATTTCTGTACATCCTTTGTAACTTTCTTATTGAGGAGAAGCAAAGAGTCATAAATTGAGAGAGCAGGGCCCAAGCAGGAAGAGAGACAGAGAGACAGCTGCAGCTCTGATTTGTCACTAGCCCAGCTTTTCCCTAGCTGGGTAAGTGGTGACCAGGGGCTCAAAACAGGGTCCTGGGATTCCACATAGTTCCCTGGCAGCTCCATCAGCTGTCCCTCCAACCCATGCTCCCTTCGTGGTCCATATAACTATCGATCTGCTCTAGGCATTTCTCACCTTCATATGCCAGAAACTTAACACTTCTCCCCTCCACCCATGAAACTTTGACCTTTAGCTAGGGTGCAAAACAGCAACTGCAATCCAAGTTATTTTAGGGAAAAGTGTGTACGTCTCTGTTTGAAGGTGTGTGTGTGTGTGTGTGTGTGTGTGTTTGTGTAAGTGTGCATAAGTGTGTTTCAGTTATGATTACCGCTGTTGTTTCTTTATTCCTGACGCAGGGACTTAGGAACTGGGTTGTGTTATGACAAAGGAAGTTTCCACTGCACAAGTGGTTTTTCAAGTATGAATGGCACATTGGATTGTGGACACTGTTGTGCATTCTGCCAGGTGGTCCTCAGATGGGTTCTTTCCTTTGCTATTCCCATGCTGTGTGTAATTTTCTGGGTAGACTCAAAAAGAGGAGTGGCATGGGGAGCTCAGCTGCATTCTGCTGTATGTCCACAAGGTGGCAGCAAAGCCCATAGTTGAGTGTAGTGATTCTGTGGAATGAGGAGAACTCTAGGATTTGTGGCCCGTGGAGCGCAGGGTTGAAATTGACATAGAGTGCCCTAGACATCTGTTCTTTCCTGTGGGGTGGGGGGATCCCCCATTTGGCTTTGCAAGTGGAAGGGGTTTGTCTCTTTGTCTGGGATGACTCTACTGGGAGCTTGTGAATCCCTGTGCTCAGCTGCATTCTGCTGGGTGTCCACAAGAGGGCAGCACCAGGGCGGGACTAGGGCTCCATGGGGCAAGTGCCCTGAGGCCCTGGGCTAGGAGAGTGGCGACAGTGTCTCTGGGTGTGCCCCAAGAGCATGGCCAGCCTAGCGCAGGCAGGCAGTGTCCTAAGGACGGGCCCAGACAGGAGCTGTGGGGGTCGTGTTTGCAGAAACAGGGCCTTCAGAGGATGGCAGAAAGTCCCCGGGGGCGGGCCTCAGAGCCCGTGCCCAATGAGCCTGAGGGGAGGGCCCAGTGGGTATTTATAGAGACAGCTGGCCAATCAGAGAGGAGGAACGTCACCCTCAGGGGCGTGAAGCAAGAGCTGGCCAATGAGAACAGAGGAGGAGTTGCGTGGGCGGGCCTCAGAGAGCAGCCCACCAATGAGAGCCTGGGTGCTGGCTCTGGGTGGGCGTACCCCTGGAGGTCAGCCAATCAGGATCCAGCGGAAGTGCCTGGTGGGCGGGCCCTCGGGAGGCTGGCCAATGAGCGCCTGGGGCGGGCCTCGTGGGCGGAGCCCAGGAGGCTGGCCAATCATGGGGCAAGGGCGGTGACCTTCCTGGGCGTGCCTTAGGAACTGGCCTATCAGAGGGCGCCCCTCAGACAGCAGCCCGCCAATGGGAGCCAAGAGAAGGCTGGCTGGGGGCGGGTCCCTGGGACACCAGGCCAATCAGGGTCGAGCGGAAGTGGCTGGTGGGTGGGCCTTCCGGAGGCTGCCCAATGAGCGTGCAGCAGGGCCGTGTGGGCGGTGCTCAAGGCCGCTGGCCAATCACTGACTAGGGGCCCGGACCCTCCTGGGTGTGTCCAAGCACACTGGCCAATGAGATTGCTGGTGGGGTTCTGGGCGTGGCCTAGGCCTCTGGCCTATCAGAGCCTGGCTGGCGCCCTGTGGGCGGGCCTTCTGAAGGAAGCCCGCCAATGGGAGCTCAGAGCTGGCCTTAAAAGGCTGGGCGTGCTTCCAGGAAACGCGAAGCAGGGTTCAGCCCAGGGCCCTTCCTTGCAGAAGCTGTCCAGTGCGCATGTGTATAACTCCATTTGTGCCTGTGCCTCTGTGGATGTGTGCCTGTGTGTGACTGTGAGAGTGTGTGTGTTTGTGTGTGTGTGTGTCTGTGTGTGTGTGTGTGTGTGTGTGTGAGGGAGAGAGAGAGAACAACAGAATCACTGTGGCACAGGAGATTTTGTGCAAAACACTTGGCACATTCTGATTTACAGCTCAATATTGACACCAGTGCAGCTCTCCATGGCCCTTGGTCACTTTTCTTCTTTTCAGATGTAAAGACACTGAAGAGGGAGAGGTTTTTGCCCTGATACTTGCACTGGGAACTAGCAGATGCCCTGTTTGTGTTGCCAGACTAGGAAACTTGTGGTGCCTGTCCATGTGGAGAGTCTCCTGGATGAGTTCCTTCTTGAGCCTTTTTCGCTCGGTCCCGTTGGAGCTGCATATAGCTAATGATTTGGAGATTTTATTCCTTTGACAATTCTTTTCCGGATGCAAAGTTTCTCTCCAGGATTTAGCAATCAATTGTCTGAATGTCACATCGAATCCATTGTAGAAAATGACTACATCAGTGTCTGGCTGTCTCTCTCTCTCTCTCTCTCTCTCTCTCTCTCTATATATATATATATATATGTAACATGTAGAGGTCTGAAAATATTTTTTAGCTAGAGACCTGCACAGCTCAGGATTAGGGTAGTAATGTGGATACACCTGGCCCTTCTGAGCCACAGTCATGAGAGACATCTCACAGAGCCATATCGTATATCACTCTACAATTCTCTCTCAGCGTAAACTACCGCTGCGAAATCATCTTCTTCCCTCTTGCTCTTTTTGTCCACCGAGTCTTATCCCAAAACTGTAAATCAAAGGAGAAATAGACATAGTGCAGTTCCCTGCACACAGGACAGGCTGAGGCTGGTCCAGGGAGATGCAATATGCCAGCCTGCATCTCGGCTGGAGCATCACTAAGACGACTTCCAATTTGGAGAGGCGAGGGCAGTTTTGGAGGGTGGGCTGCCGGCCAAGTGTTGCTTCTCAGAGTGGCTAAGACCTAGATGTTCTAAGTGTTACCTTTCCTCAAAAAACAGAAAATCGCAATGCCACTTGTAAGAAGTATGCATGGGCATGGAGGGTTTGTCTTCAGTGCTCTGGCACTGATCAACACAGGGCCAGAATTTCAGTCCTTTTCTGTCTCTGTCATTCTCTCTCTCTGACTGTCGCTACGTGCCTTCTTCACTGGGCCCTTACTGGAAGTCAGTGCATGCATCGTGAACTCAGACTTCCTGGTGTTGAAATTTTCCTTTCTTTGCCCTTTGGATTATTTAGTCTCCTGCACATGGTGTAGTACAGAGGGGAACTGCGGAGACAGCGTTGCTGCTGCAGGATCCAGGCATAAGTCCATCTCCAGCTGCAGCTGTCCAGGCCCTCTGTGCTTGACTCCCAATCTCCAGGGCCCTGAGGCTGACACTCAGCCTAAACGCAGCCCTCCTCACCTTCCTGCACAGCGTCCTTGTCCTTATTCCATGAGAGCCCAGGTCAAGAGAAGTGAAACTCTATCCCCCTGGCACACACACTGTGCTTTCCCTCTATTAAGCCGAATGTAAAGGATCTGTGGTACTGATGGGGCCACACCAGTGTCCATATTTTCCATGCAAAACGGAAGCTCCCAGGGTTCAGAAAGAGGGTGTTTTGACGGCTGTGAAATGTCTTTTCCAAGTGCCTCATGGGGTTTCAAATCCTTTTGAAACCTGAAACTCTTTCTTGTATCTAGGGAATATTTTCACCTCTGGCCAGAAAGGCCGCCCAACTAGGAGCACAGCTATCCTGGGGTCAGGAGGTCTGCCAGCCTGCTAGCTCCTGGAGGGATTCCTGAGTATGTCCTCAGGGCCCAAGTGTAAAAGGTGTTTCCAATTGCCTTTATTAGCAGCAGCCAGGCCCTCAGGTGAGGGGCGGGGCTGTGATCTCCACTGGAAGCTCCGAATTCAGCCAATGGAGGCATCCATCTTTCTTTTGTCTGTCCATAGCAAGGGCCCGGGGAGTTTGTGCTTCCTGCAAGCAGAGCGACATTGTCTGGGACACTCATGCATGCCTACTTCTGGGAATCTCTCTGAGTGTGATGTGTGGACACCAGGACACCATGATCAGGGATGTGAGGCCACAGGAGCGATTGCCTTAGCCGGACCCAAAGGGTAGGTGTAAGGGGCTGGGTTCATCCACTATTGTTTGGTCCAACACACTTCCCATCTATGTTGAAACACAGCCCTTTCTGGGTACTTTCTGGGCTTGTAATCTGCTGCCCTGAGCAGTGGACTGAGAGCCTGGAGGCTGAGTAGGCAGCCAAACGTGACTGGACAGGCTCATGCCCCTGAATTCTGAGGGGTGCCCCAGCTTTCCCCGTTGGCAGTGTTTGATTGATAGTGAGGCATGGGATTGAATCGGGAACTCAGGAGAGCGAGACATGAGAGTCCCTTTGCATATGCATTCTTGCTTAGCCAGAATCTGGGCTAGCTGGCTTGCCCTGACCAGCTAGGTTCTCTGTACATAAGTTGCAGGTGAGGCTGGCTACCTTGCCACCCATGCTCTGAGACTACTACAGGTGAGCTCTGAGCACACACAGACACAGACAGACAGACAGACAGACAGACAGACTAACACACACACACACACACACACACATTACTGTCAGGTCTGGTAGTACAGGATATGGTGAAGGCTGGGGCTGTCTGGGGTCTGTGGGCATGAGAGCTGCTGCCTTACAATCTCTACAAGCCAGGTTTGAACCTGTCATCAATGAACACAGTGTAGGAGGTTTTTGAATTCTGGTCTCTTTCCAACTCATCTATTTCTCTTCTCGCCTTCTCTGTCTCTAACTCTCACATGCTCTCACACACTCTGTCTTCACTCATTAATATTTTACTTAGATTCTGATTTTACTGACAGGCCCAGATAGACAAAGAGAGTTACCAGAGCACTGCTGAGCTCTGGCTTGTTGTGTTGGCGATTTCACCTAGGCTACTGGAGCCTCAGTTTGTAAGTCTTTCTGACACAAGCCATATTCTGTCTCCTCATTTCCATGCCAGTATCACTCAGAGTTTATAATAAATATATACATATATATATATATACATACACACACATATGTATTTACATATCTGTCATTTTTAGAATGGTCGACCTATGTATTTGACCTTAATTCAGAATTACCACATTTATAACAGCCTAGTTTTTCTGAAATAATTGGCCATATAGTTGGAGCAGGATTCCATACAATTATAAATAAGGGAACCTTCCAGTAGCATTTCTAATGGTGTTTCTATCAGCATCCTTATTGTAATTATCATGGCCCAGATCTTCCCTCCTTTTTCTAGTGTAAGCTTCAATACGTATGTGTTTGTTTTCTTTCTCCGGAAATCTTAATTTCCCTGGACCCTGAAGTGTTAGGGAATTTTTGAAGCAGCCCTCTGTTTCTCAGCAGACGGTTTCTATGTTTCTGCTGTCATCAGGTCTTCTTGTGGTTTTTGTTTTTATTTTTTTTATTTTTTCAAGTCCTCCTAGATCATCCCCATTTATTTGCATATTTATTTATTTATTTAGTCAGGTATCGCATGAGGGGTCATTTCTTCTGCTTGATAGATTTTCTCTTATAATTGAAGGGAACTTTTGATGCACAATACATTTCCTGGGGCAAATACTACACACATATGGTGAAGGCTTGGGTTGTCTGGGGTCTGTGGGCATTAGAGCTGCTGCCTTACAATCTCTACAACCCAGGTTTGAACCTGTCACGAATGAACACAGCCTGGGGGTTTTTGACTTCTGGTCTCTTTCCAACTCTTCTATTTCTCTACTCGCCTTCTCTGTCTCTGACTCTCACAGGCTCTCACTCACTCTGTCTGAACTCAGGAATATTTTACTTATATCCTTATTTTATTGACAGGCCCAGATACACAAAGAGAGTGGCCAGAGCACTGCTGAGCTCTGGCTTGTTTTGTTGGTGATTTCACCTGGGCTACTGGAGCCTCAGCTTTGTAAGTCTCTCTGACTCAAGCCAGATTCTGTCTCCTCATATCCATGGCAGTATCTCTCAGACTTTATAATAAAGATATACATCCAAATACATATATAAATATACATATATATATATATATATCTGTCATTGTTAGAATTGTCAACCTATGTAATTGATCTTAATCAGAATTAACACATCTATAACAGCTTCCTTTTTCATTAATTATTGGCCACATCGTTGGAGCAGGATTCAATACAATTATAAATAATAGAACCTTCCAGTAGCATTTCTAATAGCATTTCTATCAGCATCCTTATTGTAATTATCATAGTACACAACTTGCCTCCTTTCTCTAGTGTAAGCTTCAATACCTATGAGTTTCTTTTCATTCTCCTGAAATCTTAATTTCCCTAGACTCTGAAGTGTCTCGGAACTTTTGAAGCAGCCCTCTGTTTCTCAGCAGATGGTTTCTATGTTTCTGCTGTAATCAGGTCTTCTTGTGATTTTTGTTTTTTTTTTTCCATTTGTTTCAAATCCTCCTAGATCATCCCCATGTATTTGCATATTTATTTATTTATTTATTTAGTCCTATATTACATGAGGGGTCATTTCTTCTGCGTGATAGATTTTCCCCCTATAATTGAAGGGAACTGTACACTCACAATACATTTCCTGTCGTAAATACTACACACATATGGTGAAGGCAGGTGTTGTCTGGGGTCTGTGGACAGGAGACTGCTGCCTTACAATCTCAACAACCCAGGTTTGAACCTGTCATGTATGAACACAGAGTGGGAGGCTTTGGACTTCTGGTCTCTTTCCAACTCTTCTATTTCTCTTCTTGCCTTCTCTTGTCTCTGACTCTCACAGGCTCTCACTCACTCTGTCTGCACTCATTAATATTTTACTTATATATTATTTTACTGACAGGCCCAGATATACAAAGCGAGTCACCAGGGCACTGCTGAGCTCTGGCTTGTTTTGTTGGCGATTTCACCTAGGCTTCTGGAGCCTCAGCTTTGTAAGTCTCTCTAGCACAAGCCATACTCTGTCTCCTCATAGCCATGCCAGTATCCCTCAGAGTTTATAATAAAGATACACATACATATATGTACATATATACATATATGTACATATATATATTTATATCAGTCATTTTTAGAATTGTTGACCTTTTTATTTGATCTCAATGCAGAATTACCACATTTATTACAGCCTCCTTATTCATAAATAATTGGTCACATAGTTGGAGCAGGATTCACCACAATTATAAATTATAAACCTTCCGGTAGCATTTCCAATAGCCTTTCTGTCAGTATCCTTATTGTAATTATCATAGCACATCACTCGCCTCCATTTTCTAGTGTAAGCTTCAAAACGTATGCATTTCTTTTCATTCTCGGAATTCTTAATTTGCCTGGACCCCGAAGTGTCAGGGAACTTTTGAAGCAGCCCTGTGTTTCTCAGCAGACGTTTTCTATATTTCTGCTGTCATCAGGTCTTCCTGTGGTCTTTGTTTTTATTTATTTATTTTTCCAATCCTCCTAGATCGTTCCCATTTATTTGCATATTTATTTATTCATTTAGTCCGATATCACATGAGGGGTCATTTCTTCTGCCTGATAGATTTTCTCTTATAATTGAAGGGAACTTTTGACACACAATACATTTCCTTTTGCAGATACTACACACTACTACAACTGCTACTGCACCGTTTTTGACTGTGACATCCCATGCACAATGGATTAGTACTGCATGGCTCTAGAGAATGTTCACTATTTAACCTACAATGTTTTTAACCTCACAAATATTTATTCTGTTCTTTCTTGGGGGATGAATGGTTTACAGTCAACAGTTCCATGTAATAGTGGGCAGGGGAGGTTAATTTTTCCCACTATCCCTGTATTTCTGTACATCCTTTGTAACTTTCTTATTGAGGAGAAGCAAAGAGTCATAAATTGAGAGAGCAGGGCCCAAGCAGGAAGAGAGACAGAGAGACAGCTGCAGCTCTGATTTGTCACTAGCCCAGCTTTTCCCTAGCTGGGTAAGTGGTGACCAGGGGCTCAAAACAGGGTCCTGGGATTCCACATAGTTCCCTGGCAGCTCCATCAGCTGTCCCTCCAACCCATGCTCCCTTCGTGGTCCATATAACTATCGATCTGCTCTAGGCATTTCTCACCTTCATATGCCAGAAACTTAACACTTCTCCCCTCCACCCATGAAACTTTGACCTTTAGCTAGGGTGCAAAACAGCAACTGCAATCCAAGTTATTTTAGGGAAAAGTGTGTACGTCTCTGTTTGAAGGTGTGTGTGTGTGTGTGTGTGTGTGTGTGTTTGTGTAAGTGTGCATAAGTGTGTTTCAGTTATGATTACTGCTGTTGTTTCTTTATTCCTGACGCAGGGACTTAGGAACTGGGTTGTGTTATGACAAAGGAAGTTTCCACTGCACAAGTGGTTTTTCAAGTATGAATGGCACATTGGATTGTGGACACTGTTGTGCATTCTGCCAGGTGGTCCTCAGATGGGTTCTTTCCTTTGCTATTCCCATGCTGTGTGTAATTTTCTGGGTAGACTCAAAAAGAGGAGTGGCATGGGGAGCTCAGCTGCATTCTGCTGTATGTCCACAAGGTGGCAGCAAAGCCCATAGTTGAGTGTAGTGATTCTGTGGAATGAGGAGAACTCTAGGATTTGTGGCCCGTGGAGCGCAGGGTTGAAATTGACATAGAGTGCCCTAGACATCTGTTCTTTCCTGTGGGGTGGGGGGATCCCCCATTTGGCTTTGCAAGTGGAAGGGGTTTGTCTCTTTGTCTGGGATGACTCTACTGGGAGCTTGTGAATCCCTGTGCTCAGCTGCATTCTGCTGGGTGTCCACAAGAGGGCAGCACCAGGGCGGGACTAGGGCTCCATGGGGCAAGTGCCCTGAGGCCCTGGGCTAGGAGAGTGGCGACAGTGTCTCTGGGTGTGCCCCAAGAGCATGGCCAGCCTAGCGCAGGCAGGCAGTGTCCTAAGGACGGGCCCAGACAGGAGCTGTGGGGGTCGTGTTTGCAGAAACAGGGCCTTCAGAGGATGGCAGAAAGTCCCCGGGGGCGGGCCTCAGAGCCCGTGCCCAATGAGCCTGAGGGGAGGGCCCAGTGGGTATTTATAGAGACAGCTGGCCAATCAGAGAGGAGGAACGTCACCCTCAGGGGCGTGAAGCAAGAGCTGGCCAATGAGAACAGAGGAGGAGTTGCGTGGGCGGGCCTCAGAGAGCAGCCCACCAATGAGAGCCTGGGTGCTGGCTCTGGGTGGGCGTACCCCTGGAGGTCAGCCAATCAGGATCCAGCGGAAGTGCCTGGGGGGCGGGCCCTCGGGAGGCTGGCCAATGAGCGCCTGGGGCGGGCCTCGTGGGCGGAGCCCAGGAGGCTGGCCAATCATGGGGCAAGGGCGGTGACCTTCCTGGGCGTGCCTTAGGAACTGGCCTATCAGAGGGCGCCCCTCAGACAGCAGCCCGCCAATGGGAGCCAAGAGAAGGCTGGCTGGGGGCGGGTCCCTGGGACACCAGGCCAATCAGGGTCGAGCGGAAGTGGCTGGTGGGCGGGCCTTCCGGAGGCTGCCCAATGAGCGTGCAGCAGGGCCGTGTGGGCGGTGCTCAAGGCCGCTGGCCAATCACTGACTAGGGGCCCGGACCCTCCTGGGTGTGTCCAAGCACACTGGCCAATGAGATTGCTGGTGGGGTTCTGGGCGTGGCCTAGGCCTCTGGCCTATCAGAGCCTGGCTGGCGCCCTGTGGGCGGGCCTTCTGAAGGAAGCCCGCCAATGGGAGCTCAGAGCTGGCCTTAAAAGGCTGGGCGTGCTTCCAGGAAACGCGAAGCAGGGTTCAGCCCAGGGCCCTTCCTTGCAGAAGCTGTCCAGTGCGCATGTGTATAACTCCGTTTGTGCCTGTGCCTCTGTAGATGTGTGCCTGTGTGTGACTGTGAGAGTGTGTGTGTTTGTGTGTGTGTGTCTGTGTGTGTGTGTGTGTGTGAGGGAGAGAGAGAGAACAACAGAATCACTGTGGCACAGGAGATTTTGTGCAAAACACTTGGCACATTCTGATTTACAGCTCAATATTGACACCAGTGCAGCTCTCCATGGCCCTTGGTCACTTTTCTTCTTTTCAGATGTAAAGACACTGAAGAGGGAGAGGTTTTTGCCCTGATACTTGCACTGGGAACTAGCAGATGCCCTGTTTGTGTTGCCAGACTAGGAAACTTGTGGTGCCTGTCCATGTGGAGAGTCTCCTGGATGAGTTCCTTCTTGAGCCTTTTTCGCTCGGTCCCGTTGGAGCTGCATATAGCTAATGATTTGGAGATTTTATTCCTTTGACAATTCTTTTCCGGATGCAAAGTTTCTCTCCAGGATTTAGCAATCAATTGTCTGAATGTCACATCGAATCCATTGTAGAAAATGACTACATCAGTGTCTGGCTGTCTCTCTCTCTATCTCTCTCTCTCTCTGTCTCTCTCTCTCTCTCTATATATATATATATATGTAACATGTAGAGGTCTGAAAATATTTTTTAGCTAGAGACCTGCACAGCTCAGGATTAGGGTAGTAATGTGGATACACCTGGCCCTTCTGAGCCACAGTCATGAGAGACATCTCACAGAGCCATATCGTATATCACTCTACAATTCTCTCTCAGCGTAAACTACCGCTGCGAAATCATCTTCTTCCCTCTTGCTCTTTTTGTCCACCGAGTCTTATCCCAAAACTGTAAATCAAAGGAGAAATAGACATAGTGCAGTTCCCTGCACACAGGACAGGCTGAGGCTGGTCCAGGGAGATGCAATATGCCAGCCTGCATCTCGGCTGGAGCATCACTAAGACGACTTCCAATTTGGAGAGGCGAGGGCAGTTTTGGAGGGTGGGCTGCCGGCCAAGTGTTGCTTCTCAGAGTGGCTAAGACCTAGATGTTCTAAGTGTTACCTTTCCTCAAAAAACAGAAAATCGCAATGCCACTTGTAAGAAGTATGCATGGGCATGGAGGGTTTGTCTTCAGTGCTCTGGCACTGATCAACACAGGGCCAGAATTTCAGTCCTTTTCTGTCTCTGTCATTCTCTCTCTCTGACTGTCGCTACGTGCCTTCTTCACTGGGCCCTTACTGGAAGTCAGTGCATGCATCGTGAACTCAGACTTCCTGGTGTTGAAATTTTCCTTTCTTTGCCCTTTGGATTATTTAGTCTCCTGCACATGGTGTAGTACAGAGGGGAACTGCGGAGACAGCGTTGCTGCTGCAGGATCCAGGCATAAGTCCATCTCCAGCTGCAGCTGTCCAGGCCCTCTGTGCTTGACTCCCAATCTCCAGGGCCCTGAGGCTGACACTCAGCCTAAACGCAGCCCTCCTCACCTTCCTGCACAGCGTCCTTGTCCTTATTCCATGAGAGCCCAGGTCAAGAGAAGTGAAACTCTATCCCCCTGGCACACACACTGTGCTTTCCCTCTATTAAGCCGAATGTAAAGGATCTGTGGTACTGATGGGGCCACACCAGTGTCCATATTTTCCATGCAAAACGGAAGCTCCCAGGGTTCAGAAAGAGGGTGTTTTGACGGCTGTGAAATGTCTTTTCCAAGTGCCTCATGGGGTTTCAAATCCTTTTGAAACCTGAAGCTCTTTCTTGTATCTAGGGAATATTTTCACCTCTGGCCAGAAAGGCCGCCCAACTAGGAGCACAGCTATCCCGGGGTCAGGAGGTCTGCCAGCCTGCTAGCTCCTGGAGGGATTCCTGAGTATGTCCTCAGGGCCCAAGTGTAAAAGGTGTTTCCAATTGCCTTTATTAGCAGCAGCCAGGCCCTCAGGTGAGGGGCGGGGCTGTGATCTCCACTGGAAGCTCCGAATTCAGCCAATGGAGGCATCCATCTTTCTTTTGTCTGTCCATAGCAAGGGCCCGGGGAGTTTGTGCTTCCTGCAAGCAGAGCGACATTGTCTGGGACACTCATGCATGCCTACTTCTGGGAATCTCTCTGAGTGTGATGTGTGGACACCAGGACACCATGATCAGGGATGTGAGGCCACAGGAGCGATTGCCTTAGCCGGACCCAAAGGGTAGGTGTAAGGGGCCGGGTTCATCCACTATTGTTTGGTCCAACACACTTCCCATCTATGTTGAAACACAGCCCTTTCTGGGTACTTTCTGGGCTTGTAATCTGCTGCCCTGAGCAGTGGACTGAGAGCCTGGAGGCTGAGTAGGCAGCCAAAAGTGACTGGACAGGCTCATGCCCCTGAATTCTGAGGGGTGCCCCAGCTTTCCCCGTTGGCAGTGTTTGATTGATAGTGAGGCATGGGATTGAATCGGGAACTCAGGAGAGCGAGACATGAGAGTCCCTTTGCATATGCATTCTTGCTTAGCCAGAATCTGGGCTAGCTGGCTTGCCCTGACCAGCTAGGTTCTCTGTACATAAGTTGCAGGTGAGGCTGGCTACCTTGCCACCCATGCTCTGAGACTACTACAGGTGAGCTCTGAGCACACACAGACACAGACAGACAGACAGACAGACAGACAGACTAACACACACACACACACACACACACACATTACTGTCAGGTCTGGTAGTACAGGATATGGTGAAGGCTGGGGCTGTCTGGGGTCTGTGGGCATGAGAGCTGCTGCCTTACAATCTCTACAAGCCAGGTTTGAACCTGTCATCAATGAACACAGTGTAGGAGGTTTTTGAATTCTGGTCTCTTTCCAACTCATCTATTTCTCTTCTCGCCTTCTCTGTCTCTAACTCTCACATGCTCTCACACACTCTGTCTTCACTCATTAATATTTTACTTAGATTCTGATTTTACTGACAGGCCCAGATAGACAAAGAGAGTTACCAGAGCACTGCTGAGCTCTGGCTTGTTGTGTTGGCGATTTCACCTAGGCTACTGGAGCCTCAGTTTGTAAGTCTTTCTGACACAAGCCATATTCTGTCTCCTCATTTCCATGCCAGTATCACTCAGAGTTTATAATAAATATATACATATATATATATATACATACACACACATATGTATTTACATATCTGTCATTTTTAGAATGGTCGACCTATGTATTTGACCTTAATTCAGAATTACCACATTTATAACAGCCTAGTTTTTCTGAAATAATTGGCCATATAGTTGGAGCAGGATTCCATACAATTATAAATAAGGGAACCTTCCAGTAGCATTTCTAATGGTGTTTCTATCAGCATCCTTATTGTAATTATCATGGCCCAGATCTTCCCTCCTTTTTCTAGTGTAAGCTTCAATACGTATGTGTTTGTTTTCTTTCTCCGGAAATCTTAATTTCCCTGGACCCTGAAGTGTTAGGGAATTTTTGAAGCAGCCCTCTGTTTCTCAGCAGACGGTTTCTATGTTTCTGCTGTCATCAGGTCTTCTTGTGGTTTTTGTTTTTATTTTTTTTATTTTTTCAAGTCCTCCTAGATCATCCCCATTTATTTGCATATTTATTTATTTATTTAGTCAGGTATCGCATGAGGGGTCATTTCTTCTGCTTGATAGATTTTCTCTTATAATTGAAGGGAACTTTTGATGCACAATACATTTCCTGGGGCAAATACTACACACATATGGTGAAGGCTTGGGTTGTCTGGGGTCTGTGGGCATTAGAGCTGCTGCCTTACAATCTCTACAACCCAGGTTTGAACCTGTCACGAATGAACACAGCCTGGGGGTTTTTGACTTCTGGTCTCTTTCCAACTCTTCTATTTCTCTACTCGCCTTCTCTGTCTCTGACTCTCACAGGCTCTCACTCACTCTGTCTGAACTCAGGAATATTTTACTTATATCCTTATTTTATTGACAGGCCCAGATACACAAAGAGAGTGGCCAGAGCACTGCTGAGCTCTGGCTTGTTTTGTTGGTGATTTCACCTGGGCTACTGGAGCCTCAGCTTTGTAAGTCTCTCTGACTCAAGCCAGATTCTGTCTCCTCATATCCATGGCAGTATCTCTCAGACTTTATAATAAAGATATACATCCAAATACATATATAAATATACATATATATATATATATATATATCTGTCATTGTTAGAATTGTCAACCTATGTAATTGATCTTAATCAGAATTAACACATCTATAACAGCTTCCTTTTTCATTAATTATTGGCCACATCGTTGGAGCAGGATTCAATACAATTATAAATAATAGAACCTTCCAGTAGCATTTCTAATAGCATTTCTATCAGCATCCTTATTGTAATTATCATAGTACACAACTTGCCTCCTTTCTCTAGTGTAAGCTTCAATACCTATGAGTTTCTTTTCATTCTCCTGAAATCTTAATTTCCCTAGACTCTGAAGTGTCTCGGAACTTTTGAAGCAGCCCTCTGTTTCTCAGCAGATGGTTTCTATGTTTCTGCTGTAATCAGGTCTTCTTGTGATTTTTGTTTTTTTTTTTTCCATTTGTTTCAAATCCTCCTAGATCATCCCCATGTATTTGCATATTTATTTATTTATTTATTTAGTCCTATATTACATGAGGGGTCATTTCTTCTGCGTGATAGATTTTCCCCCTATAATTGAAGGGAACTGTACACTCACAATACATTTCCTGTCGTAAATACTACACACATATGGTGAAGGCAGGTGTTGTCTGGGGTCTGTGGACAGGAGACTGCTGCCTTACAATCTCAACAACCCAGGTTTGAACCTGTCATGTATGAACACAGAGTGGGAGGCTTTGGACTTCTGGTCTCTTTCCAACTCTTCTATTTCTCTTCTTGCCTTCTCTTGTCTCTGACTCTCACAGGCTCTCACTCACTCTGTCTGCACTCATTAATATTTTACTTATATATTATTTTACTGACAGGCCCAGATATACAAAGCGAGTCACCAGGGCACTGCTGAGCTCTGGCTTGTTTTGTTGGCGATTTCACCTAGGCTTCTGGAGCCTCAGCTTTGTAAGTCTCTCTAGCACAAGCCATACTCTGTCTCCTCATAGCCATGCCAGTATCCCTCAGAGTTTATAATAAAGATACACATACATATATGTACATATATACATATATGTACATATATATATTTATATCAGTCATTTTTAGAATTGTTGACCTTTTTATTTGATCTCAATGCAGAATTACCACATTTATTACAGCCTCCTTATTCATAAATAATTGGTCACATAGTTGGAGCAGGATTCACCACAATTATAAATTATAAACCTTCCGGTAGCATTTCCAATAGCCTTTCTGTCAGTATCCTTATTGTAATTATCATAGCACATCACTCGCCTCCATTTTCTAGTGTAAGCTTCAAAACGTATGCATTTCTTTTCATTCTCGGAATTCTTAATTTGCCTGGACCCCGAAGTGTCAGGGAACTTTTGAAGCAGCCCTGTGTTTCTCAGCAGACGTTTTCTATATTTCTGCTGTCATCAGGTCTTCCTGTGGTCTTTGTTTTTATTTATTTATTTTTCCAATCCTCCTAGATCGTTCCCATTTATTTGCATATTTATTTATTCATTTAGTCCGATATCACATGAGGGGTCATTTCTTCTGCCTGATAGATTTTCTCTTATAATTGAAGGGAACTTTTGACACACAATACATTTCCTTTTGCAGATACTACACACTACTACAACTGCTACTGCACCGTTTTTGACTGTGACATCCCATGCACAATGGATTAGTACTGCATGGCTCTAGAGAATGTTCACTATTTAACCTACAATGTTTTTAACCTCACAAATATTTATTCTGTTCTTTCTTGGGGGATGAATGGTTTACAGTCAACAGTTCCATGTAATAGTGGGCAGGGGAGGTTAATTTTTCCCACTATCCCTGTATTTCTGTACATCCTTTGTAACTTTCTTATTGAGGAGAAGCAAAGAGTCATAAATTGAGAGAGCAGGGCCCAAGCAGGAAGAGAGACAGAGAGACAGCTGCAGCTCTGATTTGTCACTAGCCCAGCTTTTCCCTAGCTGGGTAAGTGGTGACCAGGGGCTCAAAACAGGGTCCTGGGATTCCACATAGTTCCCTGGCAGCTCCATCAGCTGTCCCTCCAACCCATGCTCCCTTCGTGGTCCATATAACTATCGATCTGCTCTAGGCATTTCTCACCTTCATATGCCAGAAACTTAACACTTCTCCCCTCCACCCATGAAACTTTGACCTTTAGCTAGGGTGCAAAACAGCAACTGCAATCCAAGTTATTTTAGGGAAAAGTGTGTACGTCTCTGTTTGAAGGTGTGTGTGTGTGTGTGTGTGTGTGTGTGTTTGTGTAAGTGTGCATAAGTGTGTTTCAGTTATGATTACCGCTGTTGTTTCTTTATTCCTGACGCAGGGACTTAGGAACTGGGTTGTGTTATGACAAAGGAAGTTTCCACTGCACAAGTGGTTTTTCAAGTATGAATGGCACATTGGATTGTGGACACTGTTGTGCATTCTGCCAGGTGGTCCTCAGATGGGTTCTTTCCTTTGCTATTCCCATGCTGTGTGTAATTTTCTGGGTAGACTCAAAAAGAGGAGTGGCATGGGGAGCTCAGCTGCATTCTGCTGTATGTCCACAAGGTGGCAGCAAAGCCCATAGTTGAGTGTAGTGATTCTGTGGAATGAGGAGAACTCTAGGATTTGTGGCCCGTGGAGCGCAGGGTTGAAATTGACATAGAGTGCCCTAGACATCTGTTCTTTCCTGTGGGGTGGGGGGATCCCCCATTTGGCTTTGCAAGTGGAAGGGGTTTGTCTCTTTGTCTGGGATGACTCTACTGGGAGCTTGTGAATCCCTGTGCTCAGCTGCATTCTGCTGGGTGTCCACAAGAGGGCAGCACCAGGGCGGGACTAGGGCTCCATGGGGCAAGTGCCCTGAGGCCCTGGGCTAGGAGAGTGGCGACAGTGTCTCTGGGTGTGCCCCAAGAGCATGGCCAGCCTAGCGCAGGCAGGCAGTGTCCTAAGGACGGGCCCAGACAGGAGCTGTGGGGGTCGTGTTTGCAGAAACAGGGCCTTCAGAGGATGGCAGAAAGTCCCCGGGGGCGGGCCTCAGAGCCCGTGCCCAATGAGCCTGAGGGGAGGGCCCAGTGGGTATTTATAGAGACAGCTGGCCAATCAGAGAGGAGGAACGTCACCCTCAGGGGCGTGAAGCAAGAGCTGGCCAATGAGAACAGAGGAGGAGTTGCGTGGGCGGGCCTCAGAGAGCAGCCCACCAATGAGAGCCTGGGTGCTGGCTCTGGGTGGGCGTACCCCTGGAGGTCAGCCAATCAGGATCCAGCGGAAGTGCCTGGTGGGCGGGCCCTCGGGAGGCTGGCCAATGAGCGCCTGGGGCGGGCCTCGTGGGCGGAGCCCAGGAGGCTGGCCAATCATGGGGCAAGGGCGGTGACCTTCCTGGGCGTGCCTTAGGAACTGGCCTATCAGAGGGCGCCCCTCAGACAGCAGCCCGCCAATGGGAGCCAAGAGAAGGCTGGCTGGGGGCGGGTCCCTGGGACACCAGGCCAATCAGGGTCGAGCGGAAGTGGCTGGTGGGCGGGCCTTCCGGAGGCTGCCCAATGAGCGTGCAGCAGGGCCGTGTGGGCGGTGCTCAAGGCCGCTGGCCAATCACTGACTAGGGGCCCGGACCCTCCTGGGTGTGTCCAAGCACACTGGCCAATGAGATTGCTGGTGGGGTTCTGGGCGTGGCCTAGGCCTCTGGCCTATCAGAGCCTGGCTGGCGCCCTGTGGGCGGGCCTTCTGAAGGAAGCCCGCCAATGGGAGCTCAGAGCTGGCCTTAAAAGGCTGGGCGTGCTTCCAGGAAACGCGAAGCAGGGTTCAGCCCAGGGCCCTTCCTTGCAGAAGCTGTCCAGTGCGCATGTGTATAACTCCGTTTGTGCCTGTGCCTCTGTAGATGTGTGCCTGTGTGTGACTGTGAGAGTGTGTGTGTTTGTGTGTGTGTGTCTGTGTGTGTGTGTGTGTGTGTGTGTGTGTGTGAGGGAGAGAGAGAGAACAACAGAATCACTGTGGCACAGGAGATTTTGTGCAAAACACTTGGCACATTCTGATTTACAGCTCAATATTGACACCAGTGCAGCTCTCCATGGCCCTTGGTCACTTTTCTTCTTTTCAGATGTAAAGACACTGAAGAGGGAGAGGTTTTTGCCCTGATACTTGCACTGGGAACTAGCAGATGCCCTGTTTGTGTTGCCAGACTAGGAAACTTGTGGTGCCTGTCCATGTGGAGAGTCTCCTGGATGAGTTCCTTCTTGAGCCTTTTTCGCTCGGTCCCGTTGGAGCTGCATATAGCTAATGATTTGGAGATTTTATTCCTTTGACAATTCTTTTCCGGATGCAAAGTTTCTCTCCAGGATTTAGCAATCAATTGTCTGAATGTCACATCGAATCCATTGTAGAAAATGACTACATCAGTGTCTGGCTGTCTCTCTCTCTATCTCTCTCTCTCTCTGTCTCTCTCTCTCTCTCTCTCTCTATATATATATATATATGTAACATGTAGAGGTCTGAAAATATTTTTTAGCTAGAGACCTGCACAGCTCAGGATTAGGGTAGTAATGTGGATACACCTGGCCCTTCTGAGCCACAGTCATGAGAGACATCTCACAGAGCCATATCGTATATCACTCTACAATTCTCTCTCAGCGTAAACTACCGCTGCGAAATCATCTTCTTCCCTCTTGCTCTTTTTGTCCACCGAGTCTTATCCCAAAACTGTAAATCAAAGGAGAAATAGACATAGTGCAGTTCCCTGCACACAGGACAGGCTGAGGCTGGTCCAGGGAGATGCAATATGCCAGCCTGCATCTCGGCTGGAGCATCACTAAGACGACTTCCAATTTGGAGAGGCGAGGGCAGTTTTGGAGGGTGGGCTGCCGGCCAAGTGTTGCTTCTCAGAGTGGCTAAGACCTAGATGTTCTAAGTGTTACCTTTCCTCAAAAAACAGAAAATCGCAATGCCACTTGTAAGAAGTATGCATGGGCATGGAGGGTTTGTCTTCAGTGCTCTGGCACTGATCAACACAGGGCCAGAATTTCAGTCCTTTTCTGTCTCTGTCATTCTCTCTCTCTGACTGTCGCTACGTGCCTTCTTCACTGGGCCCTTACTGGAAGTCAGTGCATGCATCGTGAACTCAGACTTCCTGGTGTTGAAATTTTCCTTTCTTTGCCCTTTGGATTATTTAGTCTCCTGCACATGGTGTAGTACAGAGGGGAACTGCGGAGACAGCGTTGCTGCTGCAGGATCCAGGCATAAGTCCATCTCCAGCTGCAGCTGTCCAGGCCCTCTGTGCTTGACTCCCAATCTCCAGGGCCCTGAGGCTGACACTCAGCCTAAACGCAGCCCTCCTCACCTTCCTGCACAGCGTCCTTGTCCTTATTCCATGAGAGCCCAGGTCAAGAGAAGTGAAACTCTATCCCCCTGGCACACACACCGTGCTTTCCCTCTATTAAGCCGAATGTAAAGGATCTGTGGTACTGATGGGGCCACACCAGTGTCCATATTTTCCATGCAAAACGGAAGCTCCCAGGGTTCAGAAAGAGGGTGTTTTGACGGCTGTGAAATGTCTTTTCCAAGTGCCTCATGGGGTTTCAAATCCTTTTGAAACCTGAAGCTCTTTCTTGTATCTAGGGAATATTTTCACCTCTGGCCAGAAAGGCCGCCCAACTAGGAGCACAGCTATCCTGGGGTCAGGAGGTCTGCCAGCCTGCTAGCTCCTGGAGGGATTCCTGAGTATGTCCTCAGGGCCCAAGTGTAAAAGGTGTTTCCAATTGCCTTTATTAGCAGCAGCCAGGCCCTCAGGTGAGGGGCGGGGCTGTGATCTCCACTGGAAGCTCCGAATTCAGCCAATGGAGGCATCCATCTTTCTTTTGTCTGTCCATAGCAAGGGCCCGGGGAGTTTGTGCTTCCTGCAAGCAGAGCGACATTGTCTGGGACACTCATGCATGCCTACTTCTGGGAATCTCTCTGAGTGTGATGTGTGGACACCAGGACACCATGATCAGGGATGTGAGGCCACAGGAGCGATTGCCTTAGCCGGACCCAAAGGGTAGGTGTAAGGGGCTGGGTTCATCCACTATTGTTTGGTCCAACACACTTCCCATCTATGTTGAAACACAGCCCTTTCTGGGTACTTTCTGGGCTTGTAATCTGCTGCCCTGAGCAGTGGACTGAGAGCCTGGAGGCTGAGTAGGCAGCCAAACGTGACTGGACAGGCTCATGCCCCTGAATTCTGAGGGGTGCCCCAGCTTTCCCCGTTGGCAGTGTTTGATTGATAGTGAGGCATGGGATTGAATCGGGAACTCAGGAGAGCGAGACATGAGAGTCCCTTTGCATATGCATTCTTGCTTAGCCAGAATCTGGGCTAGCTGGCTTGCCCTGACCAGCTAGGTTCTCTGTACATAAGTTGCAGGTGAGGCTGGCTACCTTGCCACCCATGCTCTGAGACTACTACAGGTGAGCTCTGAGCACACACAGACACAGACAGACAGACAGACAGACAGACAGACTAACACACACACACACACACACACATACACACACACACACACACATTACTGTCAGGTCTGGTAGTACAGGATATGGTGAAGGCTGGGGCTGTCTGGGGTCTGTGGGCATGAGAGCTGCTGCCTTACAATCTCTACAAGCCAGGTTTGAACCTGTCATCAATGAACACAGTGTAGGAGGTTTTTGAATTCTGGTCTCTTTCCAACTCATCTATTTCTCTTCTCGCCTTCTCTGTCTCTAACTCTCACATGCTCTCACACACTCTGTCTTCACTCATTAATATTTTACTTAGATTCTGATTTTACTGACAGGCCCAGATAGACAAAGAGAGTTACCAGAGCACTGCTGAGCTCTGGCTTGTTGTGTTGGCGATTTCACCTAGGCTACTGGAGCCTCAGTTTGTAAGTCTTTCTGACACATGCCATATTCTGTCTCCTCATTTCCATGCCAGTATCACTCAGAGTTTATAATAAATATATACATATATATATATACATACACACACATATGTATTTACATATCTGTCATTTTTAGAATGGTCGACCTATGTATTTGACCTTAATTCAGAATTACCACATTTATAACAGCCTAGTTTTTCTGAAATAATTGGCCATATAGTTGGAGCAGGATTCCATACAATTATAAATAAGGGAACCTTCCAGTAGCATTTCTAATGGTGTTTCTATCAGCATCCTTATTGTAATTATCATGGCCCAGATCTTCCCTCCTTTTTCTAGTGTAAGCTTCAATACGTATGTGTTTGTTTTCTTTCTCCGGAAATCTTAATTTCCCTGGACCCTGAAGTGTTAGGGAATTTTTGAAGCAGCCCTCTGTTTCTCAGCAGACGGTTTCTATGTTTCTGCTGTCATCAGGTCTTCTTGTGGTTTTTGTTTTTATTTTTTTTATTTTTTCAAGTCCTCCTAGATCATCCCCATTTATTTGCATATTTATTTATTTATTTAGTCAGGTATCGCATGAGGGGTCATTTCTTCTGCTTGATAGATTTTCTCTTATAATTGAAGGGAACTTTTGATGCACAATACATTTCCTGGGGCAAATACTACACACATATGGTGAAGGCTTGGGTTGTCTGGGGTCTGTGGGCATTAGAGCTGCTGCCTTACAATCTCTACAACCCAGGTTTGAACCTGTCACGAATGAACACAGCCTGGGGGTTTTTGACTTCTGGTCTCTTTCCAACTCTTCTATTTCTCTACTCGCCTTCTCTGTCTCTGACTCTCACAGGCTCTCACTCACTCTGTCTGAACTCAGGAATATTTTACTTATATCCTTATTTTATTGACAGGCCCAGATACACAAAGAGAGTGGCCAGAGCACTGCTGAGCTCTGGCTTGTTTTGTTGGTGATTTCACCTGGGCTACTGGAGCCTCAGCTTTGTAAGTCTCTCTGACTCAAGCCAGATTCTGTCTCCTCATATCCATGGCAGTATCTCTCAGACTTTATAATAAAGATATACATCCAAATACATATATAAATATACATATATATATATATATATCTGTCATTGTTAGAATTGTCAACCTATGTAATTGATCTTAATCAGAATTAACACATCTATAACAGCTTCCTTTTTCATTAATTATTGGCCACATCGTTGGAGCAGGATTCAATACAATTATAAATAATAGAACCTTCCAGTAGCATTTCTAATAGCATTTCTATCAGCATCCTTATTGTAATTATCATAGTACACAACTTGCCTCCTTTCTCTAGTGTAAGCTTCAATACCTATGAGTTTCTTTTCATTCTCCTGAAATCTTAATTTCCCTAGACTCTGAAGTGTCTCGGAACTTTTGAAGCAGCCCTCTGTTTCTCAGCAGATGGTTTCTATGTTTCTGCTGTAATCAGGTCTTCTTGTGATTTTTGTTTTTTTTTTTCCATTTGTTTCAAATCCTCCTAGATCATCCCCATGTATTTGCATATTTATTTATTTATTTATTTAGTCCTATATTACATGAGGGGTCATTTCTTCTGCGTGATAGATTTTCCCCCTATAATTGAAGGGAACTGTACACTCACAATACATTTCCTGTCGTAAATACTACACACATATGGTGAAGGCAGGTGTTGTCTGGGGTCTGTGGACAGGAGACTGCTGCCTTACAATCTCAACAACCCAGGTTTGAACCTGTCATGTATGAACACAGAGTGGGAGGCTTTGGACTTCTGGTCTCTTTCCAACTCTTCTATTTCTCTTCTTGCCTTCTCTTGTCTCTGACTCTCACAGGCTCTCACTCACTCTGTCTGCACTCATTAATATTTTACTTATATATTATTTTACTGACAGGCCCAGATATACAAAGTGAGTCACCAGGGCACTGCTGAGCTCTGGCTTGTTTTGTTGGCGATTTCACCTAGGCTTCTGGAGCCTCAGCTTTGTAAGTCTCTCTAGCACAAGCCATACTCTGTCTCCTCATAGCCATGCCAGTATCCCTCAGAGTTTATAATAAAGATACACATACATATATGTACATATATACATATATGTACATATATATATTTATATCAGTCATTTTTAGAATTGTTGACCTTTTTATTTGATCTCAATGCAGAATTACCACATTTATTACAGCCTCCTTATTCATAAATAATTGGTCACATAGTTGGAGCAGGATTCACCACAATTATAAATTATAAACCTTCCGGTAGCATTTCCAATAGCCTTTCTGTCAGTATCCTTATTGTAATTATCATAGCACATCACTCGCCTCCATTTTCTAGTGTAAGCTTCAAAACGTATGCATTTCTTTTCATTCTCGGAATTCTTAATTTGCCTGGACCCCGAAGTGTCAGGGAACTTTTGAAGCAGCCCTGTGTTTCTCAGCAGACGTTTTCTATATTTCTGCTGTCATCAGGTCTTCCTGTGGTCTTTGTTTTTATTTATTTATTTTTCCAATCCTCCTAGATCGTTCCCATTTATTTGCATATTTATTTATTCATTTAGTCCGATATCACATGAGGGGTCATTTCTTCTGCCTGATAGATTTTCTCTTATAATTGAAGGGAACTTTTGACACACAATACATTTCCTTTTGCAGATACTACACACTACTACAACTGCTACTGCACCGTTTTTGACTGTGACATCCCATGCACAATGGATTAGTATTGCATGGCTCTAGAGAATGTTCACTATTTAACCTACAATGTTTTTAACCTCACAAATATTTATTCTGTTCTTTCTTGGGGGATGAATGGTTTACAGTCAACAGTTCCATGTAATAGTGGGCAGGGGAGGTTAATTTTTCCCACTATCCCTGTATTTCTGTACATCCTTTGTAACTTTCTTATTGAGGAGAAGCAAAGAGTCATAAATTGAGAGAGCAGGGCCCAAGCAGGAAGAGAGACAGAGAGACAGCTGCAGCTCTGATTTGTCACTAGCCCAGCTTTTCCCTAGCTGGGTAAGTGGTGACCAGGGGCTCAAAACAGGGTCCTGGGATTCCACATAGTTCCCTGGCAGCTCCATCAGCTGTCCCTCCAACCCATGCTCCCTTCGTGGTCCATATAACTATCGATCTGCTCTAGGCATTTCTCACCTTCATATGCCAGAAACTTAACACTTCTCCCCTCCACCCATGAAACTTTGACCTTTAGCTAGGGTGCAAAACAGCAACTGCAATCCAAGTTATTTTAGGGAAAAGTGTGTACGTCTCTGTTTGAAGGTGTGTGTGTGTGTGTGTGTGTGTGTGTGTGTGTTTGTGTAAGTGTGCATAAGTGTGTTTCAGTTATGATTACCGCTGTTGTTTCTTTATTCCTGACGCAGGGACTTAGGAACTGGGTTGTGTTATGACAAAGGAAGTTTCCACTGCACAAGTGGTTTTTCAAGTATGAATGGCACATTGGATTGTGGACACTGTTGTGCATTCTGCCAGGTGGTCCTCAGATGGGTTCTTTCCTTTGCTATTCCCATGCTGTGTGTAATTTTCTGGGTAGACTCAAAAAGAGGAGTGGCATGGGGAGCTCAGCTGCATTCTGCTGTATGTCCACAAGGTGGCAGCAAAGCCCATAGTTGAGTGTAGTGATTCTGTGGAATGAGGAGAACTCTAGGATTTGTGGCCCGTGGAGCGCAGGGTTGAAATTGACATAGAGTGCCCTAGACATCTGTTCTTTCCTGTGGGGTGGGGGGATCCCCCATTTGGCTTTGCAAGTGGAAGGGGTTTGTCTCTTTGTCTGGGATGACTCTACTGGGAGCTTGTGAATCCCTGTGCTCAGCTGCATTCTGCTGGGTGTCCACAAGAGGGCAGCACCAGGGCGGGACTAGGGCTCCATGGGGCAAGTGCCCTGAGGCCCTGGGCTAGGAGAGTGGCGACAGTGTCTCTGGGTGTGCCCCAAGAGCATGGCCAGCCTAGCGCAGGCAGGCAGTGTCCTAAGGACGGGCCCAGACAGGAGCTGTGGGGGTCGTGTTTGCAGAAACAGGGCCTTCAGAGGATGGCAGAAAGTCCCCGGGGGCGGGCCTCAGAGCCCGTGCCCAATGAGCCTGAGGGGAGGGCCCAGTGGGTATTTATAGAGACAGCTGGCCAATCAGAGAGGAGGAACGTCACCCTCAGGGGCGTGAAGCAAGAGCTGGCCAATGAGAACAGAGGAGGAGTTGCGTGGGCGGGCCTCAGAGAGCAGCCCACCAATGAGAGCCTGGGTGCTGGCTCTGGGTGGGCGTACCCTTGGAGGTCAGCCAATCAGGATCCAGCGGAAGTGCCTGGTGGGCGGGCCCTCGGGAGGCTGGCCAATGAGCGCCTGGGGCGGGCCTCGTGGGCGGAGCCCAGGAGGCTGGCCAATCATGGGGCAAGGGCGGTGACCTTCCTGGGCGTGCCTTAGGAACTGGCCTATCAGAGGGCACCCCTCAGACAGCAGCCCGCCAATGGGAGCCAAGAGAAGGCTGGCTGGGGGCGGGTCCCTGGGACACCAGGCCAATCAGGGTCGAGCGGAAGTGGCTGGTGGGCGGGCCTTCCGGAGGCTGCCCAATGAGCGTGCAGCAGGGCCGTGTGGGCGGTGCTCAAGGCCGCTGGCCAATCACTGACTAGGGACCCGGACCCTCCTGGGTGTGTCCAAGCACACTGGCCAATGAGATTGCTGGTGGGGTTCTGGGCGTGGCCTAGGCCTCTGGCCTATCAGAGCCTGGCTGGCGCCCTGTGGGCGGGCCTTCTGAAGGAAGCCCGCCAATGGGAGCTCAGAGCTGGCCTTAAAAGGCTGGGCGTGCTTCCAGGAAACGCGAAGCAGGGTTCAGCCCAGGGCCCTTCCTTGCAGAAGCTGTCCAGTGCGCATGTGTATAACTCCGTTTGTGCCTGTGCCTCTGTAGATGTGTGCCTGTGTGTGACTGTGAGAGTGTGTGTGTTTGTGTGTGTGTGTGTGTGTGTGTGTGTGTGAGGGAGAGAGAGAGAACAACAGAATCACTGTGGCACAGGAGATTTTGTGCAAAACACTTGGCACATTCTGATTTACAGCTCAATATTGACACCAGTGCAGCTCTCCATGGCCCTTGGTCACTTTTCTTCTTTTCAGATGTAAAGACACTGAAGAGGGAGAGGTTTTTGCCCTGATACTTGCACTGGGAACTAGCAGATGCCCTGTTTGTGTTGCCAGACTAGGAAACTTGTGGTGCCTGTCCATGTGGAGAGTCTCCTGGATGAGTTCCTTCTTGAGCCTTTTTCGCTCGGTCCCGTTGGAGCTGCATATAGCTAATGATTTGGAGATTTTATTCCTTTGACAATTCTTTTCCGGATGCAAAGTTTCTCTCCAGGATTTAGCAATCAATTGTCTGAATGTCACATCGAATCCATTGTAGAAAATGACTACATCAGTGTCTGGCTGTCTCTCTCTCTATCTCTCTCTCTCTCTGTCTCTCTCTCTCTCTCTCTCTCTATATATATATATATATGTAACATGTAGAGGTCTGAAAATATTTTTTAGCTAGAGACCTGCACAGCTCAGGATTAGGGTAGTAATGTGGATACACCTGGCCCTTCTGAGCCACAGTCATGAGAGACATCTCACAGAGCCATATCGTATATCACTCTACAATTCTCTCTCAGCGTAAACTACCGCTGCGAAATCATCTTCTTCCCTCTTGCTCTTTTTGTCCACCGAGTCTTATCCCAAAACTGTAAATCAAAGGAGAAATAGACATAGTGCAGTTCCCTGCACACAGGACAGGCTGAGGCTGGTCCAGGGAGATGCAATATGCCAGCCTGCATCTCGGCTGGAGCATCACTAAGACGACTTCCAATTTGGAGAGGCGAGGGCAGTTTTGGAGGGTGGGCTGCCGGCCAAGTGTTGCTTCTCAGAGTGGCTAAGACCTAGATGTTCTAAGTGTTACCTTTCCTCAAAAAACAGAAAATCGCAATGCCACTTGTAAGAAGTATGCATGGGCATGGAGGGTTTGTCTTCAGTGCTCTGGCACTGATCAACACAGGGCCAGAATTTCAGTCCTTTTCTGTCTCTGTCATTCTCTCTCTCTGACTGTCGCTACGTGCCTTCTTCACTGGGCCCTTACTGGAAGTCAGTGCATGCATCGTGAACTCAGACTTCCTGGTGTTGAAATTTTCCTTTCTTTGCCCTTTGGATTATTTAGTCTCCTGCACATGGTGTAGTACAGAGGGGAACTGCGGAGACAGCGTTGCTGCTGCAGGATCCAGGCATAAGTCCATCTCCAGCTGCAGCTGTCCAGGCCCTCTGTGCTTGACTCCCAATCTCCAGGGCCCTGAGGCTGACACTCAGCCTAAACGCAGCCCTCCTCACCTTCCTGCACAGCGTCCTTGTCCTTATTCCATGAGAGCCCAGGTCAAGAGAAGTGAAACTCTATCCCCCTGGCACACACACTGTGCTTTCCCTCTATTAAGCCGAATGTAAAGGATCTGTGGTACTGATGGGGCCACACCAGTGTCCATATTTTCCATGCAAAACGGAAGCTCCCAGGGTTCAGAAAGAGGGTGTTTTGACGGCTGTGAAATGTCTTTTCCAAGTGCCTCATGGGGTTTCAAATCCTTTTGAAACCTGAAGCTCTTTCTTGTATCTAGGGAATATTTTCACCTCTGGCCAGAAAGGCCGCCCAACTAGGAGCACAGCTATCCCGGGGTCAGGAGGTCTGCCAGCCTGCTAGCTCCTGGAGGGATTCCTGAGTATGTCCTCAGGGCCCAAGTGTAAAAGGTGTTTCCAATTGCCTTTATTAGCAGCAGCCAGGCCCTCAGGTGAGGGGCGGGGCTGTGATCTCCACTGGAAGCTCCGAATTCAGCCAATGGAGGCATCCATCTTTCTTTTGTCTGTCCATAGCAAGGGCCCGGGGAGTTTGTGCTTCCTGCAAGCAGAGCGACATTGTCTGGGACACTCATGCATGCCTACTTCTGGGAATCTCTCTGAGTGTGATGTGTGGACACCAGGACACCATGATCAGGGATGTGAGGCCACAGGAGCGATTGCCTTAGCCGGACCCAAAGGGTAGGTGTAAGGGGCCGGGTTCATCCACTATTGTTTGGTCCAACACACTTCCCATCTATGTTGAAACACAGCCCTTTCTGGGTACTTTCTGGGCTTGTAATCTGCTGCCCTGAGCAGTGGACTGAGAGCCTGGAGGCTGAGTAGGCAGCCAAACGTGACTGGACAGGCTCATGCCCCTGAATTCTGAGGGGTGCCCCAGCTTTCCCCGTTGGCAGTGTTTGATTGATAGTGAGGCATGGGATTGAATCGGGAACTCAGGAGAGCGAGACATGAGAGTCCCTTTGCATATGCATTCTTGCTTAGCCAGAATCTGGGCTAGCTGGCTTGCCCTGACCAGCTAGGTTCTCTGTACATAAGTTGCAGGTGAGGCTGGCTACCTTGCCACCCATGCTCTGAGACTACTACAGGTGAGCTCTGAGCACACACAGACACAGACAGACAGACAGACAGACAGACAGACTAACACACACACACACACACACACATACACACACACACACACACATTACTGTCAGGTCTGGTAGTACAGGATATGGTGAAGGCTGGGGCTGTCTGGGGTCTGTGGGCATGAGAGCTGCTGCCTTACAATCTCTACAAGCCAGGTTTGAACCTGTCATCAATGAACACAGTGTAGGAGGTTTTTGAATTCTGGTCTCTTTCCAACTCATCTATTTCTCTTCTCGCCTTCTCTGTCTCTAACTCTCACATGCTCTCACACACTCTGTCTTCACTCATTAATATTTTACTTAGATTCTGATTTTACTGACAGGCCCAGATAGACAAAGAGAGTTACCAGAGCACTGCTGAGCTCTGGCTTGTTGTGTTGGCGATTTCACCTAGGCTACTGGAGCCTCAGTTTGTAAGTCTTTCTGACACATGCCATATTCTGTCTCCTCATTTCCATGCCAGTATCACTCAGAGTTTATAATAAATATATACATATATATATATACATACACACACATATGTATTTACATATCTGTCATTTTTAGAATGGTCGACCTATGTATTTGACCTTAATTCAGAATTACCACATTTATAACAGCCTAGTTTTTCTGAAATAATTGGCCATATAGTTGGAGCAGGATTCCATACAATTATAAATAAGGGAACCTTCCAGTAGCATTTCTAATGGTGTTTCTATCAGCATCCTTATTGTAATTATCATGGCCCAGATCTTCCCTCCTTTTTCTAGTGTAAGCTTCAATACGTATGTGTTTGTTTTCTTTCTCCGGAAATCTTAATTTCCCTGGACCCTGAAGTGTTAGGGAATTTTTGAAGCAGCCCTCTGTTTCTCAGCAGACGGTTTCTATGTTTCTGCTGTCATCAGGTCTTCTTGTGGTTTTTGTTTTTATTTTTTTTATTTTTTCAAGTCCTCCTAGATCATCCCCATTTATTTGCATATTTATTTATTTATTTAGTCAGGTATCGCATGAGGGGTCATTTCTTCTGCTTGATAGATTTTCTCTTATAATTGAAGGGAACTTTTGATGCACAATACATTTCCTGGGGCAAATACTACACACATATGGTGAAGGCTTGGGTTGTCTGGGGTCTGTGGGCATTAGAGCTGCTGCCTTACAATCTCTACAACCCAGGTTTGAACCTGTCACGAATGAACACAGCCTGGGGGTTTTTGACTTCTGGTCTCTTTCCAACTCTTCTATTTCTCTACTCGCCTTCTCTGTCTCTGACTCTCACAGGCTCTCAGTCACTCTGTCTGAACTCAGGAATATTTTACTTATATCCTTATTTTATTGACAGGCCCAGATACACAAAGAGAGTGGCCAGAGCACTGCTGAGCTCTGGCTTGTTTTGTTGGTGATTTCACCTGGGCTACTGGAGCCTCAGCTTTGTAAGTCTCTCTGACTCAAGCCAGATTCTGTCTCCTCATATCCATGGCAGTATCTCTCAGACTTTATAATAAAGATATACATCCAAATACATATATAAATATACATATATATATATATATCTGTCATTGTTAGAATTGTCAACCTATGTAATTGATCTTAATCAGAATTAACACATCTATAACAGCTTCCTTTTTCATTAATTATTGGCCACATCGTTGGAGCAGGATTCAATACAATTATAAATAATAGAACCTTCCAGTAGCATTTCTAATAGCATTTCTATCAGCATCCTTATTGTAATTATCATAGTACACAACTTGCCTCCTTTCTCTAGTGTAAGCTTCAATACCTATGAGTTTCTTTTCATTCTCCTGAAATCTTAATTTCCCTAGACTCTGAAGTGTCTCGGAACTTTTGAAGCAGCCCTCTGTTTCTCAGCAGATGGTTTCTATGTTTCTGCTGTAATCAGGTCTTCTTGTGATTTTTGTTTTTTTTTTTCCATTTGTTTCAAATCCTCCTAGATCATCCCCATGTATTTGCATATTTATTTATTTATTTATTTAGTCCTATATTACATGAGGGGTCATTTCTTCTGCGTGATAGATTTTCCCCCTATAATTGAAGGGAACTGTACACTCACAATACATTTCCTGTCGTAAATACTACACACATATGGTGAAGGCAGGTGTTGTCTGGGGTCTGTGGACAGGAGACTGCTGCCTTACAATCTCAACAACCCAGGTTTGAACCTGTCATGTATGAACACAGAGTGGGAGGCTTTGGACTTCTGGTCTCTTTCCAACTCTTCTATTTCTCTTCTTGCCTTCTCTTGTCTCTGACTCTCACAGGCTCTCACTCACTCTGTCTGCACTCATTAATATTTTACTTATATATTATTTTACTGACAGGCCCAGATATACAAAGCGAGTCACCAGGGCACTGCTGAGCTCTGGCTTGTTTTGTTGGCGATTTCACCTAGGCTTCTGGAGCCTCAGCTTTGTAAGTCTCTCTAGCACAAGCCATACTCTGTCTCCTCATAGCCATGCCAGTATCCCTCAGAGTTTATAATAAAGATACACATACATATATGTACATATATACATATATGTACATATATATATTTATATCAGTCATTTTTAGAATTGTTGACCTTTTTATTTGATCTCAATGCAGAATTACCACATTTATTACAGCCTCCTTATTCATAAATAATTGGTCACATAGTTGGAGCAGGATTCACCACAATTATAAATTATAAACCTTCCGGTAGCATTTCCAATAGCCTTTCTGTCAGTATCCTTATTGTAATTATCATAGCACATCACTCGCCTCCATTTTCTAGTGTAAGCTTCAAAACGTATGCATTTCTTTTCATTCTCGGAATTCTTAATTTGCCTGGACCCCGAAGTGTCAGGGAACTTTTGAAGCAGCCCTGTGTTTCTCAGCAGACGTTTTCTATATTTCTGCTGTCATCAGGTCTTCCTGTGGTCTTTGTTTTTATTTATTTATTTTTCCAATCCTCCTAGATCGTTCCCATTTATTTGCATATTTATTTATTCATTTAGTCCGATATCACATGAGGGGTCATTTCTTCTGCCTGATAGATTTTCTCTTATAATTGAAGGGAACTTTTGACACACAATACATTTCCTTTTGCAGATACTACACACTACTACAACTGCTACTGCACCGTTTTTGACTGTGACATCCCATGCACAATGGATTAGTACTGCATGGCTCTAGAGAATGTTCACTATTTAACCTACAATGTTTTTAACCTCACAAATATTTATTCTGTTCTTTCTTGGGGGATGAATGGTTTACAGTCAACAGTTCCATGTAATAGTGGGCAGGGGAGGTTAATTTTTCCCACTATCCCTGTATTTCTGTACATCCTTTGTAACTTTCTTATTGAGGAGAAGCAAAGAGTCATAAATTGAGAGAGCAGGGCCCAAGCAGGAAGAGAGACAGAGAGACAGCTGCAGCTCTGATTTGTCACTAGCCCAGCTTTTCCCTAGCTGGGTAAGTGGTGACCAGGGGCTCAAAACAGGGTCCTGGGATTCCACATAGTTCCCTGGCAGCTCCATCAGCTGTCCCTCCAACCCATGCTCCCTTCGTGGTCCATATAACTATCGATCTGCTCTAGGCATTTCTCACCTTCATATGCCAGAAACTTAACACTTCTCCCCTCCACCCATGAAACTTTGACCTTTAGCTAGGGTGCAAAACAGCAACTGCAATCCAAGTTATTTTAGGGAAAAGTGTGTACGTCTCTGTTTGAAGGTGTGTGTGTGTGTGTGTGTGTGTGTGTGTGTGTTTGTGTAAGTGTGCATAAGTGTGTTTCAGTTATGATTACCGCTGTTGTTTCTTTATTCCTGACGCAGGGACTTAGGAACTGGGTTGTGTTATGACAAAGGAAGTTTCCACTGCACAAGTGGTTTTTCAAGTATGAATGGCACATTGGATTGTGGACACTGTTGTGCATTCTGCCAGGTGGTCCTCAGATGGGTTCTTTCCTTTGCTATTCCCATGCTGTGTGTAATTTTCTGGGTAGACTCAAAAAGAGGAGTGGCATGGGGAGCTCAGCTGCATTCTGCTGTATGTCCACAAGGTGGCAGCAAAGCCCATAGTTGAGTGTAGTGATTCTGTGGAATGAGGAGAACTCTAGGATTTGTGGCCCGTGGAGCGCAGGGTTGAAATTGACATAGAGTGCCCTAGACATCTGTTCTTTCCTGTGGGGTGGGGGGATCCCCCATTTGGCTTTGCAAGTGGAAGGGGTTTGTCTCTTTGTCTGGGATGACTCTACTGGGAGCTTGTGAATCCCTGTGCTCAGCTGCATTCTGCTGGGTGTCCACAAGAGGGCAGCACCAGGGCGGGACTAGGGCTCCATGGGGCAAGTGCCCTGAGGCCCTGGGCTAGGAGAGTGGCGACAGTGTCTCTGGGTGTGCCCCAAGAGCATGGCCAGCCTAGCGCAGGCAGGCAGTGTCCTAAGGACGGGCCCAGACAGGAGCTGTGGGGGTCGTGTTTGCAGAAACAGGGCCTTCAGAGGATGGCAGAAAGTCCCCGGGGGCGGGCCTCAGAGCCCGTGCCCAATGAGCCTGAGGGGAGGGCCCAGTGGGTATTTATAGAGACAGCTGGCCAATCAGAGAGGAGGAATGTCACCCTCAGGGGCGTGAAGCAAGAGCTGGCCAATGAGAACAGAGGAGGAGTTGCGTGGGCGGGCCTCAGAGAGCAGCCCACCAATGAGAGCCTGGGTGCTGGCTCTGGGTGGGCGTACCCCTGGAGGTCAGCCAATCAGGATCCAGCGGAAGTGCCTGGGGGGCGGGCCCTCGGGAGGCTGGCCAATGAGCGCCTGGGGCGGGCCTCGTGGGCGGAGCCCAGGAGGCTGGCCAATCATGGGGCAAGGGCGGTGACCTTCCTGGGCGTGCCTTAGGAACTGGCCTATCAGAGGGCGCCCCTCAGACAGCAGCCCGCCAATGGGAGCCAAGAGAAGGCTGGCTGGGGGCGGGTCCCTGGGACACCAGGCCAATCAGGGTCGAGCGGAAGTGGCTGGTGGGCGGGCCTTCCGGAGGCTGCCCAATGAGCGTGCAGCAGGGCCGTGTGGGCGGTGCTCAAGGCCGCTGGCCAATCACTGACTAGGGGCCCGGACCCTCCTGGGTGTGTCCAAGCACACTGGCCAATGAGATTGCTGGTGGGGTTCTGGGCGTGGCCTAGGCCTCTGGCCTATCAGAGCCTGGCTGGCGCCCTGTGGGCGGGCCTTCTGAAGGAAGCCCGCCAATGGGAGCTCAGAGCTGGCCTTAAAAGGCTGGGCGTGCTTCCAGGAAACGCGAAGCAGGGTTCAGCCCAGGGCCCTTCCTTGCAGAAGCTGTCCAGTGCGCATGTGTATAACTCCGTTTCTGCCTGTGCCTCTGTAGATGTGTGACTGTGAGAGTGTGTGTGTTTGTGTGTGTTTGTGTGTGTGTGTCTGTGTGTGTGTGTGTGTGTGTGTGTGTGTGAGGGAGAGAGAGAGAACAACAGAATCACTGTGGCACAGGAGATTTTGTGCAAAACACTTGGCACATTCTGATTTACAGCTCAATATTGACACCAGTGCAGCTCTCCATGGCCCTTGGTCACTTTTCTTCTTTTCAGATGTAAAGACACTGAAGAGGGAGAGGTTTTTGCCCTGATACTTGCACTGGGAACTAGCAGATGCCCTGTTTGTGTTGCCAGACTAGGAAACTTGTGGTGCCTGTCCATGTGGAGAGTCTCCTGGATGAGTTCCTTCTTGAGCCTTTTTCGCTCGGTCCCGTTGGAGCTGCATATAGCTAATGATTTGGAGATTTTATTCCTTTGACAATTCTTTTCCGGATGCAAAGTTTCTCTCCAGGATTTAGCAATCAATTGTCTGAATGTCACATCGAATCCATTGTAGAAAATGACTACATCAGTGTCTGGCTGTCTCTCTCTCTATCTCTCTCTCTCTCTGTCTCTCTCTCTCTCTCTCTCTCTCTATATATATATATATGTAACATGTAGAGGTCTGAAAATATTTTTTAGCTAGAGACCTGCACAGCTCAGGATTAGGGTAGTAATGTGGATACACCTGGCCCTTCTGAGCCACAGTCATGAGAGACATCTCACAGAGCCATATCGTATATCACTCTACAATTCTCTCTCAGCGTAAACTACCGCTGCGAAATCATCTTCTTCCCTCTTGCTCTTTTTGTCCACCGAGTCTTATCCCAAAACTGTAAATCAAAGGAGAAATAGACATAGTGCAGTTCCCTGCACACAGGACAGGCTGAGGCTGGTCCAGGGAGATGCAATATGCCAGCCTGCATCTCGGCTGGAGCATCACTAAGACGACTTCCAATTTGGAGAGGCGAGGGCAGTTTTGGAGGGTGGGCTGCCGGCCAAGTGTTGCTTCTCAGAGTGGCTAAGACCTAGATGTTCTAAGTGTTACCTTTCCTCAAAAAACAGAAAATCGCAATGCCACTTGTAAGAAGTATGCATGGGCATGGAGGGTTTGTCTTCAGTGCTCTGGCACTGATCAACACAGGGCCAGAATTTCAGTCCTTTTCTGTCTCTGTCATTCTCTCTCTCTGACTGTCGCTACGTGCCTTCTTCACTGGGCCCTTACTGGAAGTCAGTGCATGCATCGTGAACTCAGACTTCCTGGTGTTGAAATTTTCCTTTCTTTGCCCTTTGGATTATTTAGTCTCCTGCACATGGTGTAGTACAGAGGGGAACTGCGGAGACAGCGTTGCTGCTGCAGGATCCAGGCATAAGTCCATCTCCAGCTGCAGCTGTCCAGGCCCTCTGTGCTTGACTCCCAATCTCCAGGGCCCTGAGGCTGACACTCAGCCTAAACGCAGCCCTCCTCACCTTCCTGCACAGCGTCCTTGTCCTTATTCCATGAGAGCCCAGGTCAAGAGAAGTGAAACTCTATCCCCCTGGCACACACACTGTGCTTTCCCTCTATTAAGCCGAATGTAAAGGATCTGTGGTACTGATGGGGCCACACCAGTGTCCATATTTTCCATGCAAAACGGAAGCTCCCAGGGTTCAGAAAGAGGGTGTTTTGACGGCTGTGAAATGTCTTTTCCAAGTGCCTCATGGGGTTTCAAATCCTTTTGAAACCTGAAGCTCTTTCTTGTATCTAGGGAATATTTTCACCTCTGGCCAGAAAGGCCGCCCAACTAGGAGCACAGCTATCCCGGGGTCAGGAGGTCTGCCAGCCTGCTAGCTCCTGGAGGGATTCCTGAGTATGTCCTCAGGGCCCAAGTGTAAAAGGTGTTTCCAATTGCCTTTATTAGCAGCAGCCAGGCCCTCAGGTGAGGGGCGGGGCTGTGATCTCCACTGGAAGCTCCGAATTCAGCCAATGGAGGCATCCATCTTTCTTTTGTCTGTCCATAGCAAGGGCCCGGGGAGTTTGTGCTTCCTGCAAGCAGAGCGACATTGTCTGGGACACTCATGCATGCCTACTTCTGGGAATCTCTCTGAGTGTGATGTGTGGACACCAGGACACCATGATCAGGGATGTGAGGCCACAGGAGCGATTGCCTTAGCCGGACCCAAAGGGTAGGTGTAAGGGGCCGGGTTCATCCACTATTGTTTGGTCCAACACACTTCCCATCTATGTTGAAACACAGCCCTTTCTGGGTACTTTCTGGGCTTGTAATCTGCTGCCCTGAGCAGTGGACTGAGAGCCTGGAGGCTGAGTAGGCAGCCAAACGTGACTGGACAGGCTCATGCCCCTGAATTCTGAGGGGTGCCCCAGCTTTCCCCGTTGGCAGTGTTTGATTGATAGTGAGGCATGGGATTGAATCGGGAACTCAGGAGAGCGAGACATGAGAGTCCCTTTGCATATGCATTCTTGCTTAGCCAGAATCTGGGCTAGCTGGCTTGCCCTGACCAGCTAGGTTCTCTGTACATAAGTTGCAGGTGAGGCTGGCTACCTTGCCACCCATGCTCTGAGACTACTACAGGTGAGCTCTGAGCACACACAGACACAGACAGACAGACAGACAGACAGACAGACAGACAGACTAACACACACACACACACATTACTGTCAGGTCTGGTAGTACAGGATATGGTGAAGGCTGGGGCTGTCTGGGGTCTGTGGGCATGAGAGCTGCTGCCTTACAATCTCTACAAGCCAGGTTTGAACCTGTCATCAATGAACACAGTGTAGGAGGTTTTTGAATTCTGGTCTCTTTCCAACTCATCTATTTCTCTTCTCGCCTTCTCTGTCTCTAACTCTCACATGCTCTCACACACTCTGTCTTCACTCATTAATATTTTACTTAGATTCTGATTTTACTGACAGGCCCAGATAGACAAAGAGAGTTACCAGAGCACTGCTGAGCTCTGGCTTGTTGTGTTGGCGATTTCACCTAGGCTACTGGAGCCTCAGTTTGTAAGTCTTTCTGACACAAGCCATATTCTGTCTCCTCATTTCCATGCCAGTATCACTCAGAGTTTATAATAAATATATACATATATATATATACATACACACACATATATATTTACATATCTGTCATTTTTAGAATGGTCGACCTATGTATTTGACCTTAATTCAGAATTACCACATTTATAACAGCCTAGTTTTTCTGAAATAATTGGCCATATAGTTGGAGCAGGATTCCATACAATTATAAATAAGGGAACCTTCCAGTAGCATTTCTAATGGTGTTTCTATCAGCATCCTTATTGTAATTATCATGGCCCAGATCTTCCCTCCTTTTTCTAGTGTAAGCTTCAATACGTATGTGTTTGTTTTCTTTCTCCGGAAATCTTAATTTCCCTGGACCCTGAAGTGTTAGGGAATTTTTGAAGCAGCCCTCTGTTTCTCAGCAGACGGTTTCTATGTTTCTGCTGTCATCAGGTCTTCTTGTGGTTTTTGTTTTTATTTTTTTTATTTTTTCAAGTCCTCCTAGATCATCCCCATTTATTTGCATATTTATTTATTTATTTAGTCAGGTATCGCATGAGGGGTCATTTCTTCTGCTTGATAGATTTTCTCTTATAATTGAAGGGAACTTTTGATGCACAATACATTTCCTGGGGCAAATACTACACACATATGGTGAAGGCTTGGGTTGTCTGGGGTCTGTGGGCATTAGAGCTGCTGCCTTACAATCTCTACAACCCAGGTTTGAACCTGTCACGAATGAACACAGCCTGGGGGTTTTTGACTTCTGGTCTCTTTCCAACTCTTCTATTTCTCTACTCGCCTTCTCTGTCTCTGACTCTCACAGGCTCTCACTCACTCTGTCTGAACTCAGGAATATTTTACTTATATCCTTATTTTATTGACAGGCCCAGATACACAAAGAGAGTGGCCAGAGCACTGCTGAGCTCTGGCTTGTTTTGTTGGTGATTTCACCTGGGCTACTGGAGCCTCAGCTTTGTAAGTCTCTCTGACTCAAGCCAGATTCTGTCTCCTCATATCCATGGCAGTATCTCTCAGACTTTATAATAAAGATATACATCCAAATACATATATAAATATACATATATATATATATATCTGTCATTGTTAGAATTGTCAACCTATGTAATTGATCTTAATCAGAATTAACACATCTATAACAGCTTCCTTTTTCATTAATTATTGGCCACATCGTTGGAGCAGGATTCAATACAATTATAAATAATAGAACCTTCCAGTAGCATTTCTAATAGCATTTCTATCAGCATCCTTATTGTAATTATCATAGTACACAACTTGCCTCCTTTCTCTAGTGTAAGCTTCAATACCTATGAGTTTCTTTTCATTCTCCTGAAATCTTAATTTCCCTAGACTCTGAAGTGTCTCGGAACTTTTGAAGCAGCCCTCTGTTTCTCAGCAGATGGTTTCTATGTTTCTGCTGTAATCAGGTCTTCTTGTGATTTTTGTTTTTTTTTTTCCATTTGTTTCAAATCCTCCTAGATCATCCCCATGTATTTGCATATTTATTTATTTATTTATTTAGTCCTATATTACATGAGGGGTCATTTCTTCTGCGTGATAGATTTTCCCCCTATAATTGAAGGGAACTGTACACTCACAATACATTTCCTGTCGTAAATACTACACACATATGGTGAAGGCAGGTGTTGTCTGGGGTCTGTGGACAGGAGACTGCTGCCTTACAATCTCAACAACCCAGGTTTGAACCTGTCATGTATGAACACAGAGTGGGAGGCTTTGGACTTCTGGTCTCTTTCCAACTCTTCTATTTCTCTTCTTGCCTTCTCTTGTCTCTGACTCTCACAGGCTCTCACTCACTCTGTCTGCACTCATTAATATTTTACTTATATATTATTTTACTGACAGGCCCAGATATACAAAGCGAGTCACCAGGGCACTGCTGAGCTCTGGCTTGTTTTGTTGGCGATTTCACCTAGGCTTCTGGAGCCTCAGCTTTGTAAGTCTCTCTAGCACAAGCCATACTCTGTCTCCTCATAGCCATGCCAGTATCCCTCAGAGTTTATAATAAAGATACACATACATATATGTACATATATACATATATGTACATATATATATTTATATCAGTCATTTTTAGAATTGTTGACCTTTTTATTTGATCTCAATGCAGAATTACCACATTTATTACAGCCTCCTTATTCATAAATAATTGGTCACATAGTTGGAGCAGGATTCACCACAATTATAAATTATAAACCTTCCGGTAGCATTTCCAATAGCCTTTCTGTCAGTATCCTTATTGTAATTATCATAGCACATCACTCGCCTCCATTTTCTAGTGTAAGCTTCAAAACGTATGCATTTCTTTTCATTCTCGGAATTCTTAATTTGCCTGGACCCCGAAGTGTCAGGGAACTTTTGAAGCAGCCCTGTGTTTCTCAGCAGACGTTTTCTATATTTCTGCTGTCATCAGGTCTTCCTGTGGTCTTTGTTTTTATTTATTTATTTTTCCAATCCTCCTAGATCGTTCCCATTTATTTGCATATTTATTTATTCATTTAGTCCGATATCACATGAGGGGTCATTTCTTCTGCCTGATAGATTTTCTCTTATAATTGAAGGGAACTTTTGACACACAATACATTTCCTTTTGCAGATACTACACACTACTACAACTGCTACTGCACCGTTTTTGACTGTGACATCCCATGCACAATGGATTAGTATTGCATGGCTCTAGAGAATGTTCACTATTTAACCTACAATGTTTTTAACCTCACAAATATTTATTCTGTTCTTTCTTGGGGGATGAATGGTTTACAGTCAACAGTTCCATGTAATAGTGGGCAGGGGAGGTTAATTTTTCCCACTATCCCTGTATTTCTGTACATCCTTTGTAACTTTCTTATTGAGGAGAAGCAAAGAGTCATAAATTGAGAGAGCAGGGCCCAAGCAGGAAGAGAGACAGAGAGACAGCTGCAGCTCTGATTTGTCACTAGCCCAGCTTTTCCCTAGCTGGGTAAGTGGTGACCAGGGGCTCAAAACAGGGTCCTGGGATTCCACATAGTTCCCTGGCAGCTCCATCAGCTGTCCCTCCAACCCATGCTCCCTTCGTGGTCCATATAACTATCGATCTGCTCTAGGCATTTCTCACCTTCATATGCCAGAAACTTAACACTTCTCCTCTCCACCCATGAAACTTTGACCTTTAGCTAGGGTGCAAAACAGCAACTGCAATCCAAGTTATTTTAGGGAAAAGTGTGTACGTCTCTGTTTGAAGGTGTGTGTGTGTGTGTGTGTGTGTGTTTGTGTAAGTGTGCATAAGTGTGTTTCAGTTATGATTACCGCTGTTGTTTCTTTATTCCTGACGCAGGGACTTAGGAACTGGGTTGTGTTATGACAAAGGAAGTTTCCACTGCACAAGTGGTTTTTCAAGTATGAATGGCACATTGGATTGTGGACACTGTTGTGCATTCTGCCAGGTGGTCCTCAGATGGGTTCTTTCCTTTGCTATTCCCATGCTGTGTGTAATTTTCTGGGTAGACTCAAAAAGAGGAGTGGCATGGGGAGCTCAGCTGCATTCTGCTGTATGTCCACAAGGTGGCAGCAAAGCCCATAGTTGAGTGTAGTGATTCTGTGGAATGAGGAGAACTCTAGGATTTGTGGCCCGTGGAGCGCAGGGTTGAAATTGACATAGAGTGCCCTAGACATCTGTTCTTTCCTGTGGGGTGGGGGGATCCCCCATTTGGCTTTGCAAGTGGAAGGGGTTTGTCTCTTTGTCTGGGATGACTCTACTGGGAGCTTGTGAATCCCTGTGCTCAGCTGCATTCTGCTGGGTGTCCACAAGAGGGCAGCACCAGGGCGGGACTAGGGCTCCATGGGGCAAGTGCCCTGAGGCCCTGGGCTAGGAGAGTGGCGACAGTGTCTCTGGGTGTGCCCCAAGAGCATGGCCAGCCTAGCGCAGGCAGGCAGTGTCCTAAGGACGGGCCCAGACAGGAGCTGTGGGGGTCGTGTTTGCAGAAACAGGGCCTTCAGAGGATGGCAGAAAGTCCCCGGGGGCGGGCCTCAGAGCCCGTGCCCAATGAGCCTGAGGGGAGGGCCCAGTGGGTATTTATAGAGACAGCTGGCCAATCAGAGAGGAGGAATGTCACCCTCAGGGGCGTGAAGCAAGAGCTGGCCAATGAGAACAGAGGAGGAGTTGCGTGGGCGGGCCTCAGAGAGCAGCCCACCAATGAGAGCCTGGGTGCTGGCTCTGGGTGGGCGTACCCCTGGAGGTCAGCCAATCAGGATCCAGCGGAAGTGCCTGGGGGGCGGGCCCTCGGGAGGCTGGCCAATGAGCGCCTGGGGCGGGCCTCGTGGGCGGAGCCCAGGAGGCTGGCCAATCATGGGGCAAGGGCGGTGACCTTCCTGGGCGTGCCTTAGGAACTGGCCTATCAGAGGGCGCCCCTCAGACAGCAGCCCGCCAATGGGAGCCAAGAGAAGGCTGGCTGGGGGCGGGTCCCTGGGACACCAGGCCAATCAGGGTCGAGCGGAAGTGGCTGGTGGGCGGGCCTTCCGGAGGCTGCCCAATGAGCGTGCAGCAGGGCCGTGTGGGCGGTGCTCAAGGCCGCTGGCCAATCACTGACTAGGGGCCCGGACCCTCCTGGGTGTGTCCAAGCACACTGGCCAATGAGATTGCTGGTGGGGTTCTGGGCGTGGCCTAGGCCTCTGGCCTATCAGAGCCTGGCTGGCGCCCTGTGGGCGGGCCTTCTGAAGGAAGCCCGCCAATGGGAGCTCAGAGCTGGCCTTAAAAGGCTGGGCGTGCTTCCAGGAAACGCGAAGCAGGGTTCAGCCCAGGGCCCTTCCTTGCAGAAGCTGTCCAGTGCGCATGTGTATAACTCCGTTTCTGCCTGTGCCTCTGTAGATGTGTGACTGTGAGAGTGTGTGTGTTTGTGTGTGTTTGTGTGTGTGTGTCTGTGTGTGTGTGTGTGTGTGTGTGAGGGAGAGAGAGAGAACAACAGAATCACTGTGGCACAGGAGATTTTGTGCAAAACACTTGGCACATTCTGATTTACAGCTCAATATTGACACCAGTGCAGCTCTCCATGGCCCTTGGTCACTTTTCTTCTTTTCAGATGTAAAGACACTGAAGAGGGAGAGGTTTTTGCCCTGATACTTGCACTGGGAACTAGCAGATGCCCTGTTTGTGTTGCCAGACTAGGAAACTTGTGGTGCCTGTCCATGTGGAGAGTCTCCTGGATGAGTTCCTTCTTGAGCCTTTTTCGCTCGGTCCCGTTGGAGCTGCATATAGCTAATGATTTGGAGATTTTATTCCTTTGACAATTCTTTTCCGGATGCAAAGTTTCTCTCCAGGATTTAGCAATCAATTGTCTGAATGTCACATCGAATCCATTGTAGAAAATGACTACATCAGTGTCTGGCTGTCTCTCTCTCTATCTCTCTCTCTCTCTGTCTCTCTCTCTCTCTCTCTCTCTCTATATATATATATATGTAACATGTAGAGGTCTGAAAATATTTTTTAGCTAGAGACCTGCACAGCTCAGGATTAGGGTAGTAATGTGGATACACCTGGCCCTTCTGAGCCACAGTCATGAGAGACATCTCACAGAGCCATATCGTATATCACTCTACAATTCTCTCTCAGCGTAAACTACCGCTGCGAAATCATCTTCTTCCCTCTTGCTCTTTTTGTCCACCGAGTCTTATCCCAAAACTGTAAATCAAAGGAGAAATAGACATAGTGCAGTTCCCTGCACACAGGACAGGCTGAGGCTGGTCCAGGGAGATGCAATATGCCAGCCTGCATCTCGGCTGGAGCATCACTAAGACGACTTCCAATTTGGAGAGGCGAGGGCAGTTTTGGAGGGTGGGCTGCCGGCCAAGTGTTGCTTCTCAGAGTGGCTAAGACCTAGATGTTCTAAGTGTTACCTTTCCTCAAAAAACAGAAAATCGCAATGCCACTTGTAAGAAGTATGCATGGGCATGGAGGGTTTGTCTTCAGTGCTCTGGCACTGATCAACACAGGGCCAGAATTTCAGTCCTTTTCTGTCTCTGTCATTCTCTCTCTCTGACTGTCGCTACGTGCCTTCTTCACTGGGCCCTTACTGGAAGTCAGTGCATGCATCGTGAACTCAGACTTCCTGGTGTTGAAATTTTCCTTTCTTTGCCCTTTGGATTATTTAGTCTCCTGCACATGGTGTAGTACAGAGGGGAACTGCGGAGACAGCGTTGCTGCTGCAGGATCCAGGCATAAGTCCATCTCCAGCTGCAGCTGTCCAGGCCCTCTGTGCTTGACTCCCAATCTCCAGGGCCCTGAGGCTGACACTCAGCCTAAACGCAGCCCTCCTCACCTTCCTGCACAGCGTCCTTGTCCTTATTCCATGAGAGCCCAGGTCAAGAGAAGTGAAACTCTATCCCCCTGGCACACACACTGTGCTTTCCCTCTATTAAGCCGAATGTAAAGGATCTGTGGTACTGATGGGGCCACACCAGTGTCCATATTTTCCATGCAAAACGGAAGCTCCCAGGGTTCAGAAAGAGGGTGTTTTGACGGCTGTGAAATGTCTTTTCCAAGTGCCTCATGGGGTTTCAAATCCTTTTGAAACCTGAAGCTCTTTCTTGTATCTAGGGAATATTTTCACCTCTGGCCAGAAAGGCCGCCCAACTAGGAGCACAGCTATCCCGGGGTCAGGAGGTCTGCCAGCCTGCTAGCTCCTGGAGGGATTCCTGAGTATGTCCTCAGGGCCCAAGTGTAAAAGGTGTTTCCAATTGCCTTTATTAGCAGCAGCCAGGCCCTCAGGTGAGGGGCGGGGCTGTGATCTCCACTGGAAGCTCCGAATTCAGCCAATGGAGGCATCCATCTTTCTTTTGTCTGTCCATAGCAAGGGCCCGGGGAGTTTGTGCTTCCTGCAAGCAGAGCGACATTGTCTGGGACACTCATGCATGCCTACTTCTGGGAATCTCTCTGAGTGTGATGTGTGGACACCAGGACACCATGATCAGGGATGTGAGGCCACAGGAGCGATTGCCTTAGCCGGACCCAAAGGGTAGGTGTAAGGGGCCGGGTTCATCCACTATTGTTTGGTCCAACACACTTCCCATCTATGTTGAAACACAGCCCTTTCTGGGTACTTTCTGGGCTTGTAATCTGCTGCCCTGAGCAGTGGACTGAGAGCCTGGAGGCTGAGTAGGCAGCCAAACGTGACTGGACAGGCTCATGCCCCTGAATTCTGAGGGGTGCCCCAGCTTTCCCCGTTGGCAGTGTTTGATTGATAGTGAGGCATGGGATTGAATCGGGAACTCAGGAGAGCGAGACATGAGAGTCCCTTTGCATATGCATTCTTGCTTAGCCAGAATCTGGGCTAGCTGGCTTGCCCTGACCAGCTAGGTTCTCTGTACATAAGTTGCAGGTGAGGCTGGCTACCTTGCCACCCATGCTCTGAGACTACTACAGGTGAGCTCTGAGCACACACAGACACAGACAGACAGACAGACAGACAGACAGACTAACACACACACACACACACACACACATACACACACACACACACACATTACTGTCAGGTCTGGTAGTACAGGATATGGTGAAGGCTGGGGCTGTCTGGGGTCTGTGGGCATGAGAGCTGCTGCCTTACAATCTCTACAAGCCAGGTTTGAACCTGTCATCAATGAACACAGTGTAGGAGGTTTTTGAATTCTGGTCTCTTTCCAACTCATCTATTTCTCTTCTCGCCTTCTCTGTCTCTAACTCTCACATGCTCTCACACACTCTGTCTTCACTCATTAATATTTTACTTAGATTCTGATTTTACTGACAGGCCCAGATAGACAAAGAGAGTTACCAGAGCACTGCTGAGCTCTGGCTTGTTGTGTTGGCGATTTCACCTAGGCTACTGGAGCCTCAGTTTGTAAGTCTTTCTGACACATGCCATATTCTGTCTCCTCATTTCCATGCCAGTATCACTCAGAGTTTATAATAAATATATACATATATATATACATACACACACATATGTATTTACATATCTGTCATTTTTAGAATGGTCGACCTATGTATTTGACCTTAATTCAGAATTACCACATTTATAACAGCCTAGTTTTTCTGAAATAATTGGCCATATAGTTGGAGCAGGATTCCATACAATTATAAATAAGGGAACCTTCCAGTAGCATTTCTAATGGTGTTTCTATCAGCATCCTTATTGTAATTATCATGGCCCAGATCTTCCCTCCTTTTTCTAGTGTAAGCTTCAATACGTATGTGTTTGTTTTCTTTCTCCGGAAATCTTAATTTCCCTGGACCCTGAAGTGTTAGGGAATTTTTGAAGCAGCCCTCTGTTTCTCAGCAGACGGTTTCTATGTTTCTGCTGTCATCAGGTCTTCTTGTGGTTTTTGTTTTTATTTTTTTTATTTTTTCAAGTCCTCCTAGATCATCCCCATTTATTTGCATATTTATTTATTTATTTAGTCAGGTATCGCATGAGGGGTCATTTCTTCTGCTTGATAGATTTTCTCTTATAATTGAAGGGAACTTTTGATGCACAATACATTTCCTGGGGCAAATACTACACACATATGGTGAAGGCTTGGGTTGTCTGGGGTCTGTGGGCATTAGAGCTGCTGCCTTACAATCTCTACAACCCAGGTTTGAACCTGTCACGAATGAACACAGCCTGGGGGTTTTTGACTTCTGGTCTCTTTCCAACTCTTCTATTTCTCTACTCGCCTTCTCTGTCTCTGACTCTCACAGGCTCTCACTCACTCTGTCTGAACTCAGGAATATTTTACTTATATCCTTATTTTATTGACAGGCCCAGATACACAAAGAGAGTGGCCAGAGCACTGCTGAGCTCTGGCTTGTTTTGTTGGTGATTTCACCTGGGCTACTGGAGCCTCAGCTTTGTAAGTCTCTCTGACTCAAGCCAGATTCTGTCTCCTCATATCCATGGCAGTATCTCTCAGACTTTATAATAAAGATATACATCCAAATACATATATAAATATACATATATATATATATATATCTGTCATTGTTAGAATTGTCAACCTATGTAATTGATCTTAATCAGAATTAACACATCTATAACAGCTTCCTTTTTCATTAATTATTGGCCACATCGTTGGAGCAGGATTCAATACAATTATAAATAATAGAACCTTCCAGTAGCATTTCTAATAGCATTTCTATCAGCATCCTTATTGTAATTATCATAGTACACAACTTGCCTCCTTTCTCTAGTGTAAGCTTCAATACCTATGAGTTTCTTTTCATTCTCCTGAAATCTTAATTTCCCTAGACTCTGAAGTGTCTCGGAACTTTTGAAGCAGCCCTCTGTTTCTCAGCAGATGGTTTCTATGTTTCTGCTGTAATCAGGTCTTCTTGTGATTTTTGTTTTTTTTTTTTCCATTTGTTTCAAATCCTCCTAGATCATCCCCATGTATTTGCATATTTATTTATTTATTTATTTAGTCCTATATTACATGAGGGGTCATTTCTTCTGCGTGATAGATTTTCCCCCTATAATTGAAGGGAACTGTACACTCACAATACATTTCCTGTCGTAAATACTACACACATATGGTGAAGGCAGGTGTTGTCTGGGGTCTGTGGACAGGAGACTGCTGCCTTACAATCTCAACAACCCAGGTTTGAACCTGTCATGTATGAACACAGAGTGGGAGGCTTTGGACTTCTGGTCTCTTTCCAACTCTTCTATTTCTCTTCTTGCCTTCTCTTGTCTCTGACTCTCACAGGCTCTCACTCACTCTGTCTGCACTCATTAATATTTTACTTATATATTATTTTACTGACAGGCCCAGATATACAAAGCGAGTCACCAGGGCACTGCTGAGCTCTGGCTTGTTTTGTTGGCGATTTCACCTAGGCTTCTGGAGCCTCAGCTTTGTAAGTCTCTCTAGCACAAGCCATACTCTGTCTCCTCATAGCCATGCCAGTATCCCTCAGAGTTTATAATAAAGATACACATACATATATGTACATATATACATATATGTACATATATATATTTATATCAGTCATTTTTAGAATTGTTGACCTTTTTATTTGATCTCAATGCAGAATTACCACATTTATTACAGCCTCCTTATTCATAAATAATTGGTCACATAGTTGGAGCAGGATTCACCACAATTATAAATTATAAACCTTCCGGTAGCATTTCCAATAGCCTTTCTGTCAGTATCCTTATTGTAATTATCATAGCACATCACTCGCCTCCATTTTCTAGTGTAAGCTTCAAAACGTATGCATTTCTTTTCATTCTCGGAATTCTTAATTTGCCTGGACCCCGAAGTGTCAGGGAACTTTTGAAGCAGCCCTGTGTTTCTCAGCAGACGTTTTCTATATTTCTGCTGTCATCAGGTCTTCCTGTGGTCTTTGTTTTTATTTATTTATTTTTCCAATCCTCCTAGATCGTTCCCATTTATTTGCATATTTATTTATTCATTTAGTCCGATATCACATGAGGGGTCATTTCTTCTGCCTGATAGATTTTCTCTTATAATTGAAGGGAACTTTTGACACACAATACATTTCCTTTTGCAGATACTACACACTACTACAACTGCTACTGCACCGTTTTTGACTGTGACATCCCATGCACAATGGATTAGTATTGCATGGCTCTAGAGAATGTTCACTATTTAACCTACAATGTTTTTAACCTCACAAATATTTATTCTGTTCTTTCTTGGGGGATGAATGGTTTACAGTCAACAGTTCCATGTAATAGTGGGCAGGGGAGGTTAATTTTTCCCACTATCCCTGTATTTCTGTACATCCTTTGTAACTTTCTTATTGAGGAGAAGCAAAGAGTCATAAATTGAGAGAGCAGGGCCCAAGCAGGAAGAGAGACAGAGAGACAGCTGCAGCTCTGATTTGTCACTAGCCCAGCTTTTCCCTAGCTGGGTAAGTGGTGACCAGGGGCTCAAAACAGGGTCCTGGGATTCCACATAGTTCCCTGGCAGCTCCATCAGCTGTTCCTCCAACCCATGCTCCCTTCGTGGTCCATATAACTATCGATCTGCTCTAGGCATTTCTCACCTTCATATGCCAGAAACTTAACACTTCTCCCCTCCACCCATGAAACTTTGACCTTTAGCTAGGGTGCAAAACAGCAACTGCAATCCAAGTTATTTTAGGGAAAAGTGTGTACGTCTCTGTTTGAAGGTGTGTGTGTGTGTGTGTGTGTGTGTGTGTGTGTGTGTGTTTGTGTAAGTGTGCATAAGTGTGTTTCAGTTATGATTACCGCTGTTGTTTCTTTATTCCTGACGCAGGGACTTAGGAACTGGGTTGTGTTATGACAAAGGAAGTTTCCACTGCACAAGTGGTTTTTCAAGTATGAATGGCACATTGGATTGTGGACACTGTTGTGCATTCTGCCAGGTGGTCCTCAGATGGGTTCTTTCCTTTGCTATTCCCATGCTGTGTGTAATTTTCTGGGTAGACTCAAAAAGAGGAGTGGCATGGGGAGCTCAGCTGCATTCTGCTGTATGTCCACAAGGTGGCAGCAAAGCCCATAGTTGAGTGTAGTGATTCTGTGGAATGAGGAGAACTCTAGGATTTGTGGCCCGTGGAGCGCAGGGTTGAAATTGACATAGAGTGCCCTAGACATCTGTTCTTTCCTGTGGGGTGGGGGGATCCCCCATTTGGCTTTGCAAGTGGAAGGGGTTTGTCTCTTTGTCTGGGATGACTCTACTGGGAGCTTGTGAATCCCTGTGCTCAGCTGCATTCTGCTGGGTGTCCACAAGAGGGCAGCACCAGGGCGGGACTAGGGCTCCATGGGGCAAGTGCCCTGAGAGTGGCGACAGTGTCTCTGGGTGTGCCCCAAGAGCATGGCCAGCCTAGCGCAGGCAGGCAGTGTCCTAAGGACGGGCCCAGACAGGAGCTGTGGGGGTCGTGTTTGCAGAAACAGGGCCTTCAGAGGATGGCAGAAAGTCCCCGGGGGCGGGCCTCAGAGCCCGTGCCCAATGAGCCTGAGGGGAGGGCCCAGTGGGTATTTATAGAGACAGCTGGCCAATCAGAGAGGAGGAACGTCACCCTCAGGGGTGTGAAGCAAGAGCTGGCCAATGAGAACAGAGGAGGAGTTGCGTGGGCGGGCCTCAGAGAGCAGCCCACCAATGAGAGCCTGGGTGCTGGCTCTGGGTGGGCGTACCCCTGGAGGTCAGCCAATCAGGATCCAGCGGAAGTGCCTGGGGGGCGGGCCCTCGGGAGGCTGGCCAATGAGCGCCTGGGGCGGGCCTCGTGGGCGGAGCCCAGGAGGCTGGCCAATCATGGGGCAAGGGCGGTGACCTTCCTGGGCGTGCCTTAGGAACTGGCCTATCAGAGGGCGCCCCTCAGACAGCAGCCCGCCAATGGGAGCCAAGAGAAGGCTGGCTGGGGGCGGGTCCCTGGGACACCAGGCCAATCAGGGTCGAGCGGAAGTGGCTGGTGGGCGGGCCTTCCGGAGGCTGCCCAATGAGCGTGCAGCAGGGCCGTGTGGGCGGTGCTCAAGGCCGCTGGCCAATCACTGACTAGGGGCCCGGACCCTCCTGGGTGTGTCCAAGCACACTGGCCAATGAGATTGCTGGTGGGGTTCTGGGCGTGGCCTAGGCCTCTGGCCTATCAGAGCCTGGCTGGCGCCCTGTGGGCGGGCCTTCTGAAGGAAGCCCGCCAATGGGAGCTCAGAGCTGGCCTTAAAAGGCTGGGCGTGCTTCCAGGAAACGCGAAGCAGGGTTCAGCCCAGGGCCCTTCCTTGCAGAAGCTGTCCAGTGCGCATGTGTATAACTCCGTTTGTGCCTGTGCCTCTGTAGATGTGTGCCTGTGTGTGACTGTGAGAGTGTGTGTGTTTGTGTGTGTGTGTCTGTGTGTGTGTGTGTGTGTGTGTGTGTGTGTGTGAGGGAGAGAGAGAGAACAACAGAATCACTGTGGCACAGGAGATTTTGTGCAAAACACTTGGCACATTCTGATTTACAGCTCAATATTGACACCAGTGCAGCTCTCCATGGCCCTTGGTCACTTTTCTTCTTTTCAGATGTAAAGACACTGAAGAGGGAGAGGTTTTTGCCCTGATACTTGCACTGGGAACTAGCAGATGCCCTGTTTGTGTTGCCAGACTAGGAAACTTGTGGTGCCTGTCCATGTGGAGAGTCTCCTGGATGAGTTCCTTCTTGAGCCTTTTTCGCTCGGTCCCGTTGGAGCTGCATATAGCTAATGATTTGGAGATTTTATTCCTTTGACAATTCTTTTCCGGATGCAATGTTTCTCTCCAGGATTTAGCAATCAATTGTCTGAATGTCACATCGAATCCATTGTAGAAAATGACTACATCAGTGTCTGGCTGTCTCTCTCTCTATCTCTCTCTCTCTCTGTCTCTCTCTCTCTCTCTCTATATATATATATATATGTAACATGTAGAGGTCTGAAAATATTTTTTAGCTAGAGACCTGCACAGCTCAGGATTAGGGTAGTAATGTGGATACACCTGGCCCTTCTGAGCCACAGTCATGAGAGACATCTCACAGAGCCATATCGTATATCACTCTACAATTCTCTCTCAGCGTAAACTACCGCTGCGAAATCATCTTCTTCCCTCTTGCTCTTTTTGTCCACCGAGTCTTATCCCAAAACTGTAAATCAAAGGAGAAATAGACATAGTGCAGTTCCCTGCACACAGGACAGGCTGAGGCTGGTCCAGGGAGATGCAATATGCCAGCCTGCATCTCGGCTGGAGCATCACTAAGACGACTTCCAATTTGGAGAGGCGAGGGCAGTTTTGGAGGGTGGGCTGCCGGCCAAGTGTTGCTTCTCAGAGTGGCTAAGACCTAGATGTTCTAAGTGTTACCTTTCCTCAAAAAACAGAAAATCGCAATGCCACTTGTAAGAAGTATGCATGGGCATGGAGGGTTTGTCTTCAGTGCTCTGGCACTGATCAACACAGGGCCAGAATTTCAGTCCTTTTCTGTCTCTGTCATTCTCTCTCTCTGACTGTCGCTACGTGCCTTCTTCACTGGGCCCTTACTGGAAGTCAGTGCATGCATCGTGAACTCAGACTTCCTGGTGTTGAAATTTTCCTTTCTTTGCCCTTTGGATTATTTAGTCTCCTGCACATGGTGTAGTACAGAGGGGAACTGCGGAGACAGCGTTGCTGCTGCAGGATCCAGGCATAAGTCCATCTCCAGCTGCAGCTGTCCAGGCCCTCTGTGCTTGACTCCCAATCTCCAGGGCCCTGAGGCTGACACTCAGCCTAAACGCAGCCCTCCTCACCTTCCTGCACAGCGTCCTTGTCCTTATTCCATGAGAGCCCAGGTCAAGAGAAGTGAAACTCTATCCCCCTGGCACACACACTGTGCTTTCCCTCTATTAAGCCGAATGTAAAGGATCTGTGGTACTGATGGGGCCACACCAGTGTCCATATTTTCCATGCAAAACGGAAGCTCCCAGGGTTCAGAAAGAGGGTGTTTTGACGGCTGTGAAATGTCTTTTCCAAGTGCCTCATGGGGTTTCAAATCCTTTTGAAACCTGAAGCTCTTTCTTGTATCTAGGGAATATTTTCACCTCTGGCCAGAAAGGCCGCCCAACTAGGAGCACAGCTATCCCGGGGTCAGGAGGTCTGCCAGCCTGCTAGCTCCTGGAGGGATTCCTGAGTATGTCCTCAGGGCCCAAGTGTAAAAGGTGTTTCCAATTGCCTTTATTAGCAGCAGCCAGGCCCTCAGGTGAGGGGCGGGGCTGTGATCTCCACTGGAAGCTCCGAATTCAGCCAATGGAGGCATCCATCTTTCTTTTGTCTGTCCATAGCAAGGGCCCGGGGAGTTTGTGCTTCCTGCAAGCAGAGCGACATTGTCTGGGACACTCATGCATGCCTACTTCTGGGAATCTCTCTGAGTGTGATGTGTGGACACCAGGACACCATGATCAGGGATGTGAGGCCACAGGAGCGATTGCCTTAGCCGGACCCAAAGGGTAGGTGTAAGGGGCCGGGTTCATCCACTATTGTTTGGTCCAACACACTTCCCATCTATGTTGAAACACAGCCCTTTCTGGGTACTTTCTGGGCTTGTAATCTGCTGCCCTGAGCAGTGGACTGAGAGCCTGGAGGCTGAGTAGGCAGCCAAACGTGACTGGACAGGCTCATGCCCCTGAATTCTGAGGGGTGCCCCAGCTTTCCCCGTTGGCAGTGTTTGATTGATAGTGAGGCATGGGATTGAATCGGGAACTCAGGAGAGCGAGACATGAGAGTCCCTTTGCATATGCATTCTTGCTTAGCCAGAATCTGGGCTAGCTGGCTTGCCCTGACCAGCTAGGTTCTCTGTACATAAGTTGCAGGTGAGGCTGGCTACCTTGCCACCCATGCTCTGAGACTACTACAGGTGAGCTCTGAGCACACACAGACACAGACAGACAGACAGACAGACAGACAGACTAACACACACACACACACACACACATACACACACACACACACACATTACTGTCAGGTCTGGTAGTACAGGATATGGTGAAGGCTGGGGCTGTCTGGGGTCTGTGGGCATGAGAGCTGCTGCCTTACAATCTCTACAAGCCAGGTTTGAACCTGTCATCAATGAACACAGTGTAGGAGGTTTTTGAATTCTGGTCTCTTTCCAACTCATCTATTTCTCTTCTCGCCTTCTCTGTCTCTAACTCTCACATGCTCTCACACACTCTGTCTTCACTCATTAATATTTTACTTAGATTCTGATTTTACTGACAGGCCCAGATAGACAAAGAGAGTTACCAGAGCACTGCTGAGCTCTGGCTTGTTGTGTTGGCGATTTCACCTAGGCTACTGGAGCCTCAGTTTGTAAGTCTTTCTGACACAAGCCATATTCTGTCTCCTCATTTCCATGCCAGTATCACTCAGAGTTTATAATAAATATATACATATATATATATACATACACACACATATATATTTACATATCTGTCATTTTTAGAATGGTCGACCTATGTATTTGACCTTAATTCAGAATTACCACATTTATAACAGCCTAGTTTTTCTGAAATAATTGGCCATATAGTTGGAGCAGGATTCCATACAATTATAAATAAGGGAACCTTCCAGTAGCATTTCTAATGGTGTTTCTATCAGCATCCTTATTGTAATTATCATGGCCCAGATCTTCCCTCCTTTTTCTAGTGTAAGCTTCAATACGTATGTGTTTGTTTTCTTTCTCCGGAAATCTTAATTTCCCTGGACCCTGAAGTGTTAGGGAATTTTTGAAGCAGCCCTCTGTTTCTCAGCAGACGGTTTCTATGTTTCTGCTGTCATCAGGTCTTCTTGTGGTTTTTGTTTTTATTTTTTTTATTTTTTCAAGTCCTCCTAGATCATCCCCATTTATTTGCATATTTATTTATTTATTTAGTCAGGTATCGCATGAGGGGTCATTTCTTCTGCTTGATAGATTTTCTCTTATAATTGAAGGGAACTTTTGATGCACAATACATTTCCTGGGGCAAATACTACACACATATGGTGAAGGCTTGGGTTGTCTGGGGTCTGTGGGCATTAGAGCTGCTGCCTTACAATCTCTACAACCCAGGTTTGAACCTGTCACGAATGAACACAGCCTGGGGGTTTTTGACTTCTGGTCTCTTTCCAACTCTTCTATTTCTCTACTCGCCTTCTCTGTCTCTGACTCTCACAGGCTCTCACTCACTCTGTCTGAACTCAGGAATATTTTACTTATATCCTTATTTTATTGACAGGCCCAGATACACAAAGAGAGTGGCCAGAGCACTGCTGAGCTCTGGCTTGTTTTGTTGGTGATTTCACCTGGGCTACTGGAGCCTCAGCTTTGTAAGTCTCTCTGACTCAAGCCAGATTCTGTCTCCTCATATCCATGGCAGTATCTCTCAGACTTTATAATAAAGATATACATCCAAATACATATATAAATATACATATATATATATATATATATATATATATCTGTCATTGTTAGAATTGTCAACCTATGTAATTGATCTTAATCAGAATTAACACATCTATAACAGCTTCCTTTTTCATTAATTATTGGCCACATCGTTGGAGCAGGATTCAATACAATTATAAATAATAGAACCTTCCAGTAGCATTTCTAATAGCATTTCTATCAGCATCCTTATTGTAATTATCATAGTACACAACTTGCCTCCTTTCTCTAGTGTAAGCTTCAATACCTATGAGTTTCTTTTCATTCTCCTGAAATCTTAATTTCCCTAGACTCTGAAGTGTCTCGGAACTTTTGAAGCAGCCCTCTGTTTCTCAGCAGATGGTTTCTATGTTTCTGCTGTAATCAGGTCTTCTTGTGATTTTTGTTTTTTTTTTTCCATTTGTTTCAAATCCTCCTAGATCATCCCCATGTATTTGCATATTTATTTATTTATTTATTTAGTCCTATATTACATGAGGGGTCATTTCTTCTGCGTGATAGATTTTCCCCCTATAATTGAAGGGAACTGTACACTCACAATACATTTCCTGTCGTAAATACTACACACATATGGTGAAGGCAGGTGTTGTCTGGGGTCTGTGGACAGGAGACTGCTGCCTTACAATCTCAACAACCCAGGTTTGAACCTGTCATGTATGAACACAGAGTGGGAGGCTTTGGACTTCTGGTCTCTTTCCAACTCTTCTATTTCTCTTCTTGCCTTCTCTTGTCTCTGACTCTCACAGGCTCTCACTCACTCTGTCTGCACTCATTAATATTTTACTTATATATTATTTTACTGACAGGCCCAGATATACAAAGCGAGTCACCAGGGCACTGCTGAGCTCTGGCTTGTTTTGTTGGCGATTTCACCTAGGCTTCTGGAGCCTCAGCTTTGTAAGTCTCTCTAGCACAAGCCATACTCTGTCTCCTCATAGCCATGCCAGTATCCCTCAGAGTTTATAATAAAGATACACATACATATATGTACATATATACATATATGTACATATATATATTTATATCAGTCATTTTTAGAATTGTTGACCTTTTTATTTGATCTCAATGCAGAATTACCACATTTATTACAGCCTCCTTATTCATAAATAATTGGTCACATAGTTGGAGCAGGATTCACCACAATTATAAATTATAAACCTTCCGGTAGCATTTCCAATAGCCTTTCTGTCAGTATCCTTATTGTAATTATCATAGCACATCACTCGCCTCCATTTTCTAGTGTAAGCTTCAAAACGTATGCATTTCTTTTCATTCTCGGAATTCTTAATTTGCCTGGACCCCGAAGTGTCAGGGAACTTTTGAAGCAGCCCTGTGTTTCTCAGCAGACGTTTTCTATATTTCTGCTGTCATCAGGTCTTCCTGTGGTCTTTGTTTTTATTTATTTATTTTTCCAATCCTCCTAGATCGTTCCCATTTATTTGCATATTTATTTATTCATTTAGTCCGATATCACATGAGGGGTCATTTCTTCTGCCTGATAGATTTTCTCTTATAATTGAAGGGAACTTTTGACACACAATACATTTCCTTTTGCAGATACTACACACTACTACAACTGCTACTGCACCGTTTTTGACTGTGACATCCCATGCACAATGGATTAGTATTGCATGGCTCTAGAGAATGTTCACTATTTAACCTACAATGTTTTTAACCTCACAAATATTTATTCTGTTCTTTCTTGGGGGATGAATGGTTTACAGTCAACAGTTCCATGTAATAGTGGGCAGGGGAGGTTAATTTTTCCCACTATCCCTGTATTTCTGTACATCCTTTGTAACTTTCTTATTGAGGAGAAGCAAAGAGTCATAAATTGAGAGAGCAGGGCCCAAGCAGGAAGAGAGACAGAGAGACAGCTGCAGCTCTGATTTGTCACTAGCCCAGCTTTTCCCTAGCTGGGTAAGTGGTGACCAGGGGCTCAAAACAGGGTCCTGGGATTCCACATAGTTCCCTGGCAGCTCCATCAGCTGTCCCTCCAACCCATGCTCCCTTCGTGGTCCATATAACTATCGATCTGCTCTAGGCATTTCTCACCTTCATATGCCAGAAACTTAACACTTCTCCCCTCCACCCATGAAACTTTGACCTTTAGCTAGGGTGCAAAACAGCAACTGCAATCCAAGTTATTTTAGGGAAAAGTGTGTACGTCTCTGTTTGAAGGTGTGTGTGTGTGTGTGTGTGTGTGTGTGTGTGTTTGTGTAAGTGTGCATAAGTGTGTTTCAGTTATGATTACCGCTGTTGTTTCTTTATTCCTGACGCAGGGACTTAGGAACTGGGTTGTGTTATGACAAAGGAAGTTTCCACTGCACAAGTGGTTTTTCAAGTATGAATGGCACATTGGATTGTGGACACTGTTGTGCATTCTGCCAGGTGGTCCTCAGATGGGTTCTTTCCTTTGCTATTCCCATGCTGTGTGTAATTTTCTGGGTAGACTCAAAAAGAGGAGTGGCATGGGGAGCTCAGCTGCATTCTGCTGTATGTCCACAAGGTGGCAGCAAAGCCCATAGTTGAGTGTAGTGATTCTGTGGAATGAGGAGAACTCTAGGATTTGTGGCCCGTGGAGCGCAGGGTTGAAATTGACATAGAGTGCCCTAGACATCTGTTCTTTCCTGTGGGGTGGGGGGATCCCCCATTTGGCTTTGCAAGTGGAAGGGGTTTGTCTCTTTGTCTGGGATGACTCTACTGGGAGCTTGTGAATCCCTGTGCTCAGCTGCATTCTGCTGGGTGTCCACAAGAGGGCAGCACCAGGGCGGGACTAGGGCTCCATGGGGCAAGTGCCCTGAGGCCCTGGGCTAGGAGAGTGGCGACAGTGTCTCTGGGTGTGCCCCAAGAGCATGGCCAGCCTAGCGCAGGCAGGCAGTGTCCTAAGGACGGGCCCAGACAGGAGCTGTGGGGGTCGTGTTTGCAGAAACAGGGCCTTCAGAGGATGGCAGAAAGTCCCCGGGGGCGGGCCTCAGAGCCCGTGCCCAATGAGCCTGAGGGGAGGGCCCAGTGGGTATTTATAGAGACAGCTGGCCAATCAGAGAGGAGGAACGTCACCCTCAGGGGCGTGAAGCAAGAGCTGGCCAATGAGAACAGAGGAGGAGTTGCGTGGGCGGGCCTCAGAGAGCAGCCCACCAATGAGAGCCTGGGTGCTGGCTCTGGGTGGGCGTACCCCTGGAGGTCAGCCAATCAGGATCCAGCGGAAGTGCCTGGGGGGCGGGCCCTCGGGAGGCTGGCCAATGAGCGCCTGGGGCGGGCCTCGTGGGCGGAGCCCAGGAGGCTGGCCAATCATGGGGCAAGGGCGGTGACCTTCCTGGGCGTGCCTTAGGAACTGGCCTATCAGAGGGCGCCCCTCAGACAGCAGCCCGCCAATGGGAGCCAAGAGAAGGCTGGCTGGGGGCGGGTCCCTGGGACACCAGGCCAATCAGGGTCGAGCGGAAGTGGCTGGTGGGCGGGCCTTCCGGAGGCTGCCCAATGAGCGTGCAGCAGGGCCGTGTGGGCGGTGCTCAAGGCCGCTGGCCAATCACTGACTAGGGGCCCGGACCCTCCTGGGTGTGTCCAAGCACACTGGCCAATGAGATTGCTGGTGGGGTTCTGGGCGTGGCCTAGGCCTCTGGCCTATCAGAGCCTGGCTGGCGCCCTGTGGGCGGGCCTTCTGAAGGAAGCCCGCCAATGGGAGCTCAGAGCTGGCCTTAAAAGGCTGGGCGTGCTTCCAGGAAACGCGAAGCAGGGTTCAGCCCAGGGCCCTTCCTTGCAGAAGCTGTCCAGTGCGCATGTGTATAACTCCGTTTGTGCCTGTGCCTCTGTGGATGTGTGCCTGTGTGTGACTGTGAGAGTGTGTGTGTTTGTGTGTGTGTGTCTGTGTGTGTGTGTGTGTGTGTGTGTGTGAGGGCGAGAGAGAGAACAACAGAATCACTGTGGCACAGGAGATTTTGTGCAAAACACTTGGCACATTCTGATTTACAGCTCAATATTGACACCAGTGCAGCTCTCCATGGCCCTTGGTCACTTTTCTTCTTTTCAGATGTAAAGACACTGAAGAGGGAGAGGTTTTTGCCCTGATACTTGCACTGGGAACTAGCAGATGCCCTGTTTGTGTTGCCAGACTAGGAAACTTGTGGTGCCTGTCCATGTGGAGAGTCTCCTGGATGAGTTCCTTCTTGAGCCTTTTTCGCTCGGTCCCGTTGGAGCTGCATATAGCTAATGATTTGGAGATTTTATTCCTTTGACAATTCTTTTCCGGATGCAAAGTTTCTCTCCAGGATTTAGCAATCAATTGTCTGAATGTCACATCGAATCCATTGTAGAAAATGACTACATCAGTGTCTGGCTGTCTCTCTCTCTATCTCTCTCTCTCTCTGTCTCTCTCTCTCTCTCTCTCTCTATATATATATATATATATGTAACATGTAGAGGTCTGAAAATATTTTTTAGCTAGAGACCTGCACAGCTCAGGATTAGGGTAGTAATGTGGATACACCTGGCCCTTCTGAGCCACAGTCATGAGAGACATCTCACAGAGCCATATCGTATATCACTCTACAATTCTCTCTCAGCGTAAACTACCGCTGCGAAATCATCTTCTTCCCTCTTGCTCTTTTTGTCCACCGAGTCTTATCCCAAAACTGTAAATCAAAGGAGAAATAGACATAGTGCAGTTCCCTGCACACAGGACAGGCTGAGGCTGGTCCAGGGAGATGCAATATGCCAGCCTGCATCTCGGCTGGAGCATCACTAAGACGACTTCCAATTTGGAGAGGCGAGGGCAGTTTTGGAGGGTGGGCTGCCGGCCAAGTGTTGCTTCTCAGAGTGGCTAAGACCTAGATGTTCTAAGTGTTACCTTTCCTCAAAAAACAGAAAATCGCAATGCCACTTGTAAGAAGTATGCATGGGCATGGAGGGTTTGTCTTCAGTGCTCTGGCACTGATCAACACAGGGCCAGAATTTCAGTCCTTTTCTGTCTCTGTCATTCTCTCTCTCTGACTGTCGCTACGTGCCTTCTTCACTGGGCCCTTACTGGAAGTCAGTGCATGCATCGTGAACTCAGACTTCCTGGTGTTGAAATTTTCCTTTCTTTGCCCTTTGGATTATTTAGTCTCCTGCACATGGTGTAGTACAGAGGGGAACTGCGGAGACAGCGTTGCTGCTGCAGGATCCAGGCATAAGTCCATCTCCAGCTGCAGCTGTCCAGGCCCTCTGTGCTTGACTCCCAATCTCCAGGGCCCTGAGGCTGACACTCAGCCTAAACGCAGCCCTCCTCACCTTCCTGCACAGCGTCCTTGTCCTTATTCCATGAGAGCCCAGGTCAAGAGAAGTGAAACTCTATCCCCCTGGCACACACACTGTGCTTTCCCTCTATTAAGCCGAATGTAAAGGATCTGTGGTACTGATGGGGCCACACCAGTGTCCATATTTTCCATGCAAAACGGAAGCTCCCAGGGTTCAGAAAGAGGGTGTTTTGACGGCTGTGAAATGTCTTTTCCAAGTGCCTCATGGGGTTTCAAATCCTTTTGAAACCTGAAGCTCTTTCTTGTATCTAGGGAATATTTTCACCTCTGGCCAGAAAGGCCGCCCAACTAGGAGCACAGCTATCCCGGGGTCAGGAGGTCTGCCAGCCTGCTAGCTCCTGGAGGGATTCCTGAGTATGTCCTCAGGGCCCAAGTGTAAAAGGTGTTTCCAATTGCCTTTATTAGCAGCAGCCAGGCCCTCAGGTGAGGGGCGGGGCTGTGATCTCCACTGGAAGCTCCGAATTCAGCCAATGGAGGCATCCATCTTTCTTTTGTCTGTCCATAGCAAGGGCCCGGGGAGTTTGTGCTTCCTGCAAGCAGAGCGACATTGTCTGGGACACTCATGCATGCCTACTTCTGGGAATCTCTCTGAGTGTGATGTGTGGACACCAGGACACCATGATCAGGGATGTGAGGCCACAGGAGCGATTGCCTTAGCCGGACCCAAAGGGTAGGTGTAAGGGGCCGGGTTCATCCACTATTGTTTGGTCCAACACACTTCCCATCTATGTTGAAACACAGCCCTTTCTGGGTACTTTCTGGGCTTGTAATCTGCTGCCCTGAGCAGTGGACTGAGAGCCTGGAGGCTGAGTAGGCAGCCAAACGTGACTGGACAGGCTCATGCCCCTGAATTCTGAGGGGTGCCCCAGCTTTCCCCGTTGGCAGTGTTTGATTGATAGTGAGGCATGGGATTGAATCGGGAACTCAGGAGAGCGAGACATGAGAGTCCCTTTGCATATGCATTCTTGCTTAGCCAGAATCTGGGCTAGCTGGCTTGCCCTGACCAGCTAGGTTCTCTGTACATAAGTTGCAGGTGAGGCTGGCTACCTTGCCACCCATGCTCTGAGACTACTACAGGTGAGCTCTGAGCACACACAGACACAGACAGACAGACAGACAGACAGACAGACTAACACACACACACACACACACACATACACACACACACACACACATTACTGTCAGGTCTGGTAGTACAGGATATGGTGAAGGCTGGGGCTGTCTGGGGTCTGTGGGCATGAGAGCTGCTGCCTTACAATCTCTACAAGCCAGGTTTGAACCTGTCATCAATGAACACAGTGTAGGAGGTTTTTGAATTCTGGTCTCTTTCCAACTCATCTATTTCTCTTCTCGCCTTCTCTGTCTCTAACTCTCACATGCTCTCACACACTCTGTCTTCACTCATTAATATTTTACTTAGATTCTGATTTTACTGACAGGCCCAGATAGACAAAGAGAGTTACCAGAGCACTGCTGAGCTCTGGCTTGTTGTGTTGGCGATTTCACCTAGGCTACTGGAGCCTCAGTTTGTAAGTCTTTCTGACACAAGCCATATTCTGTCTCCTCATTTCCATGCCAGTATCACTCAGAGTTTATAATAAATATATACATATATATATATACATACACACACATATATATTTACATATCTGTCATTTTTAGAATGGTCGACCTATGTATTTGACCTTAATTCAGAATTACCACATTTATAACAGCCTAGTTTTTCTGAAATAATTGGCCATATAGTTGGAGCAGGATTCCATACAATTATAAATAAGGGAACCTTCCAGTAGCATTTCTAATGGTGTTTCTATCAGCATCCTTATTGTAATTATCATGGCCCAGATCTTCCCTCCTTTTTCTAGTGTAAGCTTCAATACGTATGTGTTTGTTTTCTTTCTCCGGAAATCTTAATTTCCCTGGACCCTGAAGTGTTAGGGAATTTTTGAAGCAGCCCTCTGTTTCTCAGCAGACGGTTTCTATGTTTCTGCTGTCATCAGGTCTTCTTGTGGTTTTTGTTTTTATTTTTTTTATTTTTTCAAGTCCTCCTAGATCATCCCCATTTATTTGCATATTTATTTATTTATTTAGTCAGGTATCGCATGAGGGGTCATTTCTTCTGCTTGATAGATTTTCTCTTATAATTGAAGGGAACTTTTGATGCACAATACATTTCCTGGGGCAAATACTACACACATATGGTGAAGGCTTGGGTTGTCTGGGGTCTGTGGGCATTAGAGCTGCTGCCTTACAATCTCTACAACCCAGGTTTGAACCTGTCACGAATGAACACAGCCTGGGGGTTTTTGACTTCTGGTCTCTTTCCAACTCTTCTATTTCTCTACTCGCCTTCTCTGTCTCTGACTCTCACAGGCTCTCACTCACTCTGTCTGAACTCAGGAATATTTTACTTATATCCTTATTTTATTGACAGGCCCAGATACACAAAGAGAGTGGCCAGAGCACTGCTGAGCTCTGGCTTGTTTTGTTGGTGATTTCACCTGGGCTACTGGAGCCTCAGCTTTGTAAGTCTCTCTGACTCAAGCCAGATTCTGTCTCCTCATATCCATGGCAGTATCTCTCAGACTTTATAATAAAGATATACATCCAAATACATATATAAATATACATATATATATATATATATCTGTCATTGTTAGAATTGTCAACCTATGTAATTGATCTTAATCAGAATTAACACATCTATAACAGCTTCCTTTTTCATTAATTATTGGCCACATCATTGGAGCAGGATTCAATACAATTATAAATAATAGAACCTTCCAGTAGCATTTCTAATAGCATTTCTATCAGCATCCTTATTGTAATTATCATAGTACACAACTTGCCTCCTTTCTCTAGTGTAAGCTTCAATACCTATGAGTTTCTTTTCATTCTCCTGAAATCTTAATTTCCCTAGACTCTGAAGTGTCTCGGAACTTTTGAAGCAGCCCTCTGTTTCTCAGCAGATGGTTTCTATGTTTCTGCTGTAATCAGGTCTTCTTGTGATTTTTGTTTTTTTTTTTTTCCATTTGTTTCAAATCCTCCTAGATCATCCCCATGTATTTGCATATTTATTTATTTATTTATTTAGTCCTATATTACATGAGGGGTCATTTCTTCTGCGTGATAGATTTTCCCCCTATAATTGAAGGGAACTGTACACTCACAATACATTTCCTGTCGTAAATACTACACACATATGGTGAAGGCAGGTGTTGTCTGGGGTCTGTGGACAGGAGACTGCTGCCTTACAATCTCAACAACCCAGGTTTGAACCTGTCATGTATGAACACAGAGTGGGAGGCTTTGGACTTCTGGTCTCTTTCCAACTCTTCTATTTCTCTTCTTGCCTTCTCTTGTCTCTGACTCTCACAGGCTCTCACTCACTCTGTCTGCACTCATTAATATTTTACTTATATATTATTTTACTGACAGGCCCAGATATACAAAGCGAGTCACCAGGGCACTGCTGAGCTCTGGCTTGTTTTGTTGGCGATTTCACCTAGGCTTCTGGAGCCTCAGCTTTGTAAGTCTCTCTAGCACAAGCCATACTCTGTCTCCTCATAGCCATGCCAGTATCCCTCAGAGTTTATAATAAAGATACACATACATATATGTACATATATACATATATGTACATATATATATTTATATCAGTCATTTTTAGAATTGTTGACCTTTTTATTTGATCTCAATGCAGAATTACCACATTTATTACAGCCTCCTTATTCATAAATAATTGGTCACATAGTTGGAGCAGGATTCACCACAATTATAAATTATAAACCTTCCGGTAGCATTTCCAATAGCCTTTCTGTCAGTATCCTTATTGTAATTATCATAGCACATCACTCGCCTCCATTTTCTAGTGTAAGCTTCAAAACGTATGCATTTCTTTTCATTCTCGGAATTCTTAATTTGCCTGGACCCCGAAGTGTCAGGGAACTTTTGAAGCAGCCCTGTGTTTCTCAGCAGACGTTTTCTATATTTCTGCTGTCATCAGGTCTTCCTGTGGTCTTTGTTTTTATTTATTTATTTTTCCAATCCTCCTAGATCGTTCCCATTTATTTGCATATTTATTTATTCATTTAGTCCGATATCACATGAGGGGTCATTTCTTCTGCCTGATAGATTTTCTCTTATAATTGAAGGGAACTTTTGACACACAATACATTTCCTTTTGCAGATACTACACACTACTACAACTGCTACTGCACCGTTTTTGACTGTGACATCCCATGCACAATGGATTAGTATTGCATGGCTCTAGAGAATGTTCACTATTTAACCTACAATGTTTTTAACCTCACAAATATTTATTCTGTTCTTTCTTGGGGGATGAATGGTTTACAGTCAACAGTTCCATGTAATAGTGGGCAGGGGAGGTTAATTTTTCCCACTATCCCTGTATTTCTGTACATCCTTTGTAACTTTCTTATTGAGGAGAAGCAAAGAGTCATAAATTGAGAGAGCAGGGCCCAAGCAGGAAGAGAGACAGAGAGACAGCTGCAGCTCTGATTTGTCACTAGCCCAGCTTTTCCCTAGCTGGGTAAGTGGTGACCAGGGGCTCAAAACAGGGTCCTGGGATTCCACATAGTTCCCTGGCAGCTCCATCAGCTGTCCCTCCAACCCATGCTCCCTTCGTGGTCCATATAACTATCGATCTGCTCTAGGCATTTCTCACCTTCATATGCCAGAAACTTAACACTTCTCCTCTCCACCCATGAAACTTTGACCTTTAGCTAGGGTGCAAAACAGCAACTGCAATCCAAGTTATTTTAGGGAAAAGTGTGTACGTCTCTGTTTGAAGGTGTGTGTGTGTGTGTGTGTGTGTGTGTGTTTGTGTAAGTGTGCATAAGTGTGTTTCAGTTATGATTACCGCTGTTGTTTCTTTATTCCTGACGCAGGGACTTAGGAACTGGGTTGTGTTATGACAAAGGAAGTTTCCACTGCACAAGTGGTTTTTCAAGTATGAATGGCACATTGGATTGTGGACACTGTTGTGCATTCTGCCAGGTGGTCCTCAGATGGGTTCTTTCCTTTGCTATTCCCATGCTGTGTGTAATTTTCTGGGTAGACTCAAAAAGAGGAGTGGCATGGGGAGCTCAGCTGCATTCTGCTGTATGTCCACAAGGTGGCAGCAAAGCCCATAGTTGAGTGTAGTGATTCTGTGGAATGAGGAGAACTCTAGGATTTGTGGCCCGTGGAGCGCAGGGTTGAAATTGACATAGAGTGCCCTAGACATCTGTTCTTTCCTGTGGGGTGGGGGGATCCCCCATTTGGCTTTGCAAGTGGAAGGGGTTTGTCTCTTTGTCTGGGATGACTCTACTGGGAGCTTGTGAATCCCTGTGCTCAGCTGCATTCTGCTGGGTGTCCACAAGAGGGCAGCACCAGGGCGGGACTAGGGCTCCATGGGGCAAGTGCCCTGAGGCCCTGGGCTAGGAGAGTGGCGACAGTGTCTCTGGGTGTGCCCCAAGAGCATGGCCAGCCTAGCGCAGGCAGGCAGTGTCCTAAGGACGGGCCCAGACAGGAGCTGTGGGGGTCGTGTTTGCAGAAACAGGGCCTTCAGAGGATGGCAGAAAGTCCCCGGGGGCGGGCCTCAGAGCCCGTGCCCAATGAGCCTGAGGGGAGGGCCCAGTGGGTATTTATAGAGACAGCTGGCCAATCAGAGAGGAGGAATGTCACCCTCAGGGGCGTGAAGCAAGAGCTGGCCAGTGAGAACAGAGGAGGAGTTGCGTGGGCGGGCCTCAGAGAGCAGCCCACCAATGAGAGCCTGGGTGCTGGCTCTGGGTGGGCGTACCCCTGGAGGTCAGCCAATCAGGATCCAGCGGAAGTGCCTGGGGGGCGGGCCCTCGGGAGGCTGGCCAATGAGCGCCTGGGGCGGGCCTCGTGGGCGGAGCCCAGGAGGCTGGCCAATCATGGGGCAAGGGCGGTGACCTTCCTGGGCGTGCCTTAGGAACTGGCCTATCAGAGGGCGCCCCTCAGACAGCAGCCCGCCAATGGGAGCCAAGAGAAGGCTGGCTGGGGGCGGGTCCCTGGGACACCAGGCCAATCAGGGTCGAGCGGAAGTGGCTGGTGGGCGGGCCTTCCGGAGGCTGCCCAATGAGCGTGCAGCAGGGCCGTGTGGGCGGTGCTCAAGGCCGCTGGCCAATCACTGACTAGGGGCCCGGACCCTCCTGGGTGTGTCCAAGCACACTGGCCAATGAGATTGCTGGTGGGGTTCTGGGCGTGGCCTAGGCCTCTGGCCTATCAGAGCCTGGCTGGCGCCCTGTGGGCGGGCCTTCTGAAGGAAGCCCGCCAATGGGAGCTCAGAGCTGGCCTTAAAAGGCTGGGCGTGCTTCCAGGAAACGCGAAGCAGGGTTCAGCCCAGGGCCCTTCCTTGCAGAAGCTGTCCAGTGCGCATGTGTATAACTCCGTTTCTGCCTGTGCCTCTGTAGATGTGTGACTGTGAGAGTGTGTGTGTTTGTGTGTGTTTGTGTGTGTGTGTCTGTGTGTGTGTGTGTGTGTGTGTGTGTGAGGGAGAGAGAGAGAACAACAGAATCACTGTGGCACAGGAGATTTTGTGCAAAACACTTGGCACATTCTGATTTACAGCTCAATATTGACACCAGTGCAGCTCTCCATGGCCCTTGGTCACTTTTCTTCTTTTCAGATGTAAAGACACTGAAGAGGGAGAGGTTTTTGCCCTGATACTTGCACTGGGAACTAGCAGATGCCCTGTTTGTGTTGCCAGACTAGGAAACTTGTGGTGCCTGTCCATGTGGAGAGTCTCCTGGATGAGTTCCTTCTTGAGCCTTTTTCGCTCGGTCCCGTTGGAGCTGCATATAGCTAATGATTTGGAGATTTTATTCCTTTGACAATTCTTTTCCGGATGCAAAGTTTCTCTCCAGGATTTAGCAATCAATTGTCTGAATGTCACATCGAATCCATTGTAGAAAATGACTACATCAGTGTCTGGCTGTCTCTCTCTCTATCTCTCTCTCTCTCTGTCTCTCTCTCTCTCTCTCTATATATATATATATATATATATGTAACATGTAGAGGTCTGAAAATATTTTTTAGCTAGAGACCTGCACAGCTCAGGATTAGGGTAGTAATGTGGATACACCTGGCCCTTCTGAGCCACAGTCATGAGAGACATCTCACAGAGCCATATCGTATATCACTCTACAATTCTCTCTCAGCGTAAACTACCGCTGCGAAATCATCTTCTTCCCTCTTGCTCTTTTTGTCCACCGAGTCTTATCCCAAAACTGTAAATCAAAGGAGAAATAGACATAGTGCAGTTCCCTGCACACAGGACAGGCTGAGGCTGGTCCAGGGAGATGCAATATGCCAGCCTGCATCTCGGCTGGAGCATCACTAAGACGACTTCCAATTTGGAGAGGCGAGGGCAGTTTTGGAGGGTGGGCTGCCGGCCAAGTGTTGCTTCTCAGAGTGGCTAAGACCTAGATGTTCTAAGTGTTACCTTTCCTCAAAAAACAGAAAATCGCAATGCCACTTGTAAGAAGTATGCATGGGCATGGAGGGTTTGTCTTCAGTGCTCTGGCACTGATCAACACAGGGCCAGAATTTCAGTCCTTTTCTGTCTCTGTCATTCTCTCTCTCTGACTGTCGCTACGTGCCTTCTTCACTGGGCCCTTACTGGAAGTCAGTGCATGCATCGTGAACTCAGACTTCCTGGTGTTGAAATTTTCCTTTCTTTGCCCTTTGGATTATTTAGTCTCCTGCACATGGTGTAGTACAGAGGGGAACTGCGGAGACAGCGTTGCTGCTGCAGGATCCAGGCATAAGTCCATCTCCAGCTGCAGCTGTCCAGGCCCTCTGTGCTTGACTCCCAATCTCCAGGGCCCTGAGGCTGACACTCAGCCTAAACGCAGCCCTCCTCACCTTCCTGCACAGCGTCCTTGTCCTTATTCCATGAGAGCCCAGGTCAAGAGAAGTGAAACTCTATCCCCCTGGCACACACACTGTGCTTTCCCTCTATTAAGCCGAATGTAAAGGATCTGTGGTACTGATGGGGCCACACCAGTGTCCATATTTTCCATGCAAAACGGAAGCTCCCAGGGTTCAGAAAGAGGGTGTTTTGACGGCTGTGAAATGTCTTTTCCAAGTGCCTCATGGGGTTTCAAATCCTTTTGAAACCTGAAGCTCTTTCTTGTATCTAGGGAATATTTTCACCTCTGGCCAGAAAGGCCGCCCAACTAGGAGCACAGCTATCCCGGGGTCAGGAGGTCTGCCAGCCTGCTAGCTCCTGGAGGGATTCCTGAGTATGTCCTCAGGGCCCAAGTGTAAAAGGTGTTTCCAATTGCCTTTATTAGCAGCAGCCAGGCCCTCAGGTGAGGGGCGGGGCTGTGATCTCCACTGGAAGCTCCGAATTCAGCCAATGGAGGCATCCATCTTTCTTTTGTCTGTCCATAGCAAGGGCCCGGGGAGTTTGTGCTTCCTGCAAGCAGAGCGACATTGTCTGGGACACTCATGCATGCCTACTTCTGGGAATCTCTCTGAGTGTGATGTGTGGACACCAGGACACCATGATCAGGGATGTGAGGCCACAGGAGCGATTGCCTTAGCCGGACCCAAAGGGTAGGTGTAAGGGGCCGGGTTCATCCACTATTGTTTGGTCCAACACACTTCCCATCTATGTTGAAACACAGCCCTTTCTGGGTACTTTCTGGGCTTGTAATCTGCTGCCCTGAGCAGTGGACTGAGAGCCTGGAGGCTGAGTAGGCAGCCAAACGTGACTGGACAGGCTCATGCCCCTGAATTCTGAGGGGTGCCCCAGCTTTCCCCGTTGGCAGTGTTTGATTGATAGTGAGGCATGGGATTGAATCGGGAACTCAGGAGAGCGAGACATGAGAGTCCCTTTGCATATGCATTCTTGCTTAGCCAGAATCTGGGCTAGCTGGCTTGCCCTGACCAGCTAGGTTCTCTGTACATAAGTTGCAGGTGAGGCTGGCTACCTTGCCACCCATGCTCTGAGACTACTACAGGTGAGCTCTGAGCACACACAGACACAGACAGACAGACAGACAGACAGACAGACTAACACACACACACACACACACACATACACACACACACACACACATTACTGTCAGGTCTGGTAGTACAGGATATGGTGAAGGCTGGGGCTGTCTGGGGTCTGTGGGCATGAGAGCTGCTGCCTTACAATCTCTACAAGCCAGGTTTGAACCTGTCATCAATGAACACAGTGTAGGAGGTTTTTGAATTCTGGTCTCTTTCCAACTCATCTATTTCTCTTCTCGCCTTCTCTGTCTCTAACTCTCACATGCTCTCACACACTCTGTCTTCACTCATTAATATTTTACTTAGATTCTGATTTTACTGACAGGCCCAGATAGACAAAGAGAGTTACCAGAGCACTGCTGAGCTCTGGCTTGTTGTGTTGGCGATTTCACCTAGGCTACTGGAGCCTCAGTTTGTAAGTCTTTCTGACACAAGCCATATTCTGTCTCCTCATTTCCATGCCAGTATCACTCAGAGTTTATAATAAATATATACATATATATATATACATACACACACATATGTATTTACATATCTGTCATTTTTAGAATGGTCGACCTATGTATTTGACCTTAATTCAGAATTACCACATTTATAACAGCCTAGTTTTTCTGAAATAATTGGCCATATAGTTGGAGCAGGATTCCATACAATTATAAATAAGGGAACCTTCCAGTAGCATTTCTAATGGTGTTTCTATCAGCATCCTTATTGTAATTATCATGGCCCAGATCTTCCCTCCTTTTTCTAGTGTAAGCTTCAATACGTATGTGTTTGTTTTCTTTCTCCGGAAATCTTAATTTCCCTGGACCCTGAAGTGTTAGGGAATTTTTGAAGCAGCCCTCTGTTTCTCAGCAGACGGTTTCTATGTTTCTGCTGTCATCAGGTCTTCTTGTGGTTTTTGTTTTTATTTTTTTTATTTTTTCAAGTCCTCCTAGATCATCCCCATTTATTTGCATATTTATTTATTTATTTAGTCAGGTATCGCATGAGGGGTCATTTCTTCTGCTTGATAGATTTTCTCTTATAATTGAAGGGAACTTTTGATGCACAATACATTTCCTGGGGCAAATACTACACACATATGGTGAAGGCTTGGGTTGTCTGGGGTCTGTGGGCATTAGAGCTGCTGCCTTACAATCTCTACAACCCAGGTTTGAACCTGTCACGAATGAACACAGCCTGGGGGTTTTTGACTTCTGGTCTCTTTCCAACTCTTCTATTTCTCTACTCGCCTTCTCTGTCTCTGACTCTCACAGGCTCTCACTCACTCTGTCTGAACTCAGGAATATTTTACTTATATCCTTATTTTATTGACAGGCCCAGATACACAAAGAGAGTGGCCAGAGCACTGCTGAGCTCTGGCTTGTTTTGTTGGTGATTTCACCTGGGCTACTGGAGCCTCAGCTTTGTAAGTCTCTCTGACTCAAGCCAGATTCTGTCTCCTCATATCCATGGCAGTATCTCTCAGACTTTATAATAAAGATATACATCCAAATACATATATAAATATACATATATATATATATATATCTGTCATTGTTAGAATTGTCAACCTATGTAATTGATCTTAATCAGAATTAACACATCTATAACAGCTTCCTTTTTCATTAATTATTGGCCACATCGTTGGAGCAGGATTCAATACAATTATAAATAATAGAACCTTCCAGTAGCATTTCTAATAGCATTTCTATCAGCATCCTTATTGTAATTATCATAGTACACAACTTGCCTCCTTTCTCTAGTGTAAGCTTCAATACCTATGAGTTTCTTTTCATTCTCCTGAAATCTTAATTTCCCTAGACTCTGAAGTGTCTCGGAACTTTTGAAGCAGCCCTCTGTTTCTCAGCAGATGGTTTCTATGTTTCTGCTGTAATCAGGTCTTCTTGTGATTTTTGTTTTTTTTTTTTCCATTTGTTTCAAATCCTCCTAGATCATCCCCATGTATTTGCATATTTATTTATTTATTTATTTAGTCCTATATTACATGAGGGGTCATTTCTTCTGCGTGATAGATTTTCCCCCTATAATTGAAGGGAACTGTACACTCACAATACATTTCCTGTCGTAAATACTACACACATATGGTGAAGGCAGGTGTTGTCTGGGGTCTGTGGACAGGAGACTGCTGCCTTACAATCTCAACAACCCAGGTTTGAACCTGTCATGTATGAACACAGAGTGGGAGGCTTTGGACTTCTGGTCTCTTTCCAACTCTTCTATTTCTCTTCTTGCCTTCTCTTGTCTCTGACTCTCACAGGCTCTCACTCACTCTGTCTGCACTCATTAATATTTTACTTATATATTATTTTACTGACAGGCCCAGATATACAAAGCGAGTCACCAGGGCACTGCTGAGCTCTGGCTTGTTTTGTTGGCGATTTCACCTAGGCTTCTGGAGCCTCAGCTTTGTAAGTCTCTCTAGCACAAGCCATACTCTGTCTCCTCATAGCCATGCCAGTATCCCTCAGAGTTTATAATAAAGATACACATACATATATGTACATATATACATATATGTACATATATATATTTATATCAGTCATTTTTAGAATTGTTGACCTTTTTATTTGATCTCAATGCAGAATTACCACATTTATTACAGCCTCCTTATTCATAAATAATTGGTCACATAGTTGGAGCAGGATTCACCACAATTATAAATTATAAACCTTCCGGTAGCATTTCCAATAGCCTTTCTGTCAGTATCCTTATTGTAATTATCATAGCACATCACTCGCCTCCATTTTCTAGTGTAAGCTTCAAAACGTATGCATTTCTTTTCATTCTCGGAATTCTTAATTTGCCTGGACCCCGAAGTGTCAGGGAACTTTTGAAGCAGCCCTGTGTTTCTCAGCAGACGTTTTCTATATTTCTGCTGTCATCAGGTCTTCCTGTGGTCTTTGTTTTTATTTATTTATTTTTCCAATCCTCCTAGATCGTTCCCATTTATTTGCATATTTATTTATTCATTTAGTCCGATATCACATGAGGGGTCATTTCTTCTGCCTGATAGATTTTCTCTTATAATTGAAGGGAACTTTTGACACACAATACATTTCCTTTTGCAGATACTACACACTACTACAACTGCTACTGCACCGTTTTTGACTGTGACATCCCATGCACAATGGATTAGTATTGCATGGCTCTAGAGAATGTTCACTATTTAACCTACAATGTTTTTAACCTCACAAATATTTATTCTGTTCTTTCTTGGGGGATGAATGGTTTACAGTCAACAGTTCCATGTAATAGTGGGCAGGGGAGGTTAATTTTTCCCACTATCCCTGTATTTCTGTACATCCTTTGTAACTTTCTTATTGAGGAGAAGCAAAGAGTCATAAATTGAGAGAGCAGGGCCCAAGCAGGAAGAGAGACAGAGAGACAGCTGCAGCTCTGATTTGTCACTAGCCCAGCTTTTCCCTAGCTGGGTAAGTGGTGACCAGGGGCTCAAAACAGGGTCCTGGGATTCCACATAGTTCCCTGGCAGCTCCATCAGCTGTCCCTCCAACCCATGCTCCCTTCGTGGTCCATATAACTATCGATCTGCTCTAGGCATTTCTCACCTTCATATGCCAGAAACTTAACACTTCTCCCCTCCACCCATGAAACTTTGACCTTTAGCTAGGGTGCAAAACAGCAACTGCAATCCAAGTTATTTTAGGGAAAAGTGTGTACGTCTCTGTTTGAAGGTGTGTGTGTGTGTGTGTGTGTGTGTTTGTGTAAGTGTGCATAAGTGTGTTTCAGTTATGATTACCGCTGTTGTTTCTTTATTCCTGACGCAGGGACTTAGGAACTGGGTTGTGTTATGACAAAGGAAGTTTCCACTGCACAAGTGGTTTTTCAAGTATGAATGGCACATTGGATTGTGGACACTGTTGTGCATTCTGCCAGGTGGTCCTCAGATGGGTTCTTTCCTTTGCTATTCCCATGCTGTGTGTAATTTTCTGGGTAGACTCAAAAAGAGGAGTGGCATGGGGAGCTCAGCTGCATTCTGCTGTATGTCCACAAGGTGGCAGCAAAGCCCATAGTTGAGTGTAGTGATTCTGTGGAATGAGGAGAACTCTAGGATTTGTGGCCCGTGGAGCGCAGGGTTGAAATTGACATAGAGTGCCCTAGACATCTGTTCTTTCCTGTGGGGTGGGGGGATCCCCCATTTGGCTTTGCAAGTGGAAGGGGTTTGTCTCTTTGTCTGGGATGACTCTACTGGGAGCTTGTGAATCCCTGTGCTCAGCTGCATTCTGCTGGGTGTCCACAAGAGGGCAGCACCAGGGCGGGACTAGGGCTCCATGGGGCAAGTGCCCTGAGGCCCTGGGCTAGGAGAGTGGCGACAGTGTCTCTGGGTGTGCCCCAAGAGCATGGCCAGCCTAGCGCAGGCAGGCAGTGTCCTAAGGACGGGCCCAGACAGGAGCTGTGGGGGTCGTGTTTGCAGAAACAGGGCCTTCAGAGGATGGCAGAAAGTCCCCGGGGGCGGGCCTCAGAGCCCGTGCCCAATGAGCCTGAGGGGAGGGCCCAGTGGGTATTTATAGAGACAGCTGGCCAATCAGAGAGGAGGAATGTCACCCTCAGGGGCGTGAAGCAAGAGCTGGCCAATGAGAACAGAGGAGGAGTTGCGTGGGCGGGCCTCAGAGAGCAGCCCACCAATGAGAGCCTGGGTGCTGGCTCTGGGTGGGCGTACCCCTGGAGGTCAGCCAATCAGGATCCAGCGGAAGTGCCTGGGGGGCGGGCCCTCGGGAGGCTGGCCAATGAGCGCCTGGGGCGGGCCTCGTGGGCGGAGCCCAGGAGGCTGGCCAATCATGGGGCAAGGGCGGTGACCTTCCTGGGCGTGCCTTAGGAACTGGCCTATCAGAGGGCGCCCCTCAGACAGCAGCCCGCCAATGGGAGCCAAGAGAAGGCTGGCTGGGGGCGGGTCCCTGGGACACCAGGCCAATCAGGGTCGAGCGGAAGTGGCTGGTGGGCGGGCCTTCCGGAGGCTGCCCAATGAGCGTGCAGCAGGGCCGTGTGGGCGGTGCTCAAGGCCGCTGGCCAATCACTGACTAGGGACCCGGACCCTCCTGGGTGTGTCCAAGCACACTGGCCAATGAGATTGCTGGTGGGGTTCTGGGCGTGGCCTAGGCCTCTGGCCTATCAGAGCCTGGCTGGCGCCCTGTGGGCGGGCCTTCTGAAGGAAGCCCGCCAATGGGAGCTCAGAGCTGGCCTTAAAAGGCTGGGCGTGCTTCCAGGAAACGCGAAGCAGGGTTCAGCCCAGGGCCCTTCCTTGCAGAAGCTGTCCAGTGCGCATGTGTATAACTCCGTTTCTGCCTGTGCCTCTGTAGATGTGTGACTGTGAGAGTGTGTGTGTTTGTGTGTGTGTGTGTGTGTGTGTGTGTGTGTGTGAGGGAGAGAGAGAGAACAACAGAATCACTGTGGCACAGGAGATTTTGTGCAAAACACTTGGCACATTCTGATTTACAGCTCAATATTGACACCAGTGCAGCTCTCCATGGCCCTTGGTCACTTTTCTTCTTTTCAGATGTAAAGACACTGAAGAGGGAGAGGTTTTTGCCCTGATACTTGCACTGGGAACTAGCAGATGCCCTGTTTGTGTTGCCAGACTAGGAAACTTGTGGTGCCTGTCCATGTGGAGAGTCTCCTGGATGAGTTCCTTCTTGAGCCTTTTTCGCTCGGTCCCGTTGGAGCTGCATATAGCTAATGATTTGGAGATTTTATTCCTTTGACAATTCTTTTCCGGATGCAAAGTTTCTCTCCAGGATTTAGCAATCAATTGTCTGAATGTCACATCGAATCCATTGTAGAAAATGACTACATCAGTGTCTGGCTGTCTCTCTCTCTATCTCTCTCTCTCTCTGTCTCTCTCTCTCTCTCTCTCTATATATATATATATATGTAACATGTAGAGGTCTGAAAATATTTTTTAGCTAGAGACCTGCACAGCTCAGGATTAGGGTAGTAATGTGGATACACCTGGCCCTTCTGAGCCACAGTCATGAGAGACATCTCACAGAGCCATATCGTATATCACTCTACAATTCTCTCTCAGCGTAAACTACCGCTGCGAAATCATCTTCTTCCCTCTTGCTCTTTTTGTCCACCGAGTCTTATCCCAAAACTGTAAATCAAAGGAGAAATAGACATAGTGCAGTTCCCTGCACACAGGACAGGCTGAGGCTGGTCCAGGGAGATGCAATATGCCAGCCTGCATCTCGGCTGGAGCATCACTAAGACGACTTCCAATTTGGAGAGGCGAGGGCAGTTTTGGAGGGTGGGCTGCCGGCCAAGTGTTGCTTCTCAGAGTGGCTAAGACCTAGATGTTCTAAGTGTTACCTTTCCTCAAAAAACAGAAAATCGCAATGCCACTTGTAAGAAGTATGCATGGGCATGGAGGGTTTGTCTTCAGTGCTCTGGCACTGATCAACACAGGGCCAGAATTTCAGTCCTTTTCTGTCTCTGTCATTCTCTCTCTCTGACTGTCGCTACGTGCCTTCTTCACTGGGCCCTTACTGGAAGTCAGTGCATGCATCGTGAACTCAGACTTCCTGGTGTTGAAATTTTCCTTTCTTTGCCCTTTGGATTATTTAGTCTCCTGCACATGGTGTAGTACAGAGGGGAACTGCGGAGACAGCGTTGCTGCTGCAGGATCCAGGCATAAGTCCATCTCCAGCTGCAGCTGTCCAGGCCCTCTGTGCTTGACTCCCAATCTCCAGGGCCCTGAGGCTGACACTCAGCCTAAACGCAGCCCTCCTCACCTTCCTGCACAGCGTCCTTGTCCTTATTCCATGAGAGCCCAGGTCAAGAGAAGTGAAACTCTATCCCCCTGGCACACACACTGTGCTTTCCCTCTATTAAGCCGAATGTAAAGGATCTGTGGTACTGATGGGGCCACACCAGTGTCCATATTTTCCATGCAAAACGGAAGCTCCCAGGGTTCAGAAAGAGGGTGTTTTGACGGCTGTGAAATGTCTTTTCCAAGTGCCTCATGGGGTTTCAAATCCTTTTGAAACCTGAAGCTCTTTCTTGTATCTAGGGAATATTTTCACCTCTGGCCAGAAAGGCCGCCCAACTAGGAGCACAGCTATCCCGGGGTCAGGAGGTCTGCCAGCCTGCTAGCTCCTGGAGGGATTCCTGAGTATGTCCTCAGGGCCCAAGTGTAAAAGGTGTTTCCAATTGCCTTTATTAGCAGCAGCCAGGCCCTCAGGTGAGGGGCGGGGCTGTGATCTCCACTGGAAGCTCCGAATTCAGCCAATGGAGGCATCCATCTTTCTTTTGTCTGTCCATAGCAAGGGCCCGGGGAGTTTGTGCTTCCTGCAAGCAGAGCGACATTGTCTGGGACACTCATGCATGCCTACTTCTGGGAATCTCTCTGAGTGTGATGTGTGGACACCAGGACACCATGATCAGGGATGTGAGGCCACAGGAGCGATTGCCTTAGCCGGACCCAAAGGGTAGGTGTAAGGGGCCGGGTTCATCCACTATTGTTTGGTCCAACACACTTCCCATCTATGTTGAAACACAGCCCTTTCTGGGTACTTTCTGGGCTTGTAATCTGCTGCCCTGAGCAGTGGACTGAGAGCCTGGAGGCTGAGTAGGCAGCCAAACGTGACTGGACAGGCTCATGCCCCTGAATTCTGAGGGGTGCCCCAGCTTTCCCCGTTGGCAGTGTTTGATTGATAGTGAGGCATGGGATTGAATCGGGAACTCAGGAGAGCGAGACATGAGAGTCCCTTTGCATATGCATTCTTGCTTAGCCAGAATCTGGGCTAGCTGGCTTGCCCTGACCAGCTAGGTTCTCTGTACATAAGTTGCAGGTGAGGCTGGCTACCTTGCCACCCATGCTCTGAGACTACTACAGGTGAGCTCTGAGCACACACAGACACAGACAGACAGACAGACAGACAGACAGACTAACACACACACACACACACACACACATTACTGTCAGGTCTGGTAGTACAGGATATGGTGAAGGCTGGGGCTGTCTGGGGTCTGTGGGCATGAGAGCTGCTGCCTTACAATCTCTACAAGCCAGGTTTGAACCTGTCATCAATGAACACAGTGTAGGAGGTTTTTGAATTCTGGTCTCTTTCCAACTCATCTATTTCTCTTCTCGCCTTCTCTGTCTCTAACTCTCACATGCTCTCACACACTCTGTCTTCACTCATTAATATTTTACTTAGATTCTGATTTTACTGACAGGCCCAGATAGACAAAGAGAGTTACCAGAGCACTGCTGAGCTCTGGCTTGTTGTGTTGGCGATTTCACCTAGGCTACTGGAGCCTCAGTTTGTAAGTCTTTCTGACACAAGCCATATTCTGTCTCCTCATTTCCATGCCAGTATCACTCAGAGTTTATAATAAATATATACATATATATATATACATACACACACATATGTATTTACATATCTGTCATTTTTAGAATGGTCGACCTATGTATTTGACCTTAATTCAGAATTACCACATTTATAACAGCCTAGTTTTTCTGAAATAATTGGCCATATAGTTGGAGCAGGATTCCATACAATTATAAATAAGGGAACCTTCCAGTAGCATTTCTAATGGTGTTTCTATCAGCATCCTTATTGTAATTATCATGGCCCAGATCTTCCCTCCTTTTTCTAGTGTAAGCTTCAATACGTATGTGTTTGTTTTCTTTCTCCGGAAATCTTAATTTCCCTGGACCCTGAAGTGTTAGGGAATTTTTGAAGCAGCCCTCTGTTTCTCAGCAGACGGTTTCTATGTTTCTGCTGTCATCAGGTCTTCTTGTGGTTTTTGTTTTTATTTTTTTTATTTTTTCAAGTCCTCCTAGATCATCCCCATTTATTTGCATATTTATTTATTTATTTAGTCAGGTATCGCATGAGGGGTCATTTCTTCTGCTTGATAGATTTTCTCTTATAATTGAAGGGAACTTTTGATGCACAATACATTTCCTGGGGCAAATACTACACACATATGGTGAAGGCTTGGGTTGTCTGGGGTCTGTGGGCATTAGAGCTGCTGCCTTACAATCTCTACAACCCAGGTTTGAACCTGTCACGAATGAACACAGCCTGGGGGTTTTTGACTTCTGGTCTCTTTCCAACTCTTCTATTTCTCTACTCGCCTTCTCTGTCTCTGACTCTCACAGGCTCTCACTCACTCTGTCTGAACTCAGGAATATTTTACTTATATCCTTATTTTATTGACAGGCCCAGATACACAAAGAGAGTGGCCAGAGCACTGCTGAGCTCTGGCTTGTTTTGTTGGTGATTTCACCTGGGCTACTGGAGCCTCAGCTTTGTAAGTCTCTCTGACTCAAGCCAGATTCTGTCTCCTCATATCCATGGCAGTATCTCTCAGACTTTATAATAAAGATATACATCCAAATACATATATAAATATACATATATATATATATATATATCTGTCATTGTTAGAATTGTCAACCTATGTAATTGATCTTAATCAGAATTAACACATCTATAACAGCTTCCTTTTTCATTAATTATTGGCCACATCGTTGGAGCAGGATTCAATACAATTATAAATAATAGAACCTTCCAGTAGCATTTCTAATAGCATTTCTATCAGCATCCTTATTGTAATTATCATAGTACACAACTTGCCTCCTTTCTCTAGTGTAAGCTTCAATACCTATGAGTTTCTTTTCATTCTCCTGAAATCTTAATTTCCCTAGACTCTGAAGTGTCTCGGAACTTTTGAAGCAGCCCTCTGTTTCTCAGCAGATGGTTTCTATGTTTCTGCTGTAATCAGGTCTTCTTGTGATTTTTGTTTTTTTTTTTTCCATTTGTTTCAAATCCTCCTAGATCATCCCCATGTATTTGCATATTTATTTATTTATTTATTTAGTCCTATATTACATGAGGGGTCATTTCTTCTGCGTGATAGATTTTCCCCCTATAATTGAAGGGAACTGTACACTCACAATACATTTCCTGTCGTAAATACTACACACATATGGTGAAGGCAGGTGTTGTCTGGGGTCTGTGGACAGGAGACTGCTGCCTTACAATCTCAACAACCCAGGTTTGAACCTGTCATGTATGAACACAGAGTGGGAGGCTTTGGACTTCTGGTCTCTTTCCAACTCTTCTATTTCTCTTCTTGCCTTCTCTTGTCTCTGACTCTCACAGGCTCTCACTCACTCTGTCTGCACTCATTAATATTTTACTTATATATTATTTTACTGACAGGCCCAGATATACAAAGCGAGTCACCAGGGCACTGCTGAGCTCTGGCTTGTTTTGTTGGCGATTTCACCTAGGCTTCTGGAGCCTCAGCTTTGTAAGTCTCTCTAGCACAAGCCATACTCTGTCTCCTCATAGCCATGCCAGTATCCCTCAGAGTTTATAATAAAGATACACATACATATATGTACATATATACATATATGTACATATATATATTTATATCAGTCATTTTTAGAATTGTTGACCTTTTTATTTGATCTCAATGCAGAATTACCACATTTATTACAGCCTCCTTATTCATAAATAATTGGTCACATAGTTGGAGCAGGATTCACCACAATTATAAATTATAAACCTTCCGGTAGCATTTCCAATAGCCTTTCTGTCAGTATCCTTATTGTAATTATCATAGCACATCACTCGCCTCCATTTTCTAGTGTAAGCTTCAAAACGTATGCATTTCTTTTCATTCTCGGAATTCTTAATTTGCCTGGACCCCGAAGTGTCAGGGAACTTTTGAAGCAGCCCTGTGTTTCTCAGCAGACGTTTTCTATATTTCTGCTGTCATCAGGTCTTCCTGTGGTCTTTGTTTTTATTTATTTATTTTTCCAATCCTCCTAGATCGTTCCCATTTATTTGCATATTTATTTATTCATTTAGTCCGATATCACATGAGGGGTCATTTCTTCTGCCTGATAGATTTTCTCTTATAATTGAAGGGAACTTTTGACACACAATACATTTCCTTTTGCAGATACTACACACTACTACAACTGCTACTGCACCGTTTTTGACTGTGACATCCCATGCACAATGGATTAGTATTGCATGGCTCTAGAGAATGTTCACTATTTAACCTACAATGTTTTTAACCTCACAAATATTTATTCTGTTCTTTCTTGGGGGATGAATGGTTTACAGTCAACAGTTCCATGTAATAGTGGGCAGGGGAGGTTAATTTTTCCCACTATCCCTGTATTTCTGTACATCCTTTGTAACTTTCTTATTGAGGAGAAGCAAAGAGTCATAAATTGAGAGAGCAGGGCCCAAGCAGGAAGAGAGACAGAGAGACAGCTGCAGCTCTGATTTGTCACTAGCCCAGCTTTTCCCTAGCTGGGTAAGTGGTGACCAGGGGCTCAAAACAGGGTCCTGGGATTCCACATAGTTCCCTGGCAGCTCCATCAGCTGTCCCTCCAACCCATGCTCCCTTCGTGGTCCATATAACTATCGATCTGCTCTAGGCATTTCTCACCTTCATATGCCAGAAACTTAACACTTCTCCCCTCCACCCATGAAACTTTGACCTTTAGCTAGGGTGCAAAACAGCAACTGCAATCCAAGTTATTTTAGGGAAAAGTGTGTACGTCTCTGTTTGAAGGTGTGTGTGTGTGTGTGTGTGTGTGTGTGTGTGTTTGTGTAAGTGTGCATAAGTGTGTTTCAGTTATGATTACCGCTGTTGTTTCTTTATTCCTGACGCAGGGACTTAGGAACTGGGTTGTGTTATGACAAAGGAAGTTTCCACTGCACAAGTGGTTTTTCAAGTATGAATGGCACATTGGATTGTGGACACTGTTGTGCATTCTGCCAGGTGGTCCTCAGATGGGTTCTTTCCTTTGCTATTCCCATGCTGTGTGTAATTTTCTGGGTAGACTCAAAAAGAGGAGTGGCATGGGGAGCTCAGCTGCATTCTGCTGTATGTCCACAAGGTGGCAGCAAAGCCCATAGTTGAGTGTAGTGATTCTGTGGAATGAGGAGAACTCTAGGATTTGTGGCCCGTGGAGCGCAGGGTTGAAATTGACATAGAGTGCCCTAGACATCTGTTCTTTCCTGTGGGGTGGGGGGATCCCCCATTTGGCTTTGCAAGTGGAAGGGGTTTGTCTCTTTGTCTGGGATGACTCTACTGGGAGCTTGTGAATCCCTGTGCTCAGCTGCATTCTGCTGGGTGTCCACAAGAGGGCAGCACCAGGGCGGGACTAGGGCTCCATGGGGCAAGTGCCCTGAGAGTGGCGACAGTGTCTCTGGGTGTGCCCCAAGAGCATGGCCAGCCTAGCGCAGGCAGGCAGTGTCCTAAGGACGGGCCCAGACAGGAGCTGTGGGGGTCGTGTTTGCAGAAACAGGGCCTTCAGAGGATGGCAGAAAGTCCCCGGGGGCGGGCCTCAGAGCCCGTGCCCAATGAGCCTGAGGGGAGGGCCCAGTGGGTATTTATAGAGACAGCTGGCCAATCAGAGAGGAGGAACGTCACCCTCAGGGGTGTGAAGCAAGAGCTGGCCAATGAGAACAGAGGAGGAGTTGCGTGGGCGGGCCTCAGAGAGCAGCCCACCAATGAGAGCCTGGGTGCTGGCTCTGGGTGGGCGTACCCCTGGAGGTCAGCCAATCAGGATCCAGCGGAAGTGCCTGGGGGGCGGGCCCTCGGGAGGCTGGCCAATGAGCGCCTGGGGCGGGCCTCGTGGGCGGAGCCCAGGAGGCTGGCCAATCATGGGGCAAGGGCGGTGACCTTCCTGGGCGTGCCTTAGGAACTGGCCTATCAGAGGGCGCCCCTCAGACAGCAGCCCGCCAATGGGAGCCAAGAGAAGGCTGGCTGGGGGCGGGTCCCTGGGACACCAGGCCAATCAGGGTCGAGCGGAAGTGGCTGGTGGGCGGGCCTTCCGGAGGCTGCCCAATGAGCGTGCAGCAGGGCCGTGTGGGCGGTGCTCAAGGCCGCTGGCCAATCACTGACTAGGGGCCCGGACCCTCCTGGGTGTGTCCAAGCACACTGGCCAATGAGATTGCTGGTGGGGTTCTGGGCGTGGCCTAGGCCTCTGGCCTATCAGAGCCTGGCTGGCGCCCTGTGGGCGGGCCTTCTGAAGGAAGCCCGCCAATGGGAGCTCAGAGCTGGCCTTAAAAGGCTGGGCGTGCTTCCAGGAAACGCGAAGCAGGGTTCAGCCCAGGGCCCTTCCTTGCAGAAGCTGTCCAGTGCGCATGTGTATAACTCCGTTTGTGCCTGTGCCTCTGTAGATGTGTGCCTGTGTGTGACTGTGAGAGTGTGTGTGTTTGTGTGTGTGTGTCTGTGTGTGTGTGTGTGTGTGTGTGTGTGTGTGAGGGAGAGAGAGAGAACAACAGAATCACTGTGGCACAGGAGATTTTGTGCAAAACACTTGGCACATTCTGATTTACAGCTCAATATTGACACCAGTGCAGCTCTCCATGGCCCTTGGTCACTTTTCTTCTTTTCAGATGTAAAGACACTGAAGAGGGAGAGGTTTTTGCCCTGATACTTGCACTGGGAACTAGCAGATGCCCTGTTTGTGTTGCCAGACTAGGAAACTTGTGGTGCCTGTCCATGTGGAGAGTCTCCTGGATGAGTTCCTTCTTGAGCCTTTTTCGCTCGGTCCCGTTGGAGCTGCATATAGCTAATGATTTGGAGATTTTATTCCTTTGACAATTCTTTTCCGGATGCAAAGTTTCTCTCCAGGATTTAGCAATCAATTGTCTGAATGTCACATCGAATCCATTGTAGAAAATGACTACATCAGTGTCTGGCTGTCTCTCTCTCTATCTCTCTCTCTCTCTGTCTCTCTCTGTCTCTCTCTCTCTATATATATATATATGTAACATGTAGAGGTCTGAAAATATTTTTTAGCTAGAGACCTGCACAGCTCAGGATTAGGGTAGTAATGTGGATACACCTGGCCCTTCTGAGCCACAGTCATGAGAGACATCTCACAGAGCCATATCGTATATCACTCTACAATTCTCTCTCAGCGTAAACTACCGCTGCGAAATCATCTTCTTCCCTCTTGCTCTTTTTGTCCACCGAGTCTTATCCCAAAACTGTAAATCAAAGGAGAAATAGACATAGTGCAGTTCCCTGCACACAGGACAGGCTGAGGCTGGTCCAGGGAGATGCAATATGCCAGCCTGCATCTCGGCTGGAGCATCACTAAGACGACTTCCAATTTGGAGAGGCGAGGGCAGTTTTGGAGGGTGGGCTGCCGGCCAAGTGTTGCTTCTCAGAGTGGCTAAGACCTAGATGTTCTAAGTGTTACCTTTCCTCAAAAAACAGAAAATCGCAATGCCACTTGTAAGAAGTATGCATGGGCATGGAGGGTTTGTCTTCAGTGCTCTGGCACTGATCAACACAGGGCCAGAATTTCAGTCCTTTTCTGTCTCTGTCATTCTCTCTCTCTGACTGTCGCTACGTGCCTTCTTCACTGGGCCCTTACTGGAAGTCAGTGCATGCATCGTGAACTCAGACTTCCTGGTGTTGAAATTTTCCTTTCTTTGCCCTTTGGATTATTTAGTCTCCTGCACATGGTGTAGTACAGAGGGGAACTGCGGAGACAGCGTTGCTGCTGCAGGATCCAGGCATAAGTCCATCTCCAGCTGCAGCTGTCCAGGCCCTCTGTGCTTGACTCCCAATCTCCAGGGCCCTGAGGCTGACACTCAGCCTAAACGCAGCCCTCCTCACCTTCCTGCACAGCGTCCTTGTCCTTATTCCATGAGAGCCCAGGTCAAGAGAAGTGAAACTCTATCCCCCTGGCACACACACTGTGCTTTCCCTCTATTAAGCCGAATGTAAAGGATCTGTGGTACTGATGGGGCCACACCAGTGTCCATATTTTCCATGCAAAACGGAAGCTCCCAGGGTTCAGAAAGAGGGTGTTTTGACGGCTGTGAAATGTCTTTTCCAAGTGCCTCATGGGGTTTCAAATCCTTTTGAAACCTGAAGCTCTTTCTTGTATCTAGGGAATATTTTCACCTCTGGCCAGAAAGGCCGCCCAACTAGGAGCACAGCTATCCCGGGGTCAGGAGGTCTGCCAGCCTGCTAGCTCCTGGAGGGATTCCTGAGTATGTCCTCAGGGCCCAAGTGTAAAAGGTGTTTCCAATTGCCTTTATTAGCAGCAGCCAGGCCCTCAGGTGAGGGGCGGGGCTGTGATCTCCACTGGAAGCTCCGAATTCAGCCAATGGAGGCATCCATCTTTCTTTTGTCTGTCCATAGCAAGGACCCGGGGAGTTTGTGCTTCCTGCAAGCAGAGCGACATTGTCTGGGACACTCATGCATGCCTACTTCTGGGAATCTCTCTGAGTGTGATGTGTGGACACCAGGACACCATGATCAGGGATGTGAGGCCACAGGAGCGATTGCCTTAGCCGGACCCAAAGGGTAGGTGTAAGGGGCCGGGTTCATCCACTATTGTTTGGTCCAACACACTTCCCATCTATGTTGAAACACAGCCCTTTCTGGGTACTTTCTGGGCTTGTAATCTGCTGCCCTGAGCAGTGGACTGAGAGCCTGGAGGCTGAGTAGGCAGCCAAACGTGACTGGACAGGCTCATGCCCCTGAATTCTGAGGGGTGCCCCAGCTTTCCCCGTTGGCAGTGTTTGATTGATAGTGAGGCATGGGATTGAATCGGGAACTCAGGAGAGCGAGACATGAGAGTCCCTTTGCATATGCATTCTTGCTTAGCCAGAATCTGGGCTAGCTGGCTTGCCCTGACCAGCTAGGTTCTCTGTACATAAGTTGCAGGTGAGGCTGGCTACCTTGCCACCCATGCTCTGAGACTACTACAGGTGAGCTCTGAGCACACACAGACACAGACAGACAGACAGACAGACAGACAGACTAACACACACACACACACACACACACATTACTGTCAGGTCTGGTAGTACAGGATATGGTGAAGGCTGGGGCTGTCTGGGGTCTGTGGGCATGAGAGCTGCTGCCTTACAATCTCTACAAGCCAGGTTTGAACCTGTCATCAATGAACACAGTGTAGGAGGTTTTTGAATTCTGGTCTCTTTCCAACTCATCTATTTCTCTTCTCGCCTTCTCTGTCTCTAACTCTCACATGCTCTCACACACTCTGTCTTCACTCATTAATATTTTACTTAGATTCTGATTTTACTGACAGGCCCAGATAGACAAAGAGAGTTACCAGAGCACTGCTGAGCTCTGGCTTGTTGTGTTGGCGATTTCACCTAGGCTACTGGAGCCTCAGTTTGTAAGTCTTTCTGACACAAGCCATATTCTGTCTCCTCATTTCCATGCCAGTATCACTCAGAGTTTATAATAAATATATACATATATATATATATACATACACACACATATGTATTTACATATCTGTCATTTTTAGAATGGTCGACCTATGTATTTGACCTTAATTCAGAATTACCACATTTATAACAGCCTAGTTTTTCTGAAATAATTGGCCATATAGTTGGAGCAGGATTCCATACAATTATAAATAAGGGAACCTTCCAGTAGCATTTCTAATGGTGTTTCTATCAGCATCCTTATTGTAATTATCATGGCCCAGATCTTCCCTCCTTTTTCTAGTGTAAGCTTCAATACGTATGTGTTTGTTTTCTTTCTCCGGAAATCTTAATTTCCCTGGACCCTGAAGTGTTAGGGAATTTTTGAAGCAGCCCTCTGTTTCTCAGCAGACGGTTTCTATGTTTCTGCTGTCATCAGGTCTTCTTGTGGTTTTTGTTTTTATTTTTTTTATTTTTTCAAGTCCTCCTAGATCATCCCCATTTATTTGCATATTTATTTATTTATTTAGTCAGGTATCGCATGAGGGGTCATTTCTTCTGCTTGATAGATTTTCTCTTATAATTGAAGGGAACTTTTGATGCACAATACATTTCCTGGGGCAAATACTACACACATATGGTGAAGGCTTGGGTTGTCTGGGGTCTGTGGGCATTAGAGCTGCTGCCTTACAATCTCTACAACCCAGGTTTGAACCTGTCACGAATGAACACAGCCTGGGGGTTTTTGACTTCTGGTCTCTTTCCAACTCTTCTATTTCTCTACTCGCCTTCTCTGTCTCTGACTCTCACAGGCTCTCACTCACTCTGTCTGAACTCAGGAATATTTTACTTATATCCTTATTTTATTGACAGGCCCAGATACACAAAGAGAGTGGCCAGAGCACTGCTGAGCTCTGGCTTGTTTTGTTGGTGATTTCACCTGGGCTACTGGAGCCTCAGCTTTGTAAGTCTCTCTGACTCAAGCCAGATTCTGTCTCCTCATATCCATGGCAGTATCTCTCAGACTTTATAATAAAGATATACATCCAAATACATATATAAATATACATATATATATATATATATCTGTCATTGTTAGAATTGTCAACCTATGTAATTGATCTTAATCAGAATTAACACATCTATAACAGCTTCCTTTTTCATTAATTATTGGCCACATCGTTGGAGCAGGATTCAATACAATTATAAATAATAGAACCTTCCAGTAGCATTTCTAATAGCATTTCTATCAGCATCCTTATTGTAATTATCATAGTACACAACTTGCCTCCTTTCTCTAGTGTAAGCTTCAATACCTATGAGTTTCTTTTCATTCTCCTGAAATCTTAATTTCCCTAGACTCTGAAGTGTCTCGGAACTTTTGAAGCAGCCCTCTGTTTCTCAGCAGATGGTTTCTATGTTTCTGCTGTAATCAGGTCTTCTTGTGATTTTTGTTTTTTTTTTTCCATTTGTTTCAAATCCTCCTAGATCATCCCCATGTATTTGCATATTTATTTATTTATTTATTTAGTCCTATATTACATGAGGGGTCATTTCTTCTGCGTGATAGATTTTCCCCCTATAATTGAAGGGAACTGTACACTCACAATACATTTCCTGTCGTAAATACTACACACATATGGTGAAGGCAGGTGTTGTCTGGGGTCTGTGGACAGGAGACTGCTGCCTTACAATCTCAACAACCCAGGTTTGAACCTGTCATGTATGAACACAGAGTGGGAGGCTTTGGACTTCTGGTCTCTTTCCAACTCTTCTATTTCTCTTCTTGCCTTCTCTTGTCTCTGACTCTCACAGGCTCTCACTCACTCTGTCTGCACTCATTAATATTTTACTTATATATTATTTTACTGACAGGCCCAGATATACAAAGCGAGTCACCAGGGCACTGCTGAGCTCTGGCTTGTTTTGTTGGCGATTTCACCTAGGCTTCTGGAGCCTCAGCTTTGTAAGTCTCTCTAGCACAAGCCATACTCTGTCTCCTCATAGCCATGCCAGTATCCCTCAGAGTTTATAATAAAGATACACATACATATATGTACATATATACATATATGTACATATATATTTATATCAGTCATTTTTAGAATTGTTGACCTTTTTATTTGATCTCAATGCAGAATTACCACATTTATTACAGCCTCCTTATTCATAAATAATTGGTCACATAGTTGGAGCAGGATTCACCACAATTATAAATTATAAACCTTCCGGTAGCATTTCCAATAGCCTTTCTGTCAGTATCCTTATTGTAATTATCATAGCACATCACTCGCCTCCATTTTCTAGTGTAAGCTTCAAAACGTATGCATTTCTTTTCATTCTCGGAATTCTTAATTTGCCTGGACCCCGAAGTGTCAGGGAACTTTTGAAGCAGCCCTGTGTTTCTCAGCAGACGTTTTCTATATTTCTGCTGTCATCAGGTCTTCCTGTGGTCTTTGTTTTTATTTATTTATTTTTCCAATCCTCCTAGATCGTTCCCATTTATTTGCATATTTATTTATTCATTTAGTCCGATATCACATGAGGGGTCATTTCTTCTGCCTGATAGATTTTCTCTTATAATTGAAGGGAACTTTTGACACACAATACATTTCCTTTTGCAGATACTACACACTACTACAACTGCTACTGCACCGTTTTTGACTGTGACATCCCATGCACAATGGATTAGTATTGCATGGCTCTAGAGAATGTTCACTATTTAACCTACAATGTTTTTAACCTCACAAATATTTATTCTGTTCTTTCTTGGGGGATGAATGGTTTACAGTCAACAGTTCCATGTAATAGTGGGCAGGGGAGGTTAATTTTTCCCACTATCCCTGTATTTCTGTACATCCTTTGTAACTTTCTTATTGAGGAGAAGCAAAGAGTCATAAATTGAGAGAGCAGGGCCCAAGCAGGAAGAGAGACAGAGAGACAGCTGCAGCTCTGATTTGTCACTAGCCCAGCTTTTCCCTAGCTGGGTAAGTGGTGACCAGGGGCTCAAAACAGGGTCCTGGGATTCCACATAGTTCCCTGGCAGCTCCATCAGCTGTCCCTCCAACCCATGCTCCCTTCGTGGTCCATATAACTATCGATCTGCTCTAGGCATTTCTCACCTTCATATGCCAGAAACTTAACACTTCTCCCCTCCACCCATGAAACTTTGACCTTTAGCTAGGGTGCAAAACAGCAACTGCAATCCAAGTTATTTTAGGGAAAAGTGTGTACGTCTCTGTTTGAAGGTGTGTGTGTGTGTGTGTGTGTGTGTGTGTGTGTTTGTGTAAGTGTGCATAAGTGTGTTTCAGTTATGATTACCGCTGTTGTTTCTTTATTCCTGACGCAGGGACTTAGGAACTGGGTTGTGTTATGACAAAGGAAGTTTCCACTGCACAAGTGGTTTTTCAAGTATGAATGGCACATTGGATTGTGGACACTGTTGTGCATTCTGCCAGGTGGTCCTCAGATGGGTTCTTTCCTTTGCTATTCCCATGCTGTGTGTAATTTTCTGGGTAGACTCAAAAAGAGGAGTGGCATGGGGAGCTCAGCTGCATTCTGCTGTATGTCCACAAGGTGGCAGCAAAGCCCATAGTTGAGTGTAGTGATTCTGTGGAATGAGGAGAACTCTAGGATTTGTGGCCCGTGGAGCGCAGGGTTGAAATTGACATAGAGTGCCCTAGACATCTGTTCTTTCCTGTGGGGTGGGGGGATCCCCCATTTGGCTTTGCAAGTGGAAGGGGTTTGTCTCTTTGTCTGGGATGACTCTACTGGGAGCTTGTGAATCCCTGTGCTCAGCTGCATTCTGCTGGGTGTCCACAAGAGGGCAGCACCAGGGCGGGACTAGGGCTCCATGGGGCAAGTGCCCTGAGGCCCTGGGCTAGGAGAGTGGCGACAGTGTCTCTGGGTGTGCCCCAAGAGCATGGCCAGCCTAGCGCAGGCAGGCAGTGTCCTAAGGACGGGCCCAGACAGGAGCTGTGGGGGTCGTGTTTGCAGAAACAGGGCCTTCAGAGGATGGCAGAAAGTCCCCGGGGGCGGGCCTCAGAGCCCGTGCCCAATGAGCCTGAGGGGAGGGCCCAGTGGGTATTTATAGAGACAGCTGGCCAATCAGAGAGGAGGAATGTCACCCTCAGGGGCGTGAAGCAAGAGCTGGCCAGTGAGAACAGAGGAGGAGTTGCGTGGGCGGGCCTCAGAGAGCAGCCCACCAATGAGAGCCTGGGTGCTGGCTCTGGGTGGGCGTACCCCTGGAGGTCAGCCAATCAGGATCCAGCGGAAGTGCCTGGGGGGCGGGCCCTCAGGAGGCTGGCCAATGAGCGCCTGGGGCGGGCCTCGTGGGCGGAGCCCAGGAGGCTGGCCAATCATGGGGCAAGGGCGGTGACCTTCCTGGGCGTGCCTTAGGAACTGGCCTATCAGAGGGCGCCCCTCAGACAGCAGCCCGCCAATGGGAGCCAAGAGAAGGCTGGCTGGGGGCGGGTCCCTGGGACACCAGGCCAATCAGGGTCGAGCGGAAGTGGCTGGTGGGCGGGCCTTCCGGAGGCTGCCCAATGAGCGTGCAGCAGGGCCGTGTGGGCGGTGCTCAAGGCCGCTGGCCAATCACTGACTAGGGGCCCGGACCCTCCTGGGTGTGTCCAAGCACACTGGCCAATGAGATTGCTGGTGGGGTTCTGGGCGTGGCCTAGGCCTCTGGCCTATCAGAGCCTGGCTGGCGCCCTGTGGGCGGGCCTTCTGAAGGAAGCCCGCCAATGGGAGCTCAGAGCTGGCCTTAAAAGGCTGGGCGTGCTTCCAGGAAACGCGAAGCAGGGTTCAGCCCAGGGCCCTTCCTTGCAGAAGCTGTCCAGTGCGCATGTGTATAACTCCGTTTGTGCCTGTGCCTCTGTAGATGTGTGCCTGTGTGTGACTGTGAGAGTGTGTGTGTTTGTGTGTGTGTGTCTGTGTGTGTGTGTGTGTGTGTGTGTGAGGGAGAGAGAGAGAACAACAGAATCACTGTGGCACAGGAGATTTTGTGCAAAACACTTGGCACATTCTGATTTACAGCTCAATATTGACACCAGTGCAGCTCTCCATGGCCCTTGGTCACTTTTCTTCTTTTCAGATGTAAAGACACTGAAGAGGGAGAGGTTTTTGCCCTGATACTTGCACTGGGAACTAGCAGATGCCCTGTTTGTGTTGCCAGACTAGGAAACTTGTGGTGCCTGTCCATGTGGAGAGTCTCCTGGATGAGTTCCTTCTTGAGCCTTTTTCGCTCGGTCCCGTTGGAGCTGCATATAGCTAATGATTTGGAGATTTTATTCCTTTGACAATTCTTTTCCGGATGCAAAGTTTCTCTCCAGGATTTAGCAATCAATTGTCTGAATGTCACATCGAATCCATTGTAGAAAATGACTACATCAGTGTCTGGCTGTCTCTCTCTCTATCTCTCTCTCTCTGTCTCTCTCTCTCTCTCTCTATATATATATATATATATATGTAACATGTAGAGGTCTGAAAATATTTTTTAGCTAGAGACCTGCACAGCTCAGGATTAGGGTAGTAATGTGGATACACCTGGCCCTTCTGAGCCACAGTCATGAGAGACATCTCACAGAGCCATATCGTATATCACTCTACAATTCTCTCTCAGCGTAAACTACCGCTGCGAAATCATCTTCTTCCCTCTTGCTCTTTTTGTCCACCGAGTCTTATCCCAAAACTGTAAATCAAAGGAGAAATAGACATAGTGCAGTTCCCTGCACACAGGACAGGCTGAGGCTGGTCCAGGGAGATGCAATATGCCAGCCTGCATCTCGGCTGGAGCATCACTAAGACGACTTCCAATTTGGAGAGGCGAGGGCAGTTTTGGAGGGTGGGCTGCCGGCCAAGTGTTGCTTCTCAGAGTGGCTAAGACCTAGATGTTCTAAGTGTTACCTTTCCTCAAAAAACAGAAAATCGCAATGCCACTTGTAAGAAGTATGCATGGGCATGGAGGGTTTGTCTTCAGTGCTCTGGCACTGATCAACACAGGGCCAGAATTTCAGTCCTTTTCTGTCTCTGTCATTCTCTCTCTCTGACTGTCGCTACGTGCCTTCTTCACTGGGCCCTTACTGGAAGTCAGTGCATGCATCGTGAACTCAGACTTCCTGGTGTTGAAATTTTCCTTTCTTTGCCCTTTGGATTATTTAGTCTCCTGCACATGGTGTAGTACAGAGGGGAACTGCGGAGACAGCGTTGCTGCTGCAGGATCCAGGCATAAGTCCATCTCCAGCTGCAGCTGTCCAGGCCCTCTGTGCTTGACTCCCAATCTCCAGGGCCCTGAGGCTGACACTCAGCCTAAACGCAGCCCTCCTCACCTTCCTGCACAGCGTCCTTGTCCTTATTCCATGAGAGCCCAGGTCAAGAGAAGTGAAACTCTATCCCCCTGGCACACACACTGTGCTTTCCCTCTATTAAGCCGAATGTAAAGGATCTGTGGTACTGATGGGGCCACACCAGTGTCCATATTTTCCATGCAAAACGGAAGCTCCCAGGGTTCAGAAAGAGGGTGTTTTGACGGCTGTGAAATGTCTTTTCCAAGTGCCTCATGGGGTTTCAAATCCTTTTGAAACCTGAAGCTCTTTCTTGTATCTAGGGAATATTTTCACCTCTGGCCAGAAAGGCCGCCCAACTAGGAGCACAGCTATCCCGGGGTCAGGAGGTCTGCCAGCCTGCTAGCTCCTGGAGGGATTCCTGAGTATGTCCTCAGGGCCCAAGTGTAAAAGGTGTTTCCAATTGCCTTTATTAGCAGCAGCCAGGCCCTCAGGTGAGGGGCGGGGCTGTGATCTCCACTGGAAGCTCCGAATTCAGCCAATGGAGGCATCCATCTTTCTTTTGTCTGTCCATAGCAAGGGCCCGGGGAGTTTGTGCTTCCTGCAAGCAGAGCGACATTGTCTGGGACACTCATGCATGCCTACTTCTGGGAATCTCTCTGAGTGTGATGTGTGGACACCAGGACACCATGATCAGGGATGTGAGGCCACAGGAGCGATTGCCTTAGCCGGACCCAAAGGGTAGGTGTAAGGGGCCGGGTTCATCCACTATTGTTTGGTCCAACACACTTCCCATCTATGTTGAAACACAGCCCTTTCTGGGTACTTTCTGGGCTTGTAATCTGCTGCCCTGAGCAGTGGACTGAGAGCCTGGAGGCTGAGTAGGCAGCCAAACGTGACTGGACAGGCTCATGCCCCTGAATTCTGAGGGGTGCCCCAGCTTTCCCCGTTGGCAGTGTTTGATTGATAGTGAGGCATGGGATTGAATCGGGAACTCAGGAGAGCGAGACATGAGAGTCCCTTTGCATATGCATTCTTGCTTAGCCAGAATCTGGGCTAGCTGGCTTGCCCTGACCAGCTAGGTTCTCTGTACATAAGTTGCAGGTGAGGCTGGCTACCTTGCCACCCATGCTCTGAGACTACTACAGGTGAGCTCTGAGCACACACAGACACAGACAGACAGACAGACAGACAGACAGACAGACAGACTAACACACACACACACACACACATTACTGTCAGGTCTGGTAGTACAGGATATGGTGAAGGCTGGGGCTGTCTGGGGTCTGTGGGCATGAGAGCTGCTGCCTTACAATCTCTACAAGCCAGGTTTGAACCTGTCATCAATGAACACAGTGTAGGAGGTTTTTGAATTCTGGTCTCTTTCCAACTCATCTATTTCTCTTCTCGCCTTCTCTGTCTCTAACTCTCACATGCTCTCACACACTCTGTCTTCACTCATTAATATTTTACTTAGATTCTGATTTTACTGACAGGCCCAGATAGACAAAGAGAGTTACCAGAGCACTGCTGAGCTCTGGCTTGTTGTGTTGGCGATTTCACCTAGGCTACTGGAGCCTCAGTTTGTAAGTCTTTCTGACACAAGCCATATTCTGTCTCCTCATTTCCATGCCAGTATCACTCAGAGTTTATAATAAATATATACATATATATATATACATACACACACATATATATTTACATATCTGTCATTTTTAGAATGGTCGACCTATGTATTTGACCTTAATTCAGAATTACCACATTTATAACAGCCTAGTTTTTCTGAAATAATTGGCCATATAGTTGGAGCAGGATTCCATACAATTATAAATAAGGGAACCTTCCAGTAGCATTTCTAATGGTGTTTCTATCAGCATCCTTATTGTAATTATCATGGCCCAGATCTTCCCTCCTTTTTCTAGTGTAAGCTTCAATACGTATGTGTTTGTTTTCTTTCTCCGGAAATCTTAATTTCCCTGGACCCTGAAGTGTTAGGGAATTTTTGAAGCAGCCCTCTGTTTCTCAGCAGACGGTTTCTATGTTTCTGCTGTCATCAGGTCTTCTTGTGGTTTTTGTTTTTATTTTTTTTATTTTTTCAAGTCCTCCTAGATCATCCCCATTTATTTGCATATTTATTTATTTATTTAGTCAGGTATCGCATGAGGGGTCATTTCTTCTGCTTGATAGATTTTCTCTTATAATTGAAGGGAACTTTTGATGCACAATACATTTCCTGGGGCAAATACTACACACATATGGTGAAGGCTTGGGTTGTCTGGGGTCTGTGGGCATTAGAGCTGCTGCCTTACAATCTCTACAACCCAGGTTTGAACCTGTCACGAATGAACACAGCCTGGGGGTTTTTGACTTCTGGTCTCTTTCCAACTCTTCTATTTCTCTACTCGCCTTCTCTGTCTCTGACTCTCACAGGCTCTCACTCACTCTGTCTGAACTCAGGAATATTTTACTTATATCCTTATTTTATTGACAGGCCCAGATACACAAAGAGAGTGGCCAGAGCACTGCTGAGCTCTGGCTTGTTTTGTTGGTGATTTCACCTGGGCTACTGGAGCCTCAGCTTTGTAAGTCTCTCTGACTCAAGCCAGATTCTGTCTCCTCATATCCATGGCAGTATCTCTCAGACTTTATAATAAAGATATACATCCAAATACATATATAAATATACATATATATATATATATATCTGTCATTGTTAGAATTGTCAACCTATGTAATTGATCTTAATCAGAATTAACACATCTATAACAGCTTCCTTTTTCATTAATTATTGGCCACATCGTTGGAGCAGGATTCAATACAATTATAAATAATAGAACCTTCCAGTAGCATTTCTAATAGCATTTCTATCAGCATCCTTATTGTAATTATCATAGTACACAACTTGCCTCCTTTCTCTAGTGTAAGCTTCAATACCTATGAGTTTCTTTTCATTCTCCTGAAATCTTAATTTCCCTAGACTCTGAAGTGTCTCGGAACTTTTGAAGCAGCCCTCTGTTTCTCAGCAGATGGTTTCTATGTTTCTGCTGTAATCAGGTCTTCTTGTGATTTTTGTTTTTTTTTTTTCCATTTGTTTCAAATCCTCCTAGATCATCCCCATGTATTTGCATATTTATTTATTTATTTATTTAGTCCTATATTACATGAGGGGTCATTTCTTCTGCGTGATAGATTTTCCCCCTATAATTGAAGGGAACTGTACACTCACAATACATTTCCTGTCGTAAATACTACACACATATGGTGAAGGCAGGTGTTGTCTGGGGTCTGTGGACAGGAGACTGCTGCCTTACAATCTCAACAACCCAGGTTTGAACCTGTCATGTATGAACACAGAGTGGGAGGCTTTGGACTTCTGGTCTCTTTCCAACTCTTCTATTTCTCTTCTTGCCTTCTCTTGTCTCTGACTCTCACAGGCTCTCACTCACTCTGTCTGCACTCATTAATATTTTACTTATATATTATTTTACTGACAGGCCCAGATATACAAAGCGAGTCACCAGGGCACTGCTGAGCTCTGGCTTGTTTTGTTGGCGATTTCACCTAGGCTTCTGGAGCCTCAGCTTTGTAAGTCTCTCTAGCACAAGCCATACTCTGTCTCCTCATAGCCATGCCAGTATCCCTCAGAGTTTATAATAAAGATACACATACATATATGTACATATATACATATATGTACATATATATATTTATATCAGTCATTTTTAGAATTGTTGACCTTTTTATTTGATCTCAATGCAGAATTACCACATTTATTACAGCCTCCTTATTCATAAATAATTGGTCACATAGTTGGAGCAGGATTCACCACAATTATAAATTATAAACCTTCCGGTAGCATTTCCAATAGCCTTTCTGTCAGTATCCTTATTGTAATTATCATAGCACATCACTCGCCTCCATTTTCTAGTGTAAGCTTCAAAACGTATGCATTTCTTTTCATTCTCGGAATTCTTAATTTGCCTGGACCCCGAAGTGTCAGGGAACTTTTGAAGCAGCCCTGTGTTTCTCAGCAGACGTTTTCTATATTTCTGCTGTCATCAGGTCTTCCTGTGGTCTTTGTTTTTATTTATTTATTTTTCCAATCCTCCTAGATCGTTCCCATTTATTTGCATATTTATTTATTCATTTAGTCCGATATCACATGAGGGGTCATTTCTTCTGCCTGATAGATTTTCTCTTATAATTGAAGGGAACTTTTGACACACAATACATTTCCTTTTGCAGATACTACACACTACTACAACTGCTACTGCACCGTTTTTGACTGTGACATCCCATGCACAATGGATTAGTACTGCATGGCTCTAGAGAATGTTCACTATTTAACCTACAATGTTTTTAACCTCACAAATATTTATTCTGTTCTTTCTTGGGGGATGAATGGTTTACAGTCAACAGTTCCATGTAATAGTGGGCAGGGGAGGTTAATTTTTCCCACTATCCCTGTATTTCTGTACATCCTTTGTAACTTTCTTATTGAGGAGAAGCAAAGAGTCATAAATTGAGAGAGCAGGGCCCAAGCAGGAAGAGAGACAGAGAGACAGCTGCAGCTCTGATTTGTCACTAGCCCAGCTTTTCCCTAGCTGGGTAAGTGGTGACCAGGGGCTCAAAACAGGGTCCTGGGATTCCACATAGTTCCCTGGCAGCTCCATCAGCTGTCCCTCCAACCCATGCTCCCTTCGTGGTCCATATAACTATCGATCTGCTCTAGGCATTTCTCACCTTCATATGCCAGAAACTTAACACTTCTCCCCTCCACCCATGAAACTTTGACCTTTAGCTAGGGTGCAAAACAGCAACTGCAATCCAAGTTATTTTAGGGAAAAGTGTGTACGTCTCTGTTTGAAGGTGTGTGTGTGTGTGTGTGTGTGTGTGTGTGTGTGTTTGTGTAAGTGTGCATAAGTGTGTTTCAGTTATGATTACCGCTGTTGTTTCTTTATTCCTGACGCAGGGACTTAGGAACTGGGTTGTGTTATGACAAAGGAAGTTTCCACTGCACAAGTGGTTTTTCAAGTATGAATGGCACATTGGATTGTGGACACTGTTGTGCATTCTGCCAGGTGGTCCTCAGATGGGTTCTTTCCTTTGCTATTCCCATGCTGTGTGTAATTTTCTGGGTAGACTCAAAAAGAGGAGTGGCATGGGGAGCTCAGCTGCATTCTGCTGTATGTCCACAAGGTGGCAGCAAAGCCCATAGTTGAGTGTAGTGATTCTGTGGAATGAGGAGAACTCTAGGATTTGTGGCCCGTGGAGCGCAGGGTTGAAATTGACATAGAGTGCCCTAGACATCTGTTCTTTCCTGTGGGGTGGGGGGATCCCCCATTTGGCTTTGCAAGTGGAAGGGGTTTGTCTCTTTGTCTGGGATGACTCTACTGGGAGCTTGTGAATCCCTGTGCTCAGCTGCATTCTGCTGGGTGTCCACAAGAGGGCAGCACCAGGGCGGGACTAGGGCTCCATGGGGCAAGTGCCCTGAGGCCCTGGGCTAGGAGAGTGGCGACAGTGTCTCTGGGTGTGCCCCAAGAGCATGGCCAGCCTAGCGCAGGCAGGCAGTGTCCTAAGGACGGGCCCAGACAGGAGCTGTGGGGGTCGTGTTTGCAGAAACAGGGCCTTCAGAGGATGGCAGAAAGTCCCCGGGGGCGGGCCTCAGAGCCCGTGCCCAATGAGCCTGAGGGGAGGGCCCAGTGGGTATTTATAGAGACAGCTGGCCAATCAGAGAGGAGGAATGTCACCCTCAGGGGCGTGAAGCAAGAGCTGGCCAGTGAGAACAGAGGAGGAGTTGCGTGGGCGGGCCTCAGAGAGCAGCCCACCAATGAGAGCCTGGGTGCTGGCTCTGGGTGGGCGTACCCCTGGAGGTCAGCCAATCAGGATCCAGCGGAAGTGCCTGGGGGGGCGGGCCCTCAGGAGGCTGGCCAATGAGCGCCTGGGGCGGGCCTCGTGGGCGGAGCCCAGGAGGCTGGCCAATCATGGGGCAAGGGCGGTGACCTTCCTGGGCGTGCCTTAGGAACTGGCCTATCAGAGGGCGCCCCTCAGACAGCAGCCCGCCAATGGGAGCCAAGAGAAGGCTGGCTGGGGGCGGGTCCCTGGGACACCAGGCCAATCAGGGTCGAGCGGAAGTGGCTGGTGGGCGGGCCTTCCGGAGGCTGCCCAATGAGCGTGCAGCAGGGCCGTGTGGGCGGTGCTCAAGGCCGCTGGCCAATCACTGACTAGGGGCCCGGACCCTCCTGGGTGTGTCCAAGCACACTGGCCAATGAGATTGCTGGTGGGGTTCTGGGCGTGGCCTAGGCCTCTGGCCTATCAGAGCCTGGCTGGCGCCCTGTGGGCGGGCCTTCTGAAGGAAGCCCGCCAATGGGAGCTCAGAGCTGGCCTTAAAAGGCTGGGCGTGCTTCCAGGAAACGCGAAGCAGGGTTCAGCCCAGGGCCCTTCCTTGCAGAAGCTGTCCAGTGCGCATGTGTATAACTCCGTTTGTGCCTGTGCCTCTGTAGATGTGTGCCTGTGTGTGACTGTGAGAGTGTGTGTGTTTGTGTGTGTGTGTCTGTGTGTGTGTGTGTGTGTGTGTGTGTGAGGGAGAGAGAGAGAACAACAGAATCACTGTGGCACAGGAGATTTTGTGCAAAACACTTGGCACATTCTGATTTACAGCTCAATATTGACACCAGTGCAGCTCTCCATGGCCCTTGGTCACTTTTCTTCTTTTCAGATGTAAAGACACTGAAGAGGGAGAGGTTTTTGCCCTGATACTTGCACTGGGAACTAGCAGATGCCCTGTTTGTGTTGCCAGACTAGGAAACTTGTGGTGCCTGTCCATGTGGAGAGTCTCCTGGATGAGTTCCTTCTTGAGCCTTTTTCGCTCGGTCCCGTTGGAGCTGCATATAGCTAATGATTTGGAGATTTTATTCCTTTGACAATTCTTTTCCGGATGCAAAGTTTCTCTCCAGGATTTAGCAATCAATTGTCTGAATGTCACATCGAATCCATTGTAGAAAATGACTACATCAGTGTCTGGCTGTCTCTCTCTCTATCTCTCTCTCTCTGTCTCTCTCTCTCTCTCTCTCTCTCTCTATATATATATATATATGTAACATGTAGAGGTCTGAAAATATTTTTTAGCTAGAGACCTGCACAGCTCAGGATTAGGGTAGTAATGTGGATACACCTGGCCCTTCTGAGCCACAGTCATGAGAGACATCTCACAGAGCCATATCGTATATCACTCTACAATTCTCTCTCAGCGTAAACTACCGCTGCGAAATCATCTTCTTCCCTCTTGCTCTTTTTGTCCACCGAGTCTTATCCCAAAACTGTAAATCAAAGGAGAAATAGACATAGTGCAGTTCCCTGCACACAGGACAGGCTGAGGCTGGTCCAGGGAGATGCAATATGCCAGCCTGCATCTTGGCTGGAGCATCACTAAGACGACTTCCAATTTGGAGAGGCGAGGGCAGTTTTGGAGGGTGGGCTGCCGGCCACGTGTTGCTTCTCAGAGTGGCTAAGACCTAGATGTTCTAAGTGTTACCTTTCCTCAAAAAACAGAAAATCGCAATGCCACTTGTAAGAAGTATGCATGGGCATGGAGGGTTTGTCTTCAGTGCTCTGGCACTGATCAACACAGGGCCAGAATTTCAGTCCTTTTCTGTCTCTGTCATTCTCTCTCTCTGACTGTCGCTACGTGCCTTCTTCACTGGGCCCTTACTGGAAGTCAGTGCATGCATCGTGAACTCAGACTTCCTGGTGTTGAAATTTTCCTTTCTTTGCCCTTTGGATTATTTAGTCTCCTGCACATGGTGTAGTACAGAGGGGAACTGCGGAGACAGCGTTGCTGCTGCAGGATCCAGGCATAAGTCCATCTCCAGCTGCAGCTGTCCAGGCCCTCTGTGCTTGACTCCCAATCTCCAGGGCCCTGAGGCTGACACTCAGCCTAAACGCAGCCCTCCTCACCTTCCTGCACAGCGTCCTTGTCCTTATTCCATGAGAGCCCAGGTCAAGAGAAGTGAAACTCTATCCCCCTGGCACACACACTGTGCTTTCCCTCTATTAAGCCGAATGTAAAGGATCTGTGGTACTGATGGGGCCACACCAGTGTCCATATTTTCCATGCAAAACGGAAGCTCCCAGGGTTCAGAAAGAGGGTGTTTTGACGGCTGTGAAATGTCTTTTCCAAGTGCCTCATGGGGTTTCAAATCCTTTTGAAACCTGAAGCTCTTTCTTGTATCTAGGGAATATTTTCACCTCTGGCCAGAAAGGCCGCCCAACTAGGAGCACAGCTATCCCGGGGTCAGGAGGTCTGCCAGCCTGCTAGCTCCTGGAGGGATTCCTGAGTATGTCCTCAGGGCCCAAGTGTAAAAGGTGTTTCCAATTGCCTTTATTAGCAGCAGCCAGGCCCTCAGGTGAGGGGCGGGGCTGTGATCTCCACTGGAAGCTCCGAATTCAGCCAATGGAGGCATCCATCTTTCTTTTGTCTGTCCATAGCAAGGGCCCGGGGAGTTTGTGCTTCCTGCAAGCAGAGCGACATTGTCTGGGACACTCATGCATGCCTACTTCTGGGAATCTCTCTGAGTGTGATGTGTGGACACCAGGACACCATGATCAGGGATGTGAGGCCACAGGAGCGATTGCCTTAGCCGGACCCAAAGGGTAGGTGTAAGGGGCCGGGTTCATCCACTATTGTTTGGTCCAACACACTTCCCATCTATGTTGAAACACAGCCCTTTCTGGGTACTTTCTGGGCTTGTAATCTGCTGCCCTGAGCAGTGGACTGAGAGCCTGGAGGCTGAGTAGGCAGCCAAACGTGACTGGACAGGCTCATGCCCCTGAATTCTGAGGGGTGCCCCAGCTTTCCCTGTTGGCAGTGTTTGATTGATAGTGAGGCATGGGATTGAATCGGGAACTCAGGAGAGCGAGACATGAGAGTCCCTTTGCATATGCATTCTTGCTTAGCCAGAATCTGGGCTAGCTGGCTTGCCCTGACCAGCTAGGTTCTCTGTACATAAGTTGCAGGTGAGGCTGGCTACCTTGCCACCCATGCTCTGAGACTACTACAGGTGAGCTCTGAGCACACACAGACACAGACAGACAGACAGACAGACAGACAGACAGACTAACACACACACACACACACACACACATTACTGTCAGGTCTGGTAGTACAGGATATGGTGAAGGCTGGGGCTGTCTGGGGTCTGTGGGCATGAGAGCTGCTGCCTTACAATCTCTACAAGCCAGGTTTGAACCTGTCATCAATGAACACAGTGTAGGAGGTTTTTGAATTCTGGTCTCTTTCCAACTCATCTATTTCTCTTCTCGCCTTCTCTGTCTCTAACTCTCACATGCTCTCACACACTCTGTCTTCACTCATTAATATTTTACTTAGATTCTGATTTTACTGACAGGCCCAGATAGACAAAGAGAGTTACCAGAGCACTGCTGAGCTCTGGCTTGTTGTGTTGGCGATTTCACCTAGGCTACTGGAGCCTCAGTTTGTAAGTCTTTCTGACACAAGCCATATTCTGTCTCCTCATTTCCATGCCAGTATCACTCAGAGTTTATAATAAATATATACATATATATATATACATACACACACATATGTATTTACATATCTGTCATTTTTAGAATGGTCGACCTATGTATTTGACCTTAATTCAGAATTACCACATTTATAACAGCCTAGTTTTTCTGAAATAATTGGCCATATAGTTGGAGCAGGATTCCATACAATTATAAATAAGGGAACCTTCCAGTAGCATTTCTAATGGTGTTTCTATCAGCATCCTTATTGTAATTATCATGGCCCAGATCTTCCCTCCTTTTTCTAGTGTAAGCTTCAATACGTATGTGTTTGTTTTCTTTCTCCGGAAATCTTAATTTCCCTGGACCCTGAAGTGTTAGGGAATTTTTGAAGCAGCCCTCTGTTTCTCAGCAGACGGTTTCTATGTTTCTGCTGTCATCAGGTCTTCTTGTGGTTTTTGTTTTTATTTTTTTTATTTTTTCAAGTCCTCCTAGATCATCCCCATTTATTTGCATATTTATTTATTTATTTAGTCAGGTATCGCATGAGGGGTCATTTCTTCTGCTTGATAGATTTTCTCTTATAATTGAAGGGAACTTTTGATGCACAATACATTTCCTGGGGCAAATACTACACACATATGGTGAAGGCTTGGGTTGTCTGGGGTCTGTGGGCATTAGAGCTGCTGCCTTACAATCTCTACAACCCAGGTTTGAACCTGTCACGAATGAACACAGCCTGGGGGTTTTTGACTTCTGGTCTCTTTCCAACTCTTCTATTTCTCTACTCGCCTTCTCTGTCTCTGACTCTCACAGGCTCTCACTCACTCTGTCTGAACTCAGGAATATTTTACTTATATCCTTATTTTATTGACAGGCCCAGATACACAAAGAGAGTGGCCAGAGCACTGCTGAGCTCTGGCTTGTTTTGTTGGTGATTTCACCTGGGCTACTGGAGCCTCAGCTTTGTAAGTCTCTCTGACTCAAGCCAGATTCTGTCTCCTCATATCCATGGCAGTATCTCTCAGACTTTATAATAAAGATATACATCCAAATACATATATAAATATACATATATATATATATATATATATATCTGTCATTGTTAGAATTGTCAACCTATGTAATTGATCTTAATCAGAATTAACACATCTATAACAGCTTCCTTTTTCATTAATTATTGGCCACATCGTTGGAGCAGGATTCAATACAATTATAAATAATAGAACCTTCCAGTAGCATTTCTAATAGCATTTCTATCAGCATCCTTATTGTAATTATCATAGTACACAACTTGCCTCCTTTCTCTAGTGTAAGCTTCAATACCTATGAGTTTCTTTTCATTCTCCTGAAATCTTAATTTCCCTAGACTCTGAAGTGTCTCGGAACTTTTGAAGCAGCCCTCTGTTTCTCAGCAGATGGTTTCTATGTTTCTGCTGTAATCAGGTCTTCTTGTGATTTTTGTTTTTTTTTTTCCATTTGTTTCAAATCCTCCTAGATCATCCCCATGTATTTGCATATTTATTTATTTATTTATTTAGTCCTATATTACATGAGGGGTCATTTCTTCTGCGTGATAGATTTTCCCCCTATAATTGAAGGGAACTGTACACTCACAATACATTTCCTGTCGTAAATACTACACACATATGGTGAAGGCAGGTGTTGTCTGGGGTCTGTGGACAGGAGACTGCTGCCTTACAATCTCAACAACCCAGGTTTGAACCTGTCATGTATGAACACAGAGTGGGAGGCTTTGGACTTCTGGTCTCTTTCCAACTCTTCTATTTCTCTTCTTGCCTTCTCTTGTCTCTGACTCTCACAGGCTCTCACTCACTCTGTCTGCACTCATTAATATTTTACTTATATATTATTTTACTGACAGGCCCAGATATACAAAGCGAGTCACCAGGGCACTGCTGAGCTCTGGCTTGTTTTGTTGGCGATTTCACCTAGGCTTCTGGAGCCTCAGCTTTGTAAGTCTCTCTAGCACAAGCCATACTCTGTCTCCTCATAGCCATGCCAGTATCCCTCAGAGTTTATAATAAAGATACACATACATATATGTACATATATACATATATGTACATATATATATTTATATCAGTCATTTTTAGAATTGTTGACCTTTTTATTTGATCTCAATGCAGAATTACCACATTTATTACAGCCTCCTTATTCATAAATAATTGGTCACATAGTTGGAGCAGGATTCACCACAATTATAAATTATAAACCTTCCGGTAGCATTTCCAATAGCCTTTCTGTCAGTATCCTTATTGTAATTATCATAGCACATCACTCGCCTCCATTTTCTAGTGTAAGCTTCAAAACGTATGCATTTCTTTTCATTCTCGGAATTCTTAATTTGCCTGGACCCCGAAGTGTCAGGGAACTTTTGAAGCAGCCCTGTGTTTCTCAGCAGACGTTTTCTATATTTCTGCTGTCATCAGGTCTTCCTGTGGTCTTTGTTTTTATTTATTTATTTTTCCAATCCTCCTAGATCGTTCCCATTTATTTGCATATTTATTTATTCATTTAGTCCGATATCACATGAGGGGTCATTTCTTCTGCCTGATAGATTTTCTCTTATAATTGAAGGGAACTTTTGACACACAATACATTTCCTTTTGCAGATACTACACACTACTACAACTGCTACTGCACCGTTTTTGACTGTGACATCCCATGCACAATGGATTAGTACTGCATGGCTCTAGAGAATGTTCACTATTTAACCTACAATGTTTTTAACCTCACAAATATTTATTCTGTTCTTTCTTGGGGGATGAATGGTTTACAGTCAACAGTTCCATGTAATAGTGGGCAGGGGAGGTTAATTTTTCCCACTATCCCTGTATTTCTGTACATCCTTTGTAACTTTCTTATTGAGGAGAAGCAAAGAGTCATAAATTGAGAGAGCAGGGCCCAAGCAGGAAGAGAGACAGAGAGACAGCTGCAGCTCTGATTTGTCACTAGCCCAGCTTTTCCCTAGCTGGGTAAGTGGTGACCAGGGGCTCAAAACAGGGTCCTGGGATTCCACATAGTTCCCTGGCAGCTCCATCAGCTGTCCCTCCAACCCATGCTCCCTTCGTGGTCCATATAACTATCGATCTGCTCTAGGCATTTCTCACCTTCATATGCCAGAAACTTAACACTTCTCCCCTCCACCCATGAAACTTTGACCTTTAGCTAGGGTGCAAAACAGCAACTGCAATCCAAGTTATTTTAGGGAAAAGTGTGTACGTCTCTGTTTGAAGGTGTGTGTGTGTGTGTGTGTGTGTGTGTGTTTGTGTAAGTGTGCATAAGTGTGTTTCAGTTATGATTACCGCTGTTGTTTCTTTATTCCTGACGCAGGGACTTAGGAACTGGGTTGTGTTATGACAAAGGAAGTTTCCACTGCACAAGTGGTTTTTCAAGTATGAATGGCACATTGGATTGTGGACACTGTTGTGCATTCTGCCAGGTGGTCCTCAGATGGGTTCTTTCCTTTGCTATTCCCATGCTGTGTGTAATTTTCTGGGTAGACTCAAAAAGAGGAGTGGCATGGGGAGCTCAGCTGCATTCTGCTGTATGTCCACAAGGTGGCAGCAAAGCCCATAGTTGAGTGTAGTGATTCTGTGGAATGAGGAGAACTCTAGGATTTGTGGCCCGTGGAGCGCAGGGTTGAAATTGACATAGAGTGCCCTAGACATCTGTTCTTTCCTGTGGGGTGGGGGGATCCCCCATTTGGCTTTGCAAGTGGAAGGGGTTTGTCTCTTTGTCTGGGATGACTCTACTGGGAGCTTGTGAATCCCTGTGCTCAGCTGCATTCTGCTGGGTGTCCACAAGAGGGCAGCACCAGGGCGGGACTAGGGCTCCATGGGGCAAGTGCCCTGAGGCCCTGGGCTAGGAGAGTGGCGACAGTGTCTCTGGGTGTGCCCCAAGAGCATGGCCAGCCTAGCGCAGGCAGGCAGTGTCCTAAGGACGGGCCCAGACAGGAGCTGTGGGGGTCGTGTTTGCAGAAACAGGGCCTTCAGAGGATGGCAGAAAGTCCCCGGGGGCGGGCCTCAGAGCCCGTGCCCAATGAGCCTGAGGGGAGGGCCCAGTGGGTATTTATAGAGACAGCTGGCCAATCAGAGAGGAGGAACGTCACCCTCAGGGGCGTGAAGCAAGAGCTGGCCAATGAGAACAGAGGAGGAGTTGCGTGGGCGGGCCTCAGAGAGCAGCCCACCAATGAGAGCCTGGGTGCTGGCTCTGGGTGGGCGTACCCCTGGAGGTCAGCCAATCAGGATCCAGCGGAAGTGCCTGGGGGGCGGGCCCTCGGGAGGCTGGCCAATGAGCGCCTGGGGCGGGCCTCGTGGGCGGAGCCCAGGAGGCTGGCCAATCATGGGGCAAGGGCGGTGACCTTCCTGGGCGTGCCTTAGGAACTGGCCTATCAGAGGGCGCCCCTCAGACAGCAGCCCGCCAATGGGAGCCAAGAGAAGGCTGGCTGGGGGCGGGTCCCTGGGACACCAGGCCAATCAGGGTCGAGCGGAAGTGGCTGGTGGGCGGGCCTTCCGGAGGCTGCCCAATGAGCGTGCAGCAGGGCCGTGTGGGCGGTGCTCAAGGCCGCTGGCCAATCACTGACTAGGGGCCCGGACCCTCCTGGGTGTGTCCAAGCACACTGGCCAATGAGATTGCTGGTGGGGTTCTGGGCGTGGCCTAGGCCTCTGGCCTATCAGAGCCTGGCTGGCGCCCTGTGGGCGGGCCTTCTGAAGGAAGCCCGCCAATGGGAGCTCAGAGCTGGCCTTAAAAGGCTGGGCGTGCTTCCAGGAAACGCGAAGCAGGGTTCAGCCCAGGGCCCTTCCTTGCAGAAGCTGTCCAGTGCGCATGTGTATAACTCCGTTTGTGCCTGTGCCTCTGTGGATGTGTGCCTGTGTGTGACTGTGAGAGTGTGTGTGTTTGTGTGTGTGTGTCTGTGTGTGTGTGTGTGTGTGTGTGTGTGTGTGGGAGAGAGAGAGAACAACAGAATCACTGTGGCACAGGAGATTTTGTGCAAAACACTTGGCACATTCTGATTTACAGCTCAATATTGACACCAGTGCAGCTCTCCATGGCCCTTGGTCACTTTTCTTCTTTTCAGATGTAAAGACACTGAAGAGGGAGAGGTTTTTGCCCTGATACTTGCACTGGGAACTAGCAGATGCCCTGTTTGTGTTGCCAGACTCGGAAACTTGTGGTGCCTGTCCATGTGGAGAGTCTCCTGGATGAGTTCCTTCTTGAGCCTTTTTCGCTCGGTCCCGTTGGAGCTGCATATAGCTAATGATTTGGAGATTTTATTCCTTTGACAATTCTTTTCCGGATGCAAAGTTTCTCTCCAGGATTTAGCAATCAATTGTCTGAATGTCACATCGAATCCATTGTAGAAAATGACTACATCAGTGTCTGGCTGTCTCTCTCTCTATCTCTCTCTCTCTGTCTCTCTCTCTCTCTCTATATATATATATATATATATATATATATGTAACATGTAGAGGTCTGAAAATATTTTTTAGCTAGAGACCTGCACAGCTCAGGATTAGGGTAGTAATGTGGATACACCTGGCCCTTCTGAGCCACAGTCATGAGAGACATCTCACAGAGCCATATCGTATATCACTCTACAATTCTCTCTCAGCGTAAACTACCGCTGCGAAATCATCTTCTTCCCTCTTGCTCTTTTTGTCCACCGAGTCTTATCCCAAAACTGTAAATCAAAGGAGAAATAGACATAGTGCAGTTCCCTGCACACAGGACAGGCTGAGGCTGGTCCAGGGAGATGCAATATGCCAGCCTGCATCTTGGCTGGAGCATCACTAAGACGACTTCCAATTTGGAGAGGCGAGGGCAGTTTTGGAGGGTGGGCTGCCGGCCACGTGTTGCTTCTCAGAGTGGCTAAGACCTAGATGTTCTAAGTGTTACCTTTCCTCAAAAAACAGAAAATCGCAATGCCACTTGTAAGAAGTATGCATGGGCATGGAGGGTTTGTCTTCAGTGCTCTGGCACTGATCAACACAGGGCCAGAATTTCAGTCCTTTTCTGTCTCTGTCATTCTCTCTCTCTGACTGTCGCTACGTGCCTTCTTCACTGGGCCCTTACTGGAAGTCAGTGCATGCATCGTGAACTCAGACTTCCTGGTGTTGAAATTTTCCTTTCTTTGCCCTTTGGATTATTTAGTCTCCTGCACATGGTGTAGTACAGAGGGGAACTGCGGAGACAGCGTTGCTGCTGCAGGATCCAGGCATAAGTCCATCTCCAGCTGCAGCTGTCCAGGCCCTCTGTGCTTGACTCCCAATCTCCAGGGCCCTGAGGCTGACACTCAGCCTAAACGCAGCCCTCCTCACCTTCCTGCACAGCGTCCTTGTCCTTATTCCATGAGAGCCCAGGTCAAGAGAAGTGAAACTCTATCCCCCTGGCACACACACTGTGCTTTCCCTCTATTAAGCCGAATGTAAAGGATCTGTGGTACTGATGGGGCCACACCAGTGTCCATATTTTCCATGCAAAACGGAAGCTCCCAGGGTTCAGAAAGAGGGTGTTTTGACGGCTGTGAAATGTCTTTTCCAAGTGCCTCATGGGGTTTCAAATCCTTTTGAAACCTGAAGCTCTTTCTTGTATCTAGGGAATATTTTCACCTCTGGCCAGAAAGGCCGCCCAACTAGGAGCACAGCTATCCCGGGGTCAGGAGGTCTGCCAGCCTGCTAGCTCCTGGAGGGATTCCTGAGTATGTCCTCAGGGCCCAAGTGTAAAAGGTGTTTCCAATTGCCTTTATTAGCAGCAGCCAGGCCCTCAGGTGAGGGGCGGGGCTGTGATCTCCACTGGAAGCTCCGAATTCAGCCAATGGAGGCATCCATCTTTCTTTTGTCTGTCCATAGCAAGGGCCCGGGGAGTTTGTGCTTCCTGCAAGCAGAGCGACATTGTCTGGGACACTCATGCATGCCTACTTCTGGGAATCTCTCTGAGTGTGATGTGTGGACACCAGGACACCATGATCAGGGATGTGAGGCCACAGGAGCGATTGCCTTAGCCGGACCCAAAGGGTAGGTGTAAGGGGCCGGGTTCATCCACTATTGTTTGGTCCAACACACTTCCCATCTATGTTGAAACACAGCCCTTTCTGGGTACTTTCTGGGCTTGTAATCTGCTGCCCTGAGCAGTGGACTGAGAGCCTGGAGGCTGAGTAGGCAGCCAAACATGACTGGACAGGCTCATGCCCCTGAATTCTGAGGGGTGCCCCAGCTTTCCCCGTTGGCAGTGTTTGATTGATAGTGAGGCATGGGATTGAATCGGGAACTCAGGAGAGCGAGACATGAGAGTCCCTTTGCATATGCATTCTTGCTTAGCCAGAATCTGGGCTAGCTGGCTTGCCCTGACCAGCTAGGTTCTCTGTACATAAGTTGCAGGTGAGGCTGGCTACCTTGCCACCCATGCTCTGAGACTACTACAGGTGAGCTCTGAGCACACACAGACACAGACAGACAGACAGACAGACAGACAGACAGACTAACACACACACACACACACACACACACATTACTGTCAGGTCTGGTAGTACAGGATATGGTGAAGGCTGGGGCTGTCTGGGGTCTGTGGGCATGAGAGCTGCTGCCTTACAATCTCTACAAGCCAGGTTTGAACCTGTCATCAATGAACACAGTGTAGGAGGTTTTTGAATTCTGGTCTCTTTCCAACTCATCTATTTCTCTTCTCGCCTTCTCTGTCTCTAACTCTCACATGCTCTCACACACTCTGTCTTCACTCATTAATATTTTACTTAGATTCTGATTTTACTGACAGGCCCAGATAGACAAAGAGAGTTACCAGAGCACTGCTGAGCTCTGGCTTGTTGTGTTGGCGATTTCACCTAGGCTACTGGAGCCTCAGTTTGTAAGTCTTTCTGACACAAGCCATATTCTGTCTCCTCATTTCCATGCCAGTATCACTCAGAGTTTATAATAAATATATACATATATATATATACATACACACACATATGTATTTACATATCTGTCATTTTTAGAATGGTCGACCTATGTATTTGACCTTAATTCAGAATTACCACATTTATAACAGCCTAGTTTTTCTGAAATAATTGGCCATATAGTTGGAGCAGGATTCCATACAATTATAAATAAGGGAACCTTCCAGTAGCATTTCTAATGGTGTTTCTATCAGCATCCTTATTGTAATTATCATGGCCCAGATCTTCCCTCCTTTTTCTAGTGTAAGCTTCAATACGTATGTGTTTGTTTTCTTTCTCCGGAAATCTTAATTTCCCTGGACCCTGAAGTGTTAGGGAATTTTTGAAGCAGCCCTCTGTTTCTCAGCAGACGGTTTCTATGTTTCTGCTGTCATCAGGTCTTCTTGTGGTTTTTGTTTTTATTTTTTTTATTTTTTCAAGTCCTCCTAGATCATCCCCATTTATTTGCATATTTATTTATTTATTTAGTCAGGTATCGCATGAGGGGTCATTTCTTCTGCTTGATAGATTTTCTCTTATAATTGAAGGGAACTTTTGATGCACAATACATTTCCTGGGGCAAATACTACACACATATGGTGAAGGCTTGGGTTGTCTGGGGTCTGTGGGCATTAGAGCTGCTGCCTTACAATCTCTACAACCCAGGTTTGAACCTGTCACGAATGAACACAGCCTGGGGGTTTTTGACTTCTGGTCTCTTTCCAACTCTTCTATTTCTCTACTCGCCTTCTCTGTCTCTGACTCTCACAGGCTCTCACTCATTCTGTCTGAACTCAGGAATATTTTACTTATATCCTTATTTTATTGACAGGCCCAGATACACAAAGAGAGTGGCCAGAGCACTGCTGAGCTCTGGCTTGTTTTGTTGGTGATTTCACCTGGGCTACTGGAGCCTCAGCTTTGTAAGTCTCTCTGACTCAAGCCAGATTCTGTCTCCTCATATCCATGGCAGTATCTCTCAGACTTTATAATAAAGATATACATCCAAATACATATATAAATATACATATATATATATATATATATATCTGTCATTGTTAGAATTGTCAACCTATGTAATTGATCTTAATCAGAATTAACACATCTATAACAGCTTCCTTTTTCATTAATTATTGGCCACATCGTTGGAGCAGGATTCAATACAATTATAAATAATAGAACCTTCCAGTAGCATTTCTAATAGCATTTCTATCAGCATCCTTATTGTAATTATCATAGTACACAACTTGCCTCCTTTCTCTAGTGTAAGCTTCAATACCTATGAGTTTCTTTTCATTCTCCTGAAATCTTAATTTCCCTAGACTCTGAAGTGTCTCGGAACTTTTGAAGCAGCCCTCTGTTTCTCAGCAGATGGTTTCTATGTTTCTGCTGTAATCAGGTCTTCTTGTGATTTTTGTTTTTTTTTTCCATTTGTTTCAAATCCTCCTAGATCATCCCCATGTATTTGCATATTTATTTATTTATTTATTTAGTCCTATATTACATGAGGGGTCATTTCTTCTGCGTGATAGATTTTCCCCCTATAATTGAAGGGAACTGTACACTCACAATACATTTCCTGTCGTAAATACTACACACATATGGTGAAGGCAGGTGTTGTCTGGGGTCTGTGGACAGGAGACTGCTGCCTTACAATCTCAACAACCCAGGTTTGAACCTGTCATGTATGAACACAGAGTGGGAGGCTTTGGACTTCTGGTCTCTTTCCAACTCTTCTATTTCTCTTCTTGCCTTCTCTTGTCTCTGACTCTCACAGGCTCTCACTCACTCTGTCTGCACTCATTAATATTTTACTTATATATTATTTTACTGACAGGCCCAGATATACAAAGCGAGTCACCAGGGCACTGCTGAGCTCTGGCTTGTTTTGTTGGCGATTTCACCTAGGCTTCTGGAGCCTCAGCTTTGTAAGTCTCTCTAGCACAAGCCATACTCTGTCTCCTCATAGCCATGCCAGTATCCCTCAGAGTTTATAATAAAGATACACATACATATATGTACATATATACATATATGTACATATATATATTTATATCAGTCATTTTTAGAATTGTTGACCTTTTTATTTGATCTCAATGCAGAATTACCACATTTATTACAGCCTCCTTATTCATAAATAATTGGTCACATAGTTGGAGCAGGATTCACCACAATTATAAATTATAAACCTTCCGGTAGCATTTCCAATAGCCTTTCTGTCAGTATCCTTATTGTAATTATCATAGCACATCACTCGCCTCCATTTTCTAGTGTAAGCTTCAAAACGTATGCATTTCTTTTCATTCTCGGAATTCTTAATTTGCCTGGACCCCGAAGTGTCAGGGAACTTTTGAAGCAGCCCTGTGTTTCTCAGCAGACGTTTTCTATATTTCTGCTGTCATCAGGTCTTCCTGTGGTCTTTGTTTTTATTTATTTATTTTTCCAATCCTCCTAGATCGTTCCCATTTATTTGCATATTTATTTATTCATTTAGTCCGATATCACATGAGGGGTCATTTCTTCTGCCTGATAGATTTTCTCTTATAATTGAAGGGAACTTTTGACACACAATACATTTCCTTTTGCAGATACTACACACTACTACAACTGCTACTGCACCGTTTTTGACTGTGACATCCCATGCACAATGGATTAGTATTGCATGGCTCTAGAGAATGTTCACTATTTAACCTACAATGTTTTTAACCTCACAAATATTTATTCTGTTCTTTCTTGGGGGATGAATGGTTTACAGTCAACAGTTCCATGTAATAGTGGGCAGGGGAGGTTAATTTTTCCCACTATCCCTGTATTTCTGTACATCCTTTGTAACTTTCTTATTGAGGAGAAGCAAAGAGTCATAAATTGAGAGAGCAGGGCCCAAGCAGGAAGAGAGACAGAGAGACAGCTGCAGCTCTGATTTGTCACTAGCCCAGCTTTTCCCTAGCTGGGTAAGTGGTGACCAGGGGCTCAAAACAGGGTCCTGGGATTCCACATAGTTCCCTGGCAGCTCCATCAGCTGTCCCTCCAACCCATGCTCCCTTCGTGGTCCATATAACTATCGATCTGCTCTAGGCATTTCTCACCTTCATATGCCAGAAACTTAACACTTCTCCTCTCCACCCATGAAACTTTGACCTTTAGCTAGGGTGCAAAACAGCAACTGCAATCCAAGTTATTTTAGGGAAAAGTGTGTACGTCTCTGTTTGAAGGTGTGTGTGTGTGTGTGTGTGTGTGTTTGTGTAAGTGTGCATAAGTGTGTTTCAGTTATGATTACCGCTGTTGTTTCTTTATTCCTGACGCAGGGACTTAGGAACTGGGTTGTGTTATGACAAAGGAAGTTTCCACTGCACAAGTGGTTTTTCAAGTATGAATGGCACATTGGATTGTGGACACTGTTGTGCATTCTGCCAGGTGGTCCTCAGATGGGTTCTTTCCTTTGCTATTCCCATGCTGTGTGTAATTTTCTGGGTAGACTCAAAAAGAGGAGTGGCATGGGGAGCTCAGCTGCATTCTGCTGTATGTCCACAAGGTGGCAGCAAAGCCCATAGTTGAGTGTAGTGATTCTGTGGAATGAGGAGAACTCTAGGATTTGTGGCCCGTGGAGCGCAGGGTTGAAATTGACATAGAGTGCCCTAGACATCTGTTCTTTCCTGTGGGGTGGGGGGATCCCCCATTTGGCTTTGCAAGTGGAAGGGGTTTGTCTCTTTGTCTGGGATGACTCTACTGGGAGCTTGTGAATCCCTGTGCTCAGCTGCATTCTGCTGGTTGTCCACAAGAGGGCAGCACCAGGGCGGGACTAGGGCTCCATGGGGCAAGTGCCCTGAGAGTGGCGACAGTGTCTCTGGGTGTGCCCCAAGAGCATGGCCAGCCTAGCGCAGGCAGGCAGTGTCCTAAGGACGGGCCCAGACAGGAGCTGTGGGGGTCGTGTTTGCAGAAACAGGGCCTTCAGAGGATGGCAGAAAGTCCCCGGGGGCGGGCCTCAGAGCCCGTGCCCAATGAGCCTGAGGGGAGGGCCCAGTGGGTATTTATAGAGACAGCTGGCCAATCAGAGAGGAGGAATGTCACCCTCAGGGGCGTGAAGCAAGAGCTGGTCAATGAGAACAGAGGAGGAGTTGCGTGGGCGGGCCTCAGAGAGCAGCCCACCAATGAGAGCCTGGGTGCTGGCTCTGGGTGGGCGTACCCCTGGAGGTCAGCCAATCAGGATCCAGCGGAAGTGCCTGGGGGGCGGGCCCTCGGGAGGCTGGCCAATGAGCGCCTGGGGCGGGCCTCGTGGGCGGAGCCCAGGAGGCTGGCCAATCATGGGGCAAGGGCGGTGACCTTCCTGGGCGTGCCTTAGGAACTGGCCTATCAGAGGGCGCCCCTCAGACAGCAGCCCGCCAATGGGAGCCAAGAGAAGGCTGGCTGGGGGCGGGTCCCTGGGACACCAGGCCAATCAGGGTCGAGCGGAAGTGGCTGGTGGGCGGGCCTTCCGGAGGCTGCCCAATGAGCGTGCAGCAGGGCCGTGTGGGCGGTGCTCAAGGCCGCTGGCCAATCACTGACTAGGGGCCCGGACCCTCCTGGGTGTGTCCAAGCACACTGGCCAATGAGATTGCTGGTGGGGTTCTGGGCGTGGCCTAGGCCTCTGGCCTATCAGAGCCTGGCTGGCGCCCTGTGGGCGGGCCTTCTGAAGGAAGCCCGCCAATGGGAGCTCAGAGCTGGCCTTAAAAGGCTGGGCGTGCTTCCAGGAAACGCGAAGCAGGGTTCAGCCCAGGGCCCTTCCTTGCAGAAGCTGTCCAGTGCGCATGTGTATAACTCCGTTTGTGCCTGTGCCTCTGTAGATGTGTGCCTGTGTGTGACTGTGAGAGTGTGTGTGTTTGTGTGTGTGTGTCTGTGTGTGTGTGTGTGTGTGTGTGTGTGTGTGTGTGAGGGAGAGAGAGAGAACAACAGAATCACTGTGGCACAGGAGATTTTGTGCAAAACACTTGGCACATTCTGATTTACAGCTCAATATTGACACCAGTGCAGCTCTCCATGGCCCTTGGTCACTTTTCTTCTTTTCAGATGTAAAGACACTGAAGAGGGAGAGGTTTTTGCCCTGATACTTGCACTGGGAACTAGCAGATGCCCTGTTTGTGTTGCCAGACTAGGAAACTTGTGGTGCCTGTCCATGTGGAGAGTCTCCTGGATGAGTTCCTTCTTGAGCCTTTTTCGCTCGGTCCCGTTGGAGCTGCATATAGCTAATGATTTGGAGATTTTATTCCTTTGACAATTCTTTTCCGGATGCAAAGTTTCTCTCCAGGATTTAGCAATCAATTGTCTGAATGTCACATCGAATCCATTGTAGAAAATGACTACATCAGTGTCTGGCTGTCTCTCTCTCTATCTCTCTCTCTCTGTCTCTCTCTCTCTCTCTCTCTCTCTATATATATATATATATATGTAACATGTAGAGGTCTGAAAATATTTTTTAGCTAGAGACCTGCACAGCTCAGGATTAGGGTAGTAATGTGGATACACCTGGCCCTTCTGAGCCACAGTCATGAGAGACATCTCACAGAGCCATATCGTATATCACTCTACAATTCTCTCTCAGCGTAAACTACCGCTGCGAAATCATCTTCTTCCCTCTTGCTCTTTTTGTCCACCGAGTCTTATCCCAAAACTGTAAATCAAAGGAGAAATAGACATAGTGCAGTTCCCTGCACACAGGACAGGCTGAGGCTGGTCCAGGGAGATGCAATATGCCAGCCTGCATCTTGGCTGGAGCATCACTAAGACGACTTCCAATTTGGAGAGGCGAGGGCAGTTTTGGAGGGTGGGCTGCCGGCCACGTGTTGCTTCTCAGAGTGGCTAAGACCTAGATGTTCTAAGTGTTACCTTTCCTCAAAAAACAGAAAATCGCAATGCCACTTGTAAGAAGTATGCATGGGCATGGAGGGTTTGTCTTCAGTGCTCTGGCACCGATCAACACAGGGCCAGAATTTCAGTCCTTTTCTGTCTCTGTCATTCTCTCTCTCTGACTGTCGCTACGTGCCTTCTTCACTGGGCCCTTACTGGAAGTCAGTGCATGCATCGTGAACTCAGACTTCCTGGTGTTGAAATTTTCCTTTCTTTGCCCTTTGGATTATTTAGTCTCCTGCACATGGTGTAGTACAGAGGGGAACTGCGGAGACAGCGTTGCTGCTGCAGGATCCAGGCATAAGTCCATCTCCAGCTGCAGCTGTCCAGGCCCTCTGTGCTTGACTCCCAATCTCCAGGGCCCTGAGGCTGACACTCAGCCTAAACGCAGCCCTCCTCACCTTCCTGCACAGCGTCCTTGTCCTTATTCCATGAGAGCCCAGGTCAAGAGAAGTGAAACTCTATCCCCCTGGCACACACACTGTGCTTTCCCTCTATTAAGCCGAATGTAAAGGATCTGTGGTACTGATGGGGCCACACCAGTGTCCATATTTTCCATGCAAAACGGAAGCTCCCAGGGTTCAGAAAGAGGGTGTTTTGACGGCTGTGAAATGTCTTTTCCAAGTGCCTCATGGGGTTTCAAATCCTTTTGAAACCTGAAGCTCTTTCTTGTATCTAGGGAATATTTTCACCTCTGGCCAGAAAGGCCGCCCAACTAGGAGCACAGCTATCCCGGGGTCAGGAGGTCTGCCAGCCTGCTAGCTCCTGGAGGGATTCCTGAGTATGTCCTCAGGGCCCAAGTGTAAAAGGTGTTTCCAATTGCCTTTATTAGCAGCAGCCAGGCCCTCAGGTGAGGGGCGGGGCTGTGATCTCCACTGGAAGCTCCGAATTCAGCCAATGGAGGCATCCATCTTTCTTTTGTCTGTCCATAGCAAGGGCCCGGGGAGTTTGTGCTTCCTGCAAGCAGAGCGACATTGTCTGGGACACTCATGCATGCCTACTTCTGGGAATCTCTCTGAGTGTGATGTGTGGACACCAGGACACCATGATCAGGGATGTGAGGCCACAGGAGCGATTGCCTTAGCCGGACCCAAAGGGTAGGTGTAAGGGGCCGGGTTCATCCACTATTGTTTGGTCCAACACACTTCCCATCTATGTTGAAACACAGCCCTTTCTGGGTACTTTCTGGGCTTGTAATCTGCTGCCCTGAGCAGTGGACTGAGAGCCTGGAGGCTGAGTAGGCAGCCAAACGTGACTGGACAGGCTCATGCCCCTGAATTCTGAGGGGTGCCCCAGCTTTCCCCGTTGGCAGTGTTTGATTGATAGTGAGGCATGGGATTGAATCGGGAACTCAGGAGAGCGAGACATGAGAGTCCCTTTGCATATGCATTCTTGCTTAGCCAGAATCTGGGCTAGCTGGCTTGCCCTGACCAGCTAGGTTCTCTGTACATAAGTTGCAGGTGAGGCTGGCTACCTTGCCACCCATGCTCTGAGACTACTACAGGTGAGCTCTGAGCACACACAGACACAGACAGACAGACAGACAGACAGACAGACTAACACACACACACACACACACACACATACACACACACACACACACATTACTGTCAGGTCTGGTAGTACAGGATATGGTGAAGGCTGGGGCTGTCTGGGGTCTGTGGGCATGAGAGCTGCTGCCTTACAATCTCTACAAGCCAGGTTTGAACCTGTCATCAATGAACACAGTGTAGGAGGTTTTTGAATTCTGGTCTCTTTCCAACTCATCTATTTCTCTTCTCGCCTTCTCTGTCTCTAACTCTCACATGCTCTCACACACTCTGTCTTCACTCATTAATATTTTACTTAGATTCTGATTTTACTGACAGGCCCAGATAGACAAAGAGAGTTACCAGAGCACTGCTGAGCTCTGGCTTGTTGTGTTGGCGATTTCACCTAGGCTACTGGAGCCTCAGTTTGTAAGTCTTTCTGACACATGCCATATTCTGTCTCCTCATTTCCATGCCAGTATCACTCAGAGTTTATAATAAATATATACATATATATATATACATACACACACATATGTATTTACATATCTGTCATTTTTAGAATGGTCGACCTATGTATTTGACCTTAATTCAGAATTACCACATTTATAACAGCCTAGTTTTTCTGAAATAATTGGCCATATAGTTGGAGCAGGATTCCATACAATTATAAATAAGGGAACCTTCCAGTAGCATTTCTAATGGTGTTTCTATCAGCATCCTTATTGTAATTATCATGGCCCAGATCTTCCCTCCTTTTTCTAGTGTAAGCTTCAATACGTATGTGTTTGTTTTCTTTCTCCGGAAATCTTAATTTCCCTGGACCCTGAAGTGTTAGGGAATTTTTGAAGCAGCCCTCTGTTTCTCAGCAGACGGTTTCTATGTTTCTGCTGTCATCAGGTCTTCTTGTGGTTTTTGTTTTTATTTTTTTTATTTTTTCAAGTCCTCCTAGATCATCCCCATTTATTTGCATATTTATTTATTTATTTAGTCAGGTATCGCATGAGGGGTCATTTCTTCTGCTTGATAGATTTTCTCTTATAATTGAAGGGAACTTTTGATGCACAATACATTTCCTGGGGCAAATACTACACACATATGGTGAAGGCTTGGGTTGTCTGGGGTCTGTGGGCATTAGAGCTGCTGCCTTACAATCTCTACAACCCAGGTTTGAACCTGTCATGAATGAACACAGCCTGGGGGTTTTTGACTTCTGGTCTCTTTCCAACTCTTCTATTTCTCTACTCGCCTTCTCTGTCTCTGACTCTCACAGGCTCTCACTCACTCTGTCTGAACTCAGGAATATTTTACTTATATCCTTATTTTATTGACAGGCCCAGATACACAAAGAGAGTGGCCAGAGCACTGCTGAGCTCTGGCTTGTTTTGTTGGTGATTTCACCTGGGCTACTGGAGCCTCAGCTTTGTAAGTCTCTCTGACTCAAGCCAGATTCTGTCTCCTCATATCCATGGCAGTATCTCTCAGACTTTATAATAAAGATATACATCCAAATACATATATAAATATACATATATATATATATATATCTGTCATTGTTAGAATTGTCAACCTATGTAATTGATCTTAATCAGAATTAACACATCTATAACAGCTTCCTTTTTCATTAATTATTGGCCACATCGTTGGAGCAGGATTCAATACAATTATAAATAATAGAACCTTCCAGTAGCATTTCTAATAGCATTTCTATCAGCATCCTTATTGTAATTATCATAGTACACAACTTGCCTCCTTTCTCTAGTGTAAGCTTCAATACCTATGAGTTTCTTTTCATTCTCCTGAAATCTTAATTTCCCTAGACTCTGAAGTGTCTCGGAACTTTTGAAGCAGCCCTCTGTTTCTCAGCAGATGGTTTCTATGTTTCTGCTGTAATCAGGTCTTCTTGTGATTTTTGTTTTTTTTTTTTCCATTTGTTTCAAATCCTCCTAGATCATCCCCATGTATTTGCATATTTATTTATTTATTTATTTAGTCCTATATTACATGAGGGGTCATTTCTTCTGCGTGATAGATTTTCCCCCTATAATTGAAGGGAACTGTACACTCACAATACATTTCCTGTCGTAAATACTACACACATATGGTGAAGGCAGGTGTTGTCTGGGGTCTGTGGACAGGAGACTGCTGCCTTACAATCTCAACAACCCAGGTTTGAACCTGTCATGTATGAACACAGAGTGGGAGGCTTTGGACTTCTGGTCTCTTTCCAACTCTTCTATTTCTCTTCTTGCCTTCTCTTGTCTCTGACTCTCACAGGCTCTCACTCACTCTGTCTGCACTCATTAATATTTTACTTATATATTATTTTACTGACAGGCCCAGATATACAAAGCGAGTCACCAGGGCACTGCTGAGCTCTGGCTTGTTTTGTTGGCGATTTCACCTAGGCTTCTGGAGCCTCAGCTTTGTAAGTCTCTCTAGCACAAGCCATACTCTGTCTCCTCATAGCCATGCCAGTATCCCTCAGAGTTTATAATAAAGATACACATACATATATGTACATATATACATATATGTACATATATATATTTATATCAGTCATTTTTAGAATTGTTGACCTTTTTATTTGATCTCAATGCAGAATTACCACATTTATTACAGCCTCCTTATTCATAAATAATTGGTCACATAGTTGGAGCAGGATTCACCACAATTATAAATTATAAACCTTCCGGTAGCATTTCCAATAGCCTTTCTGTCAGTATCCTTATTGTAATTATCATAGCACATCACTCGCCTCCATTTTCTAGTGTAAGCTTCAAAACGTATGCATTTCTTTTCATTCTCGGAATTCTTAATTTGCCTGGACCCCGAAGTGTCAGGGAACTTTTGAAGCAGCCCTGTGTTTCTCAGCAGACGTTTTCTATATTTCTGCTGTCATCAGGTCTTCCTGTGGTCTTTGTTTTTATTTATTTATTTTTCCAATCCTCCTAGATCGTTCCCATTTATTTGCATATTTATTTATTCATTTAGTCCGATATCACATGAGGGGTCATTTCTTCTGCCTGATAGATTTTCTCTTATAATTGAAGGGAACTTTTGACACACAATACATTTCCTTTTGCAGATACTACACACTACTACAACTGCTACTGCACCGTTTTTGACTGTGACATCCCATGCACAATGGATTAGTATTGCATGGCTCTAGAGAATGTTCACTATTTAACCTACAATGTTTTTAACCTCACAAATATTTATTCTGTTCTTTCTTGGGGGATGAATGGTTTACAGTCAACAGTTCCATGTAATAGTGGGCAGGGGAGGTTAATTTTTCCCACTATCCCTGTATTTCTGTACATCCTTTGTAACTTTCTTATTGAGGAGAAGCAAAGAGTCATAAATTGAGAGAGCAGGGCCCAAGCAGGAAGAGAGACAGAGAGACAGCTGCAGCTCTGATTTGTCACTAGCCCAGCTTTTCCCTAGCTGGGTAAGTGGTGACCAGGGGCTCAAAACAGGGTCCTGGGATTCCACATAGTTCCCTGGCAGCTCCATCAGCTGTTCCTCCAACCCATGCTCCCTTCGTGGTCCATATAACTATCGATCTGCTCTAGGCATTTCTCACCTTCATATGCCAGAAACTTAACACTTCTCCCCTCCACCCATGAAACTTTGACCTTTAGCTAGGGTGCAAAACAGCAACTGCAATCCAAGTTATTTTAGGGAAAAGTGTGTACGTCTCTGTTTGAAGGTGTGTGTGTGTGTGTGTGTGTGTGTGTGTGTGTGTTTGTGTAAGTGTGCATAAGTGTGTTTCAGTTATGATTACCGCTGTTGTTTCTTTATTCCTGACGCAGGGACTTAGGAACTGGGTTGTGTTATGACAAAGGAAGTTTCCACTGCACAAGTGGTTTTTCAAGTATGAATGGCACATTGGATTGTGGACACTGTTGTGCATTCTGCCAGGTGGTCCTCAGATGGGTTCTTTCCTTTGCTATTCCCATGCTGTGTGTAATTTTCTGGGTAGACTCAAAAAGAGGAGTGGCATGGGGAGCTCAGCTGCATTCTGCTGTATGTCCACAAGGTGGCAGCAAAGCCCATAGTTGAGTGTAGTGATTCTGTGGAATGAGGAGAACTCTAGGATTTGTGGCCCGTGGAGCGCAGGGTTGAAATTGACATAGAGTGCCCTAGACATCTGTTCTTTCCTGTGGGGTGGGGGGATCCCCCATTTGGCTTTGCAAGTGGAAGGGGTTTGTCTCTTTGTCTGGGATGACTCTACTGGGAGCTTGTGAATCCCTGTGCTCAGCTGCATTCTGCTGGGTGTCCACAAGAGGGCAGCACCAGGGCGGGACTAGGGCTCCATGGGGCAAGTGCCCTGAGAGTGGCGACAGTGTCTCTGGGTGTGCCCCAAGAGCATGGCCAGCCTAGCGCAGGCAGGCAGTGTCCTAAGGACGGGCCCAGACAGGAGCTGTGGGGGTCGTGTTTGCAGAAACAGGGCCTTCAGAGGATGGCAGAAAGTCCCCGGGGGCGGGCCTCAGAGCCCGTGCCCAATGAGCCTGAGGGGAGGGCCCAGTGGGTATTTATAGAGACAGCTGGCCAATCAGAGAGGAGGAACGTCACCCTCAGGGGTGTGAAGCAAGAGCTGGCCAATGAGAACAGAGGAGGAGTTGCGTGGGCGGGCCTCAGAGAGCAGCCCACCAATGAGAGCCTGGGTGCTGGCTCTGGGTGGGCGTACCCCTGGAGGTCAGCCAATCAGGATCCAGCGGAAGTGCCTGGTGGGCGGGCCCTCGGGAGGCTGGCCAATGAGCGCCTGGGGCGGGCCTCGTGGGCGGAGCCCAGGAGGCTGGCCAATCATGGGGCAAGGGCGGTGACCTTCCTGGGCGTGCCTTAGGAACTGGCCTATCAGAGGGCGCCCCTCAGACAGCAGCCCGCCAATGGGAGCCAAGAGAAGGCTGGCTGGGGGCGGGTCCCTGGGACACCAGGCCAATCAGGGTCGAGCGGAAGTGGCTGGTGGGCGGGCCTTCCGGAGGCTGCCCAATGAGCGTGCAGCAGGGCCGTGTGGGCGGTGCTCAAGGCCGCTGGCCAATCACTGACTAGGGGCCCGGACCCTCCTGGGTGTGTCCAAGCACACTGGCCAATGAGATTGCTGGTGGGGTTCTGGGCGTGGCCTAGGCCTCTGGCCTATCAGAGCCTGGCTGGCGCCCTGTGGGCGGGCCTTCTGAAGGAAGCCCGCCAATGGGAGCTCAGAGCTGGCCTTAAAAGGCTGGGCGTGCTTCCAGGAAACGCGAAGCAGGGTTCAGCCCAGGGCCCTTCCTTGCAGAAGCTGTCCAGTGCGCATGTGTATAACTCCGTTTCTGCCTGTGCCTCTGTAGATGTGTGCCTGTGTGTGACTGTGAGAGTGTGTGTGTTTGTGTGTGTGTGTCTGTGTGTGTGTGTGTGTGTGTGTGTGTGTGTGTGAGGGAGAGAGAGAGAACAACAGAATCACTGTGGCACAGGAGATTTTGTGCAAAACACTTGGCACATTCTGATTTACAGCTCAATATTGACACCAGTGCAGCTCTCCATGGCCCTTGGTCACTTTTCTTCTTTTCAGATGTAAAGACACTGAAGAGGGAGAGGTTTTTGCCCTGATACTTGCACTGGGAACTAGCAGATGCCCTGTTTGTGTTGCCAGACTAGGAAACTTGTGGTGCCTGTCCATGTGGAGAGTCTCCTGGATGAGTTCCTTCTTGAGCCTTTTTCGCTCGGTCCCGTTGGAGCTGCATATAGCTAATGATTTGGAGATTTTATTCCTTTGACAATTCTTTTCCGGATGCAAAGTTTCTCTCCAGGATTTAGCAATCAATTGTCTGAATGTCACATCGAATCCATTGTAGAAAATGACTACATCAGTGTCTGGCTGTCTCTCTCTCTATCTCTCTCTCTCTCTGTCTCTCTCTCTCTCTCTCTATATATATATATATATGTAACATGTAGAGGTCTGAAAATATTTTTTAGCTAGAGACCTGCACAGCTCAGGATTAGGGTAGTAATGTGGATACACCTGGCCCTTCTGAGCCACAGTCATGAGAGACATCTCACAGAGCCATATCGTATATCACTCTACAATTCTCTCTCAGCGTAAACTACCGCTGCGAAATCATCTTCTTCCCTCTTGCTCTTTTTGTCCACCGAGTCTTATCCCAAAACTGTAAATCAAAGGAGAAATAGACATAGTGCAGTTCCCTGCACACAGGACAGGCTGAGGCTGGTCCAGGGAGATGCAATATGCCAGCCTGCATCTCGGCTGGAGCATCACTAAGACGACTTCCAATTTGGAGAGGCGAGGGCAGTTTTGGAGGGTGGGCTGCCGGCCAAGTGTTGCTTCTCAGAGTGGCTAAGACCTAGATGTTCTAAGTGTTACCTTTCCTCAAAAAACAGAAAATCGCAATGCCACTTGTAAGAAGTATGCATGGGCATGGAGGGTTTGTCTTCAGTGCTCTGGCACTGATCAACACAGGGCCAGAATTTCAGTCCTTTTCTGTCTCTGTCATTCTCTCTCTCTGACTGTCGCTACGTGCCTTCTTCACTGGGCCCTTACTGGAAGTCAGTGCATGCATCGTGAACTCAGACTTCCTGGTGTTGAAATTTTCCTTTCTTTGCCCTTTGGATTATTTAGTCTCCTGCACATGGTGTAGTACAGAGGGGAACTGCGGAGACAGCGTTGCTGCTGCAGGATCCAGGCATAAGTCCATCTCCAGCTGCAGCTGTCCAGGCCCTCTGTGCTTGACTCCCAATCTCCAGGGCCCTGAGGCTGACACTCAGCCTAAACGCAGCCCTCCTCACCTTCCTGCACAGCGTCCTTGTCCTTATTCCATGAGAGCCCAGGTCAAGAGAAGTGAAACTCTATCCCCCTGGCACACACACTGTGCTTTCCCTCTATTAAGCCGAATGTAAAGGATCTGTGGTACTGATGGGGCCACACCAGTGTCCATATTTTCCATGCAAAACGGAAGCTCCCAGGGTTCAGAAAGAGGGTGTTTTGACGGCTGTGAAATGTCTTTTCCAAGTGCCTCATGGGGTTTCAAATCCTTTTGAAACCTGAAGCTCTTTCTTGTATCTAGGGAATATTTTCACCTCTGGCCAGAAAGGCCGCCCAACTAGGAGCACAGCTATCCCGGGGTCAGGAGGTCTGCCAGCCTGCTAGCTCCTGGAGGGATTCCTGAGTATGTCCTCAGGGCCCAAGTGTAAAAGGTGTTTCCAATTGCCTTTATTAGCAGCAGCCAGGCCCTCAGGTGAGGGGCAGGGCTGTGATCTCCACTGGAAGCTCCGAATTCAGCCAATGGAGGCATCCATCTTTCTTTTGTCTGTCCATAGCAAGGGCCCGGGGAGTTTGTGCTTCCTGCAAGCAGAGCGACATTGTCTGGGACACTCATGCATGCCTACTTCTGGGAATCTCTCTGAGTGTGATGTGTGGACACCAGGACACCATGATCAGGGATGTGAGGCCACAGGAGCGATTGCCTTAGCCGGACCCAAAGGGTAGGTGTAAGGGGCCGGGTTCATCCACTATTGTTTGGTCCAACACACTTCCCATCTATGTTGAAACACAGCCCTTTCTGGGTACTTTCTGGGCTTGTAATCTGCTGCCCTGAGCAGTGGACTGAGAGCCTGGAGGCTGAGTAGGCAGCCAAACGTGACTGGACAGGCTCATGCCCCTGAATTCTGAGGGGTGCCCCAGCTTTCCCCGTTGGCAGTGTTTGATTGATAGTGAGGCATGGGATTGAATCGGGAACTCAGGAGAGCGAGACATGAGAGTCCCTTTGCATATGCATTCTTGCTTAGCCAGAATCTGGGCTAGCTGGCTTGCCCTGACCAGCTAGGTTCTCTGTACATAAGTTGCAGGTGAGGCTGGCTACCTTGCCACCCATGCTCTGAGACTACTACAGGTGAGCTCTGAGCACACACAGACACAGACAGACAGACAGACAGACAGACAGACAGACTAACACACACACACACACACACACACACATTACTGTCAGGTCTGGTAGTACAGGATATGGTGAAGGCTGGGGCTGTCTGGGGTCTGTGGGCATGAGAGCTGCTGCCTTACAATCTCTACAAGCCAGGTTTGAACCTGTCATCAATGAACACAGTGTAGGAGGTTTTTGAATTCTGGTCTCTTTCCAACTCATCTATTTCTCTTCTCGCCTTCTCTGTCTCTAACTCTCACATGCTCTCACACACTCTGTCTTCACTCATTAATATTTTACTTAGATTCTGATTTTACTGACAGGCCCAGATAGACAAAGAGAGTTACCAGAGCACTGCTGAGCTCTGGCTTGTTGTGTTGGCGATTTCACCTAGGCTACTGGAGCCTCAGTTTGTAAGTCTTTCTGACACATGCCATATTCTGTCTCCTCATTTCCATGCCAGTATCACTCAGAGTTTATAATAAATATATACATATATATATATACATACACACACATATGTATTTACATATCTGTCATTTTTAGAATGGTCGACCTATGTATTTGACCTTAATTCAGAATTACCACATTTATAACAGCCTAGTTTTTCTGAAATAATTGGCCATATAGTTGGAGCAGGATTCCATACAATTATAAATAAGGGAACCTTCCAGTAGCATTTCTAATGGTGTTTCTATCAGCATCCTTATTGTAATTATCATGGCCCAGATCTTCCCTCCTTTTTCTAGTGTAAGCTTCAATACGTATGTGTTTGTTTTCTTTCTCCGGAAATCTTAATTTCCCTGGACCCTGAAGTGTTAGGGAATTTTTGAAGCAGCCCTCTGTTTCTCAGCAGACGGTTTCTATGTTTCTGCTGTCATCAGGTCTTCTTGTGGTTTTTGTTTTTATTTTTTTTATTTTTTCAAGTCCTCCTAGATCATCCCCATTTATTTGCATATTTATTTATTTATTTAGTCAGGTATCGCATGAGGGGTCATTTCTTCTGCTTGATAGATTTTCTCTTATAATTGAAGGGAACTTTTGATGCACAATACATTTCCTGGGGCAAATACTACACACATATGGTGAAGGCTTGGGTTGTCTGGGGTCTGTGGGCATTAGAGCTGCTGCCTTACAATCTCTACAACCCAGGTTTGAACCTGTCACGAATGAACACAGCCTGGGGGTTTTTGACTTCTGGTCTCTTTCCAACTCTTCTATTTCTCTACTCGCCTTCTCTGTCTCTGACTCTCACAGGCTCTCACTCACTCTGTCTGAACTCAGGAATATTTTACTTATATCCTTATTTTATTGACAGGCCCAGATACACAAAGAGAGTGGCCAGAGCACTGCTGAGCTCTGGCTTGTTTTGTTGGTGATTTCACCTGGGCTACTGGAGCCTCAGCTTTGTAAGTCTCTCTGACTCAAGCCAGATTCTGTCTCCTCATATCCATGGCAGTATCTCTCAGACTTTATAATAAAGATATACATCCAAATACATATATAAATATACATATATATATATATATATCTGTCATTGTTAGAATTGTCAACCTATGTAATTGATCTTAATCAGAATTAACACATCTATAACAGCTTCCTTTTTCATTAATTATTGGCCACATCGTTGGAGCAGGATTCAATACAATTATAAATAATAGAACCTTCCAGTAGCATTTCTAATAGCATTTCTATCAGCATCCTTATTGTAATTATCATAGTACACAACTTGCCTCCTTTCTCTAGTGTAAGCTTCAATACCTATGAGTTTCTTTTCATTCTCCTGAAATCTTAATTTCCCTAGACTCTGAAGTGTCTCGGAACTTTTGAAGCAGCCCTCTGTTTCTCAGCAGATGGTTTCTATGTTTCTGCTGTAATCAGGTCTTCTTGTGATTTTTGTTTTTTTTTTTTCCATTTGTTTCAAATCCTCCTAGATCATCCCCATGTATTTGCATATTTATTTATTTATTTATTTAGTCCTATATTACATGAGGGGTCATTTCTTCTGCGTGATAGATTTTCCCCCTATAATTGAAGGGAACTGTACACTCACAATACATTTCCTGTCGTAAATACTACACACATATGGTGAAGGCAGGTGTTGTCTGGGGTCTGTGGACAGGAGACTGCTGCCTTACAATCTCAACAACCCAGGTTTGAACCTGTCATGTATGAACACAGAGTGGGAGGCTTTGGACTTCTGGTCTCTTTCCAACTCTTCTATTTCTCTTCTTGCCTTCTCTTGTCTCTGACTCTCACAGGCTCTCACTCACTCTGTCTGCACTCATTAATATTTTACTTATATATTATTTTACTGACAGGCCCAGATATACAAAGCGAGTCACCAGGGCACTGCTGAGCTCTGGCTTGTTTTGTTGGCGATTTCACCTAGGCTTCTGGAGCCTCAGCTTTGTAAGTCTCTCTAGCACAAGCCATACTCTGTCTCCTCATAGCCATGCCAGTATCCCTCAGAGTTTATAATAAAGATACACATACATATATGTACATATATACATATATGTACATATATATATTTATATCAGTCATTTTTAGAATTGTTGACCTTTTTATTTGATCTCAATGCAGAATTACCACATTTATTACAGCCTCCTTATTCATAAATAATTGGTCACATAGTTGGAGCAGGATTCACCACAATTATAAATTATAAACCTTCCGGTAGCATTTCCAATAGCCTTTCTGTCAGTATCCTTATTGTAATTATCATAGCACATCACTCGCCTCCATTTTCTAGTGTAAGCTTCAAAACGTATGCATTTCTTTTCATTCTCGGAATTCTTAATTTGCCTGGACCCCGAAGTGTCAGGGAACTTTTGAAGCAGCCCTGTGTTTCTCAGCAGACGTTTTCTATATTTCTGCTGTCATCAGGTCTTCCTGTGGTCTTTGTTTTTATTTATTTATTTTTCCAATCCTCCTAGATCGTTCCCATTTATTTGCATATTTATTTATTCATTTAGTCCGATATCACATGAGGGGTCATTTCTTCTGCCTGATAGATTTTCTCTTATAATTGAAGGGAACTTTTGACACACAATACATTTCCTTTTGCAGATACTACACACTACTACAACTGCTACTGCACCGTTTTTGACTGTGACATCCCATGCACAATGGATTAGTATTGCATGGCTCTAGAGAATGTTCACTATTTAACCTACAATGTTTTTAACCTCACAAATATTTATTCTGTTCTTTCTTGGGGGATGAATGGTTTACAGTCAACAGTTCCATGTAATAGTGGGCAGGGGAGGTTAATTTTTCCCACTATCCCTGTATTTCTGTACATCCTTTGTAACTTTCTTATTGAGGAGAAGCAAAGAGTCATAAATTGAGAGAGCAGGGCCCAAGCAGGAAGAGAGACAGAGAGACAGCTGCAGCTCTGATTTGTCACTAGCCCAGCTTTTCCCTAGCTGGGTAAGTGGTGACCAGGGGCTCAAAACAGGGTCCTGGGATTCCACATAGTTCCCTGGCAGCTCCATCAGCTGTTCCTCCAACCCATGCTCCCTTCGTGGTCCATATAACTATCGATCTGCTCTAGGCATTTCTCACCTTCATATGCCAGAAACTTAACACTTCTCCCCTCCACCCATGAAACTTTGACCTTTAGCTAGGGTGCAAAACAGCAACTGCAATCCAAGTTATTTTAGGGAAAAGTGTGTACGTCTCTGTTTGAAGGTGTGTGTGTGTGTGTGTGTGTGTGTGTGTGTGTGTTTGTGTAAGTGTGCATAAGTGTGTTTCAGTTATGATTACCGCTGTTGTTTCTTTATTCCTGACGCAGGGACTTAGGAACTGGGTTGTGTTATGACAAAGGAAGTTTCCACTGCACAAGTGGTTTTTCAAGTATGAATGGCACATTGGATTGTGGACACTGTTGTGCATTCTGCCAGGTGGTCCTCAGATGGGTTCTTTCCTTTGCTATTCCCATGCTGTGTGTAATTTTCTGGGTAGACTCAAAAAGAGGAGTGGCATGGGGAGCTCAGCTGCATTCTGCTGTATGTCCACAAGGTGGCAGCAAAGCCCATAGTTGAGTGTAGTGATTCTGTGGAATGAGGAGAACTCTAGGATTTGTGGCCCGTGGAGCGCAGGGTTGAAATTGACATAGAGTGCCCTAGACATCTGTTCTTTCCTGTGGGGTGGGGGGATCCCCCATTTGGCTTTGCAAGTGGAAGGGGTTTGTCTCTTTGTCTGGGATGACTCTACTGGGAGCTTGTGAATCCCTGTGCTCAGCTGCATTCTGCAGGGTGTCCACAAGAGGGCAGCACCAGGGCGGGACTAGGGCTCCATGGGGCAAGTGCCCTGAGGCCCTGGGCTAGGAGAGTGGCGACAGTGTCTCTGGGTGTGCCCCAAGAGCATGGCCAGCCTAGCGCAGGCAGGCAGTGTCCTAAGGACGGGCCCAGACAGGAGCTGTGGGGGTCGTGTTTGCAGAAACAGGGCCTTCAGAGGATGGCAGAAAGTCCCCGGGGGCGGGCCTCAGAGCCCATGCCCAATGAGCCTGAGGGGAGGGCCCAGTGGGTATTTATAGAGACAGCTGGCCAATCAGAGAGGAGGAACGTCACCCTCAGGGGTGTGAAGCAAGAGCTGGCCAATGAGAACAGAGGAGGAGTTGCGTGGGCGGGCCTCAGAGAGCAGCCCACCAATGAGAGCCTGGGTGCTGGCTCTGGGTGGGCGTACCCCTGGAGGTCAGCCAATCAGGATCCAGCGGAAGTGCCTGGGGGGCGGGCCCTCGGGAGGCTGGCCAATGAGCGCCTGGGGCGGGCCTCGTGGGCGGAGCCCAGGAGGCTGGCCAATCATGGGGCAAGGGCGGTGACCTTCCTGGGCGTGCCTTAGGAACTGGCCTATCAGAGGGCGCCCCTCAGACAGCAGCCCGCCAATGGGAGCCAAGAGAAGGCTGGCTGGGGGCGGGTCCCTGGGACACCAGGCCAATCAGGGTCGAGCGGAAGTGGCTGGTGGGCGGGCCTTCCGGAGGCTGCCCAATGAGCGTGCAGCAGGGCCGTGTGGGCGGTGCTCAAGGCCGCTGGCCAATCACTGACTAGGGGCCCGGACCCTCCTGGGTGTGTCCAAGCACACTGGCCAATGAGATTGCTGGTGGGGTTCTGGGCGTGGCCTAGGCCTCTGGCCTATCAGAGCCTGGCTGGCGCCCTGTGGGCGGGCCTTCTGAAGGAAGCCCGCCAATGGGAGCTCAGAGCTGGCCTTAAAAGGCTGGGCGTGCTTCCAGGAAACGCGAAGCAGGGTTCAGCCCAGGGCCCTTCCTTGCAGAAGCTGTCCAGTGCGCATGTGTATAACTCCGTTTGTGCCTGTGCCTCTGTAGATGTGTGCCTGTGTGTGACTGTGAGAGTGTGTGTGTTTGTGTGTGTGTGTCTGTGTGTGTGTGTGTGTGTGTGTGTGTGTGTGTGTGTGAGGGAGAGAGAGAGAACAACAGAATCACTGTGGCACAGGAGATTTTGTGCAAAACACTTGGCACATTCTGATTTACAGCTCAATATTGACACCAGTGCAGCTCTCCATGGCCCTTGGTCACTTTTCTTCTTTTCAGATGTAAAGACACTGAAGAGGGAGAGGTTTTTGCCCTGATACTTGCACTGGGAACTAGCAGATGCCCTGTTTGTGTTGCCAGACTCGGAAACTTGTGGTGCCTGTCCATGTGGAGAGTCTCCTGGATGAGTTCCTTCTTGAGCCTTTTTCGCTCGGTCCCGTTGGAGCTGCATATAGCTAATGATTTGGAGATTTTATTCCTTTGACAATTCTTTTCCGGATGCAAAGTTTCTCTCCAGGATTTAGCAATCAATTGTCTGAATGTCACATCGAATCCATTGTAGAAAATGACTACATCAGTGTCTGGCTGTCTCTCTCTCTATCTCTCTCTCTCTCTGTCTCTCTCTCTCTCTCTCTCTCTCTATATATATATATATATATGTAACATGTAGAGGTCTGAAAATATTTTTTAGCTAGAGACCTGCACAGCTCAGGATTAGGGTAGTAATGTGGATACACCTGGCCCTTCTGAGCCACAGTCATGAGAGACATCTCACAGAGCCATATCGTATATCACTCTACAATTCTCTCTCAGCGTAAACTACCGCTGCGAAATCATCTTCTTCCCTCTTGCTCTTTTTGTCCACCGAGTCTTATCCCAAAACTGTAAATCAAAGGAGAAATAGACATAGTGCAGTTCCCTGCACACAGGACAGGCTGAGGCTGGTCCAGGGAGATGCAATATGCCAGCCTGCATCTCGGCTGGAGCATCACTAAGACGACTTCCAATTTGGAGAGGCGAGGGCAGTTTTGGAGGGTGGGCTGCCGGCCAAGTGTTGCTTCTCAGAGTGGCTAAGACCTAGATGTTCTAAGTGTTACCTTTCCTCAAAAAACAGAAAATCGCAATGCCACTTGTAAGAAGTATGCATGGGCATGGAGGGTTTGTCTTCAGTGCTCTGGCACTGATCAACACAGGGCCAGAATTTCAGTCCTTTTCTGTCTCTGTCATTCTCTCTCTCTGACTGTCGCTACGTGCCTTCTTCACTGGGCCCTTACTGGAAGTCAGTGCATGCATCGTGAACTCAGACTTCCTGGTGTTGAAATTTTCCTTTCTTTGCCCTTTGGATTATTTAGTCTCCTGCACATGGTGTAGTACAGAGGGGAACTGCGGAGACAGCGTTGCTGCTGCAGGATCCAGGCATAAGTCCATCTCCAGCTGCAGCTGTCCAGGCCCTCTGTGCTTGACTCCCAATCTCCAGGGCCCTGAGGCTGACACTCAGCCTAAACGCAGCCCTCCTCACCTTCCTGCACAGCGTCCTTGTCCTTATTCCATGAGAGCCCAGGTCAAGAGAAGTGAAACTCTATCCCCCTGGCACACACACCGTGCTTTCCCTCTATTAAGCCGAATGTAAAGGATCTGTGGTACTGATGGGGCCACACCAGTGTCCATATTTTCCATGCAAAACGGAAGCTCCCAGGGTTCAGAAAGAGGGTGTTTTGACGGCTGTGAAATGTCTTTTCCAAGTGCCTCATGGGGTTTCAAATCCTTTTGAAACCTGAAGCTCTTTCTTGTATCTAGGGAATATTTTCACCTCTGGCCAGAAAGGCCGCCCAACTAGGAGCACAGCTATCCCGGGGTCAGGAGGTCTGCCAGCCTGCTAGCTCCTGGAGGGATTCCTGAGTATGTCCTCAGGGCCCAAGTGTAAAAGGTGTTTCCAATTGCCTTTATTAGCAGCAGCCAGGCCCTCAGGTGAGGGGCGGGGCTGTGATCTCCACTGGAAGCTCCGAATTCAGCCAATGGAGGCATCCATCTTTCTTTTGTCTGTCCATAGCAAGGGCCCGGGGAGTTTGTGCTTCCTGCAAGCAGAGCGACATTGTCTGGGACACTCATGCATGCCTACTTCTGGGAATCTCTCTGAGTGTGATGTGTGGACACCAGGACACCATGATCAGGGATGTGAGGCCACAGGAGCGATTGCCTTAGCCGGACCCAAAGGGTAGGTGTAAGGGGCCGGGTTCATCCACTATTGTTTGGTCCAACACACTTCCCATCTATGTTGAAACACAGCCCTTTCTGGGTACTTTCTGGGCTTGTAATCTGCTGCCCTGAGCAGTGGACTGAGAGCCTGGAGGCTGAGTAGGCAGCCAAACGTGACTGGACAGGCTCATGCCCCTGAATTCTGAGGGGTGCCCCAGCTTTCCCCGTTGGCAGTGTTTGATTGATAGTGAGGCATGGGATTGAATCGGGAACTCAGGAGAGCGAGACATGAGAGTCCCTTTGCATATGCATTCTTGCTTAGCCAGAATCTGGGCTAGCTGGCTTGCCCTGACCAGCTAGGTTCTCTGTACATAAGTTGCAGGTGAGGCTGGCTACCTTGCCACCCATGCTCTGAGACTACTACAGGTGAGCTCTGAGCACACACAGACACAGACAGACAGACAGACAGACAGACTAACACACACACACACACACACACACACATTACTGTCAGGTCTGGTAGTACAGGATATGGTGAAGGCTGGGGCTGTCTGGGGTCTGTGGGCATGAGAGCTGCTGCCTTACAATCTCTACAAGCCAGGTTTGAACCTGTCATCAATGAACACAGTGTAGGAGGTTTTTGAATTCTGGTCTCTTTCCAACTCATCTATTTCTCTTCTCGCCTTCTCTGTCTCTAACTCTCACATGCTCTCACACACTCTGTCTTCACTCATTAATATTTTACTTAGATTCTGATTTTACTGACAGGCCCAGATAGACAAAGAGAGTTACCAGAGCACTGCTGAGCTCTGGCTTGTTGTGTTGGCGATTTCACCTAGGCTACTGGAGCCTCAGTTTGTAAGTCTTTCTGACACAAGCCATATTCTGTCTCCTCATTTCCATGCCAGTATCACTCAGAGTTTATAATAAATATATACATATATATATATACATACACACACATATGTATTTACATATCTGTCATTTTTAGAATGGTCGACCTATGTATTTGACCTTAATTCAGAATTACCACATTTATAACAGCCTAGTTTTTCTGAAATAATTGGCCATATAGTTGGAGCAGGATTCCATACAATTATAAATAAGGGAACCTTCCAGTAGCATTTCTAATGGTGTTTCTATCAGCATCCTTATTGTAATTATCATGGCCCAGATCTTCCCTCCTTTTTCTAGTGTAAGCTTCAATACGTATGTGTTTGTTTTCTTTCTCCGGAAATCTTAATTTCCCTGGACCCTGAAGTGTTAGGGAATTTTTGAAGCAGCCCTCTGTTTCTCAGCAGACGGTTTCTATGTTTCTGCTGTCATCAGGTCTTCTTGTGGTTTTTGTTTTTATTTTTTTTATTTTTTCAAGTCCTCCTAGATCATCCCCATTTATTTGCATATTTATTTATTTATTTAGTCAGGTATCGCATGAGGGGTCATTTCTTCTGCTTGATAGATTTTCTCTTATAATTGAAGGGAACTTTTGATGCACAATACATTTCCTGGGGCAAATACTACACACATATGGTGAAGGCTTGGGTTGTCTGGGGTCTGTGGGCATTAGAGCTGCTGCCTTACAATCTCTACAACCCAGGTTTGAACCTGTCACGAATGAACACAGCCTGGGGGTTTTTGACTTCTGGTCTCTTTCCAACTCTTCTATTTCTCTACTCGCCTTCTCTGTCTCTGACTCTCACAGGCTCTCACTCACTCTGTCTGAACTCAGGAATATTTTACTTATATCCTTATTTTATTGACAGGCCCAGATACACAAAGAGAGTGGCCAGAGCACTGCTGAGCTCTGGCTTGTTTTGTTGGTGATTTCACCTGGGCTACTGGAGCCTCAGCTTTGTAAGTCTCTCTGACTCAAGCCAGATTCTGTCTCCTCATATCCATGGCAGTATCTCTCAGACTTTATAATAAAGATATACATCCAAATACATATATAAATATACATATATATATATATATATCTGTCATTGTTAGAATTGTCAACCTATGTAATTGATCTTAATCAGAATTAACACATCTATAACAGCTTCCTTTTTCATTAATTATTGGCCACATCGTTGGAGCAGGATTCAATACAATTATAAATAATAGAACCTTCCAGTAGCATTTCTAATAGCATTTCTATCAGCATCCTTATTGTAATTATCATAGTACACAACTTGCCTCCTTTCTCTAGTGTAAGCTTCAATACCTATGAGTTTCTTTTCATTCTCCTGAAATCTTAATTTCCCTAGACTCTGAAGTGTCTCGGAACTTTTGAAGCAGCCCTCTGTTTCTCAGCAGATGGTTTCTATGTTTCTGCTGTAATCAGGTCTTCTTGTGATTTTTGTTTTTTTTTTTCCATTTGTTTCAAATCCTCCTAGATCATCCCCATGTATTTGCATATTTATTTATTTATTTATTTAGTCCTATATTACATGAGGGGTCATTTCTTCTGCGTGATAGATTTTCCCCCTATAATTGAAGGGAACTGTACACTCACAATACATTTCCTGTCGTAAATACTACACACATATGGTGAAGGCAGGTGTTGTCTGGGGTCTGTGGACAGGAGACTGCTGCCTTACAATCTCAACAACCCAGGTTTGAACCTGTCATGTATGAACACAGAGTGGGAGGCTTTGGACTTCTGGTCTCTTTCCAACTCTTCTATTTCTCTTCTTGCCTTCTCTTGTCTCTGACTCTCACAGGCTCTCACTCACTCTGTCTGCACTCATTAATATTTTACTTATATATTATTTTACTGACAGGCCCAGATATACAAAGCGAGTCACCAGGGCACTGCTGAGCTCTGGCTTGTTTTGTTGGCGATTTCACCTAGGCTTCTGGAGCCTCAGCTTTGTAAGTCTCTCTAGCACAAGCCATACTCTGTCTCCTCATAGCCATGCCAGTATCCCTCAGAGTTTATAATAAAGATACACATACATATATGTACATATATACATATATGTACATATATATATTTATATCAGTCATTTTTAGAATTGTTGACCTTTTTATTTGATCTCAATGCAGAATTACCACATTTATTACAGCCTCCTTATTCATAAATAATTGGTCACATAGTTGGAGCAGGATTCACCACAATTATAAATTATAAACCTTCCGGTAGCATTTCCAATAGCCTTTCTGTCAGTATCCTTATTGTAATTATCATAGCACATCACTCGCCTCCATTTTCTAGTGTAAGCTTCAAAACGTATGCATTTCTTTTCATTCTCGGAATTCTTAATTTGCCTGGACCCCGAAGTGTCAGGGAACTTTTGAAGCAGCCCTGTGTTTCTCAGCAGACGTTTTCTATATTTCTGCTGTCATCAGGTCTTCCTGTGGTCTTTGTTTTTATTTATTTATTTTTCCAATCCTCCTAGATCGTTCCCATTTATTTGCATATTTATTTATTCATTTAGTCCGATATCACATGAGGGGTCATTTCTTCTGCCTGATAGATTTTCTCTTATAATTGAAGGGAACTTTTGACACACAATACATTTCCTTTTGCAGATACTACACACTACTACAACTGCTACTGCACCGTTTTTGACTGTGACATCCCATGCACAATGGATTAGTATTGCATGGCTCTAGAGAATGTTCACTATTTAACCTACAATGTTTTTAACCTCACAAATATTTATTCTGTTCTTTCTTGGGGGATGAATGGTTTACAGTCAACAGTTCCATGTAATAGTGGGCAGGGGAGGTTAATTTTTCCCACTATCCCTGTATTTCTGTACATCCTTTGTAACTTTCTTATTGAGGAGAAGCAAAGAGTCATAAATTGAGAGAGCAGGGCCCAAGCAGGAAGAGAGACAGAGAGACAGCTGCAGCTCTGATTTGTCACTAGCCCAGCTTTTCCCTAGCTGGGTAAGTGGTGACCAGGGGCTCAAAACAGGGTCCTGGGATTCCACATAGTTCCCTGGCAGCTCCATCAGCTGTCCCTCCAACCCATGCTCCCTTCGTGGTCCATATAACTATCGATCTGCTCTAGGCATTTCTCACCTTCATATGCCAGAAACTTAACACTTCTCCCCTCCACCCATGAAACTTTGACCTTTAGCTAGGGTGCAAAACAGCAACTGCAATCCAAGTTATTTTAGGGAAAAGTGTGTACGTCTCTGTTTGAAGGTGTGTGTGTGTGTGTGTGTGTGTGTGTGTTTGTGTAAGTGTGCATAAGTGTGTTTCAGTTATGATTACCGCTGTTGTTTCTTTATTCCTGACGCAGGGACTTAGGAACTGGGTTGTGTTATGACAAAGGAAGTTTCCACTGCACAAGTGGTTTTTCAAGTATGAATGGCACATTGGATTGTGGACACTGTTGTGCATTCTGCCAGGTGGTCCTCAGATGGGTTCTTTCCTTTGCTATTCCCATGCTGTGTGTAATTTTCTGGGTAGACTCAAAAAGAGGAGTGGCATGGGGAGCTCAGCTGCATTCTGCTGTATGTCCACAAGGTGGCAGCAAAGCCCATAGTTGAGTGTAGTGATTCTGTGGAATGAGAACTCTAGGATTTGTGGCCCGTGGAGCGCAGGGTTGAAATTGACATAGAGTGCCCTAGACATCTGTTCTTTCCTGTGGGGTGGGGGGATCCCCCATTTGGCTTTGCAAGTGGAAGGGGTTTGTCTCTTTGTCTGGGATGACTCTACTGGGAGCTTGTGAATCCCTGTGCTCAGCTGCATTCTGCTGGGTGTCCACAAGAGGGCAGCACCAGGGCGGGACTAGGGCTCCATGGGGCAAGTGCCCTGAGGCACTGGGCTAGGAGAGTGGCGACAGTGTCTCTGGGTGTGCCCCAAGAGCATGGCCAGCCTAGCGCAGGCAGGCAGTGTCCTAAGGACGGGCCCAGACAGGAGCTGTGGGGGTCGTGTTTGCAGAAACAGGGCCTTCAGAGGATGGCAGAAAGTCCCCGGGGGCGGGCCTCAGAGCCCGTGCCCAATGAGCCTGAGGGGAGGGCCCAGTGGGTATTTATAGAGACAGCTGGCCAATCAGAGAGGAGGAATGTCACCCTCAGGGGCGTGAAGCAAGAGCTGGCCAATGAGAACAGAGGAGGAGTTGCGTGGGCGGGCCTCAGAGAGCAGCCCACCAATGAGAGCCTGGGTGCTGGCTCTGGGTGGGCGTACCCCTGGAGGTCAGCCAATCAGGATCCAGCGGAAGTGCCTGGGGGGCGGGCCCTCGGGAGGCTGGCCAATGAGCGCCTGGGGCGGGCCTCGTGGGCGGAGCCCAGGAGGCTGGCCAATCATGGGGCAAGGGCGGTGACCTTCCTGGGCGTGCCTTAGGAACTGGCCTATCAGAGGGCGCCCCTCAGACAGCAGCCCGCCAATGGGAGCCAAGAGAAGGCTGGCTGGGGGCGGGTCCCTGGGACACCAGGCCAATCAGGGTCAAGCGGAAGTGGCTGGTGGGCGGGCCTTCTGGAGGCTGCCCAATGAGCGTGCAGCAGGGCCGTGTGGGCGGTGCTCAAGGCCGCTGGCCAATCACTGACTAGGGGCCCGGACCCTCCTGGGTGTGTCCAAGCACACTGGCCAATGAGATTGCTGGTGGGGTTCTGGGCGTGGCCTAGGCCTCTGGCCTATCAGAGCCTGGCTGGCGCCCTGTGGGCGGGCCTTCTGAAGGAAGCCCGCCAATGGGAGCTCAGAGCTGGCCTTAAAAGGCTGGGCGTGCTTCCAGGAAACGCGAAGCAGGGTTCAGCCCAGGGCCCTTCCTTGCAGAAGCTGTCCAGTGCGCATGTGTATAACTCCGTTTGTGCCTGTGCCTCTGTAGATGTGTGCCTGTGTGTGACTGTGAGAGTGTGTGTGTTTGTGTGTGTGTGTCTGTGTGTGTGTGTGTGTGTGTGTGTGTGTGTGTGTGTGTGTGTGTGTGAGGGAGAGAGAGAGAACAACAGAATCACTGTGGCACAGGAGATTTTGTGCAAAACACTTGGCACATTCTGATTTACAGCTCAATATTGACACCAGTGCAGCTCTCCATGGCCCTTGGTCACTTTTCTTCTTTTCAGATGTAAAGACACTGAAGAGGGAGAGGTTTTTGCCCTGATACTTGCACTGGGAACTAGCAGATGCCCTGTTTGTGTTGCCAGACTAGGAAACTTGTGGTGCCTGTCCATGTGGAGAGTCTCCTGGATGAGTTCCTTCTTGAGCCTTTTTCGCTCGGTCCCGTTGGAGCTGCATATAGCTAATGATTTGGAGATTTTATTCCTTTGACAATTCTTTTCCGGATGCAAAGTTTCTCTCCAGGATTTAGCAATCAATTGTCTGAATGTCACATCGAATCCATTGTAGAAAATGACTACATCAGTGTCTGGCTGTCTCTCTCTCTATCTCTCTCTCTCTCTGTCTCTCTCTCTCTATATATATATATATATATATATATGTAACATGTAGAGGTCTGAAAATATTTTTTAGCTAGAGACCTGCACAGCTCAGGATTAGGGTAGTAATGTGGATACACCTGGCCCTTCTGAGCCACAGTCATGAGAGACATCTCACAGAGCCATATCGTATATCACTCTACAATTCTCTCTCAGCGTAAACTACCGCTGCGAAATCATCTTCTTCCCTCTTGCTCTTTTTGTCCACCGAGTCTTATCCCAAAACTGTAAATCAAAGGAGAAATAGACATAGTGCAGTTCCCTGCACACAGGACAGGCTGAGGCTGGTCCAGGGAGATGCAATATGCCAGCCTGCATCTCGGCTGGAGCATCACTAAGACGACTTCCAATTTGGAGAGGCGAGGGCAGTTTTGGAGGGTGGGCTGCCGGCCAAGTGTTGCTTCTCAGAGTGGCTAAGACCTAGATGTTCTAAGTGTTACCTTTCCTCAAAAAACAGAAAATCGCAATGCCACTTGTAAGAAGTATGCATGGGCATGGAGGGTTTGTCTTCAGTGCTCTGGCACTGATCAACACAGGGCCAGAATTTCAGTCCTTTTCTGTCTCTGTCATTCTCTCTCTCTGACTGTCGCTACGTGCCTTCTTCACTGGGCCCTTACTGGAAGTCAGTGCATGCATCGTGAACTCAGACTTCCTGGTGTTGAAATTTTCCTTTCTTTGCCCTTTGGATTATTTAGTCTCCTGCACATGGTGTAGTACAGAGGGGAACTGCGGAGACAGCGTTGCTGCTGCAGGATCCAGGCATAAGTCCATCTCCAGCTGCAGCTGTCCAGGCCCTCTGTGCTTGACTCCCAATCTCCAGGGCCCTGAGGCTGACACTCAGCCTAAACGCAGCCCTCCTCACCTTCCTGCACAGCGTCCTTGTCCTTATTCCATGAGAGCCCAGGTCAAGAGAAGTGAAACTCTATCCCCCTGGCACACACACTGTGCTTTCCCTCTATTAAGCCGAATGTAAAGGATCTGTGGTACTGATGGGGCCACACCAGTGTCCATATTTTCCATGCAAAACGGAAGCTCCCAGGGTTCAGAAAGAGGGTGTTTTGACGGCTGTGAAATGTCTTTTCCAAGTGCCTCATGGGGTTTCAAATCCTTTTGAAACCTGAAGCTCTTTCTTGTATCTAGGGAATATTTTCACCTCTGGCCAGAAAGGCCGCCCAACTAGGAGCACAGCTATCCCGGGGTCAGGAGGTCTGCCAGCCTGCTAGCTCCTGGAGGGATTCCTGAGTATGTCCTCAGGGCCCAAGTGTAAAAGGTGTTTCCAATTGCCTTTATTAGCAGCAGCCAGGCCCTCAGGTGAGGGGCGGGGCTGTGATCTCCACTGGAAGCTCCGAATTCAGCCAATGGAGGCATCCATCTTTCTTTTGTCTGTCCATAGCAAGGGCCCGGGGAGTTTGTGCTTCCTGCAAGCAGAGCGACATTGTCTGGGACACTCATGCATGCCTACTTCTGGGAATCTCTCTGAGTGTGATGTGTGGACACCAGGACACCATGATCAGGGATGTGAGGCCACAGGAGCGATTGCCTTAGCCGGACCCAAAGGGTAGGTGTAAGGGGCCGGGTTCATCCACTATTGTTTGGTCCAACACACTTCCCATCTATGTTGAAACACAGCCCTTTCTGGGTACTTTCTGGGCTTGTAATCTGCTGCCCTGAGCAGTGGACTGAGAGCCTGGAGGCTGAGTAGGCAGCCAAACGTGACTGGACAGGCTCATGCCCCTGAATTCTGAGGGGTGCCCCAGCTTTCCCCGTTGGCAGTGTTTGATTGATAGTGAGGCATGGGATTGAATCGGGAACTCAGGAGAGCGAGACATGAGAGTCCCTTTGCATATGCATTCTTGCTTAGCCAGAATCTGGGCTAGCTGGCTTGCCCTGACCAGCTAGGTTCTCTGTACATAAGTTGCAGGTGAGGCTGGCTACCTTGCCACCCATGCTCTGAGACTACTACAGGTGAGCTCTGAGCACACACAGACACAGACAGACAGACAGACAGACAGACAGACAGACTAACACACACACACACACACACACATTACTGTCAGGTCTGGTAGTACAGGATATGGTGAAGGCTGGGGCTGTCTGGGGTCTGTGGGCATGAGAGCTGCTGCCTTACAATCTCTACAAGCCAGGTTTGAACCTGTCATCAATGAACACAGTGTAGGAGGTTTTTGAATTCTGGTCTCTTTCCAACTCATCTATTTCTCTTCTCGCCTTCTCTGTCTCTAACTCTCACATGCTCTCACACACTCTGTCTTCACTCATTAATATTTTACTTAGATTCTGATTTTACTGACAGGCCCAGATAGACAAAGAGAGTTACCAGAGCACTGCTGAGCTCTGGCTTGTTGTGTTGGCGATTTCACCTAGGCTACTGGAGCCTCAGTTTGTAAGTCTTTCTGACACAAGCCATATTCTGTCTCCTCATTTCCATGCCAGTATCACTCAGAGTTTATAATAAATATATACATATATATATATACATACACACACATATGTATTTACATATCTGTCATTTTTAGAATGGTCGACCTATGTATTTGACCTTAATTCAGAATTACCACATTTATAACAGCCTAGTTTTTCTGAAATAATTGGCCATATAGTTGGAGCAGGATTCCATACAATTATAAATAAGGGAACCTTCCAGTAGCATTTCTAATGGTGTTTCTATCAGCATCCTTATTGTAATTATCATGGCCCAGATCTTCCCTCCTTTTTCTAGTGTAAGCTTCAATACGTATGTGTTTGTTTTCTTTCTCCGGAAATCTTAATTTCCCTGGACCCTGAAGTGTTAGGGAATTTTTGAAGCAGCCCTCTGTTTCTCAGCAGACGGTTTCTATGTTTCTGCTGTCATCAGGTCTTCTTGTGGTTTTTGTTTTTATTTTTTTTATTTTTTCAAGTCCTCCTAGATCATCCCCATTTATTTGCATATTTATTTATTTATTTAGTCAGGTATCGCATGAGGGGTCATTTCTTCTGCTTGATAGATTTTCTCTTATAATTGAAGGGAACTTTTGATGCACAATACATTTCCTGGGGCAAATACTACACACATATGGTGAAGGCTTGGGTTGTCTGGGGTCTGTGGGCATTAGAGCTGCTGCCTTACAATCTCTACAACCCAGGTTTGAACCTGTCACGAATGAACACAGCCTGGGGGTTTTTGACTTCTGGTCTCTTTCCAACTCTTCTATTTCTCTACTCGCCTTCTCTGTCTCTGACTCTCACAGGCTCTCACTCACTCTGTCTGAACTCAGGAATATTTTACTTATATCCTTATTTTATTGACAGGCCCAGATACACAAAGAGAGTGGCCAGAGCACTGCTGAGCTCTGGCTTGTTTTGTTGGTGATTTCACCTGGGCTACTGGAGCCTCAGCTTTGTAAGTCTCTCTGACTCAAGCCAGATTCTGTCTCCTCATATCCATGGCAGTATCTCTCAGACTTTATAATAAAGATATACATCCAAATACATATATAAATATACATATATATATATATATATATCTGTCATTGTTAGAATTGTCAACCTATGTAATTGATCTTAATCAGAATTAACACATCTATAACAGCTTCCTTTTTCATTAATTATTGGCCACATCGTTGGAGCAGGATTCAATACAATTATAAATAATAGAACCTTCCAGTAGCATTTCTAATAGCATTTCTATCAGCATCCTTATTGTAATTATCATAGTACACAACTTGCCTCCTTTCTCTAGTGTAAGCTTCAATACCTATGAGTTTCTTTTCATTCTCCTGAAATCTTAATTTCCCTAGACTCTGAAGTGTCTCGGAACTTTTGAAGCAGCCCTCTGTTTCTCAGCAGATGGTTTCTATGTTTCTGCTGTAATCAGGTCTTCTTGTGATTTTTGTTTTTTTTTTTTCCATTTGTTTCAAATCCTCCTAGATCATCCCCATGTATTTGCATATTTATTTATTTATTTATTTAGTCCTATATTACATGAGGGGTCATTTCTTCTGCGTGATAGATTTTCCCCCTATAATTGAAGGGAACTGTACACTCACAATACATTTCCTGTCGTAAATACTACACACATATGGTGAAGGCAGGTGTTGTCTGGGGTCTGTGGACAGGAGACTGCTGCCTTACAATCTCAACAACCCAGGTTTGAACCTGTCATGTATGAACACAGAGTGGGAGGCTTTGGACTTCTGGTCTCTTTCCAACTCTTCTATTTCTCTTCTTGCCTTCTCTTGTCTCTGACTCTCACAGGCTCTCACTCACTCTGTCTGCACTCATTAATATTTTACTTATATATTATTTTACTGACAGGCCCAGATATACAAAGCGAGTCACCAGGGCACTGCTGAGCTCTGGCTTGTTTTGTTGGCGATTTCACCTAGGCTTCTGGAGCCTCAGCTTTGTAAGTCTCTCTAGCACAAGCCATACTCTGTCTCCTCATAGCCATGCCAGTATCCCTCAGAGTTTATAATAAAGATACACATACATATATGTACATATATACATATATGTACATATATATATTTATATCAGTCATTTTTAGAATTGTTGACCTTTTTATTTGATCTCAATGCAGAATTACCACATTTATTACAGCCTCCTTATTCATAAATAATTGGTCACATAGTTGGAGCAGGATTCACCACAATTATAAATTATAAACCTTCCGGTAGCATTTCCAATAGCCTTTCTGTCAGTATCCTTATTGTAATTATCATAGCACATCACTCGCCTCCATTTTCTAGTGTAAGCTTCAAAACGTATGCATTTCTTTTCATTCTCGGAATTCTTAATTTGCCTGGACCCCGAAGTGTCAGGGAACTTTTGAAGCAGCCCTGTGTTTCTCAGCAGACGTTTTCTATATTTCTGCTGTCATCAGGTCTTCCTGTGGTCTTTGTTTTTATTTATTTATTTTTCCAATCCTCCTAGATCGTTCCCATTTATTTGCATATTTATTTATTCATTTAGTCCGATATCACATGAGGGGTCATTTCTTCTGCCTGATAGATTTTCTCTTATAATTGAAGGGAACTTTTGACACACAATACATTTCCTTTTGCAGATACTACACACTACTACAACTGCTACTGCACCGTTTTTGACTGTGACATCCCATGCACAATGGATTAGTATTGCATGGCTCTAGAGAATGTTCACTATTTAACCTACAATGTTTTTAACCTCACAAATATTTATTCTGTTCTTTCTTGGGGGATGAATGGTTTACAGTCAACAGTTCCATGTAATAGTGGGCAGGGGAGGTTAATTTTTCCCACTATCCCTGTATTTCTGTACATCCTTTGTAACTTTCTTATTGAGGAGAAGCAAAGAGTCATAAATTGAGAGAGCAGGGCCCAAGCAGGAAGAGAGACAGAGAGACAGCTGCAGCTCTGATTTGTCACTAGCCCAGCTTTTCCCTAGCTGGGTAAGTGGTGACCAGGGGCTCAAAACAGGGTCCTGGGATTCCACATAGTTCCCTGGCAGCTCCATCAGCTGTTCCTCCAACCCATGCTCCCTTCGTGGTCCATATAACTATCGATCTGCTCTAGGCATTTCTCACCTTCATATGCCAGAAACTTAACACTTCTCCCCTCCACCCATGAAACTTTGACCTTTAGCTAGGGTGCAAAACAGCAACTGCAATCCAAGTTATTTTAGGGAAAAGTGTGTACGTCTCTGTTTGAAGGTGTGTGTGTGTGTGTGTGTGTGTGTGTGTGTGTGTGTTTGTGTAAGTGTGCATAAGTGTGTTTCAGTTATGATTACCGCTGTTGTTTCTTTATTCCTGACGCAGGGACTTAGGAACTGGGTTGTGTTATGACAAAGGAAGTTTCCACTGCACAAGTGGTTTTTCAAGTATGAATGGCACATTGGATTGTGGACACTGTTGTGCATTCTGCCAGGTGGTCCTCAGATGGGTTCTTTCCTTTGCTATTCCCATGCTGTGTGTAATTTTCTGGGTAGACTCAAAAAGAGGAGTGGCATGGGGAGCTCAGCTGCATTCTGCTGTATGTCCACAAGGTGGCAGCAAAGCCCATAGTTGAGTGTAGTGATTCTGTGGAATGAGGAGAACTCTAGGATTTGTGGCCCGTGGAGCGCAGGGTTGAAATTGACATAGAGTGCCCTAGACATCTGTTCTTTCCTGTGGGGTGGGGGGATCCCCCATTTGGCTTTGCAAGTGGAAGGGGTTTGTCTCTTTGTCTGGGATGACTCTACTGGGAGCTTGTGAATCCCTGTGCTCAGCTGCATTCTGCTGGGTGTCCACAAGAGGGCAGCACCAGGGCGGGACTAGGGCTCCATGGGGCAAGTGCCCTGAGGCCCTGGGCTAGGAGAGTGGCGACAGTGTCTCTGGGTGTGCCCCAAGAGCATGGCCAGCCTAGCGCAGGCAGGCAGTGTCCTAAGGACGGGCCCAGACAGGAGCTGTGGGGGTCGTGTTTGCAGAAACAGGGCCTTCAGAGGATGGCAGAAAGTCCCCGGGGGCGGGCCTCAGAGCCCGTGCCCAATGAGCCTGAGGGGAGGGCCCAGTGGGTATTTATAGAGACAGCTGGCCAATCAGAGAGGAGGAATGTCACCCTCAGGGGCGTGAAGCAAGAGCTGGCCAATGAGAACAGAGGAGGAGTTGCGTGGGCGGGCCTCAGAGAGCAGCCCACCAATGAGAGCCTGGGTGCTGGCTCTGGGTGGGCGTACCCCTGGAGGTCAGCCAATCAGGATCCAGCGGAAGTGCCTGGGGGGCGGGCCCTCGGGAGGCTGGCCAATGAGCGCCTGGGGCGGGCCTCGTGGGCGGAGCCCAGGAGGCTGGCCAATCATGGGGCAAGGGCGGTGACCTTCCTGGGCGTGCCTTAGGAACTGGCCTATCAGAGGGCGCCCCTCAGACAGCAGCCCGCCAATGGGAGCCAAGAGAAGGCTGGCTGGGGGCGGGTCCCTGGGACACCAGGCCAATCAGGGTCGAGCGGAAGTGGCTGGTGGGCGGGCCTTCCGGAGGCTGCCCAATGAGCGTGCAGCAGGGCCGTGTGGGCGGTGCTCAAGGCCGCTGGCCAATCACTGACTAGGGGCCCGGACCCTCCTGGGTGTGTCCAAGCACACTGGCCAATGAGATTGCTGGTGGGGTTCTGGGCGTGGCCTAGGCCTCTGGCCTATCAGAGCCTGGCTGGCGCCCTGTGGGCGGGCCTTCTGAAGGAAGCCCGCCAATGGGAGCTCAGAGCTGGCCTTAAAAGGCTGGGCGTGCTTCCAGGAAACGCGAAGCAGGGTTCAGCCCAGGGCCCTTCCTTGCAGAAGCTGTCCAGTGCGCATGTGTATAACTCCGTTTGTGCCTGTGCCTCTGTAGATGTGTGCCTGTGTGTGACTGTGAGAGTGTGTGTGTTTGTGTGTGTGTGTCTGTGTGTGTGTGTGTGTGTGTGTGTGTGTGTGTGAGGGAGAGAGAGAGAACAACAGAATCACTGTGGCACAGGAGATTTTGTGCAAAACACTTGGCACATTCTGATTTACAGCTCAATATTGACACCAGTGCAGCTCTCCATGGCCCTTGGTCACTTTTCTTCTTTTCAGATGTAAAGACACTGAAGAGGGAGAGGTTTTTGCCCTGATACTTGCACTGGGAACTAGCAGATGCCCTGTTTGTGTTGCCAGACTAGGAAACTTGTGGTGCCTGTCCATGTGGAGAGTCTCCTGGATGAGTTCCTTCTTGAGCCTTTTTCGCTCGGTCCCGTTGGAGCTGCATATAGCTAATGATTTGGAGATTTTATTCCTTTGACAATTCTTTTCCGGATGCAAAGTTTCTCTCCAGGATTTAGCAATCAATTGTCTGAATGTCACATCGAATCCATTGTAGAAAATGACTACATCAGTGTCTGGCTGTCTCTCTCTCTATCTCTCTCTCTCTCTGTCTCTCTCTCTCTCTCTCTATATATATATATATATATGTAACATGTAGAGGTCTGAAAATATTTTTTAGCTAGAGACCTGCACAGCTCAGGATTAGGGTAGTAATGTGGATACACCTGGCCCTTCTGAGCCACAGTCATGAGAGACATCTCACAGAGCCATATCGTATATCACTCTACAATTCTCTCTCAGCGTAAACTACCGCTGCGAAATCATCTTCTTCCCTCTTGCTCTTTTTGTCCACCGAGTCTTATCCCAAAACTGTAAATCAAAGGAGAAATAGACATAGTGCAGTTCCCTGCACACAGGACAGGCTGAGGCTGGTCCAGGGAGATGCAATATGCCAGCCTGCATCTCGGCTGGAGCATCACTAAGACGACTTCCAATTTGGAGAGGCGAGGGCAGTTTTGGAGGGTGGGCTGCCGGCCAAGTGTTGCTTCTCAGAGTGGCTAAGACCTAGATGTTCTAAGTGTTACCTTTCCTCAAAAAACAGAAAATCGCAATGCCACTTGTAAGAAGTATGCATGGGCATGGAGGGTTTGTCTTCAGTGCTCTGGCACTGATCAACACAGGGCCAGAATTTCAGTCCTTTTCTGTCTCTGTCATTCTCTCTCTCTGACTGTCGCTACGTGCCTTCTTCACTGGGCCCTTACTGGAAGTCAGTGCATGCATCGTGAACTCAGACTTCCTGGTGTTGAAATTTTCCTTTCTTTGCCCTTTGGATTATTTAGTCTCCTGCACATGGTGTAGTACAGAGGGGAACTGCGGAGACAGCGTTGCTGCTGCAGGATCCAGGCATAAGTCCATCTCCAGCTGCAGCTGTCCAGGCCCTCTGTGCTTGACTCCCAATCTCCAGGGCCCTGAGGCTGACACTCAGCCTAAACGCAGCCCTCCTCACCTTCCTGCACAGCGTCCTTGTCCTTATTCCATGAGAGCCCAGGTCAAGAGAAGTGAAACTCTATCCCCCTGGCACACACACTGTGCTTTCCCTCTATTAAGCCGAATGTAAAGGATCTGTGGTACTGATGGGGCCACACCAGTGTCCATATTTTCCATGCAAAACGGAAGCTCCCAGGGTTCAGAAAGAGGGTGTTTTGACGGCTGTGAAATGTCTTTTCCAAGTGCCTCATGGGGTTTCAAATCCTTTTGAAACCTGAAGCTCTTTCTTGTATCTAGGGAATATTTTCACCTCTGGCCAGAAAGGCCGCCCAACTAGGAGCACAGCTATCCCGGGGTCAGGAGGTCTGCCAGCCTGCTAGCTCCTGGAGGGATTCCTGAGTATGTCCTCAGGGCCCAAGTGTAAAAGGTGTTTCCAATTGCCTTTATTAGCAGCAGCCAGGCCCTCAGGTGAGGGGCAGGGCTGTGATCTCCACTGGAAGCTCCGAATTCAGCCAATGGAGGCATCCATCTTTCTTTTGTCTGTCCATAGCAAGGGCCCGGGGAGTTTGTGCTTCCTGCAAGCAGAGCGACATTGTCTGGGACACTCATGCATGCCTACTTCTGGGAATCTCTCTGAGTGTGATGTGTGGACACCAGGACACCATGATCAGGGATGTGAGGCCACAGGAGCGATTGCCTTAGCCGGACCCAAAGGGTAGGTGTAAGGGGCCGGGTTCATCCACTATTGTTTGGTCCAACACACTTCCCATCTATGTTGAAACACAGCCCTTTCTGGGTACTTTCTGGGCTTGTAATCTGCTGCCCTGAGCAGTGGACTGAGAGCCTGGAGGCTGAGTAGGCAGCCAAACGTGACTGGACAGGCTCATGCCCCTGAATTCTGAGGGGTGCCCCAGCTTTCCCCGTTGGCAGTGTTTGATTGATAGTGAGGCATGGGATTGAATCGGGAACTCAGGAGAGCGAGACATGAGAGTCCCTTTGCATATGCATTCTTGCTTAGCCAGAATCTGGGCTAGCTGGCTTGCCCTGACCAGCTAGGTTCTCTGTACATAAGTTGCAGGTGAGGCTGGCTACCTTGCCACCCATGCTCTGAGACTACTACAGGTGAGCTCTGAGCACACACAGACACAGACAGACAGACAGACAGACAGACAGACAGACTAACACACACACACACACACACACACACATTACTGTCAGGTCTGGTAGTACAGGATATGGTGAAGGCTGGGGCTGTCTGGGGTCTGTGGGCATGAGAGCTGCTGCCTTACAATCTCTACAAGCCAGGTTTGAACCTGTCATCAATGAACACAGTGTAGGAGGTTTTTGAATTCTGGTCTCTTTCCAACTCATCTATTTCTCTTCTCGCCTTCTCTGTCTCTAACTCTCACATGCTCTCACACACTCTGTCTTCACTCATTAATATTTTACTTAGATTCTGATTTTACTGACAGGCCCAGATAGACAAAGAGAGTTACCAGAGCACTGCTGAGCTCTGGCTTGTTGTGTTGGCGATTTCACCTAGGCTACTGGAGCCTCAGTTTGTAAGTCTTTCTGACACATGCCATATTCTGTCTCCTCATTTCCATGCCAGTATCACTCAGAGTTTATAATAAATATATACATATATATATATACATACACACACATATGTATTTACATATCTGTCATTTTTAGAATGGTCGACCTATGTATTTGACCTTAATTCAGAATTACCACATTTATAACAGCCTAGTTTTTCTGAAATAATTGGCCATATAGTTGGAGCAGGATTCCATACAATTATAAATAAGGGAACCTTCCAGTAGCATTTCTAATGGTGTTTCTATCAGCATCCTTATTGTAATTATCATGGCCCAGATCTTCCCTCCTTTTTCTAGTGTAAGCTTCAATACGTATGTGTTTGTTTTCTTTCTCCGGAAATCTTAATTTCCCTGGACCCTGAAGTGTTAGGGAATTTTTGAAGCAGCCCTCTGTTTCTCAGCAGACGGTTTCTATGTTTCTGCTGTCATCAGGTCTTCTTGTGGTTTTTGTTTTTATTTTTTTTATTTTTTCAAGTCCTCCTAGATCATCCCCATTTATTTGCATATTTATTTATTTATTTAGTCAGGTATCGCATGAGGGGTCATTTCTTCTGCTTGATAGATTTTCTCTTATAATTGAAGGGAACTTTTGATGCACAATACATTTCCTGGGGCAAATACTACACACATATGGTGAAGGCTTGGGTTGTCTGGGGTCTGTGGGCATTAGAGCTGCTGCCTTACAATCTCTACAACCCAGGTTTGAACCTGTCACGAATGAACACAGCCTGGGGGTTTTTGACTTCTGGTCTCTTTCCAACTCTTCTATTTCTCTACTCGCCTTCTCTGTCTCTGACTCTCACAGGCTCTCACTCACTCTGTCTGAACTCAGGAATATTTTACTTATATCCTTATTTTATTGACAGGCCCAGATACACAAAGAGAGTGGCCAGAGCACTGCTGAGCTCTGGCTTGTTTTGTTGGTGATTTCACCTGGGCTACTGGAGCCTCAGCTTTGTAAGTCTCTCTGACTCAAGCCAGATTCTGTCTCCTCATATCCATGGCAGTATCTCTCAGACTTTATAATAAAGATATACATCCAAATACATATATAAATATACATATATATATATATATATCTGTCATTGTTAGAATTGTCAACCTATGTAATTGATCTTAATCAGAATTAACACATCTATAACAGCTTCCTTTTTCATTAATTATTGGCCACATCGTTGGAGCAGGATTCAATACAATTATAAATAATAGAACCTTCCAGTAGCATTTCTAATAGCATTTCTATCAGCATCCTTATTGTAATTATCATAGTACACAACTTGCCTCCTTTCTCTAGTGTAAGCTTCAATACCTATGAGTTTCTTTTCATTCTCCTGAAATCTTAATTTCCCTAGACTCTGAAGTGTCTCGGAACTTTTGAAGCAGCCCTCTGTTTCTCAGCAGATGGTTTCTATGTTTCTGCTGTAATCAGGTCTTCTTGTGATTTTTGTTTTTTTTTTTCCATTTGTTTCAAATCCTCCTAGATCATCCCCATGTATTTGCATATTTATTTATTTATTTATTTAGTCCTATATTACATGAGGGGTCATTTCTTCTGCGTGATAGATTTTCCCCCTATAATTGAAGGGAACTGTACACTCACAATACATTTCCTGTCGTAAATACTACACACATATGGTGAAGGCAGGTGTTGTCTGGGGTCTGTGGACAGGAGACTGCTGCCTTACAATCTCAACAACCCAGGTTTGAACCTGTCATGTATGAACACAGAGTGGGAGGCTTTGGACTTCTGGTCTCTTTCCAACTCTTCTATTTCTCTTCTTGCCTTCTCTTGTCTCTGACTCTCACAGGCTCTCACTCACTCTGTCTGCACTCATTAATATTTTACTTATATATTATTTTACTGACAGGCCCAGATATACAAAGCGAGTCACCAGGGCACTGCTGAGCTCTGGCTTGTTTTGTTGGCGATTTCACCTAGGCTTCTGGAGCCTCAGCTTTGTAAGTCTCTCTAGCACAAGCCATACTCTGTCTCCTCATAGCCATGCCAGTATCCCTCAGAGTTTATAATAAAGATACACATACATATATGTACATATATACATATATGTACATATATATATTTATATCAGTCATTTTTAGAATTGTTGACCTTTTTATTTGATCTCAATGCAGAATTACCACATTTATTACAGCCTCCTTATTCATAAATAATTGGTCACATAGTTGGAGCAGGATTCACCACAATTATAAATTATAAACCTTCCGGTAGCATTTCCAATAGCCTTTCTGTCAGTATCCTTATTGTAATTATCATAGCACATCACTCGCCTCCATTTTCTAGTGTAAGCTTCAAAACGTATGCATTTCTTTTCATTCTCGGAATTCTTAATTTGCCTGGACCCCGAAGTGTCAGGGAACTTTTGAAGCAGCCCTGTGTTTCTCAGCAGACGTTTTCTATATTTCTGCTGTCATCAGGTCTTCCTGTGGTCTTTGTTTTTATTTATTTATTTTTCCAATCCTCCTAGATCGTTCCCATTTATTTGCATATTTATTTATTCATTTAGTCCGATATCACATGAGGGGTCATTTCTTCTGCCTGATAGATTTTCTCTTATAATTGAAGGGAACTTTTGACACACAATACATTTCCTTTTGCAGATACTACACACTACTACAACTGCTACTGCACCGTTTTTGACTGTGACATCCCATGCACAATGGATTAGTATTGCATGGCTCTAGAGAATGTTCACTATTTAACCTACAATGTTTTTAACCTCACAAATATTTATTCTGTTCTTTCTTGGGGGATGAATGGTTTACAGTCAACAGTTCCATGTAATAGTGGGCAGGGGAGGTTAATTTTTCCCACTATCCCTGTATTTCTGTACATCCTTTGTAACTTTCTTATTGAGGAGAAGCAAAGAGTCATAAATTGAGAGAGCAGGGCCCAAGCAGGAAGAGAGACAGAGAGACAGCTGCAGCTCTGATTTGTCACTAGCCCAGCTTTTCCCTAGCTGGGTAAGTGGTGACCAGGGGCTCAAAACAGGGTCCTGGGATTCCACATAGTTCCCTGGCAGCTCCATCAGCTGTTCCTCCAACCCATGCTCCCTTCGTGGTCCATATAACTATCGATCTGCTCTAGGCATTTCTCACCTTCATATGCCAGAAACTTAACACTTCTCCCCTCCACCCATGAAACTTTGACCTTTAGCTAGGGTGCAAAACAGCAACTGCAATCCAAGTTATTTTAGGGAAAAGTGTGTACGTCTCTGTTTGAAGGTGTGTGTGTGTGTGTGTGTGTGTGTGTGTGTGTGTGTGTTTGTGTAAGTGTGCATAAGTGTGTTTCAGTTATGATTACCGCTGTTGTTTCTTTATTCCTGACGCAGGGACTTAGGAACTGGGTTGTGTTATGACAAAGGAAGTTTCCACTGCACAAGTGGTTTTTCAAGTATGAATGGCACATTGGATTGTGGACACTGTTGTGCATTCTGCCAGGTGGTCCTCAGATGGGTTCTTTCCTTTGCTATTCCCATGCTGTGTGTAATTTTCTGGGTAGACTCAAAAAGAGGAGTGGCATGGGGAGCTCAGCTGCATTCTGCTGTATGTCCACAAGGTGGCAGCAAAGCCCATAGTTGAGTGTAGTGATTCTGTGGAATGAGGAGAACTCTAGGATTTGTGGCCCGTGGAGCGCAGGGTTGAAATTGACATAGAGTGCCCTAGACATCTGTTCTTTCCTGTGGGGTGGGGGGATCCCCCATTTGGCTTTGCAAGTGGAAGGGGTTTGTCTCTTTGTCTGGGATGACTCTACTGGGAGCTTGTGAATCCCTGTGCTCAGCTGCATTCTGCTGGGTGTCCACAAGAGGGCAGCACCAGGGCGGGACTAGGGCTCCATGGGGCAAGTGCCCTGAGAGTGGCGACAGTGTCTCTGGGTGTGCCCCAAGAGCATGGCCAGCCTAGCGCAGGCAGGCAGTGTCCTAAGGACGGGCCCAGACAGGAGCTGTGGGGGTCGTGTTTGCAGAAACAGGGCCTTCAGAGGATGGCAGAAAGTCCCCGGGGGCGGGCCTCAGAGCCCGTGCCCAATGAGCCTGAGGGGAGGGCCCAGTGGGTATTTATAGAGACAGCTGGCCAATCAGAGAGGAGGAACGTCACCCTCAGGGGTGTGAAGCAAGAGCTGGCCAATGAGAACAGAGGAGGAGTTGCGTGGGCGGGCCTCAGAGAGCAGCCCACCAATGAGAGCCTGGGTGCTGGCTCTGGGTGGGCGTACCCCTGGAGGTCAGCCAATCAGGATCCAGCGGAAGTGCCTGGGGGGCGGGCCCTCGGGAGGCTGGCCAATGAGCGCCTGGGGCGGGCCTCGTGGGCGGAGCCCAGGAGGCTGGCCAATCATGGGGCAAGGGCGGTGACCTTCCTGGGCGTGCCTTAGGAACTGGCCTATCAGAGGGCGCCCCTCAGACAGCAGCCCGCCAATGGGAGCCAAGAGAAGGCTGGCTGGGGGCGGGTCCCTGGGACACCAGGCCAATCAGGGTCGAGCGGAAGTGGCTGGTGGGCGGGCCTTCCGGAGGCTGCCCAATGAGCGTGCAGCAGGGCCGTGTGGGCGGTGCTCAAGGCCGCTGGCCAATCACTGACTAGGGGCCCGGACCCTCCTGGGTGTGTCCAAGCACACTGGCCAATGAGATTGCTGGTGGGGTTCTGGGCGTGGCCTAGGCCTCTGGCCTATCAGAGCCTGGCTGGCGCCCTGTGGGCGGGCCTTCTGAAGGAAGCCCGCCAATGGGAGCTCAGAGCTGGCCTTAAAAGGCTGGGCGTGCTTCCAGGAAACGCGAAGCAGGGTTCAGCCCAGGGCCCTTCCTTGCAGAAGCTGTCCAGTGCGCATGTGTATAACTCCGTTTGTGCCTGTGCCTCTGTAGATGTGTGCCTGTGTGTGACTGTGAGAGTGTGTGTGTTTGTGTGTGTGTGTCTGTGTGTGTGTGTGTGTGTGTGTGTGAGGGAGAGAGAGAGAACAACAGAATCACTGTGGCACAGGAGATTTTGTGCAAAACACTTGGCACATTCTGATTTACAGCTCAATATTGACACCAGTGCAGCTCTCCATGGCCCTTGGTCACTTTTCTTCTTTTCAGATGTAAAGACACTGAAGAGGGAGAGGTTTTTGCCCTGATACTTGCACTGGGAACTAGCAGATGCCCTGTTTGTGTTGCCAGACTAGGAAACTTGTGGTGCCTGTCCATGTGGAGAGTCTCCTGGATGAGTTCCTTCTTGAGCCTTTTTCGCTCGGTCCCGTTGGAGCTGCATATAGCTAATGATTTGGAGATTTTATTCCTTTGACAATTCTTTTCCGGATGCAAAGTTTCTCTCCAGGATTTAGCAATCAATTGTCTGAATGTCACATCGAATCCATTGTAGAAAATGACTACATCAGTGTCTGGCTGTCTCTCTCTCTATCTCTCTCTCTCTCTGTCTCTCTCTCTCTCTCTCTCTCTATATATATATATATGTAACATGTAGAGGTCTGAAAATATTTTTTAGCTAGAGACCTGCACAGCTCAGGATTAGGGTAGTAATGTGGATACACCTGGCCCTTCTGAGCCACAGTCATGAGAGACATCTCACAGAGCCATATCGTATATCACTCTACAATTCTCTCTCAGCGTAAACTACCGCTGCGAAATCATCTTCTTCCCTCTTGCTCTTTTTGTCCACCGAGTCTTATCCCAAAACTGTAAATCAAAGGAGAAATAGACATAGTGCAGTTCCCTGCACACAGGACAGGCTGAGGCTGGTCCAGGGAGATGCAATATGCCAGCCTGCATCTCGGCTGGAGCATCACTAAGACGACTTCCAATTTGGAGAGGCGAGGGCAGTTTTGGAGGGTGGGCTGCCGGCCAAGTGTTGCTTCTCAGAGTGGCTAAGACCTAGATGTTCTAAGTGTTACCTTTCCTCAAAAAACAGAAAATCGCAATGCCACTTGTAAGAAGTATGCATGGGCATGGAGGGTTTGTCTTCAGTGCTCTGGCACTGATCAACACAGGGCCAGAATTTCAGTCCTTTTCTGTCTCTGTCATTCTCTCTCTCTGACTGTCGCTACGTGCCTTCTTCACTGGGCCCTTACTGGAAGTCAGTGCATGCATCGTGAACTCAGACTTCCTGGTGTTGAAATTTTCCTTTCTTTGCCCTTTGGATTATTTAGTCTCCTGCACATGGTGTAGTACAGAGGGGAACTGCGGAGACAGCGTTGCTGCTGCAGGATCCAGGCATAAGTCCATCTCCAGCTGCAGCTGTCCAGGCCCTCTGTGCTTGACTCCCAATCTCCAGGGCCCTGAGGCTGACACTCAGCCTAAACGCAGCCCTCCTCACCTTCCTGCACAGCGTCCTTGTCCTTATTCCATGAGAGCCCAGGTCAAGAGAAGTGAAACTCTATCCCCCTGGCACACACACTGTGCTTTCCCTCTATTAAGCCGAATGTAAAGGATCTGTGGTACTGATGGGGCCACACCAGTGTCCATATTTTCCATGCAAAACGGAAGCTCCCAGGGTTCAGAAAGAGGGTGTTTTGACGGCTGTGAAATGTCTTTTCCAAGTGCCTCATGGGGTTTCAAATCCTTTTGAAACCTGAAGCTCTTTCTTGTATCTAGGGAATATTTTCACCTCTGGCCAGAAAGGCCGCCCAACTAGGAGCACAGCTATCCCGGGGTCAGGAGGTCTGCCAGCCTGCTAGCTCCTGGAGGGATTCCTGAGTATGTCCTCAGGGCCCAAGTGTAAAAGGTGTTTCCAATTGCCTTTATTAGCAGCAGCCAGGCCCTCAGGTGAGGGGCGGGGCTGTGATCTCCACTGGAAGCTCCGAATTCAGCCAATGGAGGCATCCATCTTTCTTTTGTCTGTCCATAGCAAGGGCCCGGGGAGTTTGTGCTTCCTGCAAGCAGAGCGACATTGTCTGGGACACTCATGCATGCCTACTTCTGGGAATCTCTCTGAGTGTGATGTGTGGACACCAGGACACCATGATCAGGGATGTGAGGCCACAGGAGCGATTGCCTTAGCCGGACCCAAAGGGTAGGTGTAAGGGGCCGGGTTCATCCACTATTGTTTGGTCCAACACACTTCCCATCTATGTTGAAACACAGCCCTTTCTGGGTACTTTCTGGGCTTGTAATCTGCTGCCCTGAGCAGTGGACTGAGAGCCTGGAGGCTGAGTAGGCAGCCAAACGTGACTGGACAGGCTCATGCCCCTGAATTCTGAGGGGTGCCCCAGCTTTCCCCGTTGGCAGTGTTTGATTGATAGTGAGGCATGGGATTGAATCGGGAACTCAGGAGAGCGAGACATGAGAGTCCCTTTGCATATGCATTCTTGCTTAGCCAGAATCTGGGCTAGCTGGCTTGCCCTGACCAGCTAGGTTCTCTGTACATAAGTTGCAGGTGAGGCTGGCTACCTTGCCACCCATGCTCTGAGACTACTACAGGTGAGCTCTGAGCACACACAGACACAGACAGACAGACAGACAGACAGACAGACAGACTAACACACACACACACACACACACACACATTACTGTCAGGTCTGGTAGTACAGGATATGGTGAAGGCTGGGGCTGTCTGGGGTCTGTGGGCATGAGAGCTGCTGCCTTACAATCTCTACAAGCCAGGTTTGAACCTGTCATCAATGAACACAGTGTAGGAGGTTTTTGAATTCTGGTCTCTTTCCAACTCATCTATTTCTCTTCTCGCCTTCTCTGTCTCTAACTCTCACATGCTCTCACACACTCTGTCTTCACTCATTAATATTTTACTTAGATTCTGATTTTACTGACAGGCCCAGATAGACAAAGAGAGTTACCAGAGCACTGCTGAGCTCTGGCTTGTTGTGTTGGCGATTTCACCTAGGCTACTGGAGCCTCAGTTTGTAAGTCTTTCTGACACATGCCATATTCTGTCTCCTCATTTCCATGCCAGTATCACTCAGAGTTTATAATAAATATATACATATATATATATATACATACACACACATATGTATTTACATATCTGTCATTTTTAGAATGGTCGACCTATGTATTTGACCTTAATTCAGAATTACCACATTTATAACAGCCTAGTTTTTCTGAAATAATTGGCCATATAGTTGGAGCAGGATTCCATACAATTATAAATAAGGGAACCTTCCAGTAGCATTTCTAATGGTGTTTCTATCAGCATCCTTATTGTAATTATCATGGCCCAGATCTTCCCTCCTTTTTCTAGTGTAAGCTTCAATACGTATGTGTTTGTTTTCTTTCTCCGGAAATCTTAATTTCCCTGGACCCTGAAGTGTTAGGGAATTTTTGAAGCAGCCCTCTGTTTCTCAGCAGACGGTTTCTATGTTTCTGCTGTCATCAGGTCTTCTTGTGGTTTTTGTTTTTATTTTTTTTATTTTTTCAAGTCCTCCTAGATCATCCCCATTTATTTGCATATTTATTTATTTATTTAGTCAGGTATCGCATGAGGGGTCATTTCTTCTGCTTGATAGATTTTCTCTTATAATTGAAGGGAACTTTTGATGCACAATACATTTCCTGGGGCAAATACTACACACATATGGTGAAGGCTTGGGTTGTCTGGGGTCTGTGGGCATTAGAGCTGCTGCCTTACAATCTCTACAACCCAGGTTTGAACCTGTCACGAATGAACACAGCCTGGGGGTTTTTGACTTCTGGTCTCTTTCCAACTCTTCTATTTCTCTACTCGCCTTCTCTGTCTCTGACTCTCACAGGCTCTCACTCACTCTGTCTGAACTCAGGAATATTTTACTTATATCCTTATTTTATTGACAGGCCCAGATACACAAAGAGAGTGGCCAGAGCACTGCTGAGCTCTGGCTTGTTTTGTTGGTGATTTCACCTGGGCTACTGGAGCCTCAGCTTTGTAAGTCTCTCTGACTCAAGCCAGATTCTGTCTCCTCATATCCATGGCAGTATCTCTCAGACTTTATAATAAAGATATACATCCAAATACATATATAAATATACATATATATATATATATATCTGTCATTGTTAGAATTGTCAACCTATGTAATTGATCTTAATCAGAATTAACACATCTATAACAGCTTCCTTTTTCATTAATTATTGGCCACATCGTTGGAGCAGGATTCAATACAATTATAAATAATAGAACCTTCCAGTAGCATTTCTAATAGCATTTCTATCAGCATCCTTATTGTAATTATCATAGTACACAACTTGCCTCCTTTCTCTAGTGTAAGCTTCAATACCTATGAGTTTCTTTTCATTCTCCTGAAATCTTAATTTCCCTAGACTCTGAAGTGTCTCGGAACTTTTGAAGCAGCCCTCTGTTTCTCAGCAGATGGTTTCTATGTTTCTGCTGTAATCAGGTCTTCTTGTGATTTTTGTTTTTTTTTTTCCATTTGTTTCAAATCCTCCTAGATCATCCCCATGTATTTGCATATTTATTTATTTATTTATTTAGTCCTATATTACATGAGGGGTCATTTCTTCTGCGTGATAGATTTTCCCCCTATAATTGAAGGGAACTGTACACTCACAATACATTTCCTGTCGTAAATACTACACACATATGGTGAAGGCAGGTGTTGTCTGGGGTCTGTGGACAGGAGACTGCTGCCTTACAATCTCAACAACCCAGGTTTGAACCTGTCATGTATGAACACAGAGTGGGAGGCTTTGGACTTCTGGTCTCTTTCCAACTCTTCTATTTCTCTTCTTGCCTTCTCTTGTCTCTGACTCTCACAGGCTCTCACTCACTCTGTCTGCACTCATTAATATTTTACTTATATATTATTTTACTGACAGGCCCAGATATACAAAGCGAGTCACCAGGGCACTGCTGAGCTCTGGCTTGTTTTGTTGGCGATTTCACCTAGGCTTCTGGAGCCTCAGCTTTGTAAGTCTCTCTAGCACAAGCCATACTCTGTCTCCTCATAGCCATGCCAGTATCCCTCAGAGTTTATAATAAAGATACACATACATATATGTACATATATACATATATGTACATATATATATTTATATCAGTCATTTTTAGAATTGTTGACCTTTTTATTTGATCTCAATGCAGAATTACCACATTTATTACAGCCTCCTTATTCATAAATAATTGGTCACATAGTTGGAGCAGGATTCACCACAATTATAAATTATAAACCTTCCGGTAGCATTTCCAATAGCCTTTCTGTCAGTATCCTTATTGTAATTATCATAGCACATCACTCGCCTCCATTTTCTAGTGTAAGCTTCAAAACGTATGCATTTCTTTTCATTCTCGGAATTCTTAATTTGCCTGGACCCCGAAGTGTCAGGGAACTTTTGAAGCAGCCCTGTGTTTCTCAGCAGACGTTTTCTATATTTCTGCTGTCATCAGGTCTTCCTGTGGTCTTTGTTTTTATTTATTTATTTTTCCAATCCTCCTAGATCGTTCCCATTTATTTGCATATTTATTTATTCATTTAGTCCGATATCACATGAGGGGTCATTTCTTCTGCCTGATAGATTTTCTCTTATAATTGAAGGGAACTTTTGACACACAATACATTTCCTTTTGCAGATACTACACACTACTACAACTGCTACTGCACCGTTTTTGACTGTGACATCCCATGCACAATGGATTAGTATTGCATGGCTCTAGAGAATGTTCACTATTTAACCTACAATGTTTTTAACCTCACAAATATTTATTCTGTTCTTTCTTGGGGGATGAATGGTTTACAGTCAACAGTTCCATGTAATAGTGGGCAGGGGAGGTTAATTTTTCCCACTATCCCTGTATTTCTGTACATCCTTTGTAACTTTCTTATTGAGGAGAAGCAAAGAGTCATAAATTGAGAGAGCAGGGCCCAAGCAGGAAGAGAGACAGAGAGACAGCTGCAGCTCTGATTTGTCACTAGCCCAGCTTTTCCCTAGCTGGGTAAGTGGTGACCAGGGGCTCAAAACAGGGTCCTGGGATTCCACATAGTTCCCTGGCAGCTCCATCAGCTGTCCCTCCAACCCATGCTCCCTTCGTGGTCCATATAACTATCGATCTGCTCTAGGCATTTCTCACCTTCATATGCCAGAAACTTAACACTTCTCCCCTCCACCCATGAAACTTTGACCTTTAGCTAGGGTGCAAAACAGCAACTGCAATCCAAGTTATTTTAGGGAAAAGTGTGTACGTCTCTGTTTGAAGGTGTGTGTGTGTGTGTGTGTGTGTGTGTTTGTGTAAGTGTGCATAAGTGTGTTTCAGTTATGATTACCGCTGTTGTTTCTTTATTCCTGACGCAGGGACTTAGGAACTGGGTTGTGTTATGACAAAGGAAGTTTCCACTGCACAAGTGGTTTTTCAAGTATGAATGGCACATTGGATTGTGGACACTGTTGTGCATTCTGCCAGGTGGTCCTCAGATGGGTTCTTTCCTTTGCTATTCCCATGCTGTGTGTAATTTTCTGGGTAGACTCAAAAAGAGGAGTGGCATGGGGAGCTCAGCTGCATTCTGCTGTATGTCCACAAGGTGGCAGCAAAGCCCATAGTTGAGTGTAGTGATTCTGTGGAATGAGGAGAACTCTAGGATTTGTGGCCCGTGGAGCGCAGGGTTGAAATTGACATAGAGTGCCCTAGACATCTGTTCTTTCCTGTGGGGTGGGGGGATCCCCCATTTGGCTTTGCAAGTGGAAGGGGTTTGTCTCTTTGTCTGGGATGACTCTACTGGGAGCTTGTGAATCCCTGTGCTCAGCTGCATTCTGCTGGGTGTCCACAAGAGGGCAGCACCAGGGCGGGACTAGGGCTCCATGGGGCAAGTGCCCTGAGAGTGGCGACAGTGTCTCTGGGTGTGCCCCAAGAGCATGGCCAGCCTAGCGCAGGCAGGCAGTGTCCTAAGGACGGGCCCAGACAGGAGCTGTGGGGGTCGTGTTTGCAGAAACAGGGCCTTCAGAGGATGGCAGAAAGTCCCCGGGGGCGGGCCTCAGAGCCCGTGCCCAATGAGCCTGAGGGGAGGGCCCAGTGGGTATTTATAGAGACAGCTGGCCAATCAGAGAGGAGGAACGTCACCCTCAGGGGTGTGAAGCAAGAGCTGGCCAATGAGAACAGAGGAGGAGTTGCGTGGGCGGGCCTCAGAGAGCAGCCCACCAATGAGAGCCTGGGTGCTGGCTCTGGGTGGGCGTACCCCTGGAGGTCAGCCAATCAGGATCCAGCGGAAGTGCCTGGGGGGCGGGCCCTCGGGAGGCTGGCCAATGAGCGCCTGGGGCGGGCCTCGTGGGCGGAGCCCAGGAGGCTGGCCAATCATGGGGCAAGGGCGGTGACCTTCCTGGGCGTGCCTTAGGAACTGGCCTATCAGAGGGCGCCCCTCAGACAGCAGCCCGCCAATGGGAGCCAAGAGAAGGCTGGCTGGGGGCGGGTCCCTGGGACACCAGGCCAATCAGGGTCGAGCGGAAGTGGCTGGTGGGCGGGCCTTCCGGAGGCTGCCCAATGAGCGTGCAGCAGGGCCGTGTGGGCGGTGCTCAAGGCCGCTGGCCAATCACTGACTAGGGGCCCGGACCCTCCTGGGTGTGTCCAAGCACACTGGCCAATGAGATTGCTGGTGGGGTTCTGGGCGTGGCCTAGGCCTCTGGCCTATCAGAGCCTGGCTGGCGCCCTGTGGGCGGGCCTTCTGAAGGAAGCCCGCCAATGGGAGCTCAGAGCTGGCCTTAAAAGGCTGGGCGTGCTTCCAGGAAACGCGAAGCAGGGTTCAGCCCAGGGCCCTTCCTTGCAGAAGCTGTCCAGTGCGCATGTGTATAACTCCGTTTGTGCCTGTGCCTCTGTAGATGTGTGCCTGTGTGTGACTGTGAGAGTGTGTGTGTTTGTGTGTGTGTGTCTGTGTGTGTGTGTGTGTGTGAGGGAGAGAGAGAGAACAACAGAATCACTGTGGCACAGGAGATTTTGTGCAAAACACTTGGCACATTCTGATTTACAGCTCAATATTGACACCAGTGCAGCTCTCCATGGCCCTTGGTCACTTTTCTTCTTTTCAGATGTAAAGACACTGAAGAGGGAGAGGTTTTTGCCCTGATACTTGCACTGGGAACTAGCAGATGCCCTGTTTGTGTTGCCAGACTAGGAAACTTGTGGTGCCTGTCCATGTGGAGAGTCTCCTGGATGAGTTCCTTCTTGAGCCTTTTTCGCTCGGTCCCGTTGGAGCTGCATATAGCTAATGATTTGGAGATTTTATTCCTTTGACAATTCTTTTCCGGATGCAAAGTTTCTCTCCAGGATTTAGCAATCAATTGTCTGAATGTCACATCGAATCCATTGTAGAAAATGACTACATCAGTGTCTGGCTGTCTCTCTCTCTATCTCTCTCTCTCTCTGTCTCTCTCTCTCTCTCTATATATATATATATATATGTAACATGTAGAGGTCTGAAAATATTTTTTAGCTAGAGACCTGCACAGCTCAGGATTAGGGTAGTAATGTGGATACACCTGGCCCTTCTGAGCCACAGTCATGAGAGACATCTCACAGAGCCATATCGTATATCACTCTACAATTCTCTCTCAGCGTAAACTACCGCTGCGAAATCATCTTCTTCCCTCTTGCTCTTTTTGTCCACCGAGTCTTATCCCAAAACTGTAAATCAAAGGAGAAATAGACATAGTGCAGTTCCCTGCACACAGGACAGGCTGAGGCTGGTCCAGGGAGATGCAATATGCCAGCCTGCATCTCGGCTGGAGCATCACTAAGACGACTTCCAATTTGGAGAGGCGAGGGCAGTTTTGGAGGGTGGGCTGCCGGCCAAGTGTTGCTTCTCAGAGTGGCTAAGACCTAGATGTTCTAAGTGTTACCTTTCCTCAAAAAACAGAAAATCGCAATGCCACTTGTAAGAAGTATGCATGGGCATGGAGGGTTTGTCTTCAGTGCTCTGGCACTGATCAACACAGGGCCAGAATTTCAGTCCTTTTCTGTCTCTGTCATTCTCTCTCTCTGACTGTCGCTACGTGCCTTCTTCACTGGGCCCTTACTGGAAGTCAGTGCATGCATCGTGAACTCAGACTTCCTGGTGTTGAAATTTTCCTTTCTTTGCCCTTTGGATTATTTAGTCTCCTGCACATGGTGTAGTACAGAGGGGAACTGCGGAGACAGCGTTGCTGCTGCAGGATCCAGGCATAAGTCCATCTCCAGCTGCAGCTGTCCAGGCCCTCTGTGCTTGACTCCCAATCTCCAGGGCCCTGAGGCTGACACTCAGCCTAAACGCAGCCCTCCTCACCTTCCTGCACAGCGTCCTTGTCCTTATTCCATGAGAGCCCAGGTCAAGAGAAGTGAAACTCTATCCCCCTGGCACACACACTGTGCTTTCCCTCTATTAAGCCGAATGTAAAGGATCTGTGGTACTGATGGGGCCACACCAGTGTCCATATTTTCCATGCAAAACGGAAGCTCCCAGGGTTCAGAAAGAGGGTGTTTTGACGGCTGTGAAATGTCTTTTCCAAGTGCCTCATGGGGTTTCAAATCCTTTTGAAACCTGAAGCTCTTTCTTGTATCTAGGGAATATTTTCACCTCTGGCCAGAAAGGCCGCCCAACTAGGAGCACAGCTATCCCGGGGTCAGGAGGTCTGCCAGCCTGCTAGCTCCTGGAGGGATTCCTGAGTATGTCCTCAGGGCCCAAGTGTAAAAGGTGTTTCCAATTGCCTTTATTAGCAGCAGCCAGGCCCTCAGGTGAGGGGCGGGGCTGTGATCTCCACTGGAAGCTCCGAATTCAGCCAATGGAGGCATCCATCTTTCTTTTGTCTGTCCATAGCAAGGGCCCGGGGAGTTTGTGCTTCCTGCAAGCAGAGCGACATTGTCTGGGACACTCATGCATGCCTACTTCTGGGAATCTCTCTGAGTGTGATGTGTGGACACCAGGACACCATGATCAGGGATGTGAGGCCACAGGAGCGATTGCCTTAGCCGGACCCAAAGGGTAGGTGTAAGGGGCCGGGTTCATCCACTATTGTTTGGTCCAACACACTTCCCATCTATGTTGAAACACAGCCCTTTCTGGGTACTTTCTGGGCTTGTAATCTGCTGCCCTGAGCAGTGGACTGAGAGCCTGGAGGCTGAGTAGGCAGCCAAACGTGACTGGACAGGCTCATGCCCCTGAATTCTGAGGGGTGCCCCAGCTTTCCCCGTTGGCAGTGTTTGATTGATAGTGAGGCATGGGATTGAATCGGGAACTCAGGAGAGCGAGACATGAGAGTCCCTTTGCATATGCATTCTTGCTTAGCCAGAATCTGGGCTAGCTGGCTTGCCCTGACCAGCTAGGTTCTCTGTACATAAGTTGCAGGTGAGGCTGGCTACCTTGCCACCCATGCTCTGAGACTACTACAGGTGAGCTCTGAGCACACACAGACACAGACAGACAGACAGACAGACAGACAGACTAACACACACACACACACACACACACATACACACACACACACACACATTACTGTCAGGTCTGGTAGTACAGGATATGGTGAAGGCTGGGGCTGTCTGGGGTCTGTGGGCATGAGAGCTGCTGCCTTACAATCTCTACAAGCCAGGTTTGAACCTGTCATCAATGAACACAGTGTAGGAGGTTTTTGAATTCTGGTCTCTTTCCAACTCATCTATTTCTCTTCTCGCCTTCTCTGTCTCTAACTCTCACATGCTCTCACACACTCTGTCTTCACTCATTAATATTTTACTTAGATTCTGATTTTACTGACAGGCCCAGATAGACAAAGAGAGTTACCAGAGCACTGCTGAGCTCTGGCTTGTTGTGTTGGCGATTTCACCTAGGCTACTGGAGCCTCAGTTTGTAAGTCTTTCTGACACAAGCCATATTCTGTCTCCTCATTTCCATGCCAGTATCACTCAGAGTTTATAATAAATATATACATATATATATATATACATACACACACATATGTATTTACATATCTGTCATTTTTAGAATGGTCGACCTATGTATTTGACCTTAATTCAGAATTACCACATTTATAACAGCCTAGTTTTTCTGAAATAATTGGCCATATAGTTGGAGCAGGATTCCATACAATTATAAATAAGGGAACCTTCCAGTAGCATTTCTAATGGTGTTTCTATCAGCATCCTTATTGTAATTATCATGGCCCAGATCTTCCCTCCTTTTTCTAGTGTAAGCTTCAATACGTATGTGTTTGTTTTCTTTCTCCGGAAATCTTAATTTCCCTGGACCCTGAAGTGTTAGGGAATTTTTGAAGCAGCCCTCTGTTTCTCAGCAGACGGTTTCTATGTTTCTGCTGTCATCAGGTCTTCTTGTGGTTTTTGTTTTTATTTTTTTTATTTTTTCAAGTCCTCCTAGATCATCCCCATTTATTTGCATATTTATTTATTTATTTAGTCAGGTATCGCATGAGGGGTCATTTCTTCTGCTTGATAGATTTTCTCTTATAATTGAAGGGAACTTTTGATGCACAATACATTTCCTGGGGCAAATACTACACACATATGGTGAAGGCTTGGGTTGTCTGGGGTCTGTGGGCATTAGAGCTGCTGCCTTACAATCTCTACAACCCAGGTTTGAACCTGTCACGAATGAACACAGCCTGGGGGTTTTTGACTTCTGGTCTCTTTCCAACTCTTCTATTTCTCTACTCGCCTTCTCTGTCTCTGACTCTCACAGGCTCTCACTCACTCTGTCTGAACTCAGGAATATTTTACTTATATCCTTATTTTATTGACAGGCCCAGATACACAAAGAGAGTGGCCAGAGCACTGCTGAGCTCTGGCTTGTTTTGTTGGTGATTTCACCTGGGCTACTGGAGCCTCAGCTTTGTAAGTCTCTCTGACTCAAGCCAGATTCTGTCTCCTCATATCCATGGCAGTATCTCTCAGACTTTATAATAAAGATATACATCCAAATACATATATAAATATACATATATATATATATATATCTGTCATTGTTAGAATTGTCAACCTATGTAATTGATCTTAATCAGAATTAACACATCTATAACAGCTTCCTTTTTCATTAATTATTGGCCACATCGTTGGAGCAGGATTCAATACAATTATAAATAATAGAACCTTCCAGTAGCATTTCTAATAGCATTTCTATCAGCATCCTTATTGTAATTATCATAGTACACAACTTGCCTCCTTTCTCTAGTGTAAGCTTCAATACCTATGAGTTTCTTTTCATTCTCCTGAAATCTTAATTTCCCTAGACTCTGAAGTGTCTCGGAACTTTTGAAGCAGCCCTCTGTTTCTCAGCAGATGGTTTCTATGTTTCTGCTGTAATCAGGTCTTCTTGTGATTTTTGTTTTTTTTTTTCCATTTGTTTCAAATCCTCCTAGATCATCCCCATGTATTTGCATATTTATTTATTTATTTATTTAGTCCTATATTACATGAGGGGTCATTTCTTCTGCGTGATAGATTTTCCCCCTATAATTGAAGGGAACTGTACACTCACAATACATTTCCTGTCGTAAATACTACACACATATGGTGAAGGCAGGTGTTGTCTGGGGTCTGTGGACAGGAGACTGCTGCCTTACAATCTCAACAACCCAGGTTTGAACCTGTCATGTATGAACACAGAGTGGGAGGCTTTGGACTTCTGGTCTCTTTCCAACTCTTCTATTTCTCTTCTTGCCTTCTCTTGTCTCTGACTCTCACAGGCTCTCACTCACTCTGTCTGCACTCATTAATATTTTACTTATATATTATTTTACTGACAGGCCCAGATATACAAAGCGAGTCACCAGGGCACTGCTGAGCTCTGGCTTGTTTTGTTGGCGATTTCACCTAGGCTTCTGGAGCCTCAGCTTTGTAAGTCTCTCTAGCACAAGCCATACTCTGTCTCCTCATAGCCATGCCAGTATCCCTCAGAGTTTATAATAAAGATACACATACATATATGTACATATATACATATATGTACATATATATATTTATATCAGTCATTTTTAGAATTGTTGACCTTTTTATTTGATCTCAATGCAGAATTACCACATTTATTACAGCCTCCTTATTCATAAATAATTGGTCACATAGTTGGAGCAGGATTCACCACAATTATAAATTATAAACCTTCCGGTAGCATTTCCAATAGCCTTTCTGTCAGTATCCTTATTGTAATTATCATAGCACATCACTCGCCTCCATTTTCTAGTGTAAGCTTCAAAACGTATGCATTTCTTTTCATTCTCGGAATTCTTAATTTGCCTGGACCCCGAAGTGTCAGGGAACTTTTGAAGCAGCCCTGTGTTTCTCAGCAGACGTTTTCTATATTTCTGCTGTCATCAGGTCTTCCTGTGGTCTTTGTTTTTATTTATTTATTTTTCCAATCCTCCTAGATCGTTCCCATTTATTTGCATATTTATTTATTCATTTAGTCCGATATCACATGAGGGGTCATTTCTTCTGCCTGATAGATTTTCTCTTATAATTGAAGGGAACTTTTGACACACAATACATTTCCTTTTGCAGATACTACACACTACTACAACTGCTACTGCACCGTTTTTGACTGTGACATCCCATGCACAATGGATTAGTATTGCATGGCTCTAGAGAATGTTCACTATTTAACGTACAATGTTTTTAACCTCACAAATATTTATTCTGTTCTTTCTTGGGGGATGAATGGTTTACAGTCAACAGTTCCATGTAATAGTGGGCAGGGGAGGTTAATTTTTCCCACTATCCCTGTATTTCTGTACATCCTTTGTAACTTTCTTATTGAGGAGAAGCAAAGAGTCATAAATTGAGAGAGCAGGGCCCAAGCAGGAAGAGAGACAGAGAGACAGCTGCAGCTCTGATTTGTCACTAGCCCAGCTTTTCCCTAGCTGGGTAAGTGGTGACCAGGGGCTCAAAACAGGGTCCTGGGATTCCACATAGTTCCCTGGCAGCTCCATCAGCTGTCCCTCCAACCCATGCTCCCTTCGTGGTCCATATAACTATCGATCTGCTCTAGGCATTTCTCACCTTCATATGCCAGAAACTTAACACTTCTCCCCTCCACCCATGAAACTTTGACCTTTAGCTAGGGTGCAAAACAGCAACTGCAATCCAAGTTATTTTAGGGAAAAGTGTGTACGTCTCTGTTTGAAGGTGTGTGTGTGTGTGTGTGTGTGTGTGTTTGTGTAAGTGTGCATAAGTGTGTTTCAGTTATGATTACCGCTGTTGTTTCTTTATTCCTGACGCAGGGACTTAGGAACTGGGTTGTGTTATGACAAAGGAAGTTTCCACTGCACAAGTGGTTTTTCAAGTATGAATGGCACATTGGATTGTGGACACTGTTGTGCATTCTGCCAGGTGGTCCTCAGATGGGTTCTTTCCTTTGCTATTCCCATGCTGTGTGTAATTTTCTGGGTAGACTCAAAAAGAGGAGTGGCATGGGGAGCTCAGCTGCATTCTGCTGTATGTCCACAAGGTGGCAGCAAAGCCCATAGTTGAGTGTAGTGATTCTGTGGAATGAGGAGAACTCTAGGATTTGTGGCCCGTGGAGCGCAGGGTTGAAATTGACATAGAGTGCCCTAGACATCTGTTCTTTCCTGTGGGGTGGGGGGATCCCCCATTTGGCTTTGCAAGTGGAAGGGGTTTGTCTCTTTGTCTGGGATGACTCTACTGGGAGCTTGTGAATCCCTGTGCTCAGCTGCATTCTGCTGGGTGTCCACAAGAGGGCAGCACCAGGGCGGGACTAGGGCTCCATGGGGCAAGTGCCCTGAGGCCCTGGGCTAGGAGAGTGGCGACAGTGTCTCTGGGTGTGCCCCAAGAGCATGGCCAGCCTAGCGCAGGCAGGCAGTGTCCTAAGGACGGGCCCAGACAGGAGCTGTGGGGGTCGTGTTTGCAGAAACAGGGCCTTCAGAGGATGGCAGAAAGTCCCCGGGGGCGGGCCTCAGAGCCCGTGCCCAATGAGCCTGAGGGGAGGGCCCAGTGGGTATTTATAGAGACAGCTGGCCAATCAGAGAGGAGGAATGTCACCCTCAGGGGCGTGAAGCAAGAGCTGGCCAGTGAGAACAGAGGAGGAGTTGCGTGGGCGGGCCTCAGAGAGCAGCCCACCAATGAGAGCCTGGGTGCTGGCTCTGGGTGGGCGTACCCCTGGAGGTCAGCCAATCAGGATCCAGCGGAAGTGCCTGGGGGGCGGGCCCTCGGGAGGCTGGCCAATGAGCGCCTGGGGCGGGCCTCGTGGGCGGAGCCCAGGAGGCTGGCCAATCATGGGGCAAGGGCGGTGACCTTCCTGGGCGTGCCTTAGGAACTGGCCTATCAGAGGGCGCCCCTCAGACAGCAGCCCGCCAATGGGAGCCAAGAGAAGGCTGGCTGGGGGCGGGTCCCTGGGACACCAGGCCAATCAGGGTCGAGCGGAAGTGGCTGGTGGGCGGGCCTTCCGGAGGCTGCCCAATGAGCGTGCAGCAGGGCCGTGTGGGCGGTGCTCAAGGCCGCTGGCCAATCACTGACTAGGGGCCCGGACCCTCCTGGGTGTGTCCAAGCACACTGGCCAATGAGATTGCTGGTGGGGTTCTGGGCGTGGCCTAGGCCTCTGGCCTATCAGAGCCTGGCTGGCGCCCTGTGGGCGGGCCTTCTGAAGGAAGCCCGCCAATGGGAGCTCAGAGCTGGCCTTAAAAGGCTGGGCGTGCTTCCAGGAAACGCGAAGCAGGGTTCAGCCCAGGGCCCTTCCTTGCAGAAGCTGTCCAGTGCGCATGTGTATAACTCCGTTTGTGCCTGTGCCTCTGTAGATGTGTGCCTGTGTGTGACTGTGAGAGTGTGTGTGTTTGTGTGTGTGTGTCTGTGTGTGTGTGTGTGTGTGTGTGTGAGGGAGAGAGAGAGAACAACAGAATCACTGTGGCACAGGAGATTTTGTGCAAAACACTTGGCACATTCTGATTTACAGCTCAATATTGACACCAGTGCAGCTCTCCATGGCCCTTGGTCACTTTTCTTCTTTTCAGATGTAAAGACACTGAAGAGGGAGAGGTTTTTGCCCTGATACTTGCACTGGGAACTAGCAGATGCCCTGTTTGTGTTGCCAGACTAGGAAACTTGTGGTGCCTGTCCATGTGGAGAGTCTCCTGGATGAGTTCCTTCTTGAGCCTTTTTCGCTCGGTCCCGTTGGAGCTGCATATAGCTAATGATTTGGAGATTTTATTCCTTTGACAATTCTTTTCCGGATGCAAAGTTTCTCTCCAGGATTTAGCAATCAATTGTCTGAATGTCACATCGAATCCATTGTAGAAAATGACTACATCAGTGTCTGGCTGTCTCTCTCTCTATCTCTCTCTCTCTCTGTCTCTCTCTCTCTCTCTCTCTCTCTATATATATATATGTAACATGTAGAGGTCTGAAAATATTTTTTAGCTAGAGACCTGCACAGCTCAGGATTAGGGTAGTAATGTGGATACACCTGGCCCTTCTGAGCCACAGTCATGAGAGACATCTCACAGAGCCATATCGTATATCACTCTACAATTCTCTCTCAGCGTAAACTACCGCTGCGAAATCATCTTCTTCCCTCTTGCTCTTTTTGTCCACCGAGTCTTATCCCAAAACTGTAAATCAAAGGAGAAATAGACATAGTGCAGTTCCCTGCACACAGGACAGGCTGAGGCTGGTCCAGGGAGATGCAATATGCCAGCCTGCATCTTGGCTGGAGCATCACTAAGACGACTTCCAATTTGGAGAGGCGAGGGCAGTTTTGGAGGGTGGGCTGCCGGCCAAGTGTTGCTTCTCAGAGTGGCTAAGACCTAGATGTTCTAAGTGTTACCTTTCCTCAAAAAACAGAAAATCGCAATGCCACTTGTAAGAAGTATGCATGGGCATGGAGGGTTTGTCTTCAGTGCTCTGGCACTGATCAACACAGGGCCAGAATTTCAGTCCTTTTCTGTCTCTGTCATTCTCTCTCTCTGACTGTCGCTACGTGCCTTCTTCACTGGGCCCTTACTGGAAGTCAGTGCATGCATCGTGAACTCAGACTTCCTGGTGTTGAAATTTTCCTTTCTTTGCCCTTTGGATTATTTAGTCTCCTGCACATGGTGTAGTACAGAGGGGAACTGCGGAGACAGCGTTGCTGCTGCAGGATCCAGGCATAAGTCCATCTCCAGCTGCAGCTGTCCAGGCCCTCTGTGCTTGACTCCCAATCTCCAGGGCCCTGAGGCTGACACTCAGCCTAAACGCAGCCCTCCTCACCTTCCTGCACAGCGTCCTTGTCCTTATTCCATGAGAGCCCAGGTCAAGAGAAGTGAAACTCTATCCCCCTGGCACACACACTGTGCTTTCCCTCTATTAAGCCGAATGTAAAGGATCTGTGGTACTGATGGGGCCACACCAGTGTCCATATTTTCCATGCAAAACGGAAGCTCCCAGGGTTCAGAAAGAGGGTGTTTTGACGGCTGTGAAATGTCTTTTCCAAGTGCCTCATGGGGTTTCAAATCCTTTTGAAACCTGAAGCTCTTTCTTGTATCTAGGGAATATTTTCACCTCTGGCCAGAAAGGCCGCCCAACTAGGAGCACAGCTATCCCGGGGTCAGGAGGTCTGCCAGCCTGCTAGCTCCTGGAGGGATTCCTGAGTATGTCCTCAGGGCCCAAGTGTAAAAGGTGTTTCCAATTGCCTTTATTAGCAGCAGCCAGGCCCTCAGGTGAGGGGCGGGGCTGTGATCTCCACTGGAAGCTCCGAATTCAGCCAATGGAGGCATCCATCTTTCTTTTGTCTGTCCATAGCAAGGGCCCGGGGAGTTTGTGCTTCCTGCAAGCAGAGCGACATTGTCTGGGACACTCATGCATGCCTACTTCTGGGAATCTCTCTGAGTGTGATGTGTGGACACCAGGACACCATGATCAGGGATGTGAGGCCACAGGAGCGATTGCCTTAGCCGGACCCAAAGGGTAGGTGTAAGGGGCCGGGTTCATCCACTATTGTTTGGTCCAACACACTTCCCATCTATGTTGAAACACAGCCCTTTCTGGGTACTTTCTGGGCTTGTAATCTGCTGCCCTGAGCAGTGGACTGAGAGCCTGGAGGCTGAGTAGGCAGCCAAACGTGACTGGACAGGCTCATGCCCCTGAATTCTGAGGGGTGCCCCAGCTTTCCCCGTTGGCAGTGTTTGATTGATAGTGAGGCATGGGATTGAATCGGGAACTCAGGAGAGCGAGACATGAGAGTCCCTTTGCATATGCATTCTTGCTTAGCCAGAATCTGGGCTAGCTGGCTTGCCCTGACCAGCTAGGTTCTCTGTACATAAGTTGCAGGTGAGGCTGGCTACCTTGCCACCCATGCTCTGAGACTACTACAGGTGAGCTCTGAGCACACACAGACACAGACAGACAGACAGACAGACAGACAGACAGACAGACTAACACACACACACACACACACATTACTGTCAGGTCTGGTAGTACAGGATATGGTGAAGGCTGGGGCTGTCTGGGGTCTGTGGGCATGAGAGCTGCTGCCTTACAATCTCTACAAGCCAGGTTTGAACCTGTCATCAATGAACACAGTGTAGGAGGTTTTTGAATTCTGGTCTCTTTCCAACTCATCTATTTCTCTTCTCGCCTTCTCTGTCTCTAACTCTCACATGCTCTCACACACTCTGTCTTCACTCATTAATATTTTACTTAGATTCTGATTTTACTGACAGGCCCAGATAGACAAAGAGAGTTACCAGAGCACTGCTGAGCTCTGGCTTGTTGTGTTGGCGATTTCACCTAGGCTACTGGAGCCTCAGTTTGTAAGTCTTTCTGACACAAGCCATATTCTGTCTCCTCATTTCCATGCCAGTATCACTCAGAGTTTATAATAAATATATACATATATATATATACATACACACACATATATATTTACATATCTGTCATTTTTAGAATGGTCGACCTATGTATTTGACCTTAATTCAGAATTACCACATTTATAACAGCCTAGTTTTTCTGAAATAATTGGCCATATAGTTGGAGCAGGATTCCATACAATTATAAATAAGGGAACCTTCCAGTAGCATTTCTAATGGTGTTTCTATCAGCATCCTTATTGTAATTATCATGGCCCAGATCTTCCCTCCTTTTTCTAGTGTAAGCTTCAATACGTATGTGTTTGTTTTCTTTCTCCGGAAATCTTAATTTCCCTGGACCCTGAAGTGTTAGGGAATTTTTGAAGCAGCCCTCTGTTTCTCAGCAGACGGTTTCTATGTTTCTGCTGTCATCAGGTCTTCTTGTGGTTTTTGTTTTTATTTTTTTTATTTTTTCAAGTCCTCCTAGATCATCCCCATTTATTTGCATATTTATTTATTTATTTAGTCAGGTATCGCATGAGGGGTCATTTCTTCTGCTTGATAGATTTTCTCTTATAATTGAAGGGAACTTTTGATGCACAATACATTTCCTGGGGCAAATACTACACACATATGGTGAAGGCTTGGGTTGTCTGGGGTCTGTGGGCATTAGAGCTGCTGCCTTACAATCTCTACAACCCAGGTTTGAACCTGTCACGAATGAACACAGCCTGGGGGTTTTTGACTTCTGGTCTCTTTCCAACTCTTCTATTTCTCTACTCGCCTTCTCTGTCTCTGACTCTCACAGGCTCTCACTCACTCTGTCTGAACTCAGGAATATTTTACTTATATCCTTATTTTATTGACAGGCCCAGATACACAAAGAGAGTGGCCAGAGCACTGCTGAGCTCTGGCTTGTTTTGTTGGTGATTTCACCTGGGCTACTGGAGCCTCAGCTTTGTAAGTCTCTCTGACTCAAGCCAGATTCTGTCTCCTCATATCCATGGCAGTATCTCTCAGACTTTATAATAAAGATATACATCCAAATACATATATAAATATACATATATATATATATATATCTGTCATTGTTAGAATTGTCAACCTATGTAATTGATCTTAATCAGAATTAACACATCTATAACAGCTTCCTTTTTCATTAATTATTGGCCACATCGTTGGAGCAGGATTCAATACAATTATAAATAATAGAACCTTCCAGTAGCATTTCTAATAGCATTTCTATCAGCATCCTTATTGTAATTATCATAGTACACAACTTGCCTCCTTTCTCTAGTGTAAGCTTCAATACCTATGAGTTTCTTTTCATTCTCCTGAAATCTTAATTTCCCTAGACTCTGAAGTGTCTCGGAACTTTTGAAGCAGCCCTCTGTTTCTCAGCAGATGGTTTCTATGTTTCTGCTGTAATCAGGTCTTCTTGTGATTTTTGTTTTTTTTTTTTCCATTTGTTTCAAATCCTCCTAGATCATCCCCATGTATTTGCATATTTATTTATTTATTTATTTAGTCCTATATTACATGAGGGGTCATTTCTTCTGCGTGATAGATTTTCCCCCTATAATTGAAGGGAACTGTACACTCACAATACATTTCCTGTCGTAAATACTACACACATATGGTGAAGGCAGGTGTTGTCTGGGGTCTGTGGACAGGAGACTGCTGCCTTACAATCTCAACAACCCAGGTTTGAACCTGTCATGTATGAACACAGAGTGGGAGGCTTTGGACTTCTGGTCTCTTTCCAACTCTTCTATTTCTCTTCTTGCCTTCTCTTGTCTCTGACTCTCACAGGCTCTCACTCACTCTGTCTGCACTCATTAATATTTTACTTATATATTATTTTACTGACAGGCCCAGATATACAAAGCGAGTCACCAGGGCACTGCTGAGCTCTGGCTTGTTTTGTTGGCGATTTCACCTAGGCTTCTGGAGCCTCAGCTTTGTAAGTCTCTCTAGCACAAGCCATACTCTGTCTCCTCATAGCCATGCCAGTATCCCTCAGAGTTTATAATAAAGATACACATACATATATGTACATATATACATATATGTACATATATATATTTATATCAGTCATTTTTAGAATTGTTGACCTTTTTATTTGATCTCAATGCAGAATTACCACATTTATTACAGCCTCCTTATTCATAAATAATTGGTCACATAGTTGGAGCAGGATTCACCACAATTATAAATTATAAACCTTCCGGTAGCATTTCCAATAGCCTTTCTGTCAGTATCCTTATTGTAATTATCATAGCACATCACTCGCCTCCATTTTCTAGTGTAAGCTTCAAAACGTATGCATTTCTTTTCATTCTCGGAATTCTTAATTTGCCTGGACCCCGAAGTGTCAGGGAACTTTTGAAGCAGCCCTGTGTTTCTCAGCAGACGTTTTCTATATTTCTGCTGTCATCAGGTCTTCCTGTGGTCTTTGTTTTTATTTATTTATTTTTCCAATCCTCCTAGATCGTTCCCATTTATTTGCATATTTATTTATTCATTTAGTCCGATATCACATGAGGGGTCATTTCTTCTGCCTGATAGATTTTCTCTTATAATTGAAGGGAACTTTTGACACACAATACATTTCCTTTTGCAGATACTACACACTACTACAACTGCTACTGCACCGTTTTTGACTGTGACATCCCATGCACAATGGATTAGTACTGCATGGCTCTAGAGAATGTTCACTATTTAACGTACAATGTTTTTAACCTCACAAATATTTATTCTGTTCTTTCTTGGGGGATGAATGGTTTACAGTCAACAGTTCCATGTAATAGTGGGCAGGGGAGGTTAATTTTTCCCACTATCCCTGTATTTCTGTACATCCTTTGTAACTTTCTTATTGAGGAGAAGCAAAGAGTCATAAATTGAGAGAGCAGGGCCCAAGCAGGAAGAGAGACAGAGAGACAGCTGCAGCTCTGATTTGTCACTAGCCCAGCTTTTCCCTAGCTGGGTAAGTGGTGACCAGGGGCTCAAAACAGGGTCCTGGGATTCCACATAGTTCCCTGGCAGCTCCATCAGCTGTCCCTCCAACCCATGCTCCCTTCGTGGTCCATATAACTATCGATCTGCTCTAGGCATTTCTCACCTTCATATGCCAGAAACTTAACACTTCTCCCCTCCACCCATGAAACTTTGACCTTTAGCTAGGGTGCAAAACAGCAACTGCAATCCAAGTTATTTTAGGGAAAAGTGTGTACGTCTCTGTTTGAAGGTGTGTGTGTGTGTGTGTGTGTGTGTGTTTGTGTAAGTGTGCATAAGTGTGTTTCAGTTATGATTACCGCTGTTGTTTCTTTATTCCTGACGCAGGGACTTAGGAACTGGGTTGTGTTATGACAAAGGAAGTTTCCACTGCACAAGTGGTTTTTCAAGTATGAATGGCACATTGGATTGTGGACACTGTTGTGCATTCTGCCAGGTGGTCCTCAGATGGGTTCTTTCCTTTGCTATTCCCATGCTGTGTGTAATTTTCTGGGTAGACTCAAAAAGAGGAGTGGCATGGGGAGCTCAGCTGCATTCTGCTGTATGTCCACAAGGTGGCAGCAAAGCCCATAGTTGAGTGTAGTGATTCTGTGGAATGAGGAGAACTCTAGGATTTGTGGCCCGTGGAGCGCAGGGTTGAAATTGACATAGAGTGCCCTAGACATCTGTTCTTTCCTGTGGGGTGGGGGGATCCCCCATTTGGCTTTGCAAGTGGAAGGGGTTTGTCTCTTTGTCTGGGATGACTCTACTGGGAGCTTGTGAATCCCTGTGCTCAGCTGCATTCTGCTGGGTGTCCACAAGAGGGCAGCACCAGGGCGGGACTAGGGCTCCATGGGGCAAGTGCCCTGAGGCCCTGGGCTAGGAGAGTGGCGACAGTGTCTCTGGGTGTGCCCCAAGAGCATGGCCAGCCTAGCGCAGGCAGGCAGTGTCCTAAGGACGGGCCCAGACAGGAGCTGTGGGGGTCGTGTTTGCAGAAACAGGGCCTTCAGAGGATGGCAGAAAGTCCCCGGGGGCGGGCCTCAGAGCCCGTGCCCAATGAGCCTGAGGGGAGGGCCCAGTGGGTATTTATAGAGACAGCTGGCCAATCAGAGAGGAGGAACGTCACCCTCAGGGGCGTGAAGCAAGAGCTGGCCAATGAGAACAGAGGAGGAGTTGCGTGGGCGGGCCTCAGAGAGCAGCCCACCAATGAGAGCCTGGGTGCTGGCTCTGGGTGGGCGTACCCCTGGAGGTCAGCCAATCAGGATCCAGCGGAAGTGCCTGGTGGGCGGGCCCTCGGGAGGCTGGCCAATGAGCGCCTGGGGCGGGCCTCGTGGGCGGAGCCCAGGAGGCTGGCCAATCATGGGGCAAGGGCGGTGACCTTCCTGGGCGTGCCTTAGGAACTGGCCTATCAGAGGGCGCCCCTCAGACAGCAGCCCGCCAATGGGAGCCAAGAGAAGGCTGGCTGGGGGCGGGTCCCTGGGACACCAGGCCAATCAGGGTCGAGCGGAAGTGGCTGGTGGGCGGGCCTTCCGGAGGCTGCCCAATGAGCGTGCAGCAGGGCCGTGTGGGCGGTGCTCAAGGCCGCTGGCCAATCACTGACTAGGGGCCCGGACCCTCCTGGGTGTGTCCAAGCACACTGGCCAATGAGATTGCTGGTGGGGTTCTGGGCGTGGCCTAGGCCTCTGGCCTATCAGAGCCTGGCTGGCGCCCTGTGGGCGGGCCTTCTGAAGGAAGCCCGCCAATGGGAGCTCAGAGCTGGCCTTAAAAGGCTGGGCGTGCTTCCAGGAAACGCGAAGCAGGGTTCAGCCCAGGGCCCTTCCTTGCAGAAGCTGTCCAGTGCGCATGTGTATAACTCCGTTTGTGCCTGTGCCTCTGTGGATGTGTGCCTGTGTGTGACTGTGAGAGTGTGTGTGTTTGTGTGTGTGTGTCTGTGTGTGTGTGTGTGTGTGTGTGTGTGTGTGGGAGAGAGAGAGAACAACAGAATCACTGTGGCACAGGAGATTTTGTGCAAAACACTTGGCACATTCTGATTTACAGCTCAATATTGACACCAGTGCAGCTCTCCATGGCCCTTGGTCACTTTTCTTCTTTTCAGATGTAAAGACACTGAAGAGGGAGAGGTTTTTGCACTGATACTTGCACTGGGAACTAGCAGATGCCCTGTTTGTGTTGCCAGACTAGGAAACTTGTGGTGCCTGTCCATGTGGAGAGTCTCCTGGATGAGTTCCTTCTTGAGCCTTTTTCGCTCGGTCCCGTTGGAGCTGCATATAGCTAATGATTTGGAGATTTTATTCCTTTGACAATTCTTTTCCGGATGCAAAGTTTCTCTCCAGGATTTAGCAATCAATTGTCTGAATGTCACATCGAATCCATTGTAGAAAATGACTACATCAGTGTCTGGCTGTCTCTCTCTCTATCTCTCTCTCTCTGTCTCTCTCTCTCTCTCTCTCTCTCTCTATATATATATATATATATGTAACATGTAGAGGTCTGAAAATATTTTTTAGCTAGAGACCTGCACAGCTCAGGATTAGGGTAGTAATGTGGATACACCTGGCCCTTCTGAGCCACAGTCATGAGAGACATCTCACAGAGCCATATCGTATATCACTCTACAATTCTCTCTCAGCGTAAACTACCGCTGCGAAATCATCTTCTTCCCTCTTGCTCTTTTTGTCCACCGAGTCTTATCCCAAAACTGTAAATCAAAGGAGAAATAGACATAGTGCAGTTCCCTGCACACAGGACAGGCTGAGGCTGGTCCAGGGAGATGCAATATGCCAGCCTGCATCTCGGCTGGAGCATCACTAAGACGACTTCCAATTTGGAGAGGCGAGGGCAGTTTTGGAGGGTGGGCTGCCGGCCACGTGTTGCTTCTCAGAGTGGCTAAGACCTAGATGTTCTAAGTGTTACCTTTCCTCAAAAAACAGAAAATCGCAATGCCACTTGTAAGAAGTATGCATGGGCATGGAGGGTTTGTCTTCAGTGCTCTGGCACTGATCAACACAGGGCCAGAATTTCAGTCCTTTTCTGTCTCTGTCATTCTCTCTCTCTGACTGTCGCTACGTGCCTTCTTCACTGGGCCCTTACTGGAAGTCAGTGCATGCATCGTGAACTCAGACTTCCTGGTGTTGAAATTTTCCTTTCTTTGCCCTTTGGATTATTTAGTCTCCTGCACATGGTGTAGTACAGAGGGGAACTGCGGAGACAGCGTTGCTGCTGCAGGATCCAGGCATAAGTCCATCTCCAGCTGCAGCTGTCCAGGCCCTCTGTGCTTGACTCCCAATCTCCAGGGCCCTGAGGCTGACACTCAGCCTAAACGCAGCCCTCCTCACCTTCCTGCACAGCGTCCTTGTCCTTATTCCATGAGAGCCCAGGTCAAGAGAAGTGAAACTCTATCCCCCTGGCACACACACTGTGCTTTCCCTCTATTAAGCCGAATGTAAAGGATCTGTGGTACTGATGGGGCCACACCAGTGTCCATATTTTCCATGCAAAACGGAAGCTCCCAGGGTTCAGAAAGAGGGTGTTTTGACGGCTGTGAAATGTCTTTTCCAAGTGCCTCATGGGGTTTCAAATCCTTTTGAAACCTGAAGCTCTTTCTTGTATCTAGGGAATATTTTCACCTCTGGCCAGAAAGGCCGCCCAACTAGGAGCACAGCTATCCCGGGGTCAGGAGGTCTGCCAGCCTGCTAGCTCCTGGAGGGATTCCTGAGTATGTCCTCAGGGCCCAAGTGTAAAAGGTGTTTCCAATTGCCTTTATTAGCAGCAGCCAGGCCCTCAGGTGAGGGGCGGGGCTGTGATCTCCACTGGAAGCTCCGAATTCAGCCAATGGAGGCATCCATCTTTCTTTTGTCTGTCCATAGCAAGGGCCCGGGGAGTTTGTGCTTCCTGCAAGCAGAGCGACATTGTCTGGGACACTCATGCATGCCTACTTCTGGGAATCTCTCTGAGTGTGATGTGTGGACACCAGGACACCATGATCAGGGATGTGAGGCCACAGGAGCGATTGCCTTAGCCGGACCCAAAGGGTAGGTGTAAGGGGCCGGGTTCATCCACTATTGTTTGGTCCAACACACTTCCCATCTATGTTGAAACACAGCCCTTTCTGGGTACTTTCTGGGCTTGTAATCTGCTGCCCTGAGCAGTGGACTGAGAGCCTGGAGGCTGAGTAGGCAGCCAAACGTGACTGGACAGGCTCATGCCCCTGAATTCTGAGGGGTGCCCCAGCTTTCCCCGTTGGCAGTGTTTGATTGATAGTGAGGCATGGGATTGAATCGGGAACTCAGGAGAGCGAGACATGAGAGTCCCTTTGCATATGCATTCTTGCTTAGCCAGAATCTGGGCTAGCTGGCTTGCCCTGACCAGCTAGGTTCTCTGTACATAAGTTGCAGGTGAGGCTGGCTACCTTGCCACCCATGCTCTGAGACTACTACAGGTGAGCTCTGAGCACACACAGACACAGACAGACAGACAGACAGACAGACAGACTAACACACACACACACACACACACACACATTACTGTCAGGTCTGGTAGTACAGGATATGGTGAAGGCTGGGGCTGTCTGGGGTCTGTGGGCATGAGAGCTGCTGCCTTACAATCTCTACAAGCCAGGTTTGAACCTGTCATCAATGAACACAGTGTAGGAGGTTTTTGAATTCTGGTCTCTTTCCAACTCATCTATTTCTCTTCTCGCCTTCTCTGTCTCTAACTCTCACATGCTCTCACACACTCTGTCTTCACTCATTAATATTTTACTTAGATTCTGATTTTACTGACAGGCCCAGATAGACAAAGAGAGTTACCAGAGCACTGCTGAGCTCTGGCTTGTTGTGTTGGCGATTTCACCTAGGCTACTGGAGCCTCAGTTTGTAAGTCTTTCTGACACAAGCCATATTCTGTCTCCTCATTTCCATGCCAGTATCACTCAGAGTTTATAATAAATATATACATATATATATATACATACACACACATATGTATTTACATATCTGTCATTTTTAGAATGGTCGACCTATGTATTTGACCTTAATTCAGAATTACCACATTTATAACAGCCTAGTTTTTCTGAAATAATTGGCCATATAGTTGGAGCAGGATTCCATACAATTATAAATAAGGGAACCTTCCAGTAGCATTTCTAATGGTGTTTCTATCAGCATCCTTATTGTAATTATCATGGCCCAGATCTTCCCTCCTTTTTCTAGTGTAAGCTTCAATACGTATGTGTTTGTTTTCTTTCTCCGGAAATCTTAATTTCCCTGGACCCTGAAGTGTTAGGGAATTTTTGAAGCAGCCCTCTGTTTCTCAGCAGACGGTTTCTATGTTTCTGCTGTCATCAGGTCTTCTTGTGGTTTTTGTTTTTATTTTTTTTATTTTTTCAAGTCCTCCTAGATCATCCCCATTTATTTGCATATTTATTTATTTATTTAGTCAGGTATCGCATGAGGGGTCATTTCTTCTGCTTGATAGATTTTCTCTTATAATTGAAGGGAACTTTTGATGCACAATACATTTCCTGGGGCAAATACTACACACATATGGTGAAGGCTTGGGTTGTCTGGGGTCTGTGGGCATTAGAGCTGCTGCCTTACAATCTCTACAACCCAGGTTTGAACCTGTCACGAATGAACACAGCCTGGGGGTTTTTGACTTCTGGTCTCTTTCCAACTCTTCTATTTCTCTACTCGCCTTCTCTGTCTCTGACTCTCACAGGCTCTCACTCACTCTGTCTGAACTCAGGAATATTTTACTTATATCCTTATTTTATTGACAGGCCCAGATACACAAAGAGAGTGGCCAGAGCACTGCTGAGCTCTGGCTTGTTTTGTTGGTGATTTCACCTGGGCTACTGGAGCCTCAGCTTTGTAAGTCTCTCTGACTCAAGCCAGATTCTGTCTCCTCATATCCATGGCAGTATCTCTCAGACTTTATAATAAAGATATACATCCAAATACATATATAAATATACATATATATATATATATATCTGTCATTGTTAGAATTGTCAACCTATGTAATTGATCTTAATCAGAATTAACACATCTATAACAGCTTCCTTTTTCATTAATTATTGGCCACATCGTTGGAGCAGGATTCAATACAATTATAAATAATAGAACCTTCCAGTAGCATTTCTAATAGCATTTCTATCAGCATCCTTATTGTAATTATCATAGTACACAACTTGCCTCCTTTCTCTAGTGTAAGCTTCAATACCTATGAGTTTCTTTTCATTCTCCTGAAATCTTAATTTCCCTAGACTCTGAAGTGTCTCGGAACTTTTGAAGCAGCCCTCTGTTTCTCAGCAGATGGTTTCTATGTTTCTGCTGTAATCAGGTCTTCTTGTGATTTTTGTTTTTTTTTTTCCATTTGTTTCAAATCCTCCTAGATCATCCCCATGTATTTGCATATTTATTTATTTATTTATTTAGTCCTATATTACATGAGGGGTCATTTCTTCTGCGTGATAGATTTTCCCCCTATAATTGAAGGGAACTGTACACTCACAATACATTTCCTGTCGTAAATACTACACACATATGGTGAAGGCAGGTGTTGTCTGGGGTCTGTGGACAGGAGACTGCTGCCTTACAATCTCAACAACCCAGGTTTGAACCTGTCATGTATGAACACAGAGTGGGAGGCTTTGGACTTCTGGTCTCTTTCCAACTCTTCTATTTCTCTTCTTGCCTTCTCTTGTCTCTGACTCTCACAGGCTCTCACTCACTCTGTCTGCACTCATTAATATTTTACTTATATATTATTTTACTGACAGGCCCAGATATACAAAGCGAGTCACCAGGGCACTGCTGAGCTCTGGCTTGTTTTGTTGGCGATTTCACCTAGGCTTCTGGAGCCTCAGCTTTGTAAGTCTCTCTAGCACAAGCCATACTCTGTCTCCTCATAGCCATGCCAGTATCCCTCAGAGTTTATAATAAAGATACACATACATATATGTACATATATACATATATGTACATATATATATTTATATCAGTCATTTTTAGAATTGTTGACCTTTTTATTTGATCTCAATGCAGAATTACCACATTTATTACAGCCTCCTTATTCATAAATAATTGGTCACATAGTTGGAGCAGGATTCACCACAATTATAAATTATAAACCTTCCGGTAGCATTTCCAATAGCCTTTCTGTCAGTATCCTTATTGTAATTATCATAGCACATCACTCGCCTCCATTTTCTAGTGTAAGCTTCAAAACGTATGCATTTCTTTTCATTCTCGGAATTCTTAATTTGCCTGGACCCCGAAGTGTCAGGGAACTTTTGAAGCAGCCCTGTGTTTCTCAGCAGACGTTTTCTATATTTCTGCTGTCATCAGGTCTTCCTGTGGTCTTTGTTTTTATTTATTTATTTTTCCAATCCTCCTAGATCGTTCCCATTTATTTGCATATTTATTTATTCATTTAGTCCGATATCACATGAGGGGTCATTTCTTCTGCCTGATAGATTTTCTCTTATAATTGAAGGGAACTTTTGACACACAATACATTTCCTTTTGCAGATACTACACACTACTACAACTGCTACTGCACCGTTTTTGACTGTGACATCCCATGCACAATGGATTAGTATTGCATGGCTCTAGAGAATGTTCACTATTTAACCTACAATGTTTTTAACCTCACAAATATTTATTCTGTTCTTTCTTGGGGGATGAATGGTTTACAGTCAACAGTTCCATGTAATAGTGGGCAGGGGAGGTTAATTTTTCCCACTATCCCTGTATTTCTGTACATCCTTTGTAACTTTCTTATTGAGGAGAAGCAAAGAGTCATAAATTGAGAGAGCAGGGCCCAAGCAGGAAGAGAGACAGAGAGACAGCTGCAGCTCTGATTTGTCACTAGCCCAGCTTTTCCCTAGCTGGGTAAGTGGTGACCAGGGGCTCAAAACAGGGTCCTGGGATTCCACATAGTTCCCTGGCAGCTCCATCAGCTGTCCCTCCAACCCATGCTCCCTTCGTGGTCCATATAACTATCGATCTGCTCTAGGCATTTCTCACCTTCATATGCCAGAAACTTAACACTTCTCCCCTCCACCCATGAAACTTTGACCTTTAGCTAGGGTGCAAAACAGCAACTGCAATCCAAGTTATTTTAGGGAAAAGTGTGTACGTCTCTGTTTGAAGGTGTGTGTGTGTGTGTGTGTGTGTGTGTTTGTGTAAGTGTGCATAAGTGTGTTTCAGTTATGATTACCGCTGTTGTTTCTTTATTCCTGACGCAGGGACTTAGGAACTGGGTTGTGTTATGACAAAGGAAGTTTCCACTGCACAAGTGGTTTTTCAAGTATGAATGGCACATTGGATTGTGGACACTGTTGTGCATTCTGCCAGGTGGTCCTCAGATGGGTTCTTTCCTTTGCTATTCCCATGCTGTGTGTAATTTTCTGGGTAGACTCAAAAAGAGGAGTGGCATGGGGAGCTCAGCTGCATTCTGCTGTATGTCCACAAGGTGGCAGCAAAGCCCATAGTTGAGTGTAGTGATTCTGTGGAATGAGGAGAACTCTAGGATTTGTGGCCCGTGGAGCGCAGGGTTGAAATTGACATAGAGTGCCCTAGACATCTGTTCTTTCCTGTGGGGTGGGGGGATCCCCCATTTGGCTTTGCAAGTGGAAGGGGTTTGTCTCTTTGTCTGGGATGACTCTACTGGGAGCTTGTGAATCCCTGTGCTCAGCTGCATTCTGCTGGGTGTCCACAAGAGGGCAGCACCAGGGCGGGACTAGGGCTCCATGGGGCAAGTGCCCTGAGGCCCTGGGCTAGGAGAGTGGCGACAGTGTCTCTGGGTGTGCCCCAAGAGCATGGCCAGCCTAGCGCAGGCAGGCAGTGTCCTAAGGACGGGCCCAGACAGGAGCTGTGGGGGTCGTGTTTGCAGAAACAGGGCCTTCAGAGGATGGCAGAAAGTCCCCGGGGGCGGGCCTCAGAGCCCGTGCCCAATGAGCCTGAGGGGAGGGCCCAGTGGGTATTTATAGAGACAGCTGGCCAATCAGAGAGGAGGAACGTCACCCTCAGGGGCGTGAAGCAAGAGCTGGCCAATGAGAACAGAGGAGGAGTTGCGTGGGCGGGCCTCAGAGAGCAGCCCACCAATGAGAGCCTGGGTGCTGGCTCTGGGTGGGCGTACCCCTGGAGGTCAGCCAATCAGGATCCAGCGGAAGTGCCTGGGGGGCGGGCCCTCGGGAGGCTGGCCAATGAGCGCCTGGGGCGGGCCTCGTGGGCGGAGCCCAGGAGGCTGGCCAATCATGGGGCAAGGGCGGTGACCTTCCTGGGCGTGCCTTAGGAACTGGCCTATCAGAGGGCGCCCCTCAGACAGCAGCCCGCCAATGGGAGCCAAGAGAAGGCTGGCTGGGGGCGGGTCCCTGGGACACCAGGCCAATCAGGGTCGAGCGGAAGTGGCTGGTGGGCGGGCCTTCCGGAGGCTGCCCAATGAGCGTGCAGCAGGGCCGTGTGGGCGGTGCTCAAGGCCGCTGGCCAATCACTGACTAGGGGCCCGGACCCTCCTGGGTGTGTCCAAGCACACTGGCCAATGAGATTGCTGGTGGGGTTCTGGGCGTGGCCTAGGCCTCTGGCCTATCAGAGCCTGGCTGGCGCCCTGTGGGCGGGCCTTCTGAAGGAAGCCCGCCAATGGGAGCTCAGAGCTGGCCTTAAAAGGCTGGGCGTGCTTCCAGGAAACGCGAAGCAGGGTTCAGCCCAGGGCCCTTCCTTGCAGAAGCTGTCCAGTGCGCATGTGTATAACTCCGTTTGTGCCTGTGCCTCTGTAGATGTGTGCCTGTGTGTGACTGTGAGAGTGTGTGTGTTTGTGTGTGTGTGTCTGTGTGTGTGTGTGTGTGTGTGTGTGTGTGTGAGGGAGAGAGAGAGAACAACAGAATCACTGTGGCACAGGAGATTTTGTGCAAAACACTTGGCACATTCTGATTTACAGCTCAATATTGACACCAGTGCAGCTCTCCATGGCCCTTGGTCACTTTTCTTCTTTTCAGATGTAAAGACACTGAAGAGGGAGAGGTTTTTGCCCTGATACTTGCACTGGGAACTAGCAGATGCCCTGTTTGTGTTGCCAGACTAGGAAACTTGTGGTGCCTGTCCATGTGGAGAGTCTCCTGGATGAGTTCCTTCTTGAGCCTTTTTCGCTCGGTCCCGTTGGAGCTGCATATAGCTAATGATTTGGAGATTTTATTCCTTTGACAATTCTTTTCCGGATGCAAAGTTTCTCTCCAGGATTTAGCAATCAATTGTCTGAATGTCACATCGAATCCATTGTAGAAAATGACTACATCAGTGTCTGGCTGTCTCTCTCTCTATCTCTCTCTCTCTCTGTCTCTCTCTCTCTCTCTCTATATATATATATATATATGTAACATGTAGAGGTCTGAAAATATTTTTTAGCTAGAGACCTGCACAGCTCAGGATTAGGGTAGTAATGTGGATACACCTGGCCCTTCTGAGCCACAGTCATGAGAGACATCTCACAGAGCCATATCGTATATCACTCTACAATTCTCTCTCAGCGTAAACTACCGCTGCGAAATCATCTTCTTCCCTCTTGCTCTTTTTGTCCACCGAGTCTTATCCCAAAACTGTAAATCAAAGGAGAAATAGACATAGTGCAGTTCCCTGCACACAGGACAGGCTGAGGCTGGTCCAGGGAGATGCAATATGCCAGCCTGCATCTCGGCTGGAGCATCACTAAGACGACTTCCAATTTGGAGAGGCGAGGGCAGTTTTGGAGGGTGGGCTGCCGGCCAAGTGTTGCTTCTCAGAGTGGCTAAGACCTAGATGTTCTAAGTGTTACCTTTCCTCAAAAAACAGAAAATCGCAATGCCACTTGTAAGAAGTATGCATGGGCATGGAGGGTTTGTCTTCAGTGCTCTGGCACTGATCAACACAGGGCCAGAATTTCAGTCCTTTTCTGTCTCTGTCATTCTCTCTCTCTGACTGTCGCTACGTGCCTTCTTCACTGGGCCCTTACTGGAAGTCAGTGCATGCATCGTGAACTCAGACTTCCTGGTGTTGAAATTTTCCTTTCTTTGCCCTTTGGATTATTTAGTCTCCTGCACATGGTGTAGTACAGAGGGGAACTGCGGAGACAGCGTTGCTGCTGCAGGATCCAGGCATAAGTCCATCTCCAGCTGCAGCTGTCCAGGCCCTCTGTGCTTGACTCCCAATCTCCAGGGCCCTGAGGCTGACACTCAGCCTAAACGCAGCCCTCCTCACCTTCCTGCACAGCGTCCTTGTCCTTATTCCATGAGAGCCCAGGTCAAGAGAAGTGAAACTCTATCCCCCTGGCACACACACTGTGCTTTCCCTCTATTAAGCCGAATGTAAAGGATCTGTGGTACTGATGGGGCCACACCAGTGTCCATATTTTCCATGCAAAACGGAAGCTCCCAGGGTTCAGAAAGAGGGTGTTTTGACGGCTGTGAAATGTCTTTTCCAAGTGCCTCATGGGGTTTCAAATCCTTTTGAAACCTGAAGCTCTTTCTTGTATCTAGGGAATATTTTCACCTCTGGCCAGAAAGGCCGCCCAACTAGGAGCACAGCTATCCCGGGGTCAGGAGGTCTGCCAGCCTGCTAGCTCCTGGAGGGATTCCTGAGTATGTCCTCAGGGCCCAAGTGTAAAAGGTGTTTCCAATTGCCTTTATTAGCAGCAGCCAGGCCCTCAGGTGAGGGGCGGGGCTGTGATCTCCACTGGAAGCTCCGAATTCAGCCAATGGAGGCATCCATCTTTCTTTTGTCTGTCCATAGCAAGGGCCCGGGGAGTTTGTGCTTCCTGCAAGCAGAGCGACATTGTCTGGGACACTCATGCATGCCTACTTCTGGGAATCTCTCTGAGTGTGATGTGTGGACACCAGGACACCATGATCAGGGATGTGAGGCCACAGGAGCGATTGCCTTAGCCGGACCCAAAGGGTAGGTGTAAGGGGCCGGGTTCATCCACTATTGTTTGGTCCAACACACTTCCCATCTATGTTGAAACACAGCCCTTTCTGGGTACTTTCTGGGCTTGTAATCTGCTGCCCTGAGCAGTGGACTGAGAGCCTGGAGGCTGAGTAGGCAGCCAAACGTGACTGGACAGGCTCATGCCCCTGAATTCTGAGGGGTGCCCCAGCTTTCCCCGTTGGCAGTGTTTGATTGATAGTGAGGCATGGGATTGAATCGGGAACTCAGGAGAGCGAGACATGAGAGTCCCTTTGCATATGCATTCTTGCTTAGCCAGAATCTGGGCTAGCTGGCTTGCCCTGACCAGCTAGGTTCTCTGTACATAAGTTGCAGGTGAGGCTGGCTACCTTGCCACCCATGCTCTGAGACTACTACAGGTGAGCTCTGAGCACACACAGACACAGACAGACAGACAGACAGACAGACAGACAGACTAACACACACACACACACACACACACACATTACTGTCAGGTCTGGTAGTACAGGATATGGTGAAGGCTGGGGCTGTCTGGGGTCTGTGGGCATGAGAGCTGCTGCCTTACAATCTCTACAAGCCAGGTTTGAACCTGTCATCAATGAACACAGTGTAGGAGGTTTTTGAATTCTGGTCTCTTTCCAACTCATCTATTTCTCTTCTCGCCTTCTCTGTCTCTAACTCTCACATGCTCTCACACACTCTGTCTTCACTCATTAATATTTTACTTAGATTCTGATTTTACTGACAGGCCCAGATAGACAAAGAGAGTTACCAGAGCACTGCTGAGCTCTGGCTTGTTGTGTTGGCGATTTCACCTAGGCTACTGGAGCCTCAGTTTGTAAGTCTTTCTGACACATGCCATATTCTGTCTCCTCATTTCCATGCCAGTATCACTCAGAGTTTATAATAAATATATACATATATATATATATACATACACACACATATGTATTTACATATCTGTCATTTTTAGAATGGTCGACCTATGTATTTGACCTTAATTCAGAATTACCACATTTATAACAGCCTAGTTTTTCTGAAATAATTGGCCATATAGTTGGAGCAGGATTCCATACAATTATAAATAAGGGAACCTTCCAGTAGCATTTCTAATGGTGTTTCTATCAGCATCCTTATTGTAATTATCATGGCCCAGATCTTCCCTCCTTTTTCTAGTGTAAGCTTCAATACGTATGTGTTTGTTTTCTTTCTCCGGAAATCTTAATTTCCCTGGACCCTGAAGTGTTAGGGAATTTTTGAAGCAGCCCTCTGTTTCTCAGCAGACGGTTTCTATGTTTCTGCTGTCATCAGGTCTTCTTGTGGTTTTTGTTTTTATTTTTTTTATTTTTTCAAGTCCTCCTAGATCATCCCCATTTATTTGCATATTTATTTATTTATTTAGTCAGGTATCGCATGAGGGGTCATTTCTTCTGCTTGATAGATTTTCTCTTATAATTGAAGGGAACTTTTGATGCACAATACATTTCCTGGGGCAAATACTACACACATATGGTGAAGGCTTGGGTTGTCTGGGGTCTGTGGGCATTAGAGCTGCTGCCTTACAATCTCTACAACCCAGGTTTGAACCTGTCATGAATGAACACAGCCTGGGGGTTTTTGACTTCTGGTCTCTTTCCAACTCTTCTATTTCTCTACTCGCCTTCTCTGTCTCTGACTCTCACAGGCTCTCACTCACTCTGTCTGAACTCAGGAATATTTTACTTATATCCTTATTTTATTGACAGGCCCAGATACACAAAGAGAGTGGCCAGAGCACTGCTGAGCTCTGGCTTGTTTTGTTGGTGATTTCACCTGGGCTACTGGAGCCTCAGCTTTGTAAGTCTCTCTGACTCAAGCCAGATTCTGTCTCCTCATATCCATGGCAGTATCTCTCAGACTTTATAATAAAGATATACATCCAAATACATATATAAATATACATATATATATATATATATCTGTCATTGTTAGAATTGTCAACCTATGTAATTGATCTTAATCAGAATTAACACATCTATAACAGCTTCCTTTTTCATTAATTATTGGCCACATCGTTGGAGCAGGATTCAATACAATTATAAATAATAGAACCTTCCAGTAGCATTTCTAATAGCATTTCTATCAGCATCCTTATTGTAATTATCATAGTACACAACTTGCCTCCTTTCTCTAGTGTAAGCTTCAATACCTATGAGTTTCTTTTCATTCTCCTGAAATCTTAATTTCCCTAGACTCTGAAGTGTCTCGGAACTTTTGAAGCAGCCCTCTGTTTCTCAGCAGATGGTTTCTATGTTTCTGCTGTAATCAGGTCTTCTTGTGATTTTTGTTTTTTTTTTTCCATTTGTTTCAAATCCTCCTAGATCATCCCCATGTATTTGCATATTTATTTATTTATTTATTTAGTCCTATATTACATGAGGGGTCATTTCTTCTGCGTGATAGATTTTCCCCCTATAATTGAAGGGAACTGTACACTCACAATACATTTCCTGTCGTAAATACTACACACATATGGTGAAGGCAGGTGTTGTCTGGGGTCTGTGGACAGGAGACTGCTGCCTTACAATCTCAACAACCCAGGTTTGAACCTGTCATGTATGAACACAGAGTGGGAGGCTTTGGACTTCTGGTCTCTTTCCAACTCTTCTATTTCTCTTCTTGCCTTCTCTTGTCTCTGACTCTCACAGGCTCTCACTCACTCTGTCTGCACTCATTAATATTTTACTTATATATTATTTTACTGACAGGCCCAGATATACAAAGCGAGTCACCAGGGCACTGCTGAGCTCTGGCTTGTTTTGTTGGCGATTTCACCTAGGCTTCTGGAGCCTCAGCTTTGTAAGTCTCTCTAGCACAAGCCATACTCTGTCTCCTCATAGCCATGCCAGTATCCCTCAGAGTTTATAATAAAGATACACATACATATATGTACATATATACATATATGTACATATATATATTTATATCAGTCATTTTTAGAATTGTTGACCTTTTTATTTGATCTCAATGCAGAATTACCACATTTATTACAGCCTCCTTATTCATAAATAATTGGTCACATAGTTGGAGCAGGATTCACCACAATTATAAATTATAAACCTTCCGGTAGCATTTCCAATAGCCTTTCTGTCAGTATCCTTATTGTAATTATCATAGCACATCACTCGCCTCCATTTTCTAGTGTAAGCTTCAAAACGTATGCATTTCTTTTCATTCTCGGAATTCTTAATTTGCCTGGACCCCGAAGTGTCAGGGAACTTTTGAAGCAGCCCTGTGTTTCTCAGCAGACGTTTTCTATATTTCTGCTGTCATCAGGTCTTCCTGTGGTCTTTGTTTTTATTTATTTATTTTTCCAATCCTCCTAGATCGTTCCCATTTATTTGCATATTTATTTATTCATTTAGTCCGATATCACATGAGGGGTCATTTCTTCTGCCTGATAGATTTTCTCTTATAATTGAAGGGAACTTTTGACACACAATACATTTCCTTTTGCAGATACTACACACTACTACAACTGCTACTGCACCGTTTTTGACTGTGACATCCCATGCACAATGGATTAGTATTGCATGGCTCTAGAGAATGTTCACTATTTAACCTACAATGTTTTTAACCTCACAAATATTTATTCTGTTCTTTCTTGGGGGATGAATGGTTTACAGTCAACAGTTCCATGTAATAGTGGGCAGGGGAGGTTAATTTTTCCCACTATCCCTGTATTTCTGTACATCCTTTGTAACTTTCTTATTGAGGAGAAGCAAAGAGTCATAAATTGAGAGAGCAGGGCCCAAGCAGGAAGAGAGACAGAGAGACAGCTGCAGCTCTGATTTGTCACTAGCCCAGCTTTTCCCTAGCTGGGTAAGTGGTGACCAGGGGCTCAAAACAGGGTCCTGGGATTCCACATAGTTCCCTGGCAGCTCCATCAGCTGTCCCTCCAACCCATGCTCCCTTCGTGGTCCATATAACTATCGATCTGCTCTAGGCATTTCTCACCTTCATATGCCAGAAACTTAACACTTCTCCCCTCCACCCATGAAACTTTGACCTTTAGCTAGGGTGCAAAACAGCAACTGCAATCCAAGTTATTTTAGGGAAAAGTGTGTACGTCTCTGTTTGAAGGTGTGTGTGTGTGTGTGTGTGTGTGTGTTTGTGTAAGTGTGCATAAGTGTGTTTCAGTTATGATTACCGCTGTTGTTTCTTTATTCCTGACGCAGGGACTTAGGAACTGGGTTGTGTTATGACAAAGGAAGTTTCCACTGCACAAGTGGTTTTTCAAGTATGAATGGCACATTGGATTGTGGACACTGTTGTGCATTCTGCCAGGTGGTCCTCAGATGGGTTCTTTCCTTTGCTATTCCCATGCTGTGTGTAATTTTCTGGGTAGACTCAAAAAGAGGAGTGGCATGGGGAGCTCAGCTGCATTCTGCTGTATGTCCACAAGGTGGCAGCAAAGCCCATAGTTGAGTGTAGTGATTCTGTGGAATGAGGAGAACTCTAGGATTTGTGGCCCGTGGAGCGCAGGGTTGAAATTGACATAGAGTGCCCTAGACATCTGTTCTTTCCTGTGGGGTGGGGGGATCCCCCATTTGGCTTTGCAAGTGGAAGGGGTTTGTCTCTTTGTCTGGGATGACTCTACTGGGAGCTTGTGAATCCCTGTGCTCAGCTGCATTCTGCTGGGTGTCCACAAGAGGGCAGCACCAGGGCGGGACTAGGGCTCCATGGGGCAAGTGCCCTGAGAGTGGCGACAGTGTCTCTGGGTGTGCCCCAAGAGCATGGCCAGCCTAGCGCAGGCAGGCAGTGTCCTAAGGACGGGCCCAGACAGGAGCTGTGGGGGTCGTGTTTGCAGAAACAGGGCCTTCAGAGGATGGCAGAAAGTCCCCGGGGGCGGGCCTCAGAGCCCGTGCCCAATGAGCCTGAGGGGAGGGCCCAGTGGGTATTTATAGAGACAGCTGGCCAATCAGAGAGGAGGAACGTCACCCTCAGGGGTGTGAAGCAAGAGCTGGCCAATGAGAACAGAGGAGGAGTTGCGTGGGCGGGCCTCAGAGAGCAGCCCACCAATGAGAGCCTGGGTGCTGGCTCTGGGTGGGCGTACCCCTGGAGGTCAGCCAATCAGGATCCAGCGGAAGTGCCTGGGGGGCGGGCCCTCGGGAGGCTGGCCAATGAGCGCCTGGGGCGGGCCTCGTGGGCGGAGCCCAGGAGGCTGGCCAATCATGGGGCAAGGGCGGTGACCTTCCTGGGCGTGCCTTAGGAACTGGCCTATCAGAGGGCGCCCCTCAGACAGCAGCCCGCCAATGGGAGCCAAGAGAAGGCTGGCTGGGGGCGGGTCCCTGGGACACCAGGCCAATCAGGGTCGAGCGGAAGTGGCTGGTGGGCGGGCCTTCCGGAGGCTGCCCAATGAGCGTGCAGCAGGGCCGTGTGGGCGGTGCTCAAGGCCGCTGGCCAATCACTGACTAGGGGCCCGGACCCTCCTGGGTGTGTCCAAGCACACTGGCCAATGAGATTGCTGGTGGGGTTCTGGGCGTGGCCTAGGCCTCTGGCCTATCAGAGCCTGGCTGGCGCCCTGTGGGCGGGCCTTCTGAAGGAAGCCCGCCAATGGGAGCTCAGAGCTGGCCTTAAAAGGCTGGGCGTGCTTCCAGGAAACGCGAAGCAGGGTTCAGCCCAGGGCCCTTCCTTGCAGAAGCTGTCCAGTGCGCATGTGTATAACTCCGTTTGTGCCTGTGCCTCTGTAGATGTGTGCCTGTGTGTGACTGTGAGAGTGTGTGTGTTTGTGTGTGTGTGTCTGTGTGTGTGTGTGTGTGTGAGGGAGAGAGAGAGAACAACAGAATCACTGTGGCACAGGAGATTTTGTGCAAAACACTTGGCACATTCTGATTTACAGCTCAATATTGACACCAGTGCAGCTCTCCATGGCCCTTGGTCACTTTTCTTCTTTTCAGATGTAAAGACACTGAAGAGGGAGAGGTTTTTGCCCTGATACTTGCACTGGGAACTAGCAGATGCCCTGTTTGTGTTGCCAGACTAGGAAACTTGTGGTGCCTGTCCATGTGGAGAGTCTCCTGGATGAGTTCCTTCTTGAGCCTTTTTCGCTCGGTCCCGTTGGAGCTGCATATAGCTAATGATTTGGAGATTTTATTCCTTTGACAATTCTTTTCCGGATGCAAAGTTTCTCTCCAGGATTTAGCAATCAATTGTCTGAATGTCACATCGAATCCATTGTAGAAAATGACTACATCAGTGTCTGGCTGTCTCTCTCTCTATCTCTCTCTCTCTGTCTCTCTCTCTCTCTCTCTCTCTATATATATATATATATGTAACATGTAGAGGTCTGAAAATATTTTTTAGCTAGAGACCTGCACAGCTCAGGATTAGGGTAGTAATGTGGATACACCTGGCCCTTCTGAGCCACAGTCATGAGAGACATCTCACAGAGCCATATCGTATATCACTCTACAATTCTCTCTCAGCGTAAACTACCGCTGCGAAATCATCTTCTTCCCTCTTGCTCTTTTTGTCCACCGAGTCTTATCCCAAAACTGTAAATCAAAGGAGAAATAGACATAGTGCAGTTCCCTGCACACAGGACAGGCTGAGGCTGGTCCAGGGAGATGCAATATGCCAGCCTGCATCTCGGCTGGAGCATCACTAAGACGACTTCCAATTTGGAGAGGCGAGGGCAGTTTTGGAGGGTGGGCTGCCGGCCAAGTGTTGCTTCTCAGAGTGGCTAAGACCTAGATGTTCTAAGTGTTACCTTTCCTCAAAAAACAGAAAATCGCAATGCCACTTGTAAGAAGTATGCATGGGCATGGAGGGTTTGTCTTCAGTGCTCTGGCACTGATCAACACAGGGCCAGAATTTCAGTCCTTTTCTGTCTCTGTCATTCTCTCTCTCTGACTGTCGCTACGTGCCTTCTTCACTGGGCCCTTACTGGAAGTCAGTGCATGCATCGTGAACTCAGACTTCCTGGTGTTGAAATTTTCCTTTCTTTGCCCTTTGGATTATTTAGTCTCCTGCACATGGTGTAGTACAGAGGGGAACTGCGGAGACAGCGTTGCTGCTGCAGGATCCAGGCATAAGTCCATCTCCAGCTGCAGCTGTCCAGGCCCTCTGTGCTTGACTCCCAATCTCCAGGGCCCTGAGGCTGACACTCAGCCTAAACGCAGCCCTCCTCACCTTCCTGCACAGCGTCCTTGTCCTTATTCCATGAGAGCCCAGGTCAAGAGAAGTGAAACTCTATCCCCCTGGCACACACACTGTGCTTTCCCTCTATTAAGCCGAATGTAAAGGATCTGTGGTACTGATGGGGCCACACCAGTGTCCATATTTTCCATGCAAAACGGAAGCTCCCAGGGTTCAGAAAGAGGGTGTTTTGACGGCTGTGAAATGTCTTTTCCAAGTGCCTCATGGGGTTTCAAATCCTTTTGAAACCTGAAGCTCTTTCTTGTATCTAGGGAATATTTTCACCTCTGGCCAGAAAGGCCGCCCAACTAGGAGCACAGCTATCCCGGGGTCAGGAGGTCTGCCAGCCTGCTAGCTCCTGGAGGGATTCCTGAGTATGTCCTCAGGGCCCAAGTGTAAAAGGTGTTTCCAATTGCCTTTATTAGCAGCAGCCAGGCCCTCAGGTGAGGGGCGGGGCTGTGATCTCCACTGGAAGCTCCGAATTCAGCCAATGGAGGCATCCATCTTTCTTTTGTCTGTCCATAGCAAGGGCCCGGGGAGTTTGTGCTTCCTGCAAGCAGAGCGACATTGTCTGGGACACTCATGCATGCCTACTTCTGGGAATCTCTCTGAGTGTGATGTGTGGACACCAGGACACCATGATCAGGGATGTGAGGCCACAGGAGCGATTGCCTTAGCCGGACCCAAAGGGTAGGTGTAAGGGGCCGGGTTCATCCACTATTGTTTGGTCCAACACACTTCCCATCTATGTTGAAACACAGCCCTTTCTGGGTACTTTCTGGGCTTGTAATCTGCTGCCCTGAGCAGTGGACTGAGAGCCTGGAGGCTGAGTAGGCAGCCAAACGTGACTGGACAGGCTCATGCCCCTGAATTCTGAGGGGTGCCCCAGCTTTCCCCGTTGGCAGTGTTTGATTGATAGTGAGGCATGGGATTGAATCGGGAACTCAGGAGAGCGAGACATGAGAGTCCCTTTGCATATGCATTCTTGCTTAGCCAGAATCTGGGCTAGCTGGCTTGCCCTGACCAGCTAGGTTCTCTGTACATAAGTTGCAGGTGAGGCTGGCTACCTTGCCACCCATGCTCTGAGACTACTACAGGTGAGCTCTGAGCACACACAGACACAGACAGACAGACAGACAGACAGACAGACTAACACACACACACACACACACACACATACACACACACACACATTACTGTCAGGTCTGGTAGTACAGGATATGGTGAAGGCTGGGGCTGTCTGGGGTCTGTGGGCATGAGAGCTGCTGCCTTACAATCTCTACAAGCCAGGTTTGAACCTGTCATCAATGAACACAGTGTAGGAGGTTTTTGAATTCTGGTCTCTTTCCAACTCATCTATTTCTCTTCTCGCCTTCTCTGTCTCTAACTCTCACATGCTCTCACACACTCTGTCTTCACTCATTAATATTTTACTTAGATTCTGATTTTACTGACAGGCCCAGATAGACAAAGAGAGTTACCAGAGCACTGCTGAGCTCTGGCTTGTTGTGTTGGCGATTTCACCTAGGCTACTGGAGCCTCAGTTTGTAAGTCTTTCTGACACAAGCCATATTCTGTCTCCTCATTTCCATGCCAGTATCACTCAGAGTTTATAATAAATATATACATATATATATATACATACACACACATATATATTTACATATCTGTCATTTTTAGAATGGTCGACCTATGTATTTGACCTTAATTCAGAATTACCACATTTATAACAGCCTAGTTTTTCTGAAATAATTGGCCATATAGTTGGAGCAGGATTCCATACAATTATAAATAAGGGAACCTTCCAGTAGCATTTCTAATGGTGTTTCTATCAGCATCCTTATTGTAATTATCATGGCCCAGATCTTCCCTCCTTTTTCTAGTGTAAGCTTCAATACGTATGTGTTTGTTTTCTTTCTCCGGAAATCTTAATTTCCCTGGACCCTGAAGTGTTAGGGAATTTTTGAAGCAGCCCTCTGTTTCTCAGCAGACGGTTTCTATGTTTCTGCTGTCATCAGGTCTTCTTGTGGTTTTTGTTTTTATTTTTTTTATTTTTTCAAGTCCTCCTAGATCATCCCCATTTATTTGCATATTTATTTATTTATTTAGTCAGGTATCGCATGAGGGGTCATTTCTTCTGCTTGATAGATTTTCTCTTATAATTGAAGGGAACTTTTGATGCACAATACATTTCCTGGGGCAAATACTACACACATATGGTGAAGGCTTGGGTTGTCTGGGGTCTGTGGGCATTAGAGCTGCTGCCTTACAATCTCTACAACCCAGGTTTGAACCTGTCACGAATGAACACAGCCTGGGGGTTTTTGACTTCTGGTCTCTTTCCAACTCTTCTATTTCTCTACTCGCCTTCTCTGTCTCTGACTCTCACAGGCTCTCACTCACTCTGTCTGAACTCAGGAATATTTTACTTATATCCTTATTTTATTGACAGGCCCAGATACACAAAGAGAGTGGCCAGAGCACTGCTGAGCTCTGGCTTGTTTTGTTGGTGATTTCACCTGGGCTACTGGAGCCTCAGCTTTGTAAGTCTCTCTGACTCAAGCCAGATTCTGTCTCCTCATATCCATGGCAGTATCTCTCAGACTTTATAATAAAGATATACATCCAAATACATATATAAATATACATATATATATATATATATATCTGTCATTGTTAGAATTGTCAACCTATGTAATTGATCTTAATCAGAATTAACACATCTATAACAGCTTCCTTTTTCATTAATTATTGGCCACATCGTTGGAGCAGGATTCAATACAATTATAAATAATAGAACCTTCCAGTAGCATTTCTAATAGCATTTCTATCAGCATCCTTATTGTAATTATCATAGTACACAACTTGCCTCCTTTCTCTAGTGTAAGCTTCAATACCTATGAGTTTCTTTTCATTCTCCTGAAATCTTAATTTCCCTAGACTCTGAAGTGTCTCGGAACTTTTGAAGCAGCCCTCTGTTTCTCAGCAGATGGTTTCTATGTTTCTGCTGTAATCAGGTCTTCTTGTGATTTTTGTTTTTTTTTTTCCATTTGTTTCAAATCCTCCTAGATCATCCCCATGTATTTGCATATTTATTTATTTATTTATTTAGTCCTATATTACATGAGGGGTCATTTCTTCTGCGTGATAGATTTTCCCCCTATAATTGAAGGGAACTGTACACTCACAATACATTTCCTGTCGTAAATACTACACACATATGGTGAAGGCAGGTGTTGTCTGGGGTCTGTGGACAGGAGACTGCTGCCTTACAATCTCAACAACCCAGGTTTGAACCTGTCATGTATGAACACAGAGTGGGAGGCTTTGGACTTCTGGTCTCTTTCCAACTCTTCTATTTCTCTTCTTGCCTTCTCTTGTCTCTGACTCTCACAGGCTCTCACTCACTCTGTCTGCACTCATTAATATTTTACTTATATATTATTTTACTGACAGGCCCAGATATACAAAGCGAGTCACCAGGGCACTGCTGAGCTCTGGCTTGTTTTGTTGGCGATTTCACCTAGGCTTCTGGAGCCTCAGCTTTGTAAGTCTCTCTAGCACAAGCCATACTCTGTCTCCTCATAGCCATGCCAGTATCCCTCAGAGTTTATAATAAAGATACACATACATATATGTACATATATACATATATGTACATATATATATTTATATCAGTCATTTTTAGAATTGTTGACCTTTTTATTTGATCTCAATGCAGAATTACCACATTTATTACAGCCTCCTTATTCATAAATAATTGGTCACATAGTTGGAGCAGGATTCACCACAATTATAAATTATAAACCTTCCGGTAGCATTTCCAATAGCCTTTCTGTCAGTATCCTTATTGTAATTATCATAGCACATCACTCGCCTCCATTTTCTAGTGTAAGCTTCAAAACGTATGCATTTCTTTTCATTCTCGGAATTCTTAATTTGCCTGGACCCCGAAGTGTCAGGGAACTTTTGAAGCAGCCCTGTGTTTCTCAGCAGACGTTTTCTATATTTCTGCTGTCATCAGGTCTTCCTGTGGTCTTTGTTTTTATTTATTTATTTTTCCAATCCTCCTAGATCGTTCCCATTTATTTGCATATTTATTTATTCATTTAGTCCGATATCACATGAGGGGTCATTTCTTCTGCCTGATAGATTTTCTCTTATAATTGAAGGGAACTTTTGACACACAATACATTTCCTTTTGCAGATACTACACACTACTACAACTGCTACTGCACCGTTTTTGACTGTGACATCCCATGCACAATGGATTAGTACTGCATGGCTCTAGAGAATGTTCACTATTTAACCTACAATGTTTTTAACCTCACAAATATTTATTCTGTTCTTTCTTGGGGGATGAATGGTTTACAGTCAACAGTTCCATGTAATAGTGGGCAGGGGAGGTTAATTTTTCCCACTATCCCTGTATTTCTGTACATCCTTTGTAACTTTCTTATTGAGGAGAAGCAAAGAGTCATAAATTGAGAGAGCAGGGCCCAAGCAGGAAGAGAGACAGAGAGACAGCTGCAGCTCTGATTTGTCACTAGCCCAGCTTTTCCCTAGCTGGGTAAGTGGTGACCAGGGGCTCAAAACAGGGTCCTGGGATTCCACATAGTTCCCTGGCAGCTCCATCAGCTGTCCCTCCAACCCATGCTCCCTTCGTGGTCCATATAACTATCGATCTGCTCTAGGCATTTCTCACCTTCATATGCCAGAAACTTAACACTTCTCCCCTCCACCCATGAAACTTTGACCTTTAGCTAGGGTGCAAAACAGCGACTGCAATCCAAGTTATTTTAGGGAAAAGTGTGTACGTCTCTGTTTGAAGGTGTGTGTGTGTGTGTGTGTGTGTGTGTTTGTGTAAGTGTGCATAAGTGTGTTTCAGTTATGATTACCGCTGTTGTTTCTTTATTCCTGACGCAGGGACTTAGGAACTGGGTTGTGTTATGACAAAGGAAGTTTCCACTGCACAAGTGGTTTTTCAAGTATGAATGGCACATTGGATTGTGGACACTGTTGTGCATTCTGCCAGGTGGTCCTCAGATGGGTTCTTTCCTTTGCTATTCCCATGCTGTGTGTAATTTTCTGGGTAGACTCAAAAAGAGGAGTGGCATGGGGAGCTCAGCTGCATTCTGCTGTATGTCCACAAGGTGGCAGCAAAGCCCATAGTTGAGTGTAGTGATTCTGTGGAATGAGGAGAACTCTAGGATTTGTGGCCCGTGGAGCGCAGGGTTGAAATTGACATAGAGTGCCCTAGACATCTGTTCTTTCCTGTGGGGTGGGGGGATCCCCCATTTGGCTTTGCAAGTGGAAGGGGTTTGTCTCTTTGTCTGGGATGACTCTACTGGGAGCTTGTGAATCCCTGTGCTCAGCTGCATTCTGCTGGGTGTCCACAAGAGGGCAGCACCAGGGCGGGACTAGGGCTCCATGGGGCAAGTGCCCTGAGGCCCTGGGCTAGGAGAGTGGCGACAGTGTCTCTGGGTGTGCCCCAAGAGCATGGCCAGCCTAGCGCAGGCAGGCAGTGTCCTAAGGACGGGCCCAGACAGGAGCTGTGGGGGTCGTGTTTGCAGAAACAGGGCCTTCAGAGGATGGCAGAAAGTCCCCGGGGGCGGGCCTCAGAGCCCGTGCCCAATGAGCCTGAGGGGAGGGCCCAGTGGGTATTTATAGAGACAGCTGGCCAATCAGAGAGGAGGAATGTCACCCTCAGGGGCGTGAAGCAAGAGCTGGCCAGTGAGAACAGAGGAGGAGTTGCGTGGGCGGGCCTCAGAGAGCAGCCCACCAATGAGAGCCTGGGTGCTGGCTCTGGGTGGGCGTACCCCTGGAGGTCAGCCAATCAGGATCCAGCGGAAGTGCCTGGGGGGCGGGCCCTCGGGAGGCTGGCCAATGAGCGCCTGGGGCGGGCCTCGTGGGCGGAGCCCAGGAGGCTGGCCAATCATGGGGCAAGGGCGGTGACCTTCCTGGGCGTGCCTTAGGAACTGGCCTATCAGAGGGCGCCCCTCAGACAGCAGCCCGCCAATGGGAGCCAAGAGAAGGCTGGCTGGGGGCGGGTCCCTGGGACACCAGGCCAATCAGGGTCGAGCGGAAGTGGCTGGTGGGCGGGCCTTCCGGAGGCTGCCCAATGAGCGTGCAGCAGGGCCGTGTGGGCGGTGCTCAAGGCCGCTGGCCAATCACTGACTAGGGGCCCGGACCCTCCTGGGTGTGTCCAAGCACACTGGCCAATGAGATTGCTGGTGGGGTTCTGGGCGTGGCCTAGGCCTCTGGCCTATCAGAGCCTGGCTGGCGCCCTGTGGGCGGGCCTTCTGAAGGAAGCCCGCCAATGGGAGCTCAGAGCTGGCCTTAAAAGGCTGGGCGTGCTTCCAGGAAACGCGAAGCAGGGTTCAGCCCAGGGCCCTTCCTTGCAGAAGCTGTCCAGTGCGCATGTGTATAACTCCGTTTGTGCCTGTGCCTCTGTAGATGTGTGCCTGTGTGTGACTGTGAGAGTGTGTGTGTTTGTGTGTGTGTGTCTGTGTGTGTGTGTGTGTGTGTGTGTGTGTGAGGGAGAGAGAGAGAACAACAGAATCACTGTGGCACAGGAGATTTTGTGCAAAACACTTGGCACATTCTGATTTACAGCTCAATATTGACACCAGTGCAGCTCTCCATGGCCCTTGGTCACTTTTCTTCTTTTCAGATGTAAAGACACTGAAGAGGGAGAGGTTTTTGCCCTGATACTTGCACTGGGAACTAGCAGATGCCCTGTTTGTGTTGCCAGACTAGGAAACTTGTGGTGCCTGTCCATGTGGAGAGTCTCCTGGATGAGTTCCTTCTTGAGCCTTTTTCGCTCGGTCCCGTTGGAGCTGCATATAGCTAATGATTTGGAGATTTTATTCCTTTGACAATTCTTTTCCGGATGCAAAGTTTCTCTCCAGGATTTAGCAATCAATTGTCTGAATGTCACATCGAATCCATTGTAGAAAATGACTACATCAGTGTCTGGCTGTCTCTCTCTCTATCTCTCTCTCTCTCTGTCTCTCTCTCTCTCTCTCTCTCTATATATATATATATATGTAACATGTAGAGGTCTGAAAATATTTTTTAGCTAGAGACCTGCACAGCTCAGGATTAGGGTAGTAATGTGGATACACCTGGCCCTTCTGAGCCACAGTCATGAGAGACATCTCACAGAGCCATATCGTATATCACTCTACAATTCTCTCTCAGCGTAAACTACCGCTGCGAAATCATCTTCTTCCCTCTTGCTCTTTTTGTCCACCGAGTCTTATCCCAAAACTGTAAATCAAAGGAGAAATAGACATAGTGCAGTTCCCTGCACACAGGACAGGCTGAGGCTGGTCCAGGGAGATGCAATATGCCAGCCTGCATCTCGGCTGGAGCATCACTAAGACGACTTCCAATTTGGAGAGGCGAGGGCAGTTTTGGAGGGTGGGCTGCCGGCCAAGTGTTGCTTCTCAGAGTGGCTAAGACCTAGATGTTCTAAGTGTTACCTTTCCTCAAAAAACAGAAAATCGCAATGCCACTTGTAAGAAGTATGCATGGGCATGGAGGGTTTGTCTTCAGTGCTCTGGCACTGATCAACACAGGGCCAGAATTTCAGTCCTTTTCTGTCTCTGTCATTCTCTCTCTCTGACTGTCGCTACGTGCCTTCTTCACTGGGCCCTTACTGGAAGTCAGTGCATGCATCGTGAACTCAGACTTCCTGGTGTTGAAATTTTCCTTTCTTTGCCCTTTGGATTATTTAGTCTCCTGCACATGGTGTAGTACAGAGGGGAACTGCGGAGACAGCGTTGCTGCTGCAGGATCCAGGCATAAGTCCATCTCCAGCTGCAGCTGTCCAGGCCCTCTGTGCTTGACTCCCAATCTCCAGGGCCCTGAGGCTGACACTCAGCCTAAACGCAGCCCTCCTCACCTTCCTGCACAGCGTCCTTGTCCTTATTCCATGAGAGCCCAGGTCAAGAGAAGTGAAACTCTATCCCCCTGGCACACACACTGTGCTTTCCCTCTATTAAGCCGAATGTAAAGGATCTGTGGTACTGATGGGGCCACACCAGTGTCCATATTTTCCATGCAAAACGGAAGCTCCCAGGGTTCAGAAAGAGGGTGTTTTGACGGCTGTGAAATGTCTTTTCCAAGTGCCTCATGGGGTTTCAAATCCTTTTGAAACCTGAAGCTCTTTCTTGTATCTAGGGAATATTTTCACCTCTGGCCAGAAAGGCCGCCCAACTAGGAGCACAGCTATCCCGGGGTCAGGAGGTCTGCCAGCCTGCTAGCTCCTGGAGGGATTCCTGAGTATGTCCTCAGGGCCCAAGTGTAAAAGGTGTTTCCAATTGCCTTTATTAGCAGCAGCCAGGCCCTCAGGTGAGGGGCGGGGCTGTGATCTCCACTGGAAGCTCCGAATTCAGCCAATGGAGGCATCCATCTTTCTTTTGTCTGTCCATAGCAAGGGCCCGGGGAGTTTGTGCTTCCTGCAAGCAGAGCGACATTGTCTGGGACACTCATGCATGCCTACTTCTGGGAATCTCTCTGAGTGTGATGTGTGGACACCAGGACACCATGATCAGGGATGTGAGGCCACAGGAGCGATTGCCTTAGCCGGACCCAAAGGGTAGGTGTAAGGGGCCGGGTTCATCCACTATTGTTTGGTCCAACACACTTCCCATCTATGTTGAAACACAGCCCTTTCTGGGTACTTTCTGGGCTTGTAATCTGCTGCCCTGAGCAGTGGACTGAGAGCCTGGAGGCTGAGTAGGCAGCCAAACGTGACTGGACAGGCTCATGCCCCTGAATTCTGAGGGGTGCCCCAGCTTTCCCCGTTGGCAGTGTTTGATTGATAGTGAGGCATGGGATTGAATCGGGAACTCAGGAGAGCGAGACATGAGAGTCCCTTTGCATATGCATTCTTGCTTAGCCAGAATCTGGGCTAGCTGGCTTGCCCTGACCAGCTAGGTTCTCTGTACATAAGTTGCAGGTGAGGCTGGCTACCTTGCCACCCATGCTCTGAGACTACTACAGGTGAGCTCTGAGCACACACAGACACAGACAGACAGACAGACAGACAGACAGACAGACTAACACACACACACACACACACACACACATTACTGTCAGGTCTGGTAGTACAGGATATGGTGAAGGCTGGGGCTGTCTGGGGTCTGTGGGCATGAGAGCTGCTGCCTTACAATCTCTACAAGCCAGGTTTGAACCTGTCATCAATGAACACAGTGTAGGAGGTTTTTGAATTCTGGTCTCTTTCCAACTCATCTATTTCTCTTCTCGCCTTCTCTGTCTCTAACTCTCACATGCTCTCACACACTCTGTCTTCACTCATTAATATTTTACTTAGATTCTGATTTTACTGACAGGCCCAGATAGACAAAGAGAGTTACCAGAGCACTGCTGAGCTCTGGCTTGTTGTGTTGGCGATTTCACCTAGGCTACTGGAGCCTCAGTTTGTAAGTCTTTCTGACACAAGCCATATTCTGTCTCCTCATTTCCATGCCAGTATCACTCAGAGTTTATAATAAATATATACATATATATATATATACATACACACACATATGTATTTACATATCTGTCATTTTTAGAATGGTCGACCTATGTATTTGACCTTAATTCAGAATTACCACATTTATAACAGCCTAGTTTTTCTGAAATAATTGGCCATATAGTTGGAGCAGGATTCCATACAATTATAAATAAGGGAACCTTCCAGTAGCATTTCTAATGGTGTTTCTATCAGCATCCTTATTGTAATTATCATGGCCCAGATCTTCCCTCCTTTTTCTAGTGTAAGCTTCAATACGTATGTGTTTGTTTTCTTTCTCCGGAAATCTTAATTTCCCTGGACCCTGAAGTGTTAGGGAATTTTTGAAGCAGCCCTCTGTTTCTCAGCAGACGGTTTCTATGTTTCTGCTGTCATCAGGTCTTCTTGTGGTTTTTGTTTTTATTTTTTTTATTTTTTCAAGTCCTCCTAGATCATCCCCATTTATTTGCATATTTATTTATTTATTTAGTCAGGTATCGCATGAGGGGTCATTTCTTCTGCTTGATAGATTTTCTCTTATAATTGAAGGGAACTTTTGATGCACAATACATTTCCTGGGGCAAATACTACACACATATGGTGAAGGCTTGGGTTGTCTGGGGTCTGTGGGCATTAGAGCTGCTGCCTTACAATCTCTACAACCCAGGTTTGAACCTGTCACGAATGAACACAGCCTGGGGGTTTTTGACTTCTGGTCTCTTTCCAACTCTTCTATTTCTCTACTCGCCTTCTCTGTCTCTGACTCTCACAGGCTCTCACTCACTCTGTCTGAACTCAGGAATATTTTACTTATATCCTTATTTTATTGACAGGCCCAGATACACAAAGAGAGTGGCCAGAGCACTGCTGAGCTCTGGCTTGTTTTGTTGGTGATTTCACCTGGGCTACTGGAGCCTCAGCTTTGTAAGTCTCTCTGACTCAAGCCAGATTCTGTCTCCTCATATCCATGGCAGTATCTCTCAGACTTTATAATAAAGATATACATCCAAATACATATATAAATATACATATATATATATATATATCTGTCATTGTTAGAATTGTCAACCTATGTAATTGATCTTAATCAGAATTAACACATCTATAACAGCTTCCTTTTTCATTAATTATTGGCCACATCGTTGGAGCAGGATTCAATACAATTATAAATAATAGAACCTTCCAGTAGCATTTCTAATAGCATTTCTATCAGCATCCTTATTGTAATTATCATAGTACACAACTTGCCTCCTTTCTCTAGTGTAAGCTTCAATACCTATGAGTTTCTTTTCATTCTCCTGAAATCTTAATTTCCCTAGACTCTGAAGTGTCTCGGAACTTTTGAAGCAGCCCTCTGTTTCTCAGCAGATGGTTTCTATGTTTCTGCTGTAATCAGGTCTTCTTGTGATTTTTGTTTTTTTTTTTTCCATTTGTTTCAAATCCTCCTAGATCATCCCCATGTATTTGCATATTTATTTATTTATTTATTTAGTCCTATATTACATGAGGGGTCATTTCTTCTGCGTGATAGATTTTCCCCCTATAATTGAAGGGAACTGTACACTCACAATACATTTCCTGTCGTAAATACTACACACATATGGTGAAGGCAGGTGTTGTCTGGGGTCTGTGGACAGGAGACTGCTGCCTTACAATCTCAACAACCCAGGTTTGAACCTGTCATGTATGAACACAGAGTGGGAGGCTTTGGACTTCTGGTCTCTTTCCAACTCTTCTATTTCTCTTCTTGCCTTCTCTTGTCTCTGACTCTCACAGGCTCTCACTCACTCTGTCTGCACTCATTAATATTTTACTTATATATTATTTTACTGACAGGCCCAGATATACAAAGCGAGTCACCAGGGCACTGCTGAGCTCTGGCTTGTTTTGTTGGCGATTTCACCTAGGCTTCTGGAGCCTCAGCTTTGTAAGTCTCTCTAGCACAAGCCATACTCTGTCTCCTCATAGCCATGCCAGTATCCCTCAGAGTTTATAATAAAGATACACATACATATATGTACATATATACATATATGTACATATATATATTTATATCAGTCATTTTTAGAATTGTTGACCTTTTTATTTGATCTCAATGCAGAATTACCACATTTATTACAGCCTCCTTATTCATAAATAATTGGTCACATAGTTGGAGCAGGATTCACCACAATTATAAATTATAAACCTTCCGGTAGCATTTCCAATAGCCTTTCTGTCAGTATCCTTATTGTAATTATCATAGCACATCACTCGCCTCCATTTTCTAGTGTAAGCTTCAAAACGTATGCATTTCTTTTCATTCTCGGAATTCTTAATTTGCCTGGACCCCGAAGTGTCAGGGAACTTTTGAAGCAGCCCTGTGTTTCTCAGCAGACGTTTTCTATATTTCTGCTGTCATCAGGTCTTCCTGTGGTCTTTGTTTTTATTTATTTATTTTTCCAATCCTCCTAGATCGTTCCCATTTATTTGCATATTTATTTATTCATTTAGTCCGATATCACATGAGGGGTCATTTCTTCTGCCTGATAGATTTTCTCTTATAATTGAAGGGAACTTTTGACACACAATACATTTCCTTTTGCAGATACTACACACTACTACAACTGCTACTGCACCGTTTTTGACTGTGACATCCCATGCACAATGGATTAGTACTGCATGGCTCTAGAGAATGTTCACTATTTAACCTACAATGTTTTTAACCTCACAAATATTTATTCTGTTCTTTCTTGGGGGATGAATGGTTTACAGTCAACAGTTCCATGTAATAGTGGGCAGGGGAGGTTAATTTTTCCCACTATCCCTGTATTTCTGTACATCCTTTGTAACTTTCTTATTGAGGAGAAGCAAAGAGTCATAAATTGAGAGAGCAGGGCCCAAGCAGGAAGAGAGACAGAGAGACAGCTGCAGCTCTGATTTGTCACTAGCCCAGCTTTTCCCTAGCTGGGTAAGTGGTGACCAGGGGCTCAAAACAGGGTCCTGGGATTCCACATAGTTCCCTGGCAGCTCCATCAGCTGTCCCTCCAACCCATGCTCCCTTCGTGGTCCATATAACTATCGATCTGCTCTAGGCATTTCTCACCTTCATATGCCAGAAACTTAACACTTCTCCCCTCCACCCATGAAACTTTGACCTTTAGCTAGGGTGCAAAACAGCAACTGCAATCCAAGTTATTTTAGGGAAAAGTGTGTACGTCTCTGTTTGAAGGTGTGTGTGTGTGTGTGTGTGTGTGTGTTTGTGTAAGTGTGCATAAGTGTGTTTCAGTTATGATTACCGCTGTTGTTTCTTTATTCCTGACGCAGGGACTTAGGAACTGGGTTGTGTTATGACAAAGGAAGTTTCCACTGCACAAGTGGTTTTTCAAGTATGAATGGCACATTGGATTGTGGACACTGTTGTGCATTCTGCCAGGTGGTCCTCAGATGGGTTCTTTCCTTTGCTATTCCCATGCTGTGTGTAATTTTCTGGGTAGACTCAAAAAGAGGAGTGGCATGGGGAGCTCAGCTGCATTCTGCTGTATGTCCACAAGGTGGCAGCAAAGCCCATAGTTGAGTGTAGTGATTCTGTGGAATGAGGAGAACTCTAGGATTTGTGGCCCGTGGAGCGCAGGGTTGAAATTGACATAGAGTGCCCTAGACATCTGTTCTTTCCTGTGGGGTGGGGGGATCCCCCATTTGGCTTTGCAAGTGGAAGGGGTTTGTCTCTTTGTCTGGGATGACTCTACTGGGAGCTTGTGAATCCCTGTGCTCAGCTGCATTCTGCTGGGTGTCCACAAGAGGGCAGCACCAGGGCGGGACTAGGGCTCCATGGGGCAAGTGCCCTGAGAGTGGCGACAGTGTCTCTGGGTGTGCCCCAAGAGCATGGCCAGCCTAGCGCAGGCAGGCAGTGTCCTAAGGACGGGCCCAGACAGGAGCTGTGGGGGTCGTGTTTGCAGAAACAGGGCCTTCAGAGGATGGCAGAAAGTCCCCGGGGGCGGGCCTCAGAGCCCGTGCCCAATGAGCCTGAGGGGAGGGCCCAGTGGGTATTTATAGAGACAGCTGGCCAATCAGAGAGGAGGAATGTCACCCTCAGGGGCGTGAAGCAAGAGCTGGCCAATGAGAACAGAGGAGGAGTTGCGTGGGCGGGCCTCAGAGAGCAGCCCACCAATGAGAGCCTGGGTGCTGGCTCTGGGTGGGCGTACCCCTGGAGGTCAGCCAATCAGGATCCAGCGGAAGTGCCTGGGGGGCGGGCCCTCGGGAGGCTGGCCAATGAGCGCCTGGGGCGGGCCTCGTGGGCGGAGCCCAGGAGGCTGGCCAATCATGGGGCAAGGGCGGTGACCTTCCTGGGCGTGCCTTAGGAACTGGCCTATCAGAGGGCGCCCCTCAGACAGCAGCCCGCCAATGGGAGCCAAGAGAAGGCTGGCTGGGGGCGGGTCCCTGGGACACCAGGCCAATCAGGGTCGAGCGGAAGTGGCTGGTGGGCGGGCCTTCCGGAGGCTGCCCAATGAGCGTGCAGCAGGGCCGTGTGGGCGGTGCTCAAGGCCGCTGGCCAATCACTGACTAGGGGCCCGGACCCTCCTGGGTGTGTCCAAGCACACTGGCCAATGAGATTGCTGGTGGGGTTCTGGGCGTGGCCTAGGCCTCTGGCCTATCAGAGCCTGGCTGGCGCCCTGTGGGCGGGCCTTCTGAAGGAAGCCCGCCAATGGGAGCTCAGAGCTGGCCTTAAAAGGCTGGGCGTGCTTCCAGGAAACGCGAAGCAGGGTTCAGCCCAGGGCCCTTCCTTGCAGAAGCTGTCCAGTGCGCATGTGTATAACTCCGTTTGTGCCTGTGCCTCTGTAGATGTGTGCCTGTGTGTGACTGTGAGAGTGTGTGTGTTTGTGTGTGTGTGTCTGTGTGTGTGTGTGTGTGTGTGTGTGTGTGTGAGGGAGAGAGAGAGAACAACAGAATCACTGTGGCACAGGAGATTTTGTGCAAAACACTTGGCACATTCTGATTTACAGCTCAATATTGACACCAGTGCAGCTCTCCATGGCCCTTGGTCACTTTTCTTCTTTTCAGATGTAAAGACACTGAAGAGGGAGAGGTTTTTGCCCTGATACTTGCACTGGGAACTAGCAGATGCCCTGTTTGTGTTGCCAGACTAGGAAACTTGTGGTGCCTGTCCATGTGGAGAGTCTCCTGGATGAGTTCCTTCTTGAGCCTTTTTCGCTCGGTCCCGTTGGAGCTGCATATAGCTAATGATTTGGAGATTTTATTCCTTTGACAATTCTTTTCCGGATGCAAAGTTTCTCTCCAGGATTTAGCAATCAATTGTCTGAATGTCACATCGAATCCATTGTAGAAAATGACTACATCAGTGTCTGGCTGTCTCTCTCTCTATCTCTCTCTCTCTCTGTCTCTCTCTCTCTCTCTCTCTATATATATATATATATGTAACATGTAGAGGTCTGAAAATATTTTTTAGCTAGAGACCTGCACAGCTCAGGATTAGGGTAGTAATGTGGATACACCTGGCCCTTCTGAGCCACAGTCATGAGAGACATCTCACAGAGCCATATCGTATATCACTCTACAATTCTCTCTCAGCGTAAACTACCGCTGCGAAATCATCTTCTTCCCTCTTGCTCTTTTTGTCCACCGAGTCTTATCCCAAAACTGTAAATCAAAGGAGAAATAGACATAGTGCAGTTCCCTGCACACAGGACAGGCTGAGGCTGGTCCAGGGAGATGCAATATGCCAGCCTGCATCTCGGCTGGAGCATCACTAAGACGACTTCCAATTTGGAGAGGCGAGGGCAGTTTTGGAGGGTGGGCTGCCGGCCAAGTGTTGCTTCTCAGAGTGGCTAAGACCTAGATGTTCTAAGTGTTACCTTTCCTCAAAAAACAGAAAATCGCAATGCCACTTGTAAGAAGTATGCATGGGCATGGAGGGTTTGTCTTCAGTGCTCTGGCACTGATCAACACAGGGCCAGAATTTCAGTCCTTTTCTGTCTCTGTCATTCTCTCTCTCTGACTGTCGCTACGTGCCTTCTTCACTGGGCCCTTACTGGAAGTCAGTGCATGCATCGTGAACTCAGACTTCCTGGTGTTGAAATTTTCCTTTCTTTGCCCTTTGGATTATTTAGTCTCCTGCACATGGTGTAGTACAGAGGGGAACTGCGGAGACAGCGTTGCTGCTGCAGGATCCAGGCATAAGTCCATCTCCAGCTGCAGCTGTCCAGGCCCTCTGTGCTTGACTCCCAATCTCCAGGGCCCTGAGGCTGACACTCAGCCTAAACGCAGCCCTCCTCACCTTCCTGCACAGCGTCCTTGTCCTTATTCCATGAGAGCCCAGGTCAAGAGAAGTGAAACTCTATCCCCCTGGCACACACACTGTGCTTTCCCTCTATTAAGCCGAATGTAAAGGATCTGTGGTACTGATGGGGCCACACCAGTGTCCATATTTTCCATGCAAAACGGAAGCTCCCAGGGTTCAGAAAGAGGGTGTTTTGACGGTTGTGAAATGTCTTTTCCAAGTGCCTCATGGGGTTTCAAATCCTTTTGAAACCTGAAGCTCTTTCTTGTATCTAGGGAATATTTTCACCTCTGGCCAGAAAGGCCGCCCAACTAGGAGCACAGCTATCCCGGGGTCAGGAGGTCTGCCAGCCTGCTAGCTCCTGGAGGGATTCCTGAGTATGTCCTCAGGGCCCAAGTGTAAAAGGTGTTTCCAATTGCCTTTATTAGCAGCAGCCAGGCCCTCAGGTGAGGGGCGGGGCTGTGATCTCCACTGGAAGCTCCGAATTCAGCCAATGGAGGCATCCATCTTTCTTTTGTCTGTCCATAGCAAGGGCCCGGGGAGTTTGTGCTTCCTGCAAGCAGAGCGACATTGTCTGGGACACTCATGCATGCCTACTTCTGGGAATCTCTCTGAGTGTGATGTGTGGACACCAGGACACCATGATCAGGGATGTGAGGCCACAGGAGCGATTGCCTTAGCCGGACCCAAAGGGTAGGTGTAAGGGGCCGGGTTCATCCACTATTGTTTGGTCCAACACACTTCCCATCTATGTTGAAACACAGCCCTTTCTGGGTACTTTCTGGGCTTGTAATCTGCTGCCCTGAGCAGTGGACTGAGAGCCTGGAGGCTGAGTAGGCAGCCAAACGTGACTGGACAGGCTCATGCCCCTGAATTCTGAGGGGTGCCCCAGCTTTCCCCGTTGGCAGTGTTTGATTGATAGTGAGGCATGGGATTGAATCGGGAACTCAGGAGAGCGAGACATGAGAGTCCCTTTGCATATGCATTCTTGCTTAGCCAGAATCTGGGCTAGCTGGCTTGCCCTGACCAGCTAGGTTCTCTGTACATAAGTTGCAGGTGAGGCTGGCTACCTTGCCACCCATGCTCTGAGACTACTACAGGTGAGCTCTGAGCACACACAGACACAGACAGACAGACAGACAGACAGACTAACACACACACACACACACACACACATACACACACACACACACACATTACTGTCAGGTCTGGTAGTACAGGATATGGTGAAGGCTGGGGCTGTCTGGGGTCTGTGGGCATGAGAGCTGCTGCCTTACAATCTCTACAAGCCAGGTTTGAACCTGTCATCAATGAACACAGTGTAGGAGGTTTTTGAATTCTGGTCTCTTTCCAACTCATCTATTTCTCTTCTCGCCTTCTCTGTCTCTAACTCTCACATGCTCTCACACACTCTGTCTTCACTCATTAATATTTTACTTAGATTCTGATTTTACTGACAGGCCCAGATAGACAAAGAGAGTTACCAGAGCACTGCTGAGCTCTGGCTTGTTGTGTTGGCGATTTCACCTAGGCTACTGGAGCCTCAGTTTGTAAGTCTTTCTGACACATGCCATATTCTGTCTCCTCATTTCCATGCCAGTATCACTCAGAGTTTATAATAAATATATACATATATATATATACATACACACACATATGTATTTACATATCTGTCATTTTTAGAATGGTCGACCTATGTATTTGACCTTAATTCAGAATTACCACATTTATAACAGCCTAGTTTTTCTGAAATAATTGGCCATATAGTTGGAGCAGGATTCCATACAATTATAAATAAGGGAACCTTCCAGTAGCATTTCTAATGGTGTTTCTATCAGCATCCTTATTGTAATTATCATGGCCCAGATCTTCCCTCCTTTTTCTAGTGTAAGCTTCAATACGTATGTGTTTGTTTTCTTTCTCCGGAAATCTTAATTTCCCTGGACCCTGAAGTGTTAGGGAATTTTTGAAGCAGCCCTCTGTTTCTCAGCAGACGGTTTCTATGTTTCTGCTGTCATCAGGTCTTCTTGTGGTTTTTGTTTTTATTTTTTTTATTTTTTCAAGTCCTCCTAGATCATCCCCATTTATTTGCATATTTATTTATTTATTTAGTCAGGTATCGCATGAGGGGTCATTTCTTCTGCTTGATAGATTTTCTCTTATAATTGAAGGGAACTTTTGATGCACAATACATTTCCTGGGGCAAATACTACACACATATGGTGAAGGCTTGGGTTGTCTGGGGTCTGTGGGCATTAGAGCTGCTGCCTTACAATCTCTACAACCCAGGTTTGAACCTGTCACGAATGAACACAGCCTGGGGGTTTTTGACTTCTGGTCTCTTTCCAACTCTTCTATTTCTCTACTCGCCTTCTCTGTCTCTGACTCTCACAGGCTCTCACTCACTCTGTCTGAACTCAGGAATATTTTACTTATATCCTTATTTTATTGACAGGCCCAGATACACAAAGAGAGTGGCCAGAGCACTGCTGAGCTCTGGCTTGTTTTGTTGGTGATTTCACCTGGGCTACTGGAGCCTCAGCTTTGTAAGTCTCTCTGACTCAAGCCAGATTCTGTCTCCTCATATCCATGGCAGTATCTCTCAGACTTTATAATAAAGATATACATCCAAATACATATATAAATATACATATATATATATATATATATATCTGTCATTGTTAGAATTGTCAACCTATGTAATTGATCTTAATCAGAATTAACACATCTATAACAGCTTCCTTTTTCATTAATTATTGGCCACATCGTTGGAGCAGGATTCAATACAATTATAAATAATAGAACCTTCCAGTAGCATTTCTAATAGCATTTCTATCAGCATCCTTATTGTAATTATCATAGTACACAACTTGCCTCCTTTCTCTAGTGTAAGCTTCAATACCTATGAGTTTCTTTTCATTCTCCTGAAATCTTAATTTCCCTAGACTCTGAAGTGTCTCGGAACTTTTGAAGCAGCCCTCTGTTTCTCAGCAGATGGTTTCTATGTTTCTGCTGTAATCAGGTCTTCTTGTGATTTTTGTTTTTTTTTTTTCCATTTGTTTCAAATCCTCCTAGATCATCCCCATGTATTTGCATATTTATTTATTTATTTATTTAGTCCTATATTACATGAGGGGTCATTTCTTCTGCGTGATAGATTTTCCCCCTATAATTGAAGGGAACTGTACACTCACAATACATTTCCTGTCGTAAATACTACACACATATGGTGAAGGCAGGTGTTGTCTGGGGTCTGTGGACAGGAGACTGCTGCCTTACAATCTCAACAACCCAGGTTTGAACCTGTCATGTATGAACACAGAGTGGGAGGCTTTGGACTTCTGGTCTCTTTCCAACTCTTCTATTTCTCTTCTTGCCTTCTCTTGTCTCTGACTCTCACAGGCTCTCACTCACTCTGTCTGCACTCATTAATATTTTACTTATATATTATTTTACTGACAGGCCCAGATATACAAAGCGAGTCACCAGGGCACTGCTGAGCTCTGGCTTGTTTTGTTGGCGATTTCACCTAGGCTTCTGGAGCCTCAGCTTTGTAAGTCTCTCTAGCACAAGCCATACTCTGTCTCCTCATAGCCATGCCAGTATCCCTCAGAGTTTATAATAAAGATACACATACATATATGTACATATATACATATATGTACATATATATATTTATATCAGTCATTTTTAGAATTGTTGACCTTTTTATTTGATCTCAATGCAGAATTACCACATTTATTACAGCCTCCTTATTCATAAATAATTGGTCACATAGTTGGAGCAGGATTCACCACAATTATAAATTATAAACCTTCCGGTAGCATTTCCAATAGCCTTTCTGTCAGTATCCTTATTGTAATTATCATAGCACATCACTCGCCTCCATTTTCTAGTGTAAGCTTCAAAACGTATGCATTTCTTTTCATTCTCGGAATTCTTAATTTGCCTGGACCCCGAAGTGTCAGGGAACTTTTGAAGCAGCCCTGTGTTTCTCAGCAGACGTTTTCTATATTTCTGCTGTCATCAGGTCTTCCTGTGGTCTTTGTTTTTATTTATTTATTTTTCCAATCCTCCTAGATCGTTCCCATTTATTTGCATATTTATTTATTCATTTAGTCCGATATCACATGAGGGGTCATTTCTTCTGCCTGATAGATTTTCTCTTATAATTGAAGGGAACTTTTGACACACAATACATTTCCTTTTGCAGATACTACACACTACTACAACTGCTACTGCACCGTTTTTGACTGTGACATCCCATGCACAATGGATTAGTACTGCATGGCTCTAGAGAATGTTCACTATTTAACCTACAATGTTTTTAACCTCACAAATATTTATTCTGTTCTTTCTTGGGGGATGAATGGTTTACAGTCAACAGTTCCATGTAATAGTGGGCAGGGGAGGTTAATTTTTCCCACTATCCCTGTATTTCTGTACATCCTTTGTAACTTTCTTATTGAGGAGAAGCAAAGAGTCATAAATTGAGAGAGCAGGGCCCAAGCAGGAAGAGAGACAGAGAGACAGCTGCAGCTCTGATTTGTCACTAGCCCAGCTTTTCCCTAGCTGGGTAAGTGGTGACCAGGGCCTCAAAACAGGGTCCTGGGATTCCACATAGTTCCCTGGCAGCTCCATCAGCTGTCCCTCCAACCCATGCTCCCTTCGTGGTCCATATAACTATCGATCTGCTCTAGGCATTTCTCACCTTCATATGCCAGAAACTTAACACTTCTCCCCTCCACCCATGAAACTTTGACCTTTAGCTAGGGTGCAAAACAGCAACTGCAATCCAAGTTATTTTAGGGAAAAGTGTGTACGTCTCTGTTTGAAGGTGTGTGTGTGTGTGTGTGTGTGTGTGTGTGTGTGTTTGTGTAAGTGTGCATAAATGTGTTTCAGTTATGATTACCGCTGTTGTTTCTTTATTCCTGACGCAGGGACTTAGGAACTGGGTTGTGTTATGACAAAGGAAGTTTCCACTGCACAAGTGGTTTTTCAAGTATGAATGGCACATTGGATTGTGGACACTGTTGTGCATTCTGCCAGGTGGTCCTCAGATGGGTTCTTTCCTTTGCTATTCCCATGCTGTGTGTAATTTTCTGGGTAGACTCAAAAAGAGGAGTGGCATGGGGAGCTCAGCTGCATTCTGCTGTATGTCCACAAGGTGGCAGCAAAGCCCATAGTTGAGTGTAGTGATTCTGTGGAATGAGGAGAACTCTAGGATTTGTGGCCCGTGGAGCGCAGGGTTGAAATTGACATAGAGTGCCCTAGACATCTGTTCTTTCCTGTGGGGTGGGGGGATCCCCCATTTGGCTTTGCAAGTGGAAGGGGTTTGTCTCTTTGTCTGGGATGACTCTACTGGGAGCTAGTGAATCCCTGTGCTCAGCTGCATTCTGCTGGGTGTCCACAAGAGGGCAGCACCAGGGCGGGACTAGGGCTCCATGGGGCAAGTGCCCTGAGGCCCTGGGCTAGGAGAGTGGCGACAGTGTCTCTGGGTGTGCCCCAAGAGCATGGCCAGCCTAGCGCAGGCAGGCAGTGTCCTAAGGACGGGCCCAGACAGGAGCTGTGGGGGTCGTGTTTGCAGAAACAGGGCCTTCAGAGGATGGCAGAAAGTCCCCGGGGGCGGGCCTCAGAGCCCGTGCCCAATGAGCCTGAGGGGAGGGCCCAGTGGGTATTTATAGAGACAGCTGGCCAATCAGAGAGGAGGAACGTCACCCTCAGGGGCGTGAAGCAAGAGCTGGCCAGTGAGAACAGAGGAGGAGTTGCGTGGGCGGGCCTCAGAGAGCAGCCCACCAATGAGAGCCTGGGTGCTGGCTCTGGGTGGGCGTACCCCTGGAGGTCAGCCAATCAGGATCCAGCGGAAGTGCCTGGGGGGCGGGCCCTCGGGAGGCTGGCCAATGAGCGCCTGGGGCGGGCCTCGTGGGCGGAGCCCAGGAGGCTGGCCAATCATGGGGCAAGGGCGGTGACCTTCCTGGGCGTGCCTTAGGAACTGGCCTATCAGAGGGCGCCCCTCAGACAGCAGCCCGCCAATGGGAGCCAAGAGAAGGCTGGCTGGGGGCGGGTCCCTGGGACACCAGGCCAATCAGGGTCGAGCGGAAGTGGCTGGTGGGCGGGCCTTCCGGAGGCTGCCCAATGAGCGTGCAGCAGGGCCGTGTGGGCGGTGCTCAAGGCCGCTGGCCAATCACTGACTAGGGGCCCGGACCCTCCTGGGTGTGTCCAAGCACACTGGCCAATGAGATTGCTGGTGGGGTTCTGGGCGTGGCCTAGGCCTCTGGCCTATCAGAGCCTGGCTGGCGCCCTGTGGGCGGGCCTTCTGAAGGAAGCCCGCCAATGGGAGCTCAGAGCTGGCCTTAAAAGGCTGGGCGTGCTTCCAGGAAACGCGAAGCAGGGTTCAGCCCAGGGCCCTTCCTTGCAGAAGCTGTCCAGTGCGCATGTGTATAACTCCGTTTGTGCCTGTGCCTCTGTAGATGTGTGCCTGTGTGTGACTGTGAGAGTGTGTGTGTTTGTGTGTGTGTGTCTGTGTGTGTGTGTGTGTGTGTGTGTGTGTGTGAGGGAGAGAGAGAGAACAACAGAATCACTGTGGCACAGGAGATTTTGTGCAAAACACTTGGCACATTCTGATTTACAGCTCAATATTGACACCAGTGCAGCTCTCCATGGCCCTTGGTCACTTTTCTTCTTTTCAGATGTAAAGACACTGAAGAGGGAGAGGTTTTTGCCCTGATACTTGCACTGGGAACTAGCAGATGCCCTGTTTGTGTTGCCAGACTAGGAAACTTGTGGTGCCTGTCCATGTGGAGAGTCTCCTGGATGAGTTCCTTCTTGAGCCTTTTTCGCTCGGTCCCGTTGGAGCTGCATATAGCTAATGATTTGGAGATTTTATTCCTTTGACAATTCTTTTCCGGATGCAAAGTTTCTCTCCAGGATTTAGCAATCAATTGTCTGAATGTCACATCGAATCCATTGTAGAAAATGACTACATCAGTGTCTGGCTGTCTCTCTCTCTATCTCTCTCTCTCTCTGTCTCTCTCTCTCTCTCTATATATATATATATATATATATGTAACATGTAGAGGTCTGAAAATATTTTTTAGCTAGAGACCTGCACAGCTCAGGATTAGGGTAGTAATGTGGATACACCTGGCCCTTCTGAGCCACAGTCATGAGAGACATCTCACAGAGCCATATCGTATATCACTCTACAATTCTCTCTCAGCGTAAACTACCGCTGCGAAATCATCTTCTTCCCTCTTGCTCTTTTTGTCCACCGAGTCTTATCCCAAAACTGTAAATCAAAGGAGAAATAGACATAGTGCAGTTCCCTGCACACAGGACAGGCTGAGGCTGGTCCAGGGAGATGCAATATGCCAGCCTGCATCTCGGCTGGAGCATCACTAAGACGACTTCCAATTTGGAGAGGCGAGGGCAGTTTTGGAGGGTGGGCTGCCGGCCAAGTGTTGCTTCTCAGAGTGGCTAAGACCTAGATGTTCTAAGTGTTACCTTTCCTCAAAAAACAGAAAATCGCAATGCCACTTGTAAGAAGTATGCATGGGCATGGAGGGTTTGTCTTCAGTGCTCTGGCACTGATCAACACAGGGCCAGAATTTCAGTCCTTTTCTGTCTCTGTCATTCTCTCTCTCTGACTGTCGCTACGTGCCTTCTTCACTGGGCCCTTACTGGAAGTCAGTGCATGCATCGTGAACTCAGACTTCCTGGTGTTGAAATTTTCCTTTCTTTGCCCTTTGGATTATTTAGTCTCCTGCACATGGTGTAGTACAGAGGGGAACTGCGGAGACAGCGTTGCTGCTGCAGGATCCAGGCATAAGTCCATCTCCAGCTGCAGCTGTCCAGGCCCTCTGTGCTTGACTCCCAATCTCCAGGGCCCTGAGGCTGACACTCAGCCTAAACGCAGCCCTCCTCACCTTCCTGCACAGCGTCCTTGTCCTTATTCCATGAGAGCCCAGGTCAAGAGAAGTGAAACTCTATCCCCCTGGCACACACACTGTGCTTTCCCTCTATTAAGCCGAATGTAAAGGATCTGTGGTACTGATGGGGCCACACCAGTGTCCATATTTTCCATGCAAAACGGAAGCTCCCAGGGTTCAGAAAGAGGGTGTTTTGACGGCTGTGAAATGTCTTTTCCAAGTGCCTCATGGGGTTTCAAATCCTTTTGAAACCTGAAGCTCTTTCTTGTATCTAGGGAATATTTTCACCTCTGGCCAGAAAGGCCGCCCAACTAGGAGCACAGCTATCCCGGGGTCAGGAGGTCTGCCAGCCTGCTAGCTCCTGGAGGGATTCCTGAGTATGTCCTCAGGGCCCAAGTGTAAAAGGTGTTTCCAATTGCCTTTATTAGCAGCAGCCAGGCCCTCAGGTGAGGGGCGGGGCTGTGATCTCCACTGGAAGCTCCGAATTCAGCCAATGGAGGCATCCATCTTTCTTTTGTCTGTCCATAGCAAGGGCCCGGGGAGTTTGTGCTTCCTGCAAGCAGAGCGACATTGTCTGGGACACTCATGCATGCCTACTTCTGGGAATCTCTCTGAGTGTGATGTGTGGACACCAGGACACCATGATCAGGGATGTGAGGCCACAGGAGCGATTGCCTTAGCCGGACCCAAAGGGTAGGTGTAAGGGGCCGGGTTCATCCACTATTGTTTGGTCCAACACACTTCCCATCTATGTTGAAACACAGCCCTTTCTGGGTACTTTCTGGGCTTGTAATCTGCTGCCCTGAGCAGTGGACTGAGAGCCTGGAGGCTGAGTAGGCAGCCAAACGTGACTGGACAGGCTCATGCCCCTGAATTCTGAGGGGTGCCCCAGCTTTCCCCGTTGGCAGTGTTTGATTGATAGTGAGGCATGGGATTGAATCGGGAACTCAGGAGAGCGAGACATGAGAGTCCCTTTGCATATGCATTCTTGCTTAGCCAGAATCTGGGCTAGCTGGCTTGCCCTGACCAGCTAGGTTCTCTGTACATAAGTTGCAGGTGAGGCTGGCTACCTTGCCACCCATGCTCTGAGACTACTACAGGTGAGCTCTGAGCACACACAGACACAGACAGACAGACAGACAGACAGACAGACTAACACACACACACACACACACACACATACACACACACACACACACATTACTGTCAGGTCTGGTAGTACAGGATATGGTGAAGGCTGGGGCTGTCTGGGGTCTGTGGGCATGAGAGCTGCTGCCTTACAATCTCTACAAGCCAGGTTTGAACCTGTCATCAATGAACACAGTGTAGGAGGTTTTTGAATTCTGGTCTCTTTCCAACTCATCTATTTCTCTTCTCGCCTTCTCTGTCTCTAACTCTCACATGCTCTCACACACTCTGTCTTCACTCATTAATATTTTACTTAGATTCTGATTTTACTGACAGGCCCAGATAGACAAAGAGAGTTACCAGAGCACTGCTGAGCTCTGGCTTGTTGTGTTGGCGATTTCACCTAGGCTACTGGAGCCTCAGTTTGTAAGTCTTTCTGACACAAGCCATATTCTGTCTCCTCATTTCCATGCCAGTATCACTCAGAGTTTATAATAAATATATACATATATATATATACATACACACACATATGTATTTACATATCTGTCATTTTTAGAATGGTCGACCTATGTATTTGACCTTAATTCAGAATTACCACATTTATAACAGCCTAGTTTTTCTGAAATAATTGGCCATATAGTTGGAGCAGGATTCCATACAATTATAAATAAGGGAACCTTCCAGTAGCATTTCTAATGGTGTTTCTATCAGCATCCTTATTGTAATTATCATGGCCCAGATCTTCCCTCCTTTTTCTAGTGTAAGCTTCAATACGTATGTGTTTGTTTTCTTTCTCCGGAAATCTTAATTTCCCTGGACCCTGAAGTGTTAGGGAATTTTTGAAGCAGCCCTCTGTTTCTCAGCAGACGGTTTCTATGTTTCTGCTGTCATCAGGTCTTCTTGTGGTTTTTGTTTTTATTTTTTTTATTTTTTCAAGTCCTCCTAGATCATCCCCATTTATTTGCATATTTATTTATTTATTTAGTCAGGTATCGCATGAGGGGTCATTTCTTCTGCTTGATAGATTTTCTCTTATAATTGAAGGGAACTTTTGATGCACAATACATTTCCTGGGGCAAATACTACACACATATGGTGAAGGCTTGGGTTGTCTGGGGTCTGTGGGCATTAGAGCTGCTGCCTTACAATCTCTACAACCCAGGTTTGAACCTGTCACGAATGAACACAGCCTGGGGGTTTTTGACTTCTGGTCTCTTTCCAACTCTTCTATTTCTCTACTCGCCTTCTCTGTCTCTGACTCTCACAGGCTCTCACTCACTCTGTCTGAACTCAGGAATATTTTACTTATATCCTTATTTTATTGACAGGCCCAGATACACAAAGAGAGTGGCCAGAGCACTGCTGAGCTCTGGCTTGTTTTGTTGGTGATTTCACCTGGGCTACTGGAGCCTCAGCTTTGTAAGTCTCTCTGACTCAAGCCAGATTCTGTCTCCTCATATCCATGGCAGTATCTCTCAGACTTTATAATAAAGATATACATCCAAATACATATATAAATATACATATATATATATATATATATATCTGTCATTGTTAGAATTGTCAACCTATGTAATTGATCTTAATCAGAATTAACACATCTATAACAGCTTCCTTTTTCATTAATTATTGGCCACATCGTTGGAGCAGGATTCAATACAATTATAAATAATAGAACCTTCCAGTAGCATTTCTAATAGCATTTCTATCAGCATCCTTATTGTAATTATCATAGTACACAACTTGCCTCCTTTCTCTAGTGTAAGCTTCAATACCTATGAGTTTCTTTTCATTCTCCTGAAATCTTAATTTCCCTAGACTCTGAAGTGTCTCGGAACTTTTGAAGCAGCCCTCTGTTTCTCAGCAGATGGTTTCTATGTTTCTGCTGTAATCAGGTCTTCTTGTGATTTTTGTTTTTTTTTTTTCCATTTGTTTCAAATCCTCCTAGATCATCCCCATGTATTTGCATATTTATTTATTTATTTATTTAGTCCTATATTACATGAGGGGTCATTTCTTCTGCGTGATAGATTTTCCCCCTATAATTGAAGGGAACTGTACACTCACAATACATTTCCTGTCGTAAATACTACACACATATGGTGAAGGCAGGTGTTGTCTGGGGTCTGTGGACAGGAGACTGCTGCCTTACAATCTCAACAACCCAGGTTTGAACCTGTCATGTATGAACACAGAGTGGGAGGCTTTGGACTTCTGGTCTCTTTCCAACTCTTCTATTTCTCTTCTTGCCTTCTCTTGTCTCTGACTCTCACAGGCTCTCACTCACTCTGTCTGCACTCATTAATATTTTACTTATATATTATTTTACTGACAGGCCCAGATATACAAAGCGAGTCACCAGGGCACTGCTGAGCTCTGGCTTGTTTTGTTGGCGATTTCACCTAGGCTTCTGGAGCCTCAGCTTTGTAAGTCTCTCTAGCACAAGCCATACTCTGTCTCCTCATAGCCATGCCAGTATCCCTCAGAGTTTATAATAAAGATACACATACATATATGTACATATATACATATATGTACATATATATATTTATATCAGTCATTTTTAGAATTGTTGACCTTTTTATTTGATCTCAATGCAGAATTACCACATTTATTACAGCCTCCTTATTCATAAATAATTGGTCACATAGTTGGAGCAGGATTCACCACAATTATAAATTATAAACCTTCCGGTAGCATTTCCAATAGCCTTTCTGTCAGTATCCTTATTGTAATTATCATAGCACATCACTCGCCTCCATTTTCTAGTGTAAGCTTCAAAACGTATGCATTTCTTTTCATTCTCGGAATTCTTAATTTGCCTGGACCCCGAAGTGTCAGGGAACTTTTGAAGCAGCCCTGTGTTTCTCAGCAGACGTTTTCTATATTTCTGCTGTCATCAGGTCTTCCTGTGGTCTTTGTTTTTATTTATTTATTTTTCCAATCCTCCTAGATCGTTCCCATTTATTTGCATATTTATTTATTCATTTAGTCCGATATCACATGAGGGGTCATTTCTTCTGCCTGATAGATTTTCTCTTATAATTGAAGGGAACTTTTGACACACAATACATTTCCTTTTGCAGATACTACACACTACTACAACTGCTACTGCACCGTTTTTGACTGTGACATCCCATGCACAATGGATTAGTACTGCATGGCTCTAGAGAATGTTCACTATTTAACCTACAATGTTTTTAACCTCACAAATATTTATTCTGTTCTTTCTTGGGGGATGAATGGTTTACAGTCAACAGTTCCATGTAATAGTGGGCAGGGGAGGTTAATTTTTCCCACTATCCCTGTATTTCTGTACATCCTTTGTAACTTTCTTATTGAGGAGAAGCAAAGAGTCATAAATTGAGAGAGCAGGGCCCAAGCAGGAAGAGAGACAGAGAGACAGCTGCAGCTCTGATTTGTCACTAGCCCAGCTTTTCCCTAGCTGGGTAAGTGGTGACCAGGGCCTCAAAACAGGGTCCTGGGATTCCACATAGTTCCCTGGCAGCTCCATCAGCTGTCCCTCCAACCCATGCTCCCTTCGTGGTCCATATAACTATCGATCTGCTCTAGGCATTTCTCACCTTCATATGCCAGAAACTTAACACTTCTCCCCTCCACCCATGAAACTTTGACCTTTAGCTAGGGTGCAAAACAGCAACTGCAATCCAAGTTATTTTAGGGAAAAGTGTGTACGTCTCTGTTTGAAGGTGTGTGTGTGTGTGTGTGTGTGTGTGTGTGTGTTTGTGTAAGTGTGCATAAATGTGTTTCAGTTATGATTACCGCTGTTGTTTCTTTATTCCTGACGCAGGGACTTAGGAACTGGGTTGTGTTATGACAAAGGAAGTTTCCACTGCACAAGTGGTTTTTCAAGTATGAATGGCACATTGGATTGTGGACACTGTTGTGCATTCTGCCAGGTGGTCCTCAGATGGGTTCTTTCCTTTGCTATTCCCATGCTGTGTGTAATTTTCTGGGTAGACTCAAAAAGAGGAGTGGCATGGGGAGCTCAGCTGCATTCTGCTGTATGTCCACAAGGTGGCAGCAAAGCCCATAGTTGAGTGTAGTGATTCTGTGGAATGAGGAGAACTCTAGGATTTGTGGCCCGTGGAGCGCAGGGTTGAAATTGACATAGAGTGCCCTAGACATCTGTTCTTTCCTGTGGGGTGGGGGGATCCCCCATTTGGCTTTGCAAGTGGAAGGGGTTTGTCTCTTTGTCTGGGATGACTCTACTGGGAGCTAGTGAATCCCTGTGCTCAGCTGCATTCTGCTGGGTGTCCACAAGAGGGCAGCACCAGGGCGGGACTAGGGCTCCATGGGGCAAGTGCCCTGAGGCCCTGGGCTAGGAGAGTGGCGACAGTGTCTCTGGGTGTGCCCCAAGAGCATGGCCAGCCTAGCGCAGGCAGGCAGTGTCCTAAGGACGGGCCCAGACAGGAGCTGTGGGGGTCGTGTTTGCAGAAACAGGGCCTTCAGAGGATGGCAGAAAGTCCCCGGGGGCGGGCCTCAGAGCCCGTGCCCAATGAGCCTGAGGGGAGGGCCCAGTGGGTATTTATAGAGACAGCTGGCCAATCAGAGAGGAGGAACGTCACCCTCAGGGGCGTGAAGCAAGAGCTGGCCAGTGAGAACAGAGGAGGAGTTGCGTGGGCGGGCCTCAGAGAGCAGCCCACCAATGAGAGCCTGGGTGCTGGCTCTGGGTGGGCGTACCCCTGGAGGTCAGCCAATCAGGATCCAGCGGAAGTGCCTGGGGGGCGGGCCCTCGGGAGGCTGGCCAATGAGCGCCTGGGGCGGGCCTCGTGGGCGGAGCCCAGGAGGCTGGCCAATCATGGGGCAAGGGCGGTGACCTTCCTGGGCGTGCCTTAGGAACTGGCCTATCAGAGGGCGCCCCTCAGACAGCAGCCCGCCAATGGGAGCCAAGAGAAGGCTGGCTGGGGGCGGGTCCCTGGGACACCAGGCCAATCAGGGTCGAGCGGAAGTGGCTGGTGGGCGGGCCTTCCGGAGGCTGCCCAATGAGCGTGCAGCAGGGCCGTGTGGGCGGTGCTCAAGGCCGCTGGCCAATCACTGACTAGGGGCCCGGACCCTCCTGGGTGTGTCCAAGCACACTGGCCAATGAGATTGCTGGTGGGGTTCTGGGCGTGGCCTAGGCCTCTGGCCTATCAGAGCCTGGCTGGCGCCCTGTGGGCGGGCCTTCTGAAGGAAGCCCGCCAATGGGAGCTCAGAGCTGGCCTTAAAAGGCTGGGCGTGCTTCCAGGAAACGCGAAGCAGGGTTCAGCCCAGGGCCCTTCCTTGCAGAAGCTGTCCAGTGCGCATGTGTATAACTCCGTTTGTGCCTGTGCCTCTGTAGATGTGTGCCTGTGTGTGACTGTGAGAGTGTGTGTGTTTGTGTGTGTGTGTCTGTGTGTGTGTGTGTGTGTGTGTGTGTGTGTGAGGGAGAGAGAGAGAACAACAGAATCACTGTGGCACAGGAGATTTTGTGCAAAACACTTGGCACATTCTGATTTACAGCTCAATATTGACACCAGTGCAGCTCTCCATGGCCCTTGGTCACTTTTCTTCTTTTCAGATGTAAAGACACTGAAGAGGGAGAGGTTTTTGCCCTGATACTTGCACTGGGAACTAGCAGATGCCCTGTTTGTGTTGCCAGACTAGGAAACTTGTGGTGCCTGTCCATGTGGAGAGTCTCCTGGATGAGTTCCTTCTTGAGCCTTTTTCGCTCGGTCCCGTTGGAGCTGCATATAGCTAATGATTTGGAGATTTTATTCCTTTGACAATTCTTTTCCGGATGCAAAGTTTCTCTCCAGGATTTAGCAATCGATTGTCTGAATGTCACATCGAATCCATTGTAGAAAATGACTACATCAGTGTCTGGCTGTCTCTCTCTCTATCTCTCTCTCTCTGTCTCTCTCTCTCTCTCTCTCTCTATATATATATATATATATATATATATGTAACATGTAGAGGTCTGAAAATATTTTTTAGCTAGAGACCTGCACAGCTCAGGATTAGGGTAGTAATGTGGATACACCTGGCCCTTCTGAGCCACAGTCATGAGAGACATCTCACAGAGCCATATCGTATATCACTCTACAATTCTCTCTCAGCGTAAACTACCGCTGCGAAATCATCTTCTTCCCTCTTGCTCTTTTTGTCCACCGAGTCTTATCCCAAAACTGTAAATCAAAGGAGAAATAGACATAGTGCAGTTCCCTGCACACAGGACAGGCTGAGGCTGGTCCAGGGAGATGCAATATGCCAGCCTGCATCTTGGCTGGAGCATCACTAAGACGACTTCCAATTTGGAGAGGCGAGGGCAGTTTTGGAGGGTGGGCTGCCGGCCACGTGTTGCTTCTCAGAGTGGCTAAGACCTAGATGTTCTAAGTGTTACCTTTCCTCAAAAAACAGAAAATCGCAATGCCACTTGTAAGAAGTATGCATGGGCATGGAGGGTTTGTCTTCAGTGCTCTGGCACTGATCAACACAGGGCCAGAATTTCAGTCCTTTTCTGTCTCTGTCATTCTCTCTCTCTGACTGTCGCTACGTGCCTTCTTCACTGGGCCCTTACTGGAAGTCAGTGCATGCATCGTGAACTCAGACTTCCTGGTGTTGAAATTTTCCTTTCTTTGCCCTTTGGATTATTTAGTCTCCTGCACATGGTGTAGTACAGAGGGGAACTGCGGAGACAGCGTTGCTGCTGCAGGATCCAGGCATAAGTCCATCTCCAGCTGCAGCTGTCCAGGCCCTCTGTGCTTGACTCCCAATCTCCAGGGCCCTGAGGCTGACACTCAGCCTAAACGCAGCCCTCCTCACCTTCCTGCACAGCGTCCTTGTCCTTATTCCATGAGAGCCCAGGTCAAGAGAAGTGAAACTCTATCCCCCTGGCACACACACTGTGCTTTCCCTCTATTAAGCCGAATGTAAAGGATCTGTGGTACTGATGGGGCCACACCAGTGTCCATATTTTCCATGCAAAACGGAAGCTCCCAGGGTTCAGAAAGAGGGTGTTTTGACGGCTGTGAAATGTCTTTTCCAAGTGCCTCATGGGGTTTCAAATCCTTTTGAAACCTGAAGCTCTTTCTTGTATCTAGGGAATATTTTCACCTCTGGCCAGAAAGGCCGCCCAACTAGGAGCACAGCTATCCCGGGGTCAGGAGGTCTGCCAGCCTGCTAGCTCCTGGAGGGATTCCTGAGTATGTCCTCAGGGCCCAAGTGTAAAAGGTGTTTCCAATTGCCTTTATTAGCAGCAGCCAGGCCCTCAGGTGAGGGGCGGGGCTGTGATCTCCACTGGAAGCTCCGAATTCAGCCAATGGAGGCATCCATCTTTCTTTTGTCTGTCCATAGCAAGGGCCCGGGGAGTTTGTGCTTCCTGCAAGCAGAGCGACATTGTCTGGGACACTCATGCATGCCTACTTCTGGGAATCTCTCTGAGTGTGATGTGTGGACACCAGGACACCATGATCAGGGATGTGAGGCCACAGGAGCGATTGCCTTAGCCGGACCCAAAGGGTAGGTGTAAGGGGCCGGGTTCATCCACTATTGTTTGGTCCAACACACTTCCCATCTATGTTGAAACACAGCCCTTTCTGGGTACTTTCTGGGCTTGTAATCTGCTGCCCTGAGCAGTGGACTGAGAGCCTGGAGGCTGAGTAGGCAGCCAAACGTGACTGGACAGGCTCATGCCCCTGAATTCTGAGGGGTGCCCCAGCTTTCCCCGTTGGCAGTGTTTGATTGATAGTGAGGCATGGGATTGAATCGGGAACTCAGGAGAGCGAGACATGAGAGTCCCTTTGCATATGCATTCTTGCTTAGCCAGAATCTGGGCTAGCTGGCTTGCCCTGACCAGCTAGGTTCTCTGTACATAAGTTGCAGGTGAGGCTGGCTACCTTGCCACCCATGCTCTGAGACTACTACAGGTGAGCTCTGAGCACACACAGACACAGACAGACAGACAGACAGACAGACAGACAGACTAACACACACACACACACACACACACACATTACTGTCAGGTCTGGTAGTACAGGATATGGTGAAGGCTGGGGCTGTCTGGGGTCTGTGGGCATGAGAGCTGCTGCCTTACAATCTCTACAAGCCAGGTTTGAACCTGTCATCAATGAACACAGTGTAGGAGGTTTTTGAATTCTGGTCTCTTTCCAACTCATCTATTTCTCTTCTCGCCTTCTCTGTCTCTAACTCTCACATGCTCTCACACACTCTGTCTTCACTCATTAATATTTTACTTAGATTCTGATTTTACTGACAGGCCCAGATAGACAAAGAGAGTTACCAGAGCACTGCTGAGCTCTGGCTTGTTGTGTTGGCGATTTCACCTAGGCTACTGGAGCCTCAGTTTGTAAGTCTTTCTGACACAAGCCATATTCTGTCTCCTCATTTCCATGCCAGTATCACTCAGAGTTTATAATAAATATATACATATATATATATATACATACACACACATATGTATTTACATATCTGTCATTTTTAGAATGGTCGACCTATGTATTTGACCTTAATTCAGAATTACCACATTTATAACAGCCTAGTTTTTCTGAAATAATTGGCCATATAGTTGGAGCAGGATTCCATACAATTATAAATAAGGGAACCTTCCAGTAGCATTTCTAATGGTGTTTCTATCAGCATCCTTATTGTAATTATCATGGCCCAGATCTTCCCTCCTTTTTCTAGTGTAAGCTTCAATACGTATGTGTTTGTTTTCTTTCTCCGGAAATCTTAATTTCCCTGGACCCTGAAGTGTTAGGGAATTTTTGAAGCAGCCCTCTGTTTCTCAGCAGACGGTTTCTATGTTTCTGCTGTCATCAGGTCTTCTTGTGGTTTTTGTTTTTATTTTTTTTATTTTTTCAAGTCCTCCTAGATCATCCCCATTTATTTGCATATTTATTTATTTATTTAGTCAGGTATCGCATGAGGGGTCATTTCTTCTGCTTGATAGATTTTCTCTTATAATTGAAGGGAACTTTTGATGCACAATACATTTCCTGGGGCAAATACTACACACATATGGTGAAGGCTTGGGTTGTCTGGGGTCTGTGGGCATTAGAGCTGCTGCCTTACAATCTCTACAACCCAGGTTTGAACCTGTCACGAATGAACACAGCCTGGGGGTTTTTGACTTCTGGTCTCTTTCCAACTCTTCTATTTCTCTACTCGCCTTCTCTGTCTCTGACTCTCACAGGCTCTCACTCACTCTGTCTGAACTCAGGAATATTTTACTTATATCCTTATTTTATTGACAGGCCCAGATACACAAAGAGAGTGGCCAGAGCACTGCTGAGCTCTGGCTTGTTTTGTTGGTGATTTCACCTGGGCTACTGGAGCCTCAGCTTTGTAAGTCTCTCTGACTCAAGCCAGATTCTGTCTCCTCATATCCATGGCAGTATCTCTCAGACTTTATAATAAAGATATACATCCAAATACATATATAAATATACATATATATATATATATATCTGTCATTGTTAGAATTGTCAACCTATGTAATTGATCTTAATCAGAATTAACACATCTATAACAGCTTCCTTTTTCATTAATTATTGGCCACATCGTTGGAGCAGGATTCAATACAATTATAAATAATAGAACCTTCCAGTAGCATTTCTAATAGCATTTCTATCAGCATCCTTATTGTAATTATCATAGTACACAACTTGCCTCCTTTCTCTAGTGTAAGCTTCAATACCTATGAGTTTCTTTTCATTCTCCTGAAATCTTAATTTCCCTAGACTCTGAAGTGTCTCGGAACTTTTGAAGCAGCCCTCTGTTTCTCAGCAGATGGTTTCTATGTTTCTGCTGTAATCAGGTCTTCTTGTGATTTTTGTTTTTTTTTTTCCATTTGTTTCAAATCCTCCTAGATCATCCCCATGTATTTGCATATTTATTTATTTATTTATTTAGTCCTATATTACATGAGGGGTCATTTCTTCTGCGTGATAGATTTTCCCCCTATAATTGAAGGGAACTGTACACTCACAATACATTTCCTGTCGTAAATACTACACACATATGGTGAAGGCAGGTGTTGTCTGGGGTCTGTGGACAGGAGACTGCTGCCTTACAATCTCAACAACCCAGGTTTGAACCTGTCATGTATGAACACAGAGTGGGAGGCTTTGGACTTCTGGTCTCTTTCCAACTCTTCTATTTCTCTTCTTGCCTTCTCTTGTCTCTGACTCTCACAGGCTCTCACTCACTCTGTCTGCACTCATTAATATTTTACTTATATATTATTTTACTGACAGGCCCAGATATACAAAGCGAGTCACCAGGGCACTGCTGAGCTCTGGCTTGTTTTGTTGGCGATTTCACCTAGGCTTCTGGAGCCTCAGCTTTGTAAGTCTCTCTAGCACAAGCCATACTCTGTCTCCTCATAGCCATGCCAGTATCCCTCAGAGTTTATAATAAAGATACACATACATATATGTACATATATACATATATGTACATATATATATTTATATCAGTCATTTTTAGAATTGTTGACCTTTTTATTTGATCTCAATGCAGAATTACCACATTTATTACAGCCTCCTTATTCATAAATAATTGGTCACATAGTTGGAGCAGGATTCACCACAATTATAAATTATAAACCTTCCGGTAGCATTTCCAATAGCCTTTCTGTCAGTATCCTTATTGTAATTATCATAGCACATCACTCGCCTCCATTTTCTAGTGTAAGCTTCAAAACGTATGCATTTCTTTTCATTCTCGGAATTCTTAATTTGCCTGGACCCCGAAGTGTCAGGGAACTTTTGAAGCAGCCCTGTGTTTCTCAGCAGACGTTTTCTATATTTCTGCTGTCATCAGGTCTTCCTGTGGTCTTTGTTTTTATTTATTTATTTTTCCAATCCTCCTAGATCGTTCCCATTTATTTGCATATTTATTTATTCATTTAGTCCGATATCACATGAGGGGTCATTTCTTCTGCCTGATAGATTTTCTCTTATAATTGAAGGGAACTTTTGACACACAATACATTTCCTTTTGCAGATACTACACACTACTACAACTGCTACTGCACCGTTTTTGACTGTGACATCCCATGCACAATGGATTAGTACTGCATGGCTCTAGAGAATGTTCACTATTTAACCTACAATGTTTTTAACCTCACAAATATTTATTCTGTTCTTTCTTGGGGGATGAATGGTTTACAGTCAACAGTTCCATGTAATAGTGGGCAGGGGAGGTTAATTTTTCCCACTATCCCTGTATTTCTGTACATCCTTTGTAACTTTCTTATTGAGGAGAAGCAAAGAGTCATAAATTGAGAGAGCAGGGCCCAAGCAGGAAGAGAGACAGAGAGACAGCTGCAGCTCTGATTTGTCACTAGCCCAGCTTTTCCCTAGCTGGGTAAGTGGTGACCAGGGGCTCAAAACAGGGTCCTGGGATTCCACATAGTTCCCTGGCAGCTCCATCAGCTGTCCCTCCAACCCATGCTCCCTTCGTGGTCCATATAACTATCGATCTGCTCTAGGCATTTCTCACCTTCATATGCCAGAAACTTAACACTTCTCCCCTCCACCCATGAAACTTTGACCTTTAGCTAGGGTGCAAAACAGCAACTGCAATCCAAGTTATTTTAGGGAAAAGTGTGTACGTCTCTGTTTGAAGGTGTGTGTGTGTGTGTGTGTGTGTGTGTTTGTGTAAGTGTGCATAAGTGTGTTTCAGTTATGATTACCGCTGTTGTTTCTTTATTCCTGACGCAGGGACTTAGGAACTGGGTTGTGTTATGACAAAGGAAGTTTCCACTGCACAAGTGGTTTTTCAAGTATGAATGGCACATTGGATTGTGGACACTGTTGTGCATTCTGCCAGGTGGTCCTCAGATGGGTTCTTTCCTTTGCTATTCCCATGCTGTGTGTAATTTTCTGGGTAGACTCAAAAAGAGGAGTGGCATGGGGAGCTCAGCTGCATTCTGCTGTATGTCCACAAGGTGGCAGCAAAGCCCATAGTTGAGTGTAGTGATTCTGTGGAATGAGGAGAACTCTAGGATTTGTGGCCCGTGGAGCGCAGGGTTGAAATTGACATAGAGTGCCCTAGACATCTGTTCTTTCCTGTGGGGTGGGGGGATCCCCCATTTGGCTTTGCAAGTGGAAGGGGTTTGTCTCTTTGTCTGGGATGACTCTACTGGGAGCTTGTGAATCCCTGTGCTCAGCTGCATTCTGCTGGGTGTCCACAAGAGGGCAGCACCAGGGCGGGACTAGGGCTCCATGGGGCAAGTGCCCTGAGGCCCTGGGCTAGGAGAGTGGCGACAGTGTCTCTGGGTGTGCCCCAAGAGCATGGCCAGCCTAGCGCAGGCAGGCAGTGTCCTAAGGACGGGCCCAGACAGGAGCTGTGGGGGTCGTGTTTGCAGAAACAGGGCCTTCAGAGGATGGCAGAAAGTCCCCGGGGGCGGGCCTCAGAGCCCGTGCCCAATGAGCCTGAGGGGAGGGCCCAGTGGGTATTTATAGAGACAGCTGGCCAATCAGAGAGGAGGAACGTCACCCTCAGGGGCGTGAAGCAAGAGCTGGCCAATGAGAACAGAGGAGGAGTTGCGTGGGCGGGCCTCAGAGAGCAGCCCACCAATGAGAGCCTGGGTGCTGGCTCTGGGTGGGCGTACCCCTGGAGGTCAGCCAATCAGGATCCAGCGGAAGTGCCTGGTGGGCGGGCCCTCGGGAGGCTGGCCAATGAGCGCCTGGGGCGGGCCTCGTGGGCGGAGCCCAGGAGGCTGGCCAATCATGGGGCAAGGGCGGTGACCTTCCTGGGCGTGCCTTAGGAACTGGCCTATCAGAGGGCGCCCCTCAGACAGCAGCCCGCCAATGGGAGCCAAGAGAAGGCTGGCTGGGGGCGGGTCCCTGGGACACCAGGCCAATCAGGGTCGAGCGGAAGTGGCTGGTGGGCGGGCCTTCCGGAGGCTGCCCAATGAGCGTGCAGCAGGGCCGTGTGGGCGGTGCTCAAGGCCGCTGGCCAATCACTGACTAGGGGCCCGGACCCTCCTGGGTGTGTCCAAGCACACTGGCCAATGAGATTGCTGGTGGGGTTCTGGGCGTGGCCTAGGCCTCTGGCCTATCAGAGCCTGGCTGGCGCCCTGTGGGCGGGCCTTCTGAAGGAAGCCCGCCAATGGGAGCTCAGAGCTGGCCTTAAAAGGCTGGGCGTGCTTCCAGGAAACGCGAAGCAGGGTTCAGCCCAGGGCCCTTCCTTGCAGAAGCTGTCCAGTGCGCATGTGTATAACTCCGTTTGTGCCTGTGCCTCTGTAGATGTGTGCCTGTGTGTGACTGTGAGAGTGTGTGTGTTTGTGTGTGTGTGTCTGTGTGTGTGTGTGTGTGTGTGTGTGTGAGGGAGAGAGAGAGAACAACAGAATCACTGTGGCACAGGAGATTTTGTGCAAAACACTTGGCACATTCTGATTTACAGCTCAATATTGACACCAGTGCAGCTCTCCATGGCCCTTGGTCACTTTTCTTCTTTTCAGATGTAAAGACACTGAAGAGGGAGAGGTTTTTGCCCTGATACTTGCACTGGGAACTAGCAGATGCCCTGTTTGTGTTGCCAGACTAGGAAACTTGTGGTGCCTGTCCATGTGGAGAGTCTCCTGGATGAGTTCCTTCTTGAGCCTTTTTCGCTCGGTCCCGTTGGAGCTGCATATAGCTAATGATTTGGAGATTTTATTCCTTTGACAATTCTTTTCCGGATGCAAAGTTTCTCTCCAGGATTTAGCAATCGATTGTCTGAATGTCACATCGAATCCATTGTAGAAAATGACTACATCAGTGTCTGGCTGTCTCTCTCTCTATCTCTCTCTCTCTGTCTCTCTCTCTCTCTCTCTCTCTATATATATATATATATATATATATATGTAACATGTAGAGGTCTGAAAATATTTTTTAGCTAGAGACCTGCACAGCTCAGGATTAGGGTAGTAATGTGGATACACCTGGCCCTTCTGAGCCACAGTCATGAGAGACATCTCACAGAGCCATATCGTATATCACTCTACAATTCTCTCTCAGCGTAAACTACCGCTGCGAAATCATCTTCTTCCCTCTTGCTCTTTTTGTCCACCGAGTCTTATCCCAAAACTGTAAATCAAAGGAGAAATAGACATAGTGCAGTTCCCTGCACACAGGACAGGCTGAGGCTGGTCCAGGGAGATGCAATATGCCAGCCTGCATCTCGGCTGGAGCATCACTAAGACGACTTCCAATTTGGAGAGGCGAGGGCAGTTTTGGAGGGTGGGCTGCCGGCCAAGTGTTGCTTCTCAGAGTGGCTAAGACCTAGATGTTCTAAGTGTTACCTTTCCTCAAAAAACAGAAAATCGCAATGCCACTTGTAAGAAGTATGCATGGGCATGGAGGGTTTGTCTTCAGTGCTCTGGCACTGATCAACACAGGGCCAGAATTTCAGTCCTTTTCTGTCTCTGTCATTCTCTCTCTCTGACTGTCGCTACGTGCCTTCTTCACTGGGCCCTTACTGGAAGTCAGTGCATGCATCGTGAACTCAGACTTCCTGGTGTTGAAATTTTCCTTTCTTTGCCCTTTGGATTATTTAGTCTCCTGCACATGGTGTAGTACAGAGGGGAACTGCGGAGACAGCGTTGCTGCTGCAGGATCCAGGCATAAGTCCATCTCCAGCTGCAGCTGTCCAGGCCCTCTGTGCTTGACTCCCAATCTCCAGGGCCCTGAGGCTGACACTCAGCCTAAACGCAGCCCTCCTCACCTTCCTGCACAGCGTCCTTGTCCTTATTCCATGAGAGCCCAGGTCAAGAGAAGTGAAACTCTATCCCCCTGGCACACACACTGTGCTTTCCCTCTATTAAGCCGAATGTAAAGGATCTGTGGTACTGATGGGGCCACACCAGTGTCCATATTTTCCATGCAAAACGGAAGCTCCCAGGGTTCAGAAAGAGGGTGTTTTGACGGCTGTGAAATGTCTTTTCCAAGTGCCTCATGGGGTTTCAAATCCTTTTGAAACCTGAAGCTCTTTCTTGTATCTAGGGAATATTTTCACCTCTGGCCAGAAAGGCCGCCCAACTAGGAGCACAGCTATCCCGGGGTCAGGAGGTCTGCCAGCCTGCTAGCTCCTGGAGGGATTCCTGAGTATGTCCTCAGGGCCCAAGTGTAAAAGGTGTTTCCAATTGCCTTTATTAGCAGCAGCCAGGCCCTCAGGTGAGGGGCGGGGCTGTGATCTCCACTGGAAGCTCCGAATTCAGCCAATGGAGGCATCCATCTTTCTTTTGTCTGTCCATAGCAAGGGCCCGGGGAGTTTGTGCTTCCTGCAAGCAGAGCGACATTGTCTGGGACACTCATGCATGCCTACTTCTGGGAATCTCTCTGAGTGTGATGTGTGGACACCAGGACACCATGATCAGGGATGTGAGGCCACAGGAGCGATTGCCTTAGCCGGACCCAAAGGGTAGGTGTAAGGGGCCGGGTTCATCCACTATTGTTTGGTCCAACACACTTCCCATCTATGTTGAAACACAGCCCTTTCTGGGTACTTTCTGGGCTTGTAATCTGCTGCCCTGAGCAGTGGACTGAGAGCCTGGAGGCTGAGTAGGCAGCCAAACGTGACTGGACAGGCTCATGCCCCTGAATTCTGAGGGGTGCCCCAGCTTTCCCCGTTGGCAGTGTTTGATTGATAGTGAGGCATGGGATTGAATCGGGAACTCAGGAGAGCGAGACATGAGAGTCCCTTTGCATATGCATTCTTGCTTAGCCAGAATCTGGGCTAGCTGGCTTGCCCTGACCAGCTAGGTTCTCTGTACATAAGTTGCAGGTGAGGCTGGCTACCTTGCCACCCATGCTCTGAGACTACTACAGGTGAGCTCTGAGCACACACAGACACAGACAGACAGACAGACAGACAGACAGACTAACACACACACACACACACACACATACACACACACACACACACATTACTGTCAGGTCTGGTAGTACAGGATATGGTGAAGGCTGGGGCTGTCTGGGGTCTGTGGGCATGAGAGCTGCTGCCTTACAATCTCTACAAGCCAGGTTTGAACCTGTCATCAATGAACACAGTGTAGGAGGTTTTTGAATTCTGGTCTCTTTCCAACTCATCTATTTCTCTTCTCGCCTTCTCTGTCTCTAACTCTCACATGCTCTCACACACTCTGTCTTCACTCATTAATATTTTACTTAGATTCTGATTTTACTGACAGGCCCAGATAGACAAAGAGAGTTACCAGAGCACTGCTGAGCTCTGGCTTGTTGTGTTGGCGATTTCACCTAGGCTACTGGAGCCTCAGTTTGTAAGTCTTTCTGACACAAGCCATATTCTGTCTCCTCATTTCCATGCCAGTATCACTCAGAGTTTATAATAAATATATACATATATATATATACATACACACACATATATATTTACATATCTGTCATTTTTAGAATGGTCGACCTATGTATTTGACCTTAATTCAGAATTACCACATTTATAACAGCCTAGTTTTTCTGAAATAATTGGCCATATAGTTGGAGCAGGATTCCATACAATTATAAATAAGGGAACCTTCCAGTAGCATTTCTAATGGTGTTTCTATCAGCATCCTTATTGTAATTATCATGGCCCAGATCTTCCCTCCTTTTTCTAGTGTAAGCTTCAATACGTATGTGTTTGTTTTCTTTCTCCGGAAATCTTAATTTCCCTGGACCCTGAAGTGTTAGGGAATTTTTGAAGCAGCCCTCTGTTTCTCAGCAGACGGTTTCTATGTTTCTGCTGTCATCAGGTCTTCTTGTGGTTTTTGTTTTTATTTTTTTTATTTTTTCAAGTCCTCCTAGATCATCCCCATTTATTTGCATATTTATTTATTTATTTAGTCAGGTATCGCATGAGGGGTCATTTCTTCTGCTTGATAGATTTTCTCTTATAATTGAAGGGAACTTTTGATGCACAATACATTTCCTGGGGCAAATACTACACACATATGGTGAAGGCTTGGGTTGTCTGGGGTCTGTGGGCATTAGAGCTGCTGCCTTACAATCTCTACAACCCAGGTTTGAACCTGTCACGAATGAACACAGCCTGGGGGTTTTTGACTTCTGGTCTCTTTCCAACTCTTCTATTTCTCTACTCGCCTTCTCTGTCTCTGACTCTCACAGGCTCTCACTCACTCTGTCTGAACTCAGGAATATTTTACTTATATCCTTATTTTATTGACAGGCCCAGATACACAAAGAGAGTGGCCAGAGCACTGCTGAGCTCTGGCTTGTTTTGTTGGTGATTTCACCTGGGCTACTGGAGCCTCAGCTTTGTAAGTCTCTCTGACTCAAGCCAGATTCTGTCTCCTCATATCCATGGCAGTATCTCTCAGACTTTATAATAAAGATATACATCCAAATACATATATAAATATACATATATATATATATATATCTGTCATTGTTAGAATTGTCAACCTATGTAATTGATCTTAATCAGAATTAACACATCTATAACAGCTTCCTTTTTCATTAATTATTGGCCACATCGTTGGAGCAGGATTCAATACAATTATAAATAATAGAACCTTCCAGTAGCATTTCTAATAGCATTTCTATCAGCATCCTTATTGTAATTATCATAGTACACAACTTGCCTCCTTTCTCTCCTGAGATTCTCCTGAAATCTTAATTTCCCTAGACTCTGAAGTGTCTCAGAACTTTTGAAGCAGCCCTCTGTTTCTCAGCAGAGGGTTTCTATGTTTCTTCTGTAATCAGGTCTTCTTGTGCTTTTTGTTTTTTTTCCCATTTGTTTCAAATCCTCCTAGATCATCCCCATGTGTTAGCATATTTATTTATTTATTTATTCAGTCCTATATTACATGAGGGGTCATTTCTTCTGCGTGATAGTTTTTTCCCCTATAATTGAAGGGAACTGTACACTCACAATATATTTCCTGTCGTAAATACTACACACATATGGTGAAGGCAGGTGTTGTCTGGGGTCTGTGGACAGGAGACTGCTGCCTTACAATCTCTACAACCCAGTTTTGAACCTGTCATGTATGAACACAGAGTGGGAGGTTTTGGACTTCTGGTCTCTTTCCAACTCTTCTGTTTCTCTTCTTGCCTTCTCTGTCTCTGACTCTCATAGGCTCTCACTCACTCTGTGTGCACTCATTAATATTTTACTTATATATTATTTTACTGACAGGCCCAGATATACAAAGAGAGTCACCAGAGCACTGCTGAGCTCTGGCTCCATCCCCGCACCCTGTGCCTTTTGATTGGTGAGTTTAAGCCATTGATGTTTATTGATATTATGGATTTAATGTATTGTAGTGCCATTGTTCAAAAAATTTTTGTTTGCTCTGATATATTGCAAGTATTATAGTGATGTTCTTGTTTATAAGAGGTCTTTTAGAACCTCTTTCAGGGCCGGTTTGGTGATGGTTACCTCCTTTAACTGTTGTTTGTCTAAGAACGTTTTGATCCCTCCATCTCGTTTGAATGAAAGTCTAGCAGGATATATTATCCTTGGTTGAAACCCTTTTTCATTCAGGGATCGATAGATATCTTGCCATTCTCTTCTGGCTTTTAGAGTTTGAGTGGAGAAGTCTGCAGATAATCTTATGGGTTTTCCCTTGTATGTGACTTTTTGTTTCTCTCTTGCAGCCTTTAGGATCCTTTCTCTATCCTTACTTCTTCTCATTGTGACTATGATGTGTCTTGGTGTCTTCAGGTCTGGGTTGATTCTGTTTGGTACTCTCTATGCCTCTTGAATCTTGATGTCCTTTCTGTTTTTCAGGTCTGGGAAGTTTTCTTCTATTATTTCTTCTAGAGTGCTTGCTTCCCCTTCTTCTCTTTCTTTCTCTGGCAGGCCAATTATACGAATGTTACTTCTTTTGAGATCATCCCATATGTCTCTGTTGTTGTTTTCAGTGTCTCTCAATCTCTTTTTAAGCTCTTTCACCTCTTTCTTAGTTTTCTCTAACTCATCCTCTGTCTGACTAATTCTGTTTTCTGCTTCTGTGAGTCTGCTTTCCCTTGCCTCAGCTTCTTTCTTCATTATAGCTATTTCAGCTTTAAGTTCTCTAATTGCCTCAAGATAATCAGTATTTTCCTTTGGGGTCTCAACTGTTGTTTCCCTAATACTGCCATTCCTTTCCTCTAATGTTGTTTTCATTTTTGTGATTAATAAGTTTATTATTGCTTGCATACTTTTCTTATCTATGGTTACTTCTGGCTGATTTGTAGTTTATTCTGGGCTCTTGTCTTCATTCATTGGGGTAGCAGTTTTATTTGTTTTTTATGTACCCTTTTTGATTTATGTGTTTATTTTTTATGCTCTGTTGTTCCTCAGTTATGTCTTGAGTACAAGCAACACTGTACTAAATACCTTTATGACAATTGCACTCACCAATCTCAGGAATTACAGTAGCAACTGAAGCAAGTATCGAAGCAGTTTAATCACTAACAGTTAGCCAAACAATTTTTCCAGTCCGTGAAAAAATAGTAACCAAATCCCAGTGAAGAAGAAAGAAAAAAGAAAGAAGGGATAGCAAGAATAGACAGTTATGGAAATCTACTATCCACTGTATATTCTAGGGGTAAGAAGATGGGTAAGGGAACTAGAGCAGAGATACACACATAGAGAGTCCACTCTGAGTCAGATTTTTCCCCAAAGTAATTCACAAATTCAGAAAGGCAAAGAAGAAGGAAGAAAGAAGTGTATGACAAGATAAAAAGAAAAAAGAGAGAGAAAAGGGAAAAGATAAGAAAAACAGCTGTAATTAAAGAGCAGTGAAAGGAAAGGTTTTTTTATTACTTTATTTTTTATTTAATTTAATTTTTTTGATTGGCTAGGAGGGGGAGGGAGGGGAGAGTCTGTAGAGGAGGTAGGATTAAGGATACAAGTTCGTCCCACAATAGATACGATGCCCACCAACTTAGCAATGAAAGTTACCCTAAGAGTTCATTCTGATCAATCTAAAGGGGGGAGATATATGCCTTTACATACTATTAATAATAAAATAGAGCAGTGTAAAAAAACCCTATCCTAGATTACCTCAAACCTTGTGATTAGATTCAGCTATATTTTTAAGAATGAGAAAAAACAAAACAAAAAAAAAACCTCAGGACTAGACAAGAATAGCTGAAATAGACAGTTATGCACATCTACTATCCACTGCATATTCTAGGGGTGGCTAAAGGAGGAAGGGAAGTTGAGCAGAGACACTCGCAGTGAGAGTCCACTCTGAGTCAGAATTCTTCCCCAGAATAATTCCCAAATGTGTATCAGTGAATTAAAAAAGGACACTGGTGGTGTGGGTGGTGGGGGCTGTGGCTTTGGAAGCTGTAGGATTAAGGTAGAAAGGATGACAAGAATGAGAAAAAGTAAAAAAGAAAGAGAGAGAAAAAAGAAAAAGATAAGAAAAAGAACAGTCATAAAACAGTGGTGAAAGGAAAGGTTTTTTTAAAAAAATTTATTTATTTTAGTTATTTAATAAGCTATGCGGGGTGAGGTGGGGGGGTTGGCTACTTAGAAATAAAAAAGGCCAGAGGTTTCAGAAGGGTATAGACTTAGAATGAATGATACTCCCTGGTGGGACAGGAATTTGGTAAAGAAAGAAGCTTGGCAGGGGAGCCTGCTAGGAGCTTGTCCCCAGGGACTGGTTATGGGGGGGAAGGGGGAGGAGGTATGCTTAATAATTAAAAGGAAAAAAAAATTTCCCTTATTTCATACTTGATTTCTTAACCCAAATTAAGTTATAGTCAGCTCCTTGGTATCACCCCTAGGACCCCTTATTGACTGGCCTAGTAAAGGCAGAAAATCCTACCATTTCCAGGAGATGTGGACAGAGATCAAGCCACTAGCAGCTTCTCAGTCTACCATCTTCTGGGAACCACCAACAGCCTCCTTTTTCATAAATATATATATATGTGTCATTTTTAGAATTGTTGACCTATGTATTTGATCTTAATTCAGAACTACCACCTTTATAACAGCCTCCTTTTTCATAAATAATTGGACACATAGTTGGAGCAGGATTCACTACATTTTAAGTAATAGAACATTCCAGTAGCATTTCTAATAGTGTTTCTATCAGTATCCTTATTGTAATTATCATAGCACAGAACTTGCCTCCTTTTTCTAGTGTAAGCTGCAATACATATGCTTTTGTTTTCATTCTCTGGAAATCTTAATTTCCCTGGACCTGAACTGTCAGGGAATTTTTAAAGCAGCCCTCTGTTTCTCAGCAGATGTTTTCTATGTTTCTACTGTAATCAGGTCTTCTTGTGGTTTTTCTTTTTATTTTTTTTCAAATATTCCTAGATCATCCCCATTTATTTGCATATTTATTTACTTATTTATTTATTCAGATATTATATGAGGGGGTCATTTCTTCTGCTTGATAGATTTTCTCTTATAATTGAAGGGAACTTTTGATGCACAATACATTTCCTGTCACAAATACTACACATATATGCTGAAGGCTGGGGTTGTCTGGGGTCTGTGGGCATGAGAGCTGCTGCCTTCCAATCTCTACAACCCAGGTTTGAATCTGTCATGAATGAACACAGTGTAGGAGGTTTCTGACTTCTGGTCTCTTTCCAACTCTTCTATTTCTCTTCTTGACTTCTCTGTCTCTAACTCTCACATGCTCTCATTCACTCTGTCTCCACACATTAATATTTTACATAGATACTTATTTTACTGCCAGGCCCAGATATACAAAGAGAGTTACCAGAGCACTGCTGAGCTCTGGCTTGTTGTGTTGGCGATTTCACCTAGGCTACTGAGCCTCAGCTTTGTAAGTCTCTCAGGCACAAGCCATATTCTGTCTACTCATATCCATGCCAGTATCTCTCAGAGTTTATCAAAAAATATATATATGTATATATATATATGTCATTTTTAGGATTGTTGACCAATGTATTTTATCTTAATGCAGAATTATAACAGTTATAACAGCCTCCTTTTTCATAAATAATTGACCACATAGTTGGAGCAGAATTTACTACAATTATAAATAATATAACCTTCCAGTAGCATTTCTAAGAGCATTTCTATCAGCATCCTTATTGTAATTATCATAGCACAGTACTTCATCCTTTTTCTAGTGTAAGCTTCAATACACATGCCTTTGTGTTCATTCTCTGGAAATCTTAATTTGCCTGTACCCTGAAGTGTCAGGGAATTTTTGAAGCAGCCCTCTGTTTCTCAGCAGATGGTTTCTATGTTTCTTCTGTAATCAGTTCTTCTTTTTTTTGCTTTTATTTTTCATTTTTTCAAATCCTTCCTAGTACATCCCCATGTATTTGCATATTTATTTATGTATTTATTTAGTCAGATATTACATGAGGGGTCATTTCTTCTGCTTGATAGATTTTCTCTTATAACTGAATGATGCACAATACTTTTTTGATGCACAATACTTTTCCTGTCGCAAATACTACACACTACTACTACTACACTGTTTTTGACAGTGATGTCCAATGCACAATGGATTAGTATTACATGGTTCTAAAGAATTTTCACTATTTTACCTACAATGTTTTTAACCTTGCAAACATTTATTCTGTTCTCTATTGGGGCATGAATGGTTTACAGTCAACAGTTACATGTAATAGTGGGCACAGGGGTAATTTTTCCCACTTTCCCTGTATTTCTGTATATCATTTGAAACTGTCTTATTTAGGAGAAGGGAACAGTCATAAATTGAGACAGCAGGGCCCAAGCAGGAAGACAGACAGAGAGACAGCTATAGCTCTGATTTGCCACTAGCCCAGCTTTTCCCTAGCTGGGTAAGTGGTGACAATGGGCTCAAAACGGGGTCCTGGCCTTCCACATAGTTCCCTGGCAGCTCCACCAGGTGTCCCTCCAACCCATGCTCCCTTCGTTGTCTATGTCACTATCGATCTGCTCTAGGCATTTCTCACCTTCATTTGCCAGAAATTTAACAAGTCTCCCCTCCACCCATGAAACTTTAACCTTTTACTTGGATGCAAACAGCAACTCCAATCCAGGTAATTTCAGGGAAAAGTGTGTGCATCTGTGAGTGTGTGTGTTTGTGTGTTTGTGTAAGTGTGTTTCAGTTATGATTACCACTGTTGTTTCTTCATTTGCCAGAATATGGGCTACCTAGCTTGCCCTGACCAGCTAGGTTCTCTGTACATAGTTTGTAGGTGAGGATAGCTACCTTTCCACCCATGCTCTGAGACTACTATAGGTGAGCTCTGAGCACACACAGACACACACACACAGATAGACACACACACACACAAACTACTGTCATGTCTGTTAGTAGAGCATATGGTGAAGACTTGGGCTGTGTGTGGTCTTTGGGCATGAGAGCTGCTGCCTTACAATCTCTACAACCCGGGTTTGAACCTGTCATGAATGAACACAATGTAGGAGGTTTTTGACTTCTGGTCTCTTTCCAACTCTTCTATTTCTCTTCTCGCCTTCTCTGTCTCTGACTCTCACAGGCTCTCACTCACTCTGTCTGAACTCAGTAATATTTTACTTATATACTTATTTTACTGACAGGCCCAGATATACAAAGAGAGTTCCCAGAGCACTGCTGAGCTCTGGCTTTTTGTGTTGGCGATTTCACCTAGGCTACTGAGCCTCAGCTTTGTAAGTCTGTCTGACACAAGCCATATTCTGTCTCCTCATATCCATGCCAGTATCTTTCAGGGTTTATAATAAAGATATACATATAAATATATATACATATACATAAATATAGCTGTCATTTTTAGAATTGTTGACCTATGTATTTGATCTTAATTCAGAATTACCATATTTATAACAGCCTCCTTTTTTGAAGCATCCCTCTGTTTCTCAGCAGATGGTTTCTATGTTTCTGCTGTAATCAGGTCTTCTTGTGTCTTTTGTTTTTATTTTTATTTTTTCAAATACTTCCTAGATCATCCCCATTTCTTTGCATATTTCCCGTGGACCACCACAGTGGATGAGCAGAAGGAGGGTCAAGTGTCTCGAAGGCAACCTTCCAGGTGGGTCAGGAGTCTGCGCGAGGGAGAAAAGATAGGCACCACACTCTATTGGAGGGTGAATCTGGACTCATTTTAATACTGAAACTGCAGTAGTTTTTATACTTTTTTTCAGATTACATTCAGGTTGCCTAAACAACCAGCTTAGTCTTGTGGCTCTGGCAGGCTACATGTTACTCCCCTATAACTGTAAAGAATGGTACAATGCTTAGTATCACCCTGTTCTCAGGGGAGGTTATAGCCAGAATTGTTTTTGACTTTTGCTGAGGGATATTTCTATCATTAATCTTCTATGGGGGGTATACAGATCTTTGCCTATTAGTGGACTACTGCTCATCTAGGTCTGGTACAGTATAACTATTAATCTTTCTTTGTTTCAATATGTCAACTTGTACCAGGGAGGCCTCAATCTCTGCATTCTTCCTTTGAGGGGCAGGTCATAACATGACTTGTTTTGTCCGTCTATGTTCACCCACCTTCCCCACTTTCATAATGTAACTTTCAAATATGCCCCTGTGTAAGGGAGAGGGGTTGCTTCTGACTCTCCATTCCCACCAGGCACTGCCAAAGCATTATTTTTTTTAATTGGGGAATTAATGTTTTACATTCAACAGTAAGTACAATAGTTTATACATGTATAATATTCCCCAGTTTACCATATAACAATACAACCCCCACTAGGTCCTCTGAATCCTTCTTGGACCTGTATTCTCCCCACCCATCCACCTCATAGTCTTTTACTTTGGTGCGATACGCCAATTCCAGTTCAGGTTCTACTTGTGTTTTCTTTCTGATCTTGTTTTTCAAGTTCGACCTGAGAGTGAGATCATCCCATATGATCCTTCTGTTTCTGACTTATTTCACTCAACATGATTTTTTCAAGGTCCATCCAAGATCAGCTGAAAACGGTGAAGTCATCATTTTTTATAGCTGAGTAGTATTCCATTGTGTATATAGACCACAACTTGCTCAGCCACTCATCTGTGGTTGGACACCTGGGTTGCTTCCAGGTTTTGGCTATTATAAATTGTGCTGCCAAGAACATGTGTGTACACAGATCTTTTTGGATGGATATGTTGGGTTCTTTAGGATATATCCCCAGGAGAGGAATTGCAGGGTAATAGGGTAGGTCCATTTCTAGCCTTCGGAGAGTTCTCCAGACTGTTCTCCACAGAGGTTGGACCAATTTACATTCCCACCAACAGTGTAGGAGGGTTTCTTTGACCCCACACCCTCTCCAGCATTTGCTGCTGTTACCTTTTCTTATGTATGATATTCTCATAGGAGTGAAGTGGTATCTCATTGTTGTCTTTATTTTCATTTCTCTATCAGAGACTTAGAGCATTTTTTCATGTGTTTCTCGTCCTTTTGGATCTCTTCTGTGGTGAATATTCTGTCCAAGTCCTCCCCCCATTTTTGGATGGGGTTATTTGTTGTCTTGTTGTTGAGTTTGGCGAGCTCTTTATATATGTTGGTTATTAAACTCTTGTCTGATGTATGGCATGTAAAGATCTTCTCACATTCTGTGAGGGGTCTCTTGATTTGGGGAGTGGTTTCTTTTGCTGTGAAGAAGCTTTTTAATTTGATGTAGTCCCATAGGTTTATACTTGCCTTAATCTTCTTTGTAATTGGATTCGTTTCATTGAAGATGTCTTTAAAGTTTCTGCGGAAGAGTTCTGCCAATATTTTCTTCTAAGTATCTGATAGATTGTGATCTAACATCCAAGTCCTTGATCCATTTGGAATTTACTTTTGTATTTGGTGAAATACAGTGGATCAGTTTCATTCTTCTGCATGTTTCAACCCATTGTTTCCAACACCATTTGTTGAAGAGACTCAGTCTTCAGCCCAGGGCCCTTAGGGCCCTCAATGCCCTCAGGACTCTCTGGCCAGGCCTTGCAGAAGCTGTCCACTGGGCATGTGCATAAATCAGTTTGTGCCTGTGCCTGTGTGGATGTGTGTGTGTGTGTGTGTGTGGGAGAGAGAGAGAGAAAGAACCATAGAATCACTGTGGCACAGGTGATTTTGTGCAAAACACTTGGCACATTATGGATTACAGCTGAATATTTTACCATTGTAGCTCTCCTTGGCCCTTGGTCATTTTTCTTCTTTCTAGATGTAAAAACAATGAGAGGGAGAGGATTTTGCCCTGAGGATTGCACAGGGAATTGGCAGCTGCCCAGTGTGTGTTGCCAGACGAGGACATTTGTTGTGGTGCCTGTCCATGTAGAGAATTTCCTGGATGAGTTCCTTCTCGAACCATTTTTTCTCGGTCCTGTAGGAGCTGCATATAGCTAATGATTTGGAGATTTTACTACATTTGACAATTATTTTCTTGCACAATTTTCTCCCAGGTTTTAGCAATCAGCTGAATGTCACCTCGAATCCATTGTAGAAAGTGATTACATTACTGTTATATATATACATATATATGTATATATATACACATTCATATATATATATATATATATATATATGCAACACACAGATGTCTGAACAATTTTTTAGGTAGAGAACTGCAAAGCTCTGGTTTATGTTGGTAATAGGGCTTGACCTGGCTTTTGCCAGCCACAGTTGTTCTTCTAGCATTTGCCAGCCACAGTTATGAGAGGCATCTCACAGAGCCATCCGTATTCCTCTAATCATATTTCAAATCTCCCTTAGCTCAAGCTACCCCTGAGAAATCATCTACTTACCTCTTGCTCTTTTTGTTCATCTAGTCCTATCCGGAAAATGTAAATAAAAAAAAGAAATAGACATAGTATAGTTACCTGCACACAGGGCAGGCTAGGCTGGACCATGGAGATGCATTCAGCCAGCCTGCATCTCTTGGCTGGAGTATCACAAAGACTACTTCCAATTTGGAGTGGCAAGGGAAGTTTAGGAGAATGGGCTGCATGCCAAGTGTTGCTTTTCAGAGTGGCTGAGACCTAGATGTTTGAAGTGTTACCCTTCATCAGAAACATAAAATAACAATACCACTCGTAAGAAGTATGAATGGACATGGAGAGTATGTCTTCAGTGCTCCAGCACTGATCAACACAGGGCCAGAAATTTTGTCTACTTCTGTCTCTGTCTTGGTTTCTCTCTCACTGTTTCTACTTGCCTTCTTTACTGGTCCCTTACTGGAAGTCAGTGTCTGCATCATGAGGTCAGTCTTCCTGGTATTGACGTTTTCCTTTCTTTGCCTTTTGGATTATTCAGTCTCATGCATATCAAGTAGTTCAGAGGGGAACTGAGGAGACAGCCTACCTGCTGCAAGTTCCAGGCATATGTCCATCCCCAGCTGCTGCTGTCCAGGCCCTCTGTGCTGGACTCCCCATCTCCTAGGCCCCGAGGCCGTCTCAGCCTAAATGCAGCCCTCCTCTCCTTCCTGCACAGCATCCTTGTCCTTATCCCAGGAGAGCCCAGGTCAAGAGAAGTGAAACTCTATGCCACTGGCACACATATTGTGCTTTTCCTATATTGGGTTGAATGTAAAGGATCTGTGGCACTGATGACCACACCAGTGTGAAGATTTCCACCACGCAAAGCTGAAGCTTCCAGGGTTCAGAAAGAGGGTGTTTAGATGGCTGTGAAATGTCTTTTCCAAGTGCCTCATGGGTTTTCAAATCATGTTGAAACGTGAAGTTCTCTCTTGTGTCTAGGAAATATTCTCACCTATGGCCAGAAGGCCCGCCCAACTCGGATCACAGCTCTGGGTCAATAACCCGGCATCAGGCAGTCAGCCATCCTGCTTGCTCCTGGAGGGATTCCTGGGTATCTCCTCAGGACCCAAGTGGTAACAGGTGTTTCCAGTTGCCTTTGTTAGCAGGATCCAGGCACTCAGGTGAGGGGTGGGGCTGCGATCTCCACTGCAAGCTCCTGACTCAGCCAATGGAGGCACCCATCTTCCTTTTGTCTCTCCATAGCAAGGGCCCAGGGAGCTTCTGGTTCCTGCATGCAGAGTGACTTACCTGGGACATTCATGCATGCTCTCTTCAGGAAATCTGAGTGCGATGTGTGGACACCTGAACACCAATGGATGGGTCTGTGAGAGGCCACTGGAGCAATTCCCTTAGCAGGACCATAATGGTAGGTGTAAGGCACTGGGTTTATCCACTATTGTTTGGTCAGAGTTCCCATCCATGTTGAAAACACATCTCTGCCTGGGTGCTTGTTGGGCTTGTAGTCTGCTGGCCTAAGCAGTGGACTGAGAGTCTGGAGGCTAAGCAGGAAGCCAAACGTGAGTGGCCAGGCTCATGCCCCTGAATTCTTTGGGGTGCCCAGCTTCCCCTGGTGACAGTGTTTGGATGATAGTGAGGCATGACTCAGATTCCAAGATGTGGGACAGGAATGAAGTGAGCCACTTCTTTGAAGCACCTGTAGGAGTCTGCAGAGGGGATAGACTTAATTGGAATTGCAGGAATAGATTTGTTGGTAAGATCACTGAACAGATGCCAGTTTTCTTTCTGAAAGTTCCATCTTAGTTTCTCCCAGCACAGAATCAGTGGGAGCTGGAGACCAATGTGGATGATAGCTGGGCGGTGATGACTGTGTGGGAAGATCTTGAGAACTTGTCTCGTAGCGGGAAAGGCTTGGCCTTTGACTGTGCTAATCCAGCACAGGTCGGGTGACGAGTCTTTATTCCATCTAGCACTGTGAAAAGAGCCTGGCTGTTTGGGATCGTATAATAGGGAGAGGTCATTCGCTGAAGCCCAGTCGGCTAAGATAGAGCCTTCAGCACGAGTGGAGGAATATCCCCAGTCTTGGTGATGACTATTAAAGTCTCCAACGTAAACGGCTGGGTGATTCGGGCTAGGCAGTACCTCGTTATCCCATGAGGCACTGGGAGGCTTATATACATTGACGAGCTGAATAGTTCCAATAGTAATGGAGTCGTAGAAGGTCAAAGAGGCCATATGGTAAACGTCCGCAAGACATGATTTGGCGTAGATGGCTCGGCCATGTTTAGGATGGAGATTATAGCATATTAAATCGAATCCACTGATGGTGAATCGAGCAGCTTCATCGACTGCTATATGTGTTTCTTGTAGGCAGATAACATCTGCCTGATGCTGAATCGCCAATTGACCAATAAGAACGCATTTGGCAAAGGACAGCCCCCTGAACATTAAGTTGGAGGACTCAAAGAGCAGGACCAACAGCTTGAAAGCTGGCAGGAGCTGCTTGTTGCTGGCTTTGAAAGTGACTGGGATCCATGTGGATTCAGTCAGCTAGGAAGGATCTTCAGTTTCCCCAATGGATGGGTACTCACATGCGAAGATTATAGTGGTTTTGAAACCAAAGAAAGACACAACAATGGCCGCCAGCTATAGACCAATTTCTCTCCTCTCCATGTGTTACAAACTCCTTGAGAGGCTGCTTCTGTCACGTATTTCTCATCTTACAGAGAAATTCCTATCGCCCGCCCAAGCTGGTTTCCGCCCAGGAAGATCTACCTGCGAACAAGCCCTGGCCCTCTCAACTTACATTGAAAATGGATTCCAGAAGAATTTAAAGAGGGGTGCTGTCTTTGTTGATCTCACAGCAGCCTATGACATGGTCTGGCACCGTGGTCTCCTGGTCAAGATCTCAAGATGCCTGTCTCCATGGGTGGCCAACACTATATCGTTTCTTCTCCAAAACAGAAGATTCTGGGTACATCTGGGTGACAAGTCTAGCAGATGGAGACTTGTCTCAAGTGGCCTCCCCCAGGGCTCTGTTCTGGCTCCTACGCTATTTAACATTTACATGACCTCCCAGAAACTTCTTCAAGGAAGTTCATCTACGCCGATGACATCTGCTGTGCAACTCAGGCATCAAAGTTCGACATCCTCGAGGAAACACTCACGAAAGACATGTCTCTGATATCTGATTACTGTAAAAAAATGGCGACTAATCCCTAGCACTGCAAAAACGGTATCATCTGTTTTCCATCTACACCATGCCTCGGCCTCGCGTGAGCTTAATGTGCAGCTTGGTGATACGAGAATCCAGCATGAAGCCCAGCCAGTCTATCTTGGCGTTACTCTGGATCGCACTCTGTCATTTCACGAACATCTCATAAAAACTGCAGCAAAGGTGGGCGCGAGGAATAACATCATTGCAAGACTGGCCAGCTCCTCATGGGGCGCGAGCGCTTCCACACTACAATCATCATCTCTGGCATTATGCTATTCCACTGCAGAATACTGTGCCCCAGTATGGTTCCGTAGCCCCCATGTCCACTTGGTCGATTCCAAATTATATTCCTCCATGAGGATCATTTCTGGAACCATCCGTTCCACCCCAGTTCCATGGCTGCCAGTTCTCAGCAACATCGCCCCGCCAGATATTCGTCGGGATGCAGCATCATCTAAGTTCATTTCCCACATCTACGCTTGACCGGACCTGCCAATATAAGCGGATATCTTCGCCCACCCTGTCCAACGCTTGACGTCTCGTCACCCAATCTGGTCCCCTATGCCTACACTGAACTTCTCTGTTCCAGTCTCTTGGAAACAGAGTTGGCAGTCATCTGAGGTAAAGAACAAACACCTCATCACAGACCCCTGCAAGCGTCAACCCGGCTTTGACATCGCACGTTATGATTGGGCCCTCCTCAATTGCTATCGAACAGGCCATGGCCAGTGTGCCGCTATGTTCCATCGCTGGGGAGCCAGAGACGACCCGAACTGCCCCTGCAGCTCCATACAATGACCCACATAGTCAACGACTGCCACCTCTCCAGATTCAAAGGAGGTCTCGAAACTTTACATCAGGCTCAACCTGATGCTGTTTGACTGGCTACGGAAGAAGGGAAAACACTAGAAGAAAAGTGAGGCATGAGATTCAATGGGGAACTCAGGAGAGCAAGACATGAGAGTCCCTTTGCAACTCCATGCAGTCATGCTGCTTTTCTATATCTGCTTCTGGGAAGAGGGTAGCCGGGTTTAAAGTGGATGGGGCTACAAATTGTATTCTTGGGGAATCTAGGAGGAGGCCTTAAAAGTGAGTTAGTCTGGCATTGCTCATCCACTTTCCTGGGCGTTGTTTCAATACCCCTTCAATAGCATGTGGAGTGGTAATCTTTAGAGCCTGCCCCAAAGTCAGTTTATCTGTGTCTTTTACCAATGTAGCTGAGGCCGCTATTATTTGTAGGCAGGGTGGCCATCCTGCTGCCACTGGGTCTAGTTTTTTTTATATATAAGCGACTGACCGCTTCCAGGGTCCCAATACCTGGGTCAGTACTCCTTTAGCTATCCCCTTTTTCTTATCTATGAACATCTGAAACGGCTTTGTGGGGACTGGGAGGGTCAAGGCAGGTGCCAACAGGAGGGCTTCTTTGAGCTGATGGAAAGCCAAGTCCATAGCCTCAGTCCACCCCCACTCTCCTTTTTCAGCCGCACCTTCATATAGGGGTCGAGCAATTTCTACAAACCCAGGGATCCTTAAGTGGAAGTACGCCACCAATTCTAGGAACTCTCGCACCCCCTCTTATTGGTGGGGGTCGGTATGCCCAGAATCATCTGCTTCATTGCTTGGGTGAGCAATCTCTGCCCACCTCTCAGTTTGTATCCCTAATAGACAACCTCCTCTTTGCAGATCTGTGCTTTCTTTATGCTGGCCCTATATCCCAGCTGTCCAAGTGTCTGCAATAAGTCTTTAGTCCCTTCCATACACAGTTCTTTATCTGGGGCAGCCAGAAGAAGGGCATCAATGTATTTTAAAAGCGTCAGCTGTGGGTGGGCATTTCTGTACTCACTCAGGTCTCAGTGTAGTGCCTCGTTGAACAAAGTAGTCAAATTTTTGAATCCCTGAGGGAGCCTGGTCCAGGTCAACTGTCCTGCGATGCCAGGTCAACTGTCCTGTGATGCCACAGGACTCCTCGATCCACTCAAAGGCAAAAACTTCCTGGTTTTTAGGTGCCAGTGGCAGGCTGAAAAATGCATCTTTCAATTCCAGTATAGTATACCAAACATGAGTTGGGGTCAGAGCCAACAATAAAGTATAAGGGTTAGGTACTGTGGGGTATGTGTCCATGGTCCTGTCATTTACCTCCCTTAGGTCCTGTACAGGCCAATAATCTCCAGTTCCAGATTTTTTTACAGGCAAAAGGGTATTCCATGGTGATCTGCATTGCCTCAATATTCCCAGATCTAAAAGGTGTTTTATGTGAGGGGTGATTCCCTCCCTTGCTTCCAATGTCATTGGGTATTGTTTAATGTGGACTGGTTCAGCCCCAGGTTTAAGTTCTATGAACAGGGGTGCCTGTTTCACTACCAATCTGGGACCCCCTGTTTCTGCCCATGCCTGGAGATAAGCTTGCAGCCACCATCCTGATAAGGTTTCCCCAGCCTTTGCTGTATCATAGAGGCGGTATTCATCTACCAATGACATGGTCAAGACTTATAGGGGCTGAGTTTGGCAGTCAGTTACTCTAATTTTTCCTTTCAAAATGTATCCTAGCCCCGACCTTGTTCAGGAGGTCTCATCCTAGTAGTGGTGCTGGACATTCCAGAATGACCATAGAAGAATGTGTGACCTGGCCTACGCTTAGGTTAACCCTTCTTTTAGTAGTCCAGTTATAGATCTTCTTCCCTGTGGCTCCCTGTGCCCAGCTCTGTTTATTGTCTAATTGTCCTAGCGGCTGGGTGAGGACTGTGTTGGGCCCCAGTGTCCACCAGGAAGCTCACAGGCTGCCCTCCACTTCTAGTGTTATCTGCGGCTCAGGGAGGGACTCTGAACCGAGACATCCCTAGTCACTATCTTCCTCTGCCAGCAGGACCTGCTTAAGTTTGTTTGTCATGGTCTTCTTTTGGCACTCTTTTGCCCAATGTCTCTTCTCTTTGCAGTAAGCACACTGGTCTTTCTCTAACCTTTTTCTCTCTCCCCCCTTTTTTCTTCTTTCTTTTTTTCTGTCCTGACCCCCTCTCTTTCTCTTACATGTCTGTCTCCTTGAGTGACAGCATACAGGATTTTTGTCAATTCCCTACTCTGCTTCTTCCCTTCAGCAGCCCAGTACTTCCTTCTTCAGCCCTCAGCTGCTCCTCCCTCTCCTCAGGGTTTTCTCTGTTGTTATAAACTTTCTTTGCCACCTCTACCAAGTCCCTCAAGGATTTTTCCCCTAGTCGATCTACCTTCTGCAATTTTTTTCCGATGTCTAAAGCTGACTGATTGACAAATGCCATTATCACAGCTGCCTTGCTTTCCTCTGCTTCAGGGTCCATGGGTGTGAACTGCCTAAAAGCCTCTATGATTCTTTCTAGAAATGCTGCAGGAATTTCTTGCAGTCCCTGCCTCATGTCCCCCAGTTTGGCTAGGTTGGTCGGCTTCCTAGCCGCTGCTCGGGGCCATTAGAGTCTGGCGGTAGACACGTAGACGCTCCCTACCTTCTGCTGAATTGAAATCCCAGGAGGGTCGAGTCAATGGGAAAGCCACTGCGATTAGGTCTGGATTTTGGGGTGGGCTTCCCATTGGGCCCAGGGATGGCTTTCCGCACCTCATTCTGGATCTTTTCTCTCTCGTCCATGGTAAACAAGACCTCTAAGAGCTGCTGCAAGTCATCCCAGGTAGTTGTATTTGTAAAGATAACAGAATCTAACAAGTTAATCAATGTCTTAGGTTCTTGAGAGAAGGGGGGTTCTGAGTTTTCCAATTATACACGCCAGAGGTAGAGAATGGCCAATAATAGAGTGTCTGGTTCCCTTCCTCATCTGGGGAACCTACTGCTCACAGCGGGAGTGCCTTAGGGACTGAAGTGGGTTCTGACAATGTGGGCTCCCTCTGCCCCTGCTGGGGCTGGAGGCCAAATGCAGGTCCTGAGGTGTGCTGATCTCCCTCAGCTGGAGGCGGAGGAACTGTTGGCTGTTGACAGGGAGGGTGGTTGTTCTGTCCTCTGGTACCTGCAGAATAAGGTGGGGGAAGTTCTGGCCCTAGATCAATGAGATCGGAACAAGGGATGGAGTCTGAGAGCACCATTGGCTTCTTGGAACTCAGCCCCTTAGCCTCTGCCACCAATACTTTTGGAGGAACCTGTGAGGGAATCAAAACCTTGATCCATGTGGGGGGAGGTCTTTGGAACTGGGTTGTGTTCTGACAAAGAAAATTTCCACTGCACAAGTGCTTCTGCAAGTATGAATGGCACATTGGATTCTGGATACTGTTGTTCATTCTCCCAGGTGATCTTCACCTTGGTTCTTCCCTTTGCTATTCCCATGCTGTGTGTAATTTTCTGTGAAGACTCAATTGGGAGTGGCATGGGGAGCTCAGCTGCCTTCTGCTGTGTGTCCACAAGGTGGCAGCAAAGCCGGTAGTTGAGTGTAGTGATTTTGTGGAATGAGGAGAACTCCGGGATTTGTGTCCCATGCAGAGCAAGGTTTGAAATTCACATAGACTGCCCTAGACATCTATTCTCTCCTGTGGGGTGGGGGGATCCCCTATTTGTCTTTGCAAGTGAATGGGGTTTCACTCTGGGATGACTCTACTGGGAGCTTGTGAATCCCTGTGCTCAGCTGCATTCTGCTGGGTGGCCACAAGAGGGCAGCACCAGGGCGGGACTAAGGCTCCTTGGGGCAAGTGCCCTGGAGGCAGTGGCCAAGGAGAGTGGCAAAAGTGTATCTGGGTGTGCCCCAAGATCATGGCCAGCCTAGTGCAGACAGTGTCCTAAGAAAAGGACACTGTCCAGAAACAGGGCCTTCAGAGGATGGCTGAAAGTCCCCAGGGGCGGCCCTTAAAGCCCATGCTCAATGAGCATGAGGGGAAGGCCGTGTGTGTATTCATAGAGACAGCTGACCAATCATAGAAGAGGAGCATGATCTTCAGGGACATGAACCTAGAGCTGGCCAATGAGAACTGAGGAGGAGTTGCGAGGGTGGGCCTAGGAGAGCATCCCACCAATGAGAGCCCGGGTGCCTGCTCTGGGTGGCGTGCCTCTGGATGTTGGCCAATCAGTGTCCAGCAGAAGTGCCTGGGGGCTGGGCCCTCGGGAGGCTGTCCAATGTGCACCTAGGGTGGGCCTTGTTGGTGGAGCCCAGGAGGCTGGAAAATCACTGCCAGGGGCAGTGACCTTTCTGGGCATGCCCTAGGGCCTGGCCTATCAGAGGCCACCCCCTCAGAGAGCAGCCCACCAATGGGAGCCAAGAGAAGGTAGCTGGGGGCGTGTCCCGGGACACCAGGCCAATCAGAGTCGAGTGAAAGTGGCTGGTGGGCAGGCCTTCCAGTGGCGGTCCAATGAGCATACTGCAGGGCCATGTGGGCGGTGCTCAAGGCCGCTGGCCAATCACTGACTAGGGGCCCTGAGCCTCCTGGGCGTGGCCAAGAACACTGGCCAATGAGATTGTTGGCAGTGGTTTTGGGTGTCTCCTAGGCCTCTGGCCTATCTGAACCTGGTTTCTCCCTATGGGCGGGCCTTCTGAAGGAAGCCCGCCAATGGGAGTCCAGAGCTGGCCTTAAAAGGCTGGGCGAGCTTCCAGGAAGTGCGAAGTGGAGTTCAGCCTATGGCTCTCAGGGCCCTCAGTGCCCTCAGGACCAAGCCTTGTATAAGCTGTCCATTGCGCATGTGCATAACTCAGTTTGTGCCTGTGTGGATGCGGGCGTGTGTGTGTGTGTGTGTGTGTGTGTGTGTGTGTGTGTGTGTGTGTGTGTGTGTGTGTGAAAGAGAGAGAGAACCACAGAATCACTGTGACACAGGTGATTTCGTACATAACATTTTGCACATTATGGATTACAGATGAATATTGTCACCATTCTTGCTCTCCTTGGCCCTTGGTCACTTTACTTATTTTCAGATGTAAATACACTGAATAGGGAGAGGTTTCTGCCCTGAGACCTGCACTGGGAACTAGCAGCTGCCCTGTGTGTGTTCCCAGATTAGGAAGCTTGTTGTGGTGGCTGTCCATGTAGAGACTTTCCTGGATGAGTTCCTTCTCGAGCTTTTTTTTGCTCGGTCCTATAGGAGCTGCATATACCTAATGATTTGGATATATTACTCCATTTCACAATTCTTTTCTTGATGCTAAGGTTCTCTCCAGGTTTTAACAATCAATTGTTTGAATGTCATATCGAATCCACTGTACAAAATGGTTACATCAGTGTAATATATATATATATATATATATATATATATACATACATACATACATACATAACATACAGACATTTGAACAGTATCTTTTAGTTAGAGCACTGCTCAGCTCTGGATTATAGTGGTTATAGGGAGTGACCTGGCCCTTCCCAGCCACAGTCTTGAGATTCATCTCACAGAGCAATTCGTATTCTTCTTATCACTCTTCAAAACTCTCTTAACACAAGATACCTTTGACAAATCATCTACTCACCTCTTCCTCTTTTTGTGCACCAAGTCCTACAAGAAAATGTAAATAAAAGAAGAAATAGAGTATAGTTACCTGCACACAGGACAGGCTGAGTCTGGACCAGGGGGATTCAATCAGCCAGCCTGCATCTCTTGGCTGGAGCATCACTAATACTACTTCCAATTTGGAGAGGCAATGGCAGTTTAGGAGAATGGGCTGCATACATAAAATAACAATACCACTCATAAGAAGTATGCATTGGACATGGAGAGTATGTCTTCAGTGCTCCAGCAATGATCAACACAGGGCCAGAATTTTTGTCCTTTTCTGTCTCTGTCATTCTGTCTCTCTCACTGTGTCACATATTTCTCATCTTACAGAGAAATTCCTATCACCCGCCCAAGCTGGTTTCTGCCCAGGAAGATCTACCTGCAAACAAGCCCTGGCCCTCTCAACTTATATTGAAAATAGATTCCAGAAGAATTTAAAGACGGGTGCTGTCTTTGTTGATCTCACAGCAGCCTATGACACGGTCTGGCACCGTGGTCTCCTAGTCAAGATCTCAAGATGCCTGCCTCCATGGGTGGCCAACACTATATCGTTTCTTCTCCAAAACAGAAGATTCCGGGTGCATCTGGGTGACAGATGGAGACTTGTCTCAAGTGGCCTCCCCTAGGGCTCTGTTCTGGCTCCTACGCTATTTAATATTTACATCAATGACCTCCCAGAAACTTCTTCAAGGAAGTTCATCTACGCCGATGACATCTGCTGTGCAACTCAGGCATCCAAGTTCGACATCCTCGAGGAAACATTCACGAAAGACATGTCTCTGATATCTGATTTCTGTAAAAAATGGCGACTAATCCCTAGCACTGCACAAAGGGTATCATCTGTTTTCCATCTACACCATGCCTCGGCCTCGCGTGAGCTTAATGTGCAGCTTGGCGATACGGGAATCCGGCATGAAGTCCAGCCAGTCTATCTTGGCGTTACTCTCGATCGCACTCTGTCATTTCACGAACATCTCATAAAAACTGCAGCAAAGGTGTGCGCGAGGAATCACATCATTGCAAGACTGGCCAGCTCCTCATGGGGCGCGAGCGCTTCCACACTACGATCATCATCCCTGGCATTATGCTATTCCACTGCAGAATACTGTGCCCCAGTAGGGTTCCGTAGCCCCATGTCCAGTTGATCGATTCCAAATTATATTCCTCCATGAGGATCATTTCTGGAACCATCCGTTCCACCCTGGTTCCATGGCTGCCAGTTCTTAACAACATCGCCCCGCCAGATATTCGTCGGGATGCGGCATCATCTAAGTTCATTTCCCACGTCTACGCTCGACCGGACCTGCCAATATACCCGGATATCTTTGCCCACCCTGTCCAACGCTTGACGTCTCGTCACCCAATCTGGTCCCCTATGCCTACACTGAACTTCTCTGTTCCAGACTCTTGGAAACAGAGTTGGCAGTCAGCTGAGGTAAAGAACAAACACCTCATCACAGACCCCTGCGAGCGTCAACCTGTCTTTGACATCGCACGTTATGATTGGGCCCTCCTCAATCGCTATCGAATAGGCCATGGCTGGTGCGCCACTATGTTCCATCGCTGGGGAGCCAGAGACGACCCGAACTGCCTCTGCAGCTCCAGACAGACTATGACCCACATAGTCAACGACTGCCACCTCTCCAGGTTCAAAGGAGGTCTCGAAACTTGACATCAGGCTCAACCTGATGCTGTTGACTGGCTACGTAAGAAGGGAAAACGCTAGAAGAAGAAGAACTGTGTCTATGTGCCTTCTTCACTGGGCCTTTACTGGAAGTCAGTGCATGCATCGTGAACTCAGTCTTCCTGCTGTTGAAATTTTCCTTTCTTTGCCCTTTGGATTATTTAGTCTCATGCATATGGGGTAGTTCAGAGGGGAACTGAGGAGACAGCATTCCTGCTGCAGGTTCCAGGCATATGTCCATCCCCAGCTGCATCTGTCCAGGCCCTCTGTGCTTGACTCCCATTCTCCAGGGCCCTGAAGCTGACACTCAGCCTAAATGCAGCCCTCCTCTCCTTCCTGCACAGCGTCCTTGTCCTTATTCCATGAGAGCCCAGGTCAAGAGTAGTGAAACTCTATCCCCCTGGCACACACATTGTGCTTTCCCTCTATTGGGCCAAATGTAAAGGATCTGTGGTACTGATGGACACACCAGTGTCCAGATATTCGATGCAAAGCTGAAGCTTCCAGGGTTCAGAAAGAGGGTGTTTTGATGGCTGTGAAATATCTTTTACAGGTGCCTCATGGGGTTTAAAATGATTTTGAAACCTGAAGTTCTTTCTTGTGTCTAGGCAATATTCTCACCTATGGCCAGAAAGCCTGCCCATCTAGGAGCACAGCTCTGGGCCAGTAACCCAGGTCCAGGAGGTCAGCCTGCCTTCTGGCTCCTAGAGGGATTCCTGAGTGGTAACAAGTGTTTCCAGTTGCCTTTGCTACTAGGATTCATGCACTCAGGTGAGTGGTGGGGCTGCAATCTCTCCTGGAAGCTCCTGACTCGGCCAATGGAGGCACCCATCTTCCTTTTCTTTCTCCGTCTCAAGGGCACTGGGGAGCTTCTTGTTCCTGCATGCAGAGCGACTTTGCATTGGACACTCATGCATGCCCTCTTCTTGAAATCTGAGTGTGATGTGTGGACACCTGAACACCAGCGTTTGGGTCTGTGAGAGGCCACAGGAGCAATTCCCTTAGCAGGACCCAAAGGGTAGGTGTAAGAGGCTGGGTTCATCCACTATTGTTGGGTTGAACAGAGTTCCCATCCATGTTGAAAACACAGCTCTGCCTGGGTGCTTGCTGGGCTTGTAGTCTGCTGCCCGGAGCAGTGGACTGAGTCTGGAGGCTTACCAGGCATCCAAACACGACTGGCCAGACTCATGCCCCTGAATTCTGTGGGGGGTGTCCCAGCTTCCCCCGGTGACAGTTTTTGGATGACAGTGAGGCATGGGATTGAATGGGGAACTCAGGAAAGCAAGACATGAGAGTCCCTTTGCGTATTCATTCTTGCTTAGACAGATTCTGGGCTACCTGATTGCCCTGACAGCTGGGTTCATTGTAGGCAGATTGCAGGTGAGGTTGGCTACCTAGCCACATATGCTCTGAGACTATTATAGGTGAGCTCTGAGCACACACACACACACACACACACACACACACACACACACACACACACTACTGTCAGTTTGGTAGTACAGCATATGGTGAAGGTTGGGATGTCTTGGGTCTGTGGGCATGATAGATGCTGCCTTACAATCTCTACAATGCAGGTTTGAACCTGTCATGAATGATTATTCAGTCTCATGCTTTATCGGGGTGTTCTGAGGTTAACTGAGGAGGCAGCTTTCCTGCTGCAGTTTCTAGGCCTTTTTCCTTCCCCAGCTGCAGTTGCCCAGACCCTCTGTGCTTGACTCCCCTTCTTCAAGGCCCGGTGACTGACACTCATCCTAAACCCTGTCCTCCTCTCCTTCCTGCACAGCATTCTTGTCCTTATCCCATGATAGCACAGGTCAAGAGAAGTGAAACTATATGCCACTGTCCCAGTGTGCTTTCCCTATATGTGGGTCGAATTTGAAGGATATGTGGCACTGACGACCACACCAGTGTCCAGATTTCCATGCCAAAGGTGAATAAACTTCAAGTGTTTAGAAAGAGTGTGCTTTGATTGACCTGACTTCTGATGTGAAATGTCTATTCCAAGTGCCTCATGAGGTCCAATCATTTTGAACTGTGAAATTTCTTCTTGTGTCTAGGCAATATTCTCATCTATGGCCAGAAGGCCCACCAAACTCGGAGCACAACTCTGGGCCAATGAGCCGGGGTCAAGAGGTCAGCCAGTCCACAGGCTCCTGGAAGGATTCCTGAGTATCTTCTTAGGGACCAAGCTTTCACAGGTGTTTCCAAGTGCATTTGTTAGAAGCAGCCAAGCACTCAGGAGGGTGCGTCTGTGATTTCCACTGGAAGCTCCTGACACAGCCAATAGAGGCACACATCTTCCTTTTGTCTTTTGTCTTTCCGTAGCAAAGTACTGGCCAGGGCAACTTCTGGTTTTTTCCCGCAGAGCGACATTGCATGGGACACTCATGCAAGCCCTCTTTTGGGAATCTCTCTGAGTGTGATGTGTGGATACCTGGACAACATCTGTCAGGGCTGTGAGTGGCTACAGGAGCAATTTCCTTAGCAGAGCCTGAAGGGTAGGTGTAAGGGGCCGGGTTCATCCACTGTTGTTTGCTCAAGCAGAGTTCCCATCCATGTTAAAAATACAGCTCTGCCTGGGTGCTTGCTGGCTTGTAGTCTGATGCCCTGAGAAGTGGACTGAGAGTCTGGAGGCTGAGAAGGCAGCCAAACAGGACTGGCCAGGCTCATGCCCTTGAATGCTGAGGGGTGCCCCAGCTTTCCCTGTGGGTGAAAGTTTCTGGATGATAGTGAGGCAGGTGATTAAAGTGAGAACTATGGAGAGTCAGACATGACTGTCCCTTTACATATGCATTCCTACTTAGGCAGAATCTGGGTTACCTGGCCTGTCCCTGACCAGGTGAGGTGTTTGTAGTTAGGTTGCAGGTGAGGGTGGCTACCTAGCAGCCATGCAGTGAGACTAGTATAGATGAGCTCTGAGCACACACACACACACACAAGCACACATGCATATACACATGCACACACACATATTCACACTTGCCCATGCCTGGTAGAAAATTATATGGAAAGCCTAGTGTAGGTCTGGGGGTCTGTGGGCATGAGAGTTGCTGCTTTACCATCTCTACAACCCAGGTTTGAACCTGTCAAGAATGAAAGCAGAGCAGGAGGTTTTGGTGCTATGGTTTCTTTCAGGGTCTAGTTCTCCAACATTTCTGTCTCTACCTCTCAAATGTTCTCACTCATTCTGTCTCCACTCATTAATATTTTACTTATATCCTTATTTTACTGACAGGCCCATATATACAAAGAGAGTTACCAGAGCACTGCTGAGTTCTGGCTTGCTGTGTTGGTGACTACAACTTGGCTACTGGAGCCTCAGCCTTGGAAGTCTCTCTGGCACAAGCCATATTTTGTCTCCTCATATCCATGCCTGTATTTTCAGAATTTATTATATATATATATATATATCACCCAGAGAAGCAGCCAGGACTAGAGAGGGTGGCAATTATACCTGCAAATTCACAATACAGGTATATGCTATCACTGAGTTTGTGAATATTTATCTATGTGTCTATATATATATATATGTCTTTTTTAGAATTGATGACCCATGTATTTGATCTCAATCTGGAAATACCACGTTTGTACGAGACTCATTTTTCATAAATAAGTGGCCACATACTCAGAGCAGGATTCACTACAATTATAAATAATTGAACTTTCCAATAACATTTCTAATAGCATTTCTAGCAGTATCCTTATTATAATGATCATAGCACAGAAATTGCCTCTTTATTTTCTAGTCTAAGGTTCAATACATATGTGTTTGTTTTCATTCTCCATAAATCTTCAATTCCCTGAACGCTGAAGTGTCAGGGAACTTCTGCAGCAGCCATCAGTTTCTCAGCAGTCTGTCTGGACAATACTGCCATCATCTGTTCTTCTGGAGCTTTGCATTTTTAAGTGTTTGCCAAATTTTTTCCTAGATCCTCCCCATTTATTTGCATATTTATTTATTTAGCCAGGTATCTCATGGGGAGTATTTTCTTCTGCTTGGTATATTTTATTTTGTAATTTTAGGGATATTTTGATGCACAATACAATTCCTGTCACAAATTCTACACATTATCTTAGTTCATGTTAGTGACATCCAATGCACAATGGATTTGAATTGCATGGCTTAAAGAATTGTCACTATTTTACTTAAAATGTTTGTAACCTCAATAATTCACTGTTCTTTACTGGGGGGTGAATGGTTTACATTCAGCAGTTAAATATAACAGTGGGCACAGGGATAATATTTCTCACTTTTCCTGTATTTATGCACATTATTTTAATTTTTCTTATTTACTAGGAGATGGTCAGAAATTGATAGGGCAGGGAACCAATCAGGAAGAGAGGAAGAGAGACAGAGAGACAGCTGCAGCTCTGATTTTCCACTAGCCCAGCTTTTCCTCAGCCAGGTAAGTGGTGACAAGGGGCTCAAAATGGGGTCCTGACACATTGTTTTCTGTGAACTTAACCAGGTGTCCCTCCACCCAGGCTCCCTTCATTAACCATGTAACTATCTAACGGCTCTAGGCACTTCTCTTCCTTCATATTCCAGAAACTTAACACTTCCCTCTCCACCCATGAAACTTTGACATTTTACTCGGCGACAATACAGCAACTCCAATCCAAGTTATCTCAGGAAAAATTGATTGTGTGTGTGTGTGTGTGTGTGTGTGTGTGTGTGTGTGTGTGAGTGGTAGAGTGTTGGTTATCACTGTTGTTTCTTTATTCCTGCCTTAGGGTATTATTAACCATTTTGTGCTATGTCAAAGGTAGTTTACACTGCACAATTTGCTCTTTGCAAATCCAGCCCTCCTCTGCCTCCTGCAGAGCGTCCTTCTCCTTATCCCATGAGAGGCCAGGTCAAGAGATGTGAAACTACATGCCACTGGCACATTACATTTTCCCCATATGTGGGTCGAATTTGAAGGATATGTGGCACTGATGACCACACAAGTGACAAGATTTTCACACAAAATCTGAAGCTTCCAGGGTTTAGAAAGAGGGTGCTTTGATTGACCTGTCTTCTGATGTGAAATGTCTTTTCCAAGTGCCTCATGAGGTCAAATTGTTTTGAAACTTGAAGTTCCTTCTTCTGTCTAGGCAATATTCTCACCTATGGCTAGAAGGCCACTAAACTAGGAGCACATCTCTGGGCCAATAACCTGAAGGCTCCAGGAGGGATTCCTATGTATCTCCTCAGGGCCAAAGCTGTAAGAGGTGTTTCAAATTTCCTTTGCTAGCAGGATCCAGGCACTGTCAGTCCTTGAAATTCTTAACAGAAACTTAGTGCCTGCTGACATTTATCAGGAGATGGCTGGATTCCCCAAGGCCAGCTCTTAAACCCCTGGCAGCCCTCAGAATGTTCAGGGACTGCATGCCAGCTTGACTTTACTGTACTTTCATTAGCCAGAGATGCCCGGCTCCACCCAGGGACTGGAAGGGTCAGTACTCTTCCTGAGTGATTGGCATTTAATGTCCAGAACCACCTACATTGTGTCCCCCAGAAGTTCCTTGTTAATACCTCTGTGAGGACCCATTGAAGCACTTCTGCTTGACTCTGATTGGCTGGTTTTCAGATACATGCCCCCAAGTGTAGGAACCTGGGCTCTCTTATGCCAGCTGTTCTGAGCCCAACCCTTGGCCCACTACCTTTGCTGATTGGATCGTTCTTAGGGACCCCCTAGGAAGGTCAGTACTCTTGGTTTTTGATAGATCAGAAGACTGAAAGACAGCCTACCCAGCCCACCCCTCACGCTCCCTGATCAGGTCTCTAAGGCCCCTTTGCTGGACTCTTACTGGCTTGTTCTTCTAAACATGCACCCCATAGCCCCTATCTGGGTTCTCATTGGAGGGCTATTTTCTGAGACCCGCCTTACAGATGATGCCTGCACTTTGATAAGCAATGCTCTTCAGCCATGCTCAGAAGCCCTGTCAGTAATCTCCTTGACAAGTGCCTCTAGGGAACCTTCAAGGAATCTCTCTTCTGCTTTTGTGCTGCCCTCTTATGGACATACAACAGAATTCAGCAGAGCACAGGAATTCAGAAGCTCCCAATGGAGTCTCCCTAGACCAGTAAAGAAACCCCATCCACCTAGAAAGCAAAACGGGGGATCAATACACCCTAGAAGAACGATTTTTGGGAAACGTGTGTGCAATTCAAACGTTGACATCTGTAGTCGACAATACCTGATCTACTCTCATTTTACAAAACATATACACAGAAGTACATGGGTTGCTGCCACCTTGTGGTCACACAGCAGAATGTAGCTGTGCTCCCATTTGGCAACTCCCAATGGAATCTATATTTAATCTTTATTTTCCCTTTTGTTGTCCTTGTTGTATTTTTATTGTTGTTGTAGTTATTGTTGTTATTGATGTTGTCATTGTTACATAGGACAGAGAGAAATGGATAAAGGAGGGGACGACAGCAGGGGAGAGAAAGATAGACACCTGCAGACCTGCTTCACCGCCTGTGAAGTGACTCCCTTGCAGGTGGGGAGCTGGGGGCTCGAACGGGTATCCTTGAGGCAGCCGTTGTGCTTTGCACTGCTTGCGCTTAACTGAAGTGCTTAACTGCCCGACTCCCCAATAGCATCTATAAAATGACAGGAAGCATAGGCATGGGAAGAGCCATGTTGAGAAATGACTTCGGGAAAGAGACAGTTTTGTGAGTCCAATGTGCCATTCATTCATGCAAAAGCACTTGTGCTGAGGGAATTTGCTAGGCCAAGCAGTGGCACACATATTGAAATACACACATCACAGAGTGAACTTGTATTGTCATGGGCACAACCAAGGATGAAGCCTAGTCCCTAACACACTGAGGTATACTTCTGAGCTATATATATATATATATATATATATATATATATATATATATATATATATTTGCAAGAGCATTATAAGTGAGAGGAGGAGCATAACAGAGCTTCTTTCTGGACTGTGTGATACTGGGGCTCAAACTCAGGGAGTCTTTGGCAGCAAGCCTCAGAGGTAACTTAATCCTGGTTGAAATATAAATAAGTAGTGGTCCAGGAGGTGGCGCAGTGGATAAAGCATTGGATTCTCGAGCATGAGGTCCCGAGTTCAATCCCTGGCAGCACATGTACCAGAGTGATATCTGGTTCTTTCTCTCTCTCTCTCTTCCTATCTTTCTCATTAATAAATAAATAAATTCTTTAAAAAAAAAGAAATATAAATAAGTAAACAAACAATAAACAAATATATAATAATGCCAGGAAATGGTACATGGATAAGTTCACATGTCACAGTGCACAAGGACCCAGGTTCAAGCTTTGATCTAAACCTGATAGGGGAAAGATTTATAGAAACAGAAACTCATGCCATGCTTCTTCTGAGAGCTGTGAGGTGCCTCCTGAGGGCTGGAGGGTGAGTTTATACCTGCTCAGGGATTAGGGAGATTTCCTGTGCCCTTGTCCTCTCCCCCTAGCTGCTCCAGCATCCACTGGATTTGCTGCTAGGGGGACTCAGTGATAGACAGGAATCCTCTATCTGCTCCTGGTCCTGAATGGGTTCCCAGTAGCCTCTTCCCAGTGGGTATGGCAGCAGAGGGACTGATCCAGAGATGGGACACAACTGGATCATCATTCATGGCTGGAGCCCAAGTCCCCTACCCACAGCCTGGCCTGGTGGGTTCTACCTTGGTCCTGCCTATGGGGGACCAGCATGGCTGTTGTCTGAAGGGGTGGGAGCTGTGGCTGGCTGCCATGAACTAGATTCCAGCCTCAGAGGCCAGCAGCAGCCAGGAGTGGCTTAGGGCAGTGACAAACTTCCTGGTGCAGGCAGGGCCCTTACCTGGCTAATCTCCCTGGGCCACGTGGCACAAGCCAGTGGGTTATGTTGTGCAACCCCTCCTGTTAGGTCCCCACATGAGTGAGGCCCAGTTTGTGGGCAGCTAGGAGAGCTGGCATGGCCTGTCCTTGAGCCTGGATCATCAGCCTCACCTGCATCACCATCACCTGACATATGCCATGCCAGGAATCAGGCTTCGGATCTCATGCTCAAATTTCCAATACAGTGATCCCTTTTGGACAGCTATAGCAATAGATTGTCAGCCTCCCCCCTCAATTTTCTGAGGACCTCTAGGTGCAAAACTAAACATCAGTTGGTGAACAAAGGTCAATCTTATCAGTTTTATATGTATTTTTCTTTTTTTCCTGTTTAGTACTCAAATATAGTGGAGATGATCTTTTTCTTTCATTTGTTCTTCAGAGACAAATTCTGAGGTAGAGAGGGAAAGATGATGGGGGAAGAGGCAGGGAGAGGTCCTGAGTATAGCACCTCAATCTGAGGCTGGTTCATGTCATGCTGGTATTCAAACTCAACCTCATAATTGAGAGTTCAGTTCTCTGTCCACTTAGCTTTCTTTCTCTCTCTCACTCGCTCACTCACTTTTCTTCCGTGGCATATGTGTGTCTACGGGTGTAATATAATGTCTTTATTTATATATAATTTAAAAGAAACAGAGCAGAATGGGAGAAGATGGGAAGACAGAGACACCTGCAGCCCTACTCCAACACGTGAAGATTTTCCCCTGTAGATGTTGAGCCTGACACCTTGTGCACTTCAGTGTGTATACTTAAGCAGATGTTCCACCACCTGGTCTCTCATTGGTATAATATACTGGAAAAATTCAGCCTAAAATAATGAAACCCAAGTGATGATGAATACACACACACACACACACACACACACTCCAGAAAGGAAAACACAAAGCAGAATTTGCTTTTCCTGCTCCTCCCCTGGCAGCCTCCACTGCAATGGAGGGAAGGAATGAGGGTTGGATTGGGACTGGGGTCTGATCACCTTCCCACCCCACGCATCTCCTTTCTCTAGCCCCAGTTTCGGAGGGAGCCATGCTGCACGCACCTCAGCTAGCTGGTGGATGGGGGTATCTGGGCCTGTCTCAGCCTGGGACTAGAGACAAGGCTTGCAGACAGGTGGCTGGACCCCTATGGGCCAGCTGCGGGCTGTAGGCGGGGCTGGGAGCAGCTCAGCGGCCTTATTCAAGGTGAATCATCAAGGCCAGGCCCTGGCCCCTCCCATGCAGCCTGCACCTGGGCCAATGGCGCTGCATGGGGGCGGGTGGGGCTCAGCGGGGGCCCACTTTCTCCATGCCCTGGGCAATTATTCACGCGCCGGGTCCATTGCTTGCACCGGATGCTGCTGCTTGACCACCTTCCTTGGTCGCTCCATCCAGGCCTCAGCACAGCCTCTCCCTGGGTTCCCACACCCTCTCCTGCGCAGCCCCGAGCTGGAAGGCAGCACAGAGCCCAGACTGGAGTTGGAGGTGAGTGTCCATGGCGGGGCAGAGCTGGGGTGGGAGGGAAGGTGGCGCCAGACAGGCGGTCAGTCCTCTGAGCAGCCAGGCTTCGGGGTGACTCGGCGGCGTGGTGGCCCGAACTTGGGGCCCCATGAAGCCTGCGCCGGGCCCTGGTCGCCCGCGGGGTGAGTCGGGGGCTGTGCTTTGCGGGGACAGAGAGGTCGGGGGCTTCCAACACCTCCAGGAGGTATGGAGCCCGGTCCCGGCACCTCAAGGGCCTGGCGGGTCAGGACCAGGTCTACTGCTCCCGGGAGTTGCTCTCCGGCCATGCCAAGCCCGGTCCCAGGAGGAGAGAGGGGCCTCCAGCGCACCACCCCTATTGGAGGAGCAGGTGGCTGGGATCCCGCACATCACCCCAGGAGCTTGGGGGGCCCTGAGCTCAGCTCTTCGTGGGGGGCGACTGGAAGGGGCGCACCCGGCGGGCACACGCCGCCCTGCCCGAGGCTGGTTTGGGAGGCTGTCCCCAGGGCATGGGCGCTCAGGTCCCCCATCTCCAATGCCCCGCCCGCAGCCCCACCATGCTTCTGCTGAGGGCTGTGAGGTGCCTCCGGAAGGCGAGGGGGGATTAGGGAGATTTATGTGACCTCACCTCCTCCCCCTAGCCACCCCGTTGGCTAGGTGAAGCCCCAGTCGCCTGGCTGCTTGAAGCTGGCGATTAAATGCTGCAATTCATCCCGGTGCTGGGTGGTGGCTGTGTATTGTGCTCCCCCCGCCCCACCCCTCGGCGGGGTCACAGCCTCCAACTGGTGCGCCCTGTGATCAGGACAGTGTATGGTTTCTCAGTCCAGGCGGCACTGCTGACTGTGGACTAGAAGCCTCAAGCAGGAACCTCTGGCTTGCTTTTACCATTAGGCCCCCTTCCAGTCTCCTGTCCTGTGGTTGTGAGAGAGCAGGGGAGGGACAGGCCATAGAGCTGTGTCCTCAGTTTTGTGAGATTTCAGTATGTAATCTAGAGCCTCCCACATGCAAGGTCTGCACTCTGCCTGCAACACTACAGGGATTCAGGCCTGGTCATCTCAGCCCAGCCTTCATGCTGTCTCCCACCCCACATTCAATGTTCCTAAGAGTGTTAGTATAGTACAAGGGATAAGAAAGGGGGAGAGAGGGAGCGACACCACAGCACTGCCTCGTTTGAGTTTTAAGTTGCAGGTTTCACTGGCTTTACCACCTTCTCTGCTCATTAAATTGTTTATTGTTTAGTCTACATTTTGCATTATTCTTTTAAAACTATGTTATTTATTTGGAAGACACAGATCAGTTGTGGTGATAGAGACCTGTAGCACTGTTTCACTTTTTGTGAAATTTCCCCCCTGCTTGGTAGTACTGAGGCTTTAACCCAGTGCATTATAACATGTGTGCAGCACTCTCCTTCCCCTACTGTATTTATTTTTCTACTAGAACACTGGTACACTCCAGCTCATTGTGGCAAAGGGAATAGAGCCTGTGACTTTGAAACCTCAGACATGAGATTCTTATTGCATCAGCACTGTGCAGCCTCCCCCATCCTGATGAGTCTCAGCTGGCTGTGCTTACGGCTAAATTTCCCACAAGTAACCTCGTGCCCCACCTGCAGTGAGTCAAATTCAAGAGTGAAGCTTGTTCACAGGTGTATATCTTTTTGTCCTCTCTCCCTAACCCTTCTATTTTTTATAGTCTATCTAATTAAAATGAGAAATAATGGGAGTCGGTGGTAGCGCAGTGGGTAAAGCCATGTGGTGCAAAGCACAAGGACTGGGGTAAGGATCCGGGTTCGAGCCCCCGGCTTCCCACCTGCAGGGGAGTCCCTTCACAGGCGGTAAAGCAAGTCTGCAGGGGTTGAATATCTTTCTCTCCCCTGCTGTTTTCTCCTCCTCTCTCCATATCTCTCTGTCCTATCCAACAACAACATCAATAAGACACAATGACGATAAAACAAGGGGGGGGGGAATTTAAAAAAAGAAATATTAAGAAATAAAATGAAAATATGGCCACCAGGACTAGTTCATCCGTACTTGCTGTGCCCCAGTAATAACTTTGTTGGCCATAAAAAAGAGAAATTTCTCTCTGTTCATAATTTCCACATCCAATGTAAACCTGTTTTAAAGCTCAAAGTCTTAAATGGTTATAATGCTGACTTTTTTTTTCAGAGAGAGACACAGTACAACACTGTATCTTCCCTCAGGATGATGGGGACTGGGACTGAATTTGGGTTGTGCCCATGATAAAGGAAGTTCACTGTCCCAAGAAACTCTCCAGTCAGCCCACATTTAACCCATTTTGAGTCAATCATCTGCCATTTTTTGTCTCAGATTTTACTTCTCTGCACTTTCTCAGTTGTCTGTTGTTGCAATTTCATGAAAACACTGTCGGGGTGTTGTTTTCCTTATCCAAACCATTGACTATGGGTGGATCCTGCCTATTTTTATAATTAATTTCTGTTGATATCTATATCTCCTGGGATTACACCATCTCACTAGCTAATATTGTATTTTTGTCAGTAGGAATCTCTTGGTTTGATTTTGCTTTTCAAGATAGACTTATTCTTAATTAGACTCTTAATATTCGGTCTGAATGTTTACATCTCCTTTAACTTTTTTAACCAGGGAACTGGAAATTTTAATTGGGATTATCTTAAATCAGCAGATGGTAATAATGTACTGTGGCCATTTTTTTTTCCATTGTATGAGCATGATTGCCTTCACATTTATTTAGGGATCATGTGGTTCCTTTGGGTATTATTTCATAATTTTTAGGATGTGAGTCGTATGTATATTCCAGGAAAGTGCTTTAGTTGTGCAGCCTTATTTTGCACTTCTGAAATACAAATTTTGATTCTTGATAATACATACATGTTTTAAAATCAATGTTGTCTTTATTTTAAATGTTTACACAAATTCTCTAGTCTACTTCAGATCACTTTGAATTTTTAGCAGGATATGTAAATGGCGTGACATGGTCTGTGAATAGGTACTGCTATATTTTCTCTCTCTATCTCTCAGTGTGTGTGTTATATTTCCTCACTTCTCTGGATCAGGTTTTAGGAAAGTATGAAGTGATAGCAGGTGTCATGCTCTATGAAGAGAGTTCTGTTTAGATCTCATAGTATATATGCTAATAAAACTTTCTCAATATGTGAAGTAAATATTAATGAAGATAATATGCTATTTGAGTTTAACTTATAATATCAGTGATAAATATGTGTTTGTGGTATTTGCAATAAATATCCACTGTGCCTACTCCCAGACCACTATGTTGAAATTTTATAAAGTTTAAAATATTTGTTACTTTTAAAATATTTTATTTATTTATTTTAATTTTCAAATATTTATTTATTTTACTATTAAATATTTTATTTATTCATGCATTTCAATATTTTATTTATTTTAAATTTTATTATTTTACAAATTTTATTTGTAAAATTTTAAATATTTAATTTATTTAATTAATTTATTTTATTTAGCAATAAATACAGAAGAAGCAACAGATTAGGCCAGCAGTGCTCATTTCTAGTTGTTGTTGGTGCTGTGAATTGAACCTTCAGACATAGAAGTCTTTTTGCATAGCTATTTTGCTATAACAGAGCTCTAAAATTATTCATTAAGATAGAGATGAGCAGAGGCCCAGACCGACACCCTGAATCTTATGATGCTGGACCTTGTGTTTTAGATTTCAAAGTGTTATACACTGTTTAATCAACCCAACCACTTCATTCTGAAACAATAATGACTATAAAGAGCATTGAACTTCTTAAACCAGAGCTAAACCATGCTCTGGTGTTTCTGTTTATTTATCTCTGTATCTCTCTCATTAAAAGTAATAAAACATTTAAAAAAGAGTATTTCATCTTATGTTTTCTGTACTCTAATATTCTTTGTGGTATTAATGAATTCTACTTGGCTTTCATGTTACTGGCTAAGTGTTAAATTATTAACTAGGGATTAAGAGATGTTACAGTTTCTCAGGCTAAGGATTGTGCATTAAAGCCTAGCATAAATTTGTATTATTTATCCTTTCTTTTTGGCTCCAGGGTTATTGCTGGGGCTTGGTACCTTCACTGCTCCTGGAGGCTATTTTTCTCCTTTTATTGCCCTAGTTGTTTATCATTGTTGTTGTCATTTGCTATCATTGGTAGATAGGATAGAGAGAAATTGAGAGAGAGAGGAAGGGAAGACAGGGAGAAAAAGATAAGACACCTGCAAACCTGCTTCCTGGCTTGTGAAAGGACCCTTCTGCAGGTGGGAAGAAGGGGCCTCAAACTAGAATCCTTACACTAGTCCTTATGCTTTGCACCATGTGCACTTAACTCACTGTGCTACTGCCCAGCCCCCAAATGTGAGTCATTTATCTGTTATAATTGTAGTGAATATCCTGTACTAGGATTATTAGCAGAATGTTATTCCTAATATGTAAAGGTCATAAGTCAAAGAGATACATTTCGCAGTTAACAGGGCATTGTTCTGTCACAGGAATGGATCTAAAGTGATTTAAAAATTAATTTACTGAGGTATTTTTTTTGTTCTTTAAATCTTTATTTTTTTGATGTTCCGTATACAACCACATGCAAGTTTGTTTGATAACTTTCAAAACCAATGTAAAATACAGAGCTTTAAATTTTGTGCTTCTAAGAATATTTTTCTGAGTCTTTCTTTAACTTTATATATATTTTCTATTAGGAGGCTAGTGCCTTATGATTCAGTTGTTAGCACATGGGCCAAATTATTCAGCTTTCCATGATACGTGTCTGTAAATCACGTCACAGGCCAGCCCAGGTGTTAATCTGTTCTAATATGGCTCATGTGTGATTGCAGGTGGCCACAGTAATAATCCTACAAGATGCATTTGTGACCACAGACTTTGCAGTCTGGGTTACACATAGCCCCAGTTAAATTTCTTTTTAATTTTTTATTGGGGGATTAATGGTTTACATTTGATAGCAAAACACACTAGTTTGTATATGCATGACATTCCCCACTTTTCCACATAACAGTTCAACCCCTACTAGGTTCTCCTCTGCCATCATGTTCTTGTTAAAAATGTAATCAAGTACTGGTGAACACACAATCCAGGTAGATTCTAGGGATGCTGTCATGGTACTCTGGAATGTCCTTTTATACACAATTAACTTTAACTCAGCCATCTTTTCCAGGGACAGGCTCTTTTCTCCAGGTTGAGGAATTTTTTTCTCCTTGGGTGAGGTCTATTCTTCAGTGCGTGTGGGAAGTCTTTGGAAAGTCTATATAGGACAACACATCTTTTTTAGCATTTGTTGACTATATGTATATTTTTAACCCCTTTGTGTATGTGCCCAATGATAGAATGAGTGATGGTTTAAATCAGTGTTAGCAGACAAGCTCTGCTCAATGATGGTTGTCTGTCTGAATCACAGGATGTTATGAATATATCTATTTGCACTACTTTAAAATAAATATTTACTTATTTATGTGTTATATATCTTATTTGTTGGATAGAGACCGAGAGAAGCTGATTGGAAAGGGTCCATAAAAGCTGTTTCACTTGCATCATTGATTTATGCTTCTGAAACTCACCCCTCATTCAGCACCACAGGTGGGCACCCGGGAGTTGAACACAGGTACTTGCACATAGTAAGATCAGTCTTCAGCTAGATGCCAAACCTGGCCTCTTGTTTATTTTTTAACACCCTGTCTGACCTGCCTGCTTTGACCCACTCTGAGATTCTGTGCACCTGTTCTGACTTTCTTTGTGCGTGATCTGCTGGGCTCTGACCTGATTTGGTGGTTTCTGACCTGTGCACCTTCTCAGACTCTCTGTGTACCTGTGCTATGTGCTCTGACCTGTGTGATTTCTGCCTGCATACTCTTCTGATTCTTTCTGTGCAAGTACCACCCGTGTGATTTCCTGGGTCCTAGTTAAGGCTTCAGTTCTCTCATGAGTGGTTGGTGTTTCAGTTCTGCTTCAGCAGAGGAAACTTGCTCTGTGGAAGTTGGGCAGAATGTGGAATTTCTGCCATCTTGTCAAGTAGGATGGAGGCAGCTTCTGAGGAAACAGGTCTGCTTTGGCGGACTCTCTGCTCTGGTTTCTATCACAATGACCTTCTATGCTCCTGCACTGTCTCCCTCTAATCTTCCTTTGCCTTCTCTGTGCCCCTCTGACCTTCCCAAAGTCTGCTCTTACCCCTTTTGACCTTTCTTTAACCTGTTCTGTAGCAGTCTGACCTTCTTTGTGCATGCAATGTCCCACTGTTACCTGAGCATCTGCACTGATCCCAATTCACCTCTGTGCACAGGCTGGCTCTACTTCTCTGACCAACACTGTACCTGCTCTGGCACCCTCTGACATTTCTTGGGCTTGCTCTGATTCCATCTAATACTTTTCCAGGGCCTGCTTTGTAACCCTAAGACATTTGTGCAGCTACTTTGACTCCTTCTGGCATTCTGCGTGCCTGTTATATCACTGTCTGACCTTTGCTGTGCCTGCTTTGTTTCATCTGACATACTGAATGATGGCAGTGTCTCACTTTGACCTTCCACCTTCCTGCTTTGTCCCTCTCTGAACTTCTGTGTGCCAGATCTGACACCCTCTGACCTTTTGTACTCCTGCTGTGACACTCTGACCTTCTGTGATTTCTGTCTGTACACTACTCTAATTCTCTCTGCCTAAGTCCCACCTATGTGCTTCCCTGCCTATGAGTTGAGACTTCAATCTGTTCAGAATTGGCTGGTGTCTCCTTTCTGCTGTGGCTTGAAGAAACTTGCTCTGTGGGAGGTGAGCAGAATGGAAGTCCTGCCATCTTGTCAAGTGAGATGGCGGCGTCCTCTGAGGAAACAGGGCTTATCTAGTGGCCTGTCTACTCTTGTTTCTGTTACAGTGATCTTCAGTGCTCCTGCTCTCTCCACCTCTAACCTTCCTTGAGCCTGATCTGTTCCCCTCTGACGTACGCACCTGCTGTGATATCCTCTGACCATCTATGTGCATGCTCTAAGCATCTTTGACATTCTGTACACCTGCTCTGTCTCTGACATTCTGTGTACCAGCTCTGATCATCTTTGACCTGTGCACATGTTCTGACCTTTTGTGCACCTGCTACAACCTTCTGTACACCTGCTCTATCCTCTCTGACAAACTTTTCACCTGTTCTGACTCACTCCGTCCTTCTCTGTGCTTGCTCTGATGCACTTGATCTGTGTACGTGTTCTGACCCTCTCTGACCTCTTTGATTTCTGCCTTCTCACTCCTCAGAGTATCCCTGTGCAAGTCCCAAACATGGGGTTTCAGTTCTCTCAGAAGTGGCTGTTGTGATAGTTCTGCTATGACTTGAGGAAACTAGCACTTATCATAGTCAGTAGGGCTGCTCTCTTGGTCTCTCTGCTCTTTTTTCTGTAACTTTTTTCCTTTTGTGCTTCTGCTCTCTATCCCTCTGAACTTCCTGTTCAGTCCCCTCTGATCTTTCCTCAGTTTGACTTGACCATTTTGCACTTGCTTCCCCCTCTGACATTTTTGTCTGCTCTGTCCACTCTGAACTGTGCTCCTTCACTGATCTCCATTCACCTTCCATGCACTGACTGCCTCTAAACCCTCTCCTACATAGTGCCTATTCTGATACCTGCTGATCTTTCCAGGGCATTCTCAGATTTCCTCTAACATTTCCTGGGACTGCTATGTGCCCCTAATACATTTTTGCACCTACTTTGACTCCCTCCGTCTGACATTATGTGCACCTGCCATGTCTCCCTTTGACCTTTCCTGTGCCTGCTCTGACCTACTGTGTGCCTGCTTTCACCCTCTGTGACCTACTGTTGGCCTGTTAGGAGTCACTCTGACATTCTCCACACCTGCTCTGACCCACTTTTATCTCCTGTGGCCCTGCTTTCTTTTCATCTAAACCTCCGTGCACTTGTTCTGTACTCCTGACCTTGTGTGTCCTTTCTGTGTCCTACACTGATCTGTGTCTCATCTATTGCCCTCTGAACATATATGCTCCTTCTCTGTCCCACTCCTATCTTCTTTTTTTCTGCTCTGTCCCTCCTGATCTGAACCTCTCTGATTTTTCTATGCATCTTCTCTGACCTGTGTGCCTGCTCTGATCGTCTCTGTGTCTGCTCTTTCCCCCTCTGACTTATTGTGCCTCTTCTGTTGCCCTCTCACCTTCTTTCCACCTGCTCTGACCAGCTCTTTATGTGTGCCTGCTCTGTCCCCATCTCACCTTCTGGCTGCCAGCTCTTTCCTCCTCTGACCTATGTTTGCCTGCTGTGACACACTCTGAACTTCTATGTGCCTGCTCTGATCCTCTCTGTCTTTATGTACACCTCCTGACTCTCTCTGACCTTCTGTGTGCCTGCTTTGTTGCTCTCAGACTTTCTTTTTGCCTGATCCTCCCCCCGAAAGATCTTTTTGCCTATTTTTACTCACTCTGACCTTCTGAAAGCCTGCTCTGACCCTCTCTGACCTCTCTGACCTCTGTGTACCTGCTGTCACCCTCTGTGTTGAGCATCTTTTGCGACCTTCTCTGAGTTTCTATGCACCTACTCTGACTCTCTCTGACCTTCTGTGTGCCTTCTCTGACCCTCTCTTACATTCTGTGCTCCATCCTACTTTCTCTGAGCCTGCTCTGACCCTCTCTAACCTTATGTGCATCTTCTGATTTTCTTTACTCCTGCTCTGACCTCATGTGCACCTGTTAACCTTCTGTGCACCTGCTCTGAACATCTCTGGCCTTCTGTAACCTTCTGTATGCCTTCTCTAATGCACTCTGACCTTTTGTGTACCATGCACCTGGGCTGAGCTCTGACATCTGGGAGTTATCCCTGTGCTCTGCTCTGAATCTGTTTGCTAACTGGAAGGAGACCAAATTGTATATATTCTGCTCAAAACTAAAACACTAAGTTAGGATATTCATAAGACCTTCATTCTTGCATAAAAACAGTGGGTTTCAAAGTATATATGGTACATATGTCTTTGATTACAGTGATATTTAGTTGAGCAGTATAAATGTTCTCTGAAAGTATAGTCTATGTGGAGTCGGCGGTAGTGCAGTGGGTTACATGCACATGGTGCGAAGCTAGGACCAGCATAAGGATCCCAGTTCGAGTCCCCAGCTCCCCACCTGCAGGTGCATCCCTTCACAGGTAGTGAAGCAGTTCTGCAGGTGTCTTTCTCTACCCCTGTCTCTCTTATTTCTGCTGTGGCTTGAGGAAACTTGCTTTGTGGAAGGTGAGCAGAATGTGGAATTTCTGCCATCTTGTGAAGTGGGATGGAGACAGCCTCTGAGGAAACAGGACTGATCTAGTTGTCACTCTGCTCTTGATTTCTGTAAAAATGAACTTTGATGCTCCTGCTCTCTGTTCCTCTAGCCTTCCTTGAGCCTGATTTGTTCCCCTCTTAGGTGTGCACCTGCTCTGACATCGTCTGACCATCTATGCTCCTGCTCTGACATGCTTTGACCTTCTGTGCACCTGCTACGATATTCTGCATGCTTGCCCTGTCCCCCTCTGACCTCTTTGTTCTTAGTCTGTCACCTCTGACAAACTTTTTCCCTGGTCTCACTCATTCTGACATTCTTTTCACCAGATCTGACAGGTTCTGACCTCCCATGAACCTGCTCTGAAAAACTATCCTGTGTGCCTGCTCTGACTCTCTCTGACCTCTTTGATTTCTGCCTGCTCACTCCTCTGATTCTCTCTGTGCAAGTCCCCAAAATGCAATTTCCTGCCTCCTAGCTGAGGCCTCAGTCCTCTCAGAAGTTGCTGACGTCTCAATTCTGCAAATGCTTCAAGAAACTTGCTTTGTGGAAAACAAGGAGGGCTGCTCTTTGGGGTTCTCTATGCTCTGTTTTTTTGTAACTGTGACCTTCTATGCTTCTGCTCTCTTATCTCTGTGAACTTTCTCGCACCTGCTCTGTTGCACCCTCTGATCTTCCCTGAGTCTGCTTTGACATTTTTGTACCTTCTCTGTCCCCCCCGACCTTCTTTTTGTCTGCTCTGTCCACTCTGACCGGCTCAACCATGAGGTCCCAGTTAAATCCCCAGCAGGACATGTCCCAGAGTGATGTCTGGTTCGTTCTCTCTTCCTATTTTATTATGAATAAATAAATTAATTCTTAAAAGAAGAAATTATAATTAAGGTGTATATATACATCTATTTATCAAAGGAGATAAAGAACACTCAGAGTAGCAGTCAGGTCCAGAAGTGCTGGGAATAAAACCTGAAAGTTCACAGAGAAGAGTCAAGTTGACCATCACTGAGTTTTTATAAAATTAGGCTGCAATTTAATAAATGTTGACCAGTATATTTGATCTTAAGTCACAATTATCACATATTTACCTGATTCCAATTTCATAAGCTCTTGGCCACATGCCTGGACCAAGATTTAACTACATCTGGAAAAAAAAAAGAGGGAGGTGGGGAATCAATCAGTAGTGCAGCGGGTTAAGTGCAGATGGTGCAAAGCACAGTGATGGGCTCAATGATCCCATTTCAAGCCCCCGGCTCCCCACCTGCAGGGGAGTCGCTTCACAGGTGAAGCATGTCCGCAGGTGTCTATCTTCCTCTCCCCCTCTCTGTCTTCCCCTCTTCTCTCCATTTCTCTCTGTCCTATCTAACAAAAATGACACCAATGGCAATAATAACTACAATAAAACAAGGGCAACAAAAGGAAATATATAAATAAACATTTTTAAAAAGTAAAAAAAGAGGGAGTCTCAGAAGTAGTAGGTGTGACTTAGAAAGGAAGAGAAGTTAGAGAAATAGGAATAAATGGGCAAATATATATATATGTATATAATATATATATCTGTATATATATAGACATAGAGAACTACTGCATTTTCCAATAAAAGAAATGGAGAACCAGGACTCTGTAGTTGGAAAAGGTATTTCATTATACTCCTAAAATAGTTTTGTAGATCAATATTACATCACTAATAACAAAAACAATTTTCCTGCTTAGTATTACTTTATCCATTACTAAGGGCTGCAACAAAATGCAGCTGAGCACAGGAATTCAGATTTTCCCAGTGGAGTCTTCCTAGAATAATAGAGAAACCTCATCCACTTGTAAAGCAAAATGGGAGACCACCACACCCGAGAGGGAAGAAAAAAATGTTTTAGCAATCTTATGTGCAATTCAAACCTTGCCATCTTTGACATCCATAGTGCCAATGCCTGAGATCCCCTCATTTCACAAAATGCTTACACAGAACTACAGGGTTTTCTGCCGCCTTGTGGCTACACAGCAGAATGCAGCTGTAGGCCCATTTGGCAACTCCCTATGGAATCTTCTCAGAAAATGACAGAAAGCATAGGCATGGGAAAGTCAAGTTGAGGAATGACTTAGGGAAAGAAAGACAGTTTTGTGAATCCAATGTGCCATTCGTTCATTCAAAACCCCTTGTTCATAGGGAACTACATAGGCCAGGCAGTGGCACACATGGTGAAATGCACACATGACAGAGTGAACTTGCCTTGTCATGGGCACAACCCAGGATCAAGGCCAGTTCGTAACAGAGTGAGGTAGGGTTCTGAACTGTAAAGATATATATAATTTGCAAAGAGCATTCACTTAGCCCTCACACATGCAAGTCTTGTGATTTGGCCACAACTTCTTGCTTCACAAGTCTTCTTCTAGCATTTGCCCTTCTTCCGTAGCCAGTCAATAGCGTCAGGTTGAGCTTCACAAGTTATACAGCAGGTCTAAAGGTCTCTCTCTTTATTATTTTATATTTAATAACACACAGAGAGAGAGAGAGAGAGAGAGAGAGACAGAGAGAGAGAGAAATACCAGGGCACTACTCACCTCTGGCTTATGATGGTGCTGGGAATTGAACTTGTGACATTAGAAAGTATTTTGCATAACCATTATGTTGTCTAGCCAGCACTCTCCCTTTCCATTTCCTTCTTGCCTTTCAATGTCTCTCTATCCTCTATCAAATAAAACTAGTTATCTCTCTATCAAATAAAACTAGAAAGAAAAGAAAAAAATAGCTCCTGGCAGTGGGATTGGTTGTCACCAAGCCTCAGAGATAACTTAACCCTGGTGGAAATAGAAACAAATAAGTAAACAAACAAATACTTACATATATACATAATAAGGCCAGGTAATGGCACATGGTTAAGTGTCGTATGCTTTACATTGGGTTGTTCTAGTTCTCCCCCGCCAAGAGAATTGGATCAGTTCAGTTAATTTGAACTTGGCCCCGCCTCTAGGAACCCCCACAGAGTTCCAGAGGGACAGAGTTAGAGAGAGTGCTTGCGCCTCTGCAAAGAGACAGCAGAGTTCTGTTTGGTGATTAGTTTGGTTTAGTTTATGAATCATTGTTCCTGAATAAAGAAATACAGCTTCCCTGCCCAGCTGTTGTCTCTGGTCATCTCTGTTACCCGCCCGTGAAGCTAGCCCGGCCAGCTGGAGCCGCCGAATTTTAACAACAGTTAAGTGAACCTATTACAGTGCACAAGGACCCAGGTTCAAGCGTGTGATACACACCTGATGGGGGACAGCTTTATAGAAGTGGAAAATCAGTGCTGCAGATATTTCTCTCTCTCTATGTTCACCTCCCTTCTCAATTACTATCTCTATCCAATAATAAAAACTAAAAACATTTGTTTAATATGTTAAATAGTCAAAATTCCATGCTTAGTGGGTCAGGAGATAGCTCCTGGGGGGAGTGTATGCCCATCCATGTACACCTTCCAAGAGAGGAACAAGAGAGGCCTCAGTGCTGTGCTATCTCTCCCTGTGAGCATCCCTGTATCTGTATATCTGTGTCTCTAGAAGAAGAAATGATAATTTTCTTTTTTTGAGGTTTGATTTATTCATGAAGAAGATAGGAAGAGAGAGAAAGAAAGAATCAGACGTCACTCTGGTACATGTGCTTCCGAGGAGGACTGAACTCAGGACCTCATGTTTGAGAGTCCAGTGCCTTATCCACTGTGCCACCTACCAGATCACTATGGCGAAATTTGATATAGTTTCAAATATTTGATATTTTGAAAATATTTTATTTATTTTACTGGAGGAGCTAGCAACAAGTACAGAAGAAGAAACAGGTGAGGCCAGCAGTGATCATTTCTAGTTGGTGGTGCTGTGAATTGAACCTGGGAATTCTAAACCTCAGACATAGGAATCTTTTTACATAGCTATCTTGCTATAACACAAGCCCTAAAATTATTCATCGAGAGAGATGAGCAGAGGCCAAGACTGAGACCCTGAATCTTAGGATAGTGGTCCTTGTGTATTAGAGTTCAAAGCATTATAGCCTGTGTAATCAACCCAACCACTCTATTCTGAAGCAATAATGGCTATAAAAAGTGATGAATTTCATTCTCTGAAGTTTAATCTCCAGCACCACCGTAAACCTGAGATAAACCTTGCTCTGGTGTTTCTGTTTATTTCTCTCTGTATCTCTCTCATTAAAACTAATAAAACATTTTAAAAAGAGTATTTCATTTTATGTTTTCCGTACTCTAATATTCTTTGTGGTATTAATGAATTGTATTTGGCTTTGATGGTACCGGCTAAGTGTTAGGTTATTAATTAGGGATTGATAGATGTTAGTTTCTCAGGGTAAGGATTGTGCATTAAAGCCTAACATAAATTTGTATTATTTATCTTTTTTTTTGGCTCCAGGGTTATTGCTGGGGCTTAGTACCTGCACTGCTCCTGGAGGCTATTTTTCTCCTTTTATTGCCCTAGTTGTTTATCATTGTAGTTATTGTTGTCATTGTTGGACAGGACAGAGGAAAATCAATCAGCTCGGCTCCCTCTTTGTTTCCCCGCCTGGGTCTTTGCTCAGTATGGGAGGCATGAGTTCCAGTGCTTGATCAGGCAGTGGATTGGGATCTTCTTGGCATTAGTAAGATTTTTTTGTTTTACCAGAGCACTGCTTAGCTGCAGTTCATGGTAATGCAGGGGATTGTGCTTGGGACTTTGTAGCTTCAGGCAGGAGAGTCTTTTTGCATAACCATTATGCTATCTCCTCTGCCCTCTCTGTGTCTTTATTAAACAGATGCAGGGGGGAGGTGACCCCACAGCAGCTAGAGTGATAGGTGTGGGGGCAGCCTGGGTTGAGCTGCTGACTTCTCCCCTCTCAGAGGGCACCATGCCGCAGGCACCTCAGCTAGCTCAGGGCTGGTGGGGGTGGGGGGTGGGGGGGTGGGGTGGGGACATCTGGGCGTGCCTTGGCTTGGGACTGGGGAGCAGGCTTGCAGGCAGTCGGCAGGACCCCTAGGGGCCAGATCAGGGCTGTAGGCGGGGTTGGGAGGGGCTCGGTGGACACAATCAAGGTGAATCCTCACGGCCAGCCATCAGCCCCTCCTCTGCCACCTGCACCTGGGCCAATGGCGCGGCACGGGGGGCGGGCGGGGCTCCCTCTTCAAGCAATTAATCCCAGGCGGGACTCATTGCCTGCCCTGCGGGCTGCAGCCTGCTCACCTCCCTCCTGCCGCGCCGTCCTGCCCCCGCACCCTCTCCTGCACCGCCTCTCCTGCCCAGTGGTGGCAGCTCCTCCCCAGGTGTCCCAGCAGAGGCCTCCCCCTCGCGGCTGTCTCCCGACAGTCAGGTAGCGCGGCCTCAGCTAGGCCCCCTCTTGGTTCCCCTGCCTGGGTCTTTGCTCAGTATGGGAGGCATGAGTTCCAGTGCTTGATCAGGCAGTGGAGTGGGATCTTCTTGGCATTAGTAAGATTTTTTTGTTTTACCAGAGCACTGCTTAGCTGCAGTTCATGGTAATGCAGGGGATTGTGCCTGGGACTTTGTAGCTTCAGGCAGGAGAGTCTTTTTGCATAACCATTATGCTATCTCCTCTGCCCTCTCTGTGTCTTTATTAAACAGATGCAGGGGGGAGGTGACCCCACAGCAGCTAGAGTGATAGGTGTGGGGGCAGCCTGGGTTGGGCTGCTGACTTCTCCCCTCTCAGAGGGCACCATGCTGCAGGCACCTCAGCTAGCTCAGGGCTGGCGGGGGTGGGGGTGGGGTGGTGTGGGGACATCTGGGCGTGCCTTGGCTTGGGACTGGGGAGCAGGCTTGCAGGCAGTTGGCAGGACCCCTAGGGGCCAGCTCAGGGCTGTAGGCGGGGTTGGGAGTTGCTCCGCGGCCACATTCAAGGTGAATCCTCACGGCCAGCCATCAGCCCCTCCTCTGTCACCTGCACCTGGGCCAATGGCGCGGCACGGGGGGCGGGCGGGGCTCCCTCTTCAAGCAATTAATCCCAGGCGGGATTCATTGCCTGCCCCGCAGGCTGCAGCCTGCTCACCTCCCTCCTGCCGCGCCGTCCTGCCCCCGCACCCTCTCCTGCGCCGCCTCTCATGCCCAGTGGTGGCGGCTCCTCCCTAGGTGTCCCGGCAGAGGCCTCCCCCCGCCCCCCCCGCGGCTGTCTCCCGACAGTCAGGTAGCGTGGCCTCAGCTGGGCTCCCTCTTTGTTCCCCCACCGGGGTCTTGGCTCTGGCGCCACCTCCTCCCGTGCCCCTCCAGGGAGTTCTGGGCGCTGCGTTCAGCCCATGCCCCTCGGCTTCACTTCCATCACTCTGCCTGCTGCGGAACAGGAACCCCCCTTTTATTTATTTTTATTAATTTTTTTTAGCAGAGCACTGCTCAGCTCTGGCTTATGGTGGTGTGGGCGATTGAACCTGGGACTTGAGAGCCTCAGGCATGAAAGTCTCTTTTGCATAACCATTATGCGGTACCCCACCTGTTTTTTTTTTACTTCTTTTTTGCCTCGTTTCCCTCCGTGTGGCCAAAGAAGGGAGCTGGAAGGCGGTGGTCGAGAGCCCAGACTGGAGTGCGAGGTGAGTGTCCAGGGCGTGGAGCAACAGGGGCGGGAGGGAAGGTGGCGCCATGCGGTTGGTATGTCCTCTGAGCCACCATCCTTCGCAGTGACCGCGGCGTGGTGGCCTGAACTTGGGGCCCATGAATCCTGCGCCCGGCCCTGGGTGGTCACCCGGGTTGATTCGGGCTCCGCTTGGCCGGGACACCCAGGTCGGGGGCTTTAGAAACCTCCCGGAGGGATCGAGCAGGGTGGCTGACGCCTCAGACTTCTGGCGGGTCAGGCCCAGGAGTAGCTCTCTGGCCAAGGCCAAGGTCCCTGGGGAGAGGGGGCCCACCGCACCTCCCCCAGCAGAGGAGCACGTGGTGGCTGATATCCCGCCCGTCCCAGTAGGAGTTTGCGGGGCCCCTGAGCTCAGCTCTGCGTGGGGGGTGACTGGAAGGGGCGCACCCGGCGGGCACGTGTCCCCTAGACCTCGAGGCTGGTCTGGGAGGCTGTCCCCAGGGCATGGATGCTCAGGTGCCTGGAGCCGGCCATGCTGAATCCCCCTCCCCCATCTTCAGTTCCCCCCACCTGCTGCCCCGCCATGCTTCTGATGAGGGCTGCAATGTACCTCCTGAGGGCCGGGGGAGGCCCTTATACTTGCGGAGGATTAGCTATTTGGGTTTAACTGATAATATCTGTGAGAAATAGGTGTTTCTGGTATTTGCAGTAAAGTTTCAATAGAAAGCATTGTGTGAGAGCACACAGTTCACTGACATGTTAGCATTTCTGAGGTTTTCCCATCAAGCACCCTACACCCCAACTGAAGAGTAGGAGCTTAATAAGTGGTAAAGCACATATATTTTATTACAGTGCTATTTTGACTAATTTAAAGACAGTATATCAAATCGCATTGGGTTTTGTTTAAAGTTTTTTTTTTTTTTTTTAACCGGAGCACTGCTCAGCTCTGGCTTATGGTGGTGCGGGGGATTGAGCCTGGGACTTTGGAGCCTCAGGCATGAGAGTCTCTTTGCATAACTATTATGCTATCTATCCTCTGCTCTAACATTTCCTAATCTACATAATTAATAGAATAAGTTGTTGCCTTGGCTTGGGACTGGGGAGCAGGCTTGCAGGCAGGCTGCAGGACCCCTAGGGGCCAGCTCATGGCTGTAGGCGGGGTTGGGAGGGGCGCCATGGCCACATTCAAGGTGAATATTCATGGCCAGCCATCAGCCCCTCCTCCGCCGCCTGCACCTGGGCCAATGGCGCAGCACGGGGGGCGGGCGGGGCTCCCTCTTCAAGCAATTAATCCCACGTGGGACTCATTTCCTGCCCCGCGGGCTGCAGCCGGCTCACCTTCCTCCTGCGGCACAGTCCTGCCCCCGCACAGCTTCTCCATGCGGTCCCGCACCCTCTCCTGCGCCACCTCCTGCCCAGTGGTGGTGGCTCCTCCCCAGGTGTCCCGGCAGAGGCCTCCCCCCCGTGGCTGTCTCCCGACAGTCAGGTAGCGTGGCCTCAGCTAGGCTCCCTCTTTGTTCCCCCACCGGGGTCTTGGCTCTGGCGCCACCTCCTCCCGTGCCCCTCCAGGGAGTTCTGGGCGCTGCGTTCAGCCCATGCCCCTCGGCTTCACTTCCATCACTCTGCCTGCTGCGGAACAGGAACCCCCCTTTTATTTATTTTTAGTAATTTTTTTAGCAGAGCACTGCTCAGCTCTGGCTTATGGTGGTGTGGGCGATTGAACCTGGGACTTGAGAGCCTCAGGCATGAAAGTCTCTTTTGCATAACCATTATGCGGTACCCCCACCTGTTTTTTTACTTTTTTGCCTCGTTTCCCTCCGTGTGGCCAAAGAAGGGAGCTGGAAGGCTGCGGTGGAGAGCCCAGACTAGAGTGCGAGGTGAGTGTCCAGGGCGTGGAGCAACAGGGGCGGGAGGGAAGGTGGCGCCAGGCGGTTGGTAGGTCCTCTGAGCAGCCATCCTTCGTGGTGACCGCGGCATGGTGGCCTGAACTTGGGGCCCATGAATCCTGCGCCCGGCCCTGGGTGGTCACCCGGGTTGATTCGGGCTCCGCTTGGCCGGGACACCCAGGTCGGGGGCTTTAGAAACCTCCCGGAGGGATCGAGCAGGGTGGCTGACGCCTCAGACTTCTGGCGGGTCAGGCCCACGAGTTGCTGCTCCCAGGAGTAGCTCTCTGGCCAAGGCCAAGGTCCCTGGGGAGAGGGGACACACCGCACCTCCCCCAGCGGAGGAGCACGTGGTTGCTGATATCCCGTCAGTCCCACTAGGAGCTTGCGGGGCCCCTGAGCTCTGCTCTGCGTGGGGGGTGACTGGAAGGGGCGCACCCGGCGGGCACGTGTCCCCTAGACCTTGAGGCTGGTCTGGGAGGCTGTCCCCAGGGCATGGGCGCTCAGGTGCGTGGAGCCGGCCATGCTGAATCCCCCTACCCCATCTTCAGTTCCCCCACCTGCTGCCCCGCCATGCTTCTGATGAGGGCTGCAATGTGCCTGCTGAGGGCCACGGTAGGCGCTTAGATCTGCCAGGGATTAGCTATTTGGGTTTAACTGATAATATCTGTGAGAAACAGTTGTTTCTGGTATTTGCAATAAAGTTTCAATAAAAAGCATTGTGGGAGAGCACAGGTGGTGCCACAGTTCACTGACAACATGTTAGCATTTCTGAGGATTTCTGATCAAGAACCCTTGTCCCCAACTGCAGAGTAGGAGCATGGTAAGTGGTGAAGTACTCTATCTTGCCTTTCCCTGTTTTTTTTGTAATCTATATCCCATAAAGGAATGAATAAAAATTATAAAGCAGGGAGTCGGGCTGTAGCGGAGCGGGTTAGGTGCAGGTGGCGCAAAGCACAAGGACCAGCATAAGGATCCCGGTTCGAACCCTGGCTCCCCACCTGCAGGGGAGTCGCTTCACAGGAGGTGAAGCAGGTGCAGGTGTCTTTCTCTCCTCCTCTCTGTCTTCCCCTCCTCTCTCCATTTCTCTCTGTCCTATCCAACAACAACAATAATAACTACAACAATAAAACAACAAGGGCAATAAAAGGGAATACATAAATAAAATAAATATTTTAAAAAATGATAAAGCAATACTAGATAAATTAATTATTCTAAACTTGATGTTGATTTCAGGAATAGATATTAAGACTGCTTTCAAAAACATCTATCTTTTTACAATGCTATTTTCATTCTAATTTAAAGACTGAGTATATCAAATCACATTGGGCTTTGTTTAAAGTTTCTTAATCTACATAATTAATAGAATTAATTATTTTAAATCATTGTACTGTAGGATTTTGATAAGACTCTTATTCTGGTGTAATGACAGTGGCTTGTGAAGAATATATCCTACATATCTGTTTGAGTATGTTGATATCTTTATTTTTCAGATTATTTCAGATTATTTTCAGATAGACACCTGCAGATCTGCTTCACAGCCTGTGAGGTGACTCCCCTACAGGTGGGTAGCAGGTGGGATCCTAATACAGGTCCTTGTGCTCTGCGCCACATGCACTTAACCCACTGCGCTATTGCCCGACTCCCCTCATTCTGTTTTATTACAACAAGGAGGCAGCAAAGCACATAACTGTAGAGATTTTGTGCAGTGAGAGCTCAGGATTTGTCCCCGGTGCATGTCAAGGTTTGAATTACACATAGACTCCCCTAGACATCTGTTCTTTCCTCTTAGGTATGGGGATTCCGAATTTGGCTTTCCAAGTGGATGGGGCTTCACCATGGGGAGTTTGTGAATTCTCTTGCTCAGCTGCATTCTGCTGAGTGTCCACAAGAGGGAAGCACAAGAGAGGGACTAAGACTTCAGGCTTCTTCAGTAGTCATTCTATTGCATTTCTCTCCCAGTTCTTGCCATATACTTTTAATTGTTAATTGTTTTAATACTTTTTTAACATTAGAGATTGGGTTCACTCTGTTTAAAATATTTAACTTTTCATATATAGAGACAGTGAGTGAAGGAGGAAATAAGAGAGTGGAAAGAGACTGAAACATATGCAGCCCTCTTCACTACTTGTTAAACTTTACCCCTGCAGGTGAAGACCAGGATGTTCAACCTTGGTCTTTTTGTTCATTGTATTGTGTGCATTTAACCAGGTGTGCTACCACCTGGTCCTCAGATTGTTTTTGAATCCCAGGGAGATTCTTTTAAATCAGATTCTATAACTAGTATTCTTCCTTAATCCCCTTTTATCTCTCACATAAGTGGATAAGTGTACACATTGAAGTGTGCAAGGTTTTAGGTTCCCCACCTTCAGGGAGAAAGCTTCACAAATGTTAGACTAGGGCTGCAAGTGTATATCTTTCTCTCCATGCTTTCAAATTTTTCAGTCTCCAACCACTTATAAAGGGAAATAAAAATAGAACAGCACACCCAAGCACACACTCACATGCCAATGAAGAGAAGGGAAGAGAGAGAGGGAGAGAGATAGACTACAGCACAGAAACCTGCCTAAGTGTGTTACTGAGTTTGACATGTCTTGCATTGCTATCAGCTACTGTGATGTTTTATGTTTGTGTGCTTTTCTTTACAGACTTGGCATGCAGTCCTGGCTCACGGGATTCAATATTTATGAATTCTCATCTGTCACAACATGGAACTACTGGACAAGGTAAGAACTTTGAAAGTTGGGCGAGGGTGTGAGAACACTCTGAAAACACCAAGGGAATGTTGGGGAAACCTTTCATAGCCTGGATGATTGCTAAGCAAAAGGTCCCAGTAGCAATACATCATAGCATTAGGTAGTGAGGTGCTAAGTATATTTTTTCACTAATCAGCAGGTGTATAAATATTGTAAACAGTAATTACAAAATGTACCATTTACTTTAGGGTTCCAATTGCACTACCTTTATAAATTTTTGTTCTGTACTTGGCCTCCAGTGTATATGACATTTTACAGGTTTGCAGTTTAAATTTCTTTTTCATTTTTATTTGTTTTTATTTATTTATCTATTTTAAAAATATTTATTCCATTTTGTTATTTTTATTGTTGTAGTCATCATTGCTGCATAGGACAGACAGAAATGAAGAGAGGAGAAGACAGAGAGGGAGAGAGAAAGACGCCTACAGACCTGTTTCACTGCTTGTGAGGCAACTCCTCTGTAGGTGGGGAGCCGAGGTCTTGAACTGGGATCCTTAGACCAGTCCTTGTACTTTGTGCCACCTGCAGTTAACCTGCTGTGCTAACGCCCCACTCCCTTTCATTTTTATTTAAAAAAACTGTTTTATGTATTATATGAGAGTAAGAAGTTGATAGGGGAGTGTGGATAGAAATAAGGACACATACCTAGAGCCCTTCTTCCACATGCATGAAGCTCCTCCCCTGCTAGTGGGGACCATGGTATTTTACTGGGTTCTTGATCACTGTAATGTGTGTACATAACCAGGTCTTGCACCAAATACCCCCATACCTTTCTTATTTATAATGTCTGCTATTTAAAATGTTCTCTTTATTTATCATTTGATGCTGAGATATTAAGAAGAATAGGGAGGTTGAGATAGGGAGATTCAGAGATACCTGCAGTGCTACTTCATTAAATTCTCCTGATATGGCCTACAAAACTGTTTTACACAAAACTAATTCATGTATCAAAAGGTGTGTGTCTTTCAAATTGAGTATAGTAGTTGTCTTTATGAGGTTGAAAGTTCAATCCTTCACTAGTCATTCGGGGTCATACTCTGGATTTTCTTTCTGCTTACCTCTCTGAAAAAAACAGAATATCATTGTAGTTCTCTATCAGTTTCAGAACCTCATGCATACCTGTTCTATTGTCTTCCAAGTATCATCCTAACCTGCACTACACCACATCAATAAATATTTTTAAAAAAATGTCTCTGGCCTTTTTTTTGATTTCGAGGTTATTGATAAGAATTTAATTGTGAAAGTGTTTTGTCATTCTGGACTATGTTTCACTGTGTCTTTGCTAATGTGTTTACATGAAATAACTTATTATGCATGCCTGGTTTTCCTTTCAAACAAGTTTCTTATATTAGATGATGTTAACTGTGGTTGATCAACATAACTGCTTTTTATATAGTCTGTTTTATGTAATTTGCCATTGCTGTGGGTTGATCATGCTTAGGGGGAAATGACATTTGCAGAAGTGTTGGTATAAATGTTATGACTTCTTTTTTAAATTTTTACTTATAAAGGGGAAATATTGGCCAGAACATAGGATGAGAGGGATTTAATTCAACACAATTCCCAACATCAGAACTCAGTATTCCATCCCCACCCTTGCTAGCTTTTCTATTTTATCCCACTTAGAATATGGATCCAGGATCATTATAGGCTGTGTAAGGTGCATTTTTTCCTCTAGAATTGCTGGCTCTTGGTGACTGCATCTTGAATCTACTGCTCCTGGAGGCTATTCCCCCTATTTTTGTTGCCCTTTTTTAGAAATAATTTTTGTGGTTATTATTGTTATTCATGTGGTTGTCATGGATAGGAAAGAGAAATGAAAACTGGGTGAGAGAAAGTAGCAACACTTTGCAGGTACGGAGCAGGGGGCTGAAAACGGGATCCTTAGGCCGGACTCTGCACTTTAGGCTGTATGTACTAAACCCATTGCACTACAGCCCAACACCCAAGAAGTTGCATTTTCTACTTTGTACCCTGTGCATCATTCTATGTTACCTTAGCCAGCTGCAACAGTGCCCCTGTCCCTAAAGTTCCATTGTTTTTTAAAAAATATATATTTACTTTTTGTTTCCCTTGTTCTTTTTTTTTTTAGAGGGACCTGATCAAAGTCCCGTACTTTTTTTCAAATATTTATTTTATTTATTCCCTTTGTTGCTCTTGTTTTAATGTTGTAGTTATTATTGTTGTTGTCGTTGTTGGATAGGACAGAGAAATGGAGAGAGGAGGGGAAGACAGAGAGGAGGAGAGAAAGATAGACACCTGCAGACCTGCTTCACCGCCTGTGAAGCAACTCCCCTGCAGGTGGGGAGCCGGGGCTCGAACCAGGATCCTTATGCCGGTCCTTGTGCTTTGCGCCACCTGCACTTAACCCTCTGCTCTGCAGCCCGACTCCCTCTTTATCGTTCTTGAAGTTGTTGTTGTTGTTCTTGTTGGATAGGGCTGAGAGAATACAGAGAGGAGGTGAAGACAGGGAGAGAGAGGCAGAGACCTGCGGTGACTCCTGCAGATGGGTAGCCATGGTCTCGAACCACATTCCTTATGCAGGTCCTTTGCACCACCTGTGCCCAACCCGCTGCACTACCACCCAACTCCCCTAAAATTCCATTCTTATATGGAAAAATTTAATATTTCATTTACATTAAGGAGAGAAAATCAGAAAATCAGAGTGTGATAGGCAGAAACAGAGAGAGATAGAGAGATACAGAGAAGTATCCCACAGTACAAAAGCCTGTTTCAGTGTCTTAGGGACTGGCCTTGAACCTGGGTTGTGCCATGGCAAAGGCAGTTCACTCTCACAAGTGCTTTTGCATGGATGAATGGTATTGGATTCTGGATACTGTTTCTTCTCCAAAGAGATCTGCACCTTTCTTCTTCCCATTCCCATGCTTTATGTAGTTTTCTGTGAAGGCTCAATTGAGCATGCCATGGGGGGAGCTCAGCTGCATTCTGCTGTGTGTCCACAATGTGGCAGCTAGGCACATAATTTTGTGTAGAGATTTTACAGAATGAGGAGAGCTCAGGCTTTTTTGCCCCATGGATGTCAAGGTTTGTATTGCACATAGGCTCCCATATGACATCTGTTCTTTCCTCTAGTGTGTAGGGCTTTCCCATTTGGCTTTCAAAGTGTATGGAGTTTCTCTTTCTAGTAAGACTCCATTGAGGGCTTGTGAATTCCCATGCTCAGCTGCACTGTGCTGAGTGTCCACAAGGGGACAAAAGAAGTGTGATGCTGAGGCATAGGGTAAGTGCCCTAGAATCAGTGGCCAAGTGTAGTGCCAGCTTGGTCTCTGGGCATGTCCAAAGAGCCTGGCCTATCAGAGCATAGGCACTATGTAGAGGAGCGGCCTCAGAAAACAGTGCAGCAATATGAGCCTATATAGGAGTTGTGGGTGTTGTGTTTGCAGAAATAGGCCAGTCAGCATACAGCAGGAGGTCCTTGGGACTGACATTAATGAGCAAGAGTTGAGTGCTGTCTGGGCGTACCTCTCTGTTGTTTTCGACGGGTTATGTTGTTTTCGCCGGGCTGGCTTCACGGGCGGGTAACAGATGACCAGGGACTTATGGTTGAGCTGTAGGCAGTATCTCTTTATTCATGCAGGACGCAGCACAATCTAAGATGAGCTAAGCTAAACTCAAGTACTGTAAAACTCACAATGCTGTCTTTATATATACTTGCCAAGTAAGGTGGAAAACAGGATGTGACATAGAGAGGGTGGAGAGAAAAGTGACTGAAAATCAGAGTGTGACAAAGAGGGGGCAGATTAGGTAAGAATCCTATCACTGAACCACAAATGCCCTGGAGGGTGGGTGGAACTTGTTAACAGTGGTTATGTAAATAGAATGAAGTGGTTATGTAAATAGAATAGTGTTAAGCAGGGGGGATTTAAACCCAATGAAACAGAAGGGGTCTCATGCATACCAACACCTCTAGACTGCTGGCCAATCAAAGAACAGGAGCAGTGACCTTCAGTGACTTGGCACAAGGAAGTCTATCAGCACAGGCAGTGTTGTGAGGGTGGGCTTCAGGGAGCATCCTGTCAATGAGAGCCCAGTTGCCTGTTCTGGGGAGGAATCCCTTGATAAGGCATCCTATCAGGCTCCAGCTGAATTGCTTTGCAGGTGGGCCACATGGATGCTGTCCAATGAGCAGCTAGTGGTGCCCCAGAGGGAGTGATGACATTATGGGCATACCTTAAGAACTGGCCTACTAGAGGGCAGTCCTCAGAAAGTTGCCTAGCAATCGGAGCCCAGAAATGGGGTTTTGGTGACTTGTCTTGAACCCAGCCCAATCTGATTTCACTAGAAGGGGCTCATGGGCAGGTCTTTAAGAGGCTGTCATGTGAGCCAGGAGGTCTGGTGGCAGTTCTCAACACCACTTGCCAATCTATAACTAGGCTGATATAATTATAATTAATAACTGATCCTCCTGGGCGTGTCCAAGGACAATGGCCAATGAGATTGATGGCAGGCATTCTAGGCATGTCCTAAGTCTCTGGCCTATAGTTACTGGGCAGTTAACAGTGGGTAGGCATTTTGAAGGAAGCCCACTAATGGAAACCCAGAGGTGCCCGTTGTTGAGCATGCTTCCTTTTAATTGCAAATCAGATTCCAGCCAAGGAATATTACTTTCTTTGATAGGCCGGCTTGCATGATTGTACTGTTGAAGTCTTATCAGGGCTATGGAGAATAGTAATGGTGAGAGTTAAAGACTTTAGGCTAATGGTTTCAGTTCCTTTTCACGTTGAGTGCTGAATCTTGCCAAAGCTTGATGACTATTTCCATTTTTGCAGTTGTGATTGGTGTGTTTAGGCTATCTACTTCCTTTTTCTTGTATCTTGCTAGGTGATAAGGCTGTAAGATTCCATATTTTAAGATTATTCTCTTTCATAGTTTTGAAATATTTAACTCATAAGGCCATGAAGTTTGTTTTCATTGGCTTTGTTGTGAGGGTACTGTGGTTTGCATTGTTAGTTCGACTGCTTTTTTATGTTTCAAATATTTTTCTATTGTTGCAGTTTAACAATGTTTTGTTATAATGACCTGTTCTAATCTGAATCCTCAAACTGTAATAGATTCAAGTAGACTACGGGAGCATTTAGATATTCACCATAGCGACATGGAAACATGACTTACATTTTCTGCCCCATTTTATCCTTTACCCCCAAAATGACAAGATTCCAATCTTATCTCTGTTTACATAAATTACATCACTATTAGAGATATCTGTAGAGATAATACTACCCTTTAGAAAACATTTTAATCAACTTCTTTTGTATTTCTCATGAGGCAGCAGAAATGGACATAACAGTTTGCTGCTCTACCAGTTTTCTCCCTAAGTACTGTAACATATTTTGTTATTTTTTTGTAACAGGTTTATTGATGGAACTCACATTCTGAAGCAATGTCAGTGCTCATAATAGCCATTTTTTATTTTTTTCTTCCTTTTTTGAGAGTGTTTGAGAGGCAAAGAATGGAACCAACTAGCACTCCTCAAGAACTCACAAAGCAACCCCCTTTATTTGGGACTGTGCCTCAAAGTTCATTACTTACACATGTAGCCTGCATTTTTGCAAGTGAGCTACCACCCAAACTTACTACTTTTTGGTAATGTGTGGTGAGCATTATTTGGTAATAATGAATCCCTTAACACAGAGACATAATCACCTGACACACAGACACACAGACACACACACACACACACACAGACACACAGACACACACACACACTGAGCTACAATACACTCATCTAGGGTGGGTATTGTATCTTGTTTTTCAACAGGATCTGAATTCCTAAAACCATTGTGAAGGTAGGTGCTGCTCCTTTCATGCACAGAAAAAAAAAACTTCGGACCTCATCAAAAAAAGGTAAGGAGTAGTGAGAATAGTTGAGAGAGTTAAACAGGTGTATGGTTAGTTTTAGGTTTTAAGTTTGAACTGGGGCTCACAGCCTTCTAGTTATCTTCCACTAACTTTTCTCTCTTTCTGGAAGTGTTAACCAAAATTATTTGGCACACAGATGGTAGCAGTTATGGGCCCTGTAATTTCCTCTTGTGGCATCAGGCTTTATATTCTATGTCATCTCAACTTTAGAGGTCTACAAGCACACATTCTGTGAGTTAGAAACTTGTTTTTAGAAAGTATGTGTGTAGATAAGGGAATATGTCTGAGTTTGAATTTGAAGAGTTTGCATTAGAGGTTAAGTTCAGATGAATGTTCAAGCCAGTATTCAAATACTACTTATAACCCTGATGGTGGTTATATGTTTGGCTGTCTCTCATACAAATACTTGTCTCAAATCTCTTTTCCTCTTAATTCCTGATAGAATTTTTTTAAACACCCAAGAGCTTTCATGTTGCACATGTGAGTCCTCTCAGTTTTAGCCCTCCCTGCCACAAAAATATTACCAGACTCAAAGTATTGGCATCAAGGCTATTGCAAACAGATTGTTCACCCCATATATAGCACAAATATAATCTGTGAGTTCAGTGCATATAGCCATTTCCACACGCGCCCAACCAAAACATATGGTTGTGTTTGGTTAGAGAAGCTTTATATGAGTGTTAGAGTAGGTCTTCAGTGTCTTTATCACTCCCCTTATCACTCTTGTGCTGTTGTCAGAGCCTCAGCGCTTGATCACTTTCAGCAACCACCTTCACACATTTCATACATATAATAACTGTGTACGTAACCTGTGAAATTAACATGTTTAAATGTACAGAATAGTGGTGTTCTGTCGCCCTCTTGTGGACATTTAGCAGAATGCACCAGAGAACAGAAAAAAATATTGAGTTTAGGATATTTGCAGTTTAGGGTTAGAAATTAGGGTTAGGGTTGGGGTTAGGGTTGCTAGCTTCATGGTTGTTAGGGATGTTAAGGTTAGGGCTAGGGTTTAGGCTGGATGTGTCATAACTCTGACCCTTTTTTAGTTTTTACAATTTAGTTAGGTGTAAGGATCCTGGTTCGAGCCCTCAGCTCCCCACCTGCAGGGGAGTCACTTCACAGGCGGTGAAGCAGATCTGCAGGTGTCTATCTTTCTCTCCCCTTCTATGTCTTCCCTGTCTCTCTCCATTTCTCTCTGTTCTATCCAACAACGAATTGTGTTTACGAGGGCAATAATAATAACCACAACAAATGGCCTCCAGGAGCGGTGGATTAATGTGCAGGCACTGAGCCCAGCAATAACCCTGGAGGAGGAAAAAAAAAGATAACAGAGCAGAGAGGCCCCTAGAACAGCCCTACTTCCACAGGAAAGGCAGCACTGCCAGTCTCTGACACACTTCCAAGAAGCCTACTGCCATTCATCTGGAAAGGGCTCACTTCCCCCGTGACAGCTCCTGAGCTTCAGCCAGCCCTCAACATGGCTAGGGACTGGTGACAATGCACCCTTGCCCTTCCTTTACTCTCATTGCTAAGGACTGTCTCGTTCCACCTAGGTACTGGGAGGGTCTGTGCTCTTACTGGGTGATTCGCAGCTAATACCAGGACCATCTATGGTGCCTTTCCCTGAAGCTCCTTGTTAGGACTCTGAGGATACCCCCAGCACTTCTGCTTGACTTTGATTGGCTGTGTTTTAGGGAAAGCCCCCCCTAGAGTAGTAACCTGTGCTCTCATTGGCCAGCTTCTCTCTGAGCGCCACCCCAGGACCACTGCCTGTCCTGATTGGCCAATCCTTAGGGGCAGTCTATGAAGGTGAGTACTCTTGGTTCATGATAGGTCAGAAATCTCAATGACAGCCTACCCAGCCCTCCCTTCATGCTCCTTTGGCAGTGTCTTTAAGGCTTGCCTCAGAAGTGCCTTTGCTGGACTCTGATTGGTGTGTATCTCCAAACATGCACCCCTTAGCGCTTGTCTGGTCTCATTTCTGGGCTGTTTTCTGAGGCCTGCCTTCTGGACAATGCTACCACCTTGTGGGCACACAGCAGAATGCAGTAGTGCTCCTATTCTGCAAATTCCAGTGGAATGTTATCAGAGAAAGCAGACATGGGAAGAGCCAAGTTGGGCAGTGACTAGGGAAAGAAAGTCTTGTGAATCCAGTGTGCCATTCATTCATGCAAAAGCACTTGTGCAGAGGGAAATGCACACATCACAGTGAACTTGCCTTATGTACACAACCCAGGATCAAGCCCAGTCCCTAACACACTGAGAGAGGTTTCAGAGCTATCATGATATGTACATTTGCAAAGAGCATTCCCTTATATATGAATGAGACAAAGGGGGAAGACAGATAGCACCTCTCTGGACTGTGTGGACCCGTAGTCCTCCATGGTGCACCTCTGCCTTGGGTGGAACCAAAGAGACAGGCCAGCCATATGGATCTTTCACAACAGGCAGTCAGTCCTATGAGCAGCCATCATGCTTAACCTCCGCCACCCTCCCCAATTCCCCACCCGCAGCCCCACCAAGTTTCTGTGGCCTTGATGTGCCTCCAGAGGGCTGGGGCATTATAACTGCCCTAGGATTAGGGAGACTGCCCTGGCCTAGGTGAAGCCTCATCTGCCTGGCTTCTGCCCAGCTGCTTGAAGTTTGGGATTAAATGCTCCAGCTTCTCCTGGTGCTGGGAGGTGGCCGTCTGTTGTGCCCACGCTCACCCCCCCAAGGGCAGACTCCTAAGGGTACCACTGTGATCATGGCGGGAAAGGGGATGACCATGGAATAGAGGCCTCAGGCTGGAGCCCCTGGTCTGCTTTTTCCATTAGGCCCCCTTCCAGTATCCTGTCCTATGGTTGTGAGAGTAGGGGAGTGACAGGCTATAGAGCTGTGTCCTCCATTCTGTGAAATTCCAGTATGTAATCTAGAGCCTCCCACATACAAGGACTTCACTCTGCAACACTACAGGGACTCAGGCCTGGTCATCTCAGCTCAGCTTTTGTGCTGTCTCACACCCCACCTTCAGTATTCCTAAGAGTTTATTTTTAAATTATTTTTTAATTATCTTTATTGGATAGAGACAGTCAGAAGTCAAGAGCAAAGGGGTGCTAGAAAGGGAATGATAGAGTGACACCTGCATTATAATACATGCGTTTAACCAGGTGCACCACCCCCAGCCCCCCAAGATGTTATTTGTTTTAAAAATTATATATTATAAAATCATATATATTTTAAATATTTATTCCATTTTGTTGCCTTTTATTGTTGAGGTTATTAATTGTTGTTGATATTGTCATCGTTGGATAGGACTGAGGAGGGGAACACAAAAAGGTCCAGATAGACATGTGCAGACCTGCTTCACCAATTGTGAAGTGATTACCTGCAGATAGTGACCTGGGGTCTCAAACCTGGATGCTTACAGTGGTCATTGTGCTTCGCACTACCTGCTACTGCCCGACTCTGCCCAAAAAGCTTATTGTAGTAAGTGGGATAAGAAAGGGGTACAGAGTGAGTGACACCACAGCACTGCCTTTGAGCAGGAACTCAAACCTAGATCGATCCACAGGTCCTTGTGCATCATCTTATGTGCACTTAACCAAGTGCACCTGTACTCCAATGCCTATAGTACCATCCTTATAATAAAACAATTAAATATTTAATTTATTTTAATATGAGAAACAATGAGTAAGTTTCTGTTTGAGACTACTCCTAGGTGTAGACCAAGTAGGTGTAGGTGTAGGTGTAGAAGTAGGTGGAGATCATGGTCTTTAACCTAGTCCTTCTTGTGTACTGTAGTACGTGCACTTTATCGGGTAGACCACTAACTGGTCTTTTGCCTGGTTTTTATTTTATTTTATTTTATTTATTCCCTTTTGTTGCCCTTGTTTTATTGTAGTTATTATTGTTGTCATTGTTGGGTAGGACAGAGAGAAATGGAGAGGGGAGGGGGAAGACAGAGGGAGAGAAAGAAACCTGCAGACCTGCTTCTCTGCTTGTGAAGCGACCCCCTGCTGGTGTGGAGCCAGGCCTCGAACCAGGATGCCTACGCAGGTCCTTGTGCTTAGCGCCACCTGTGCTTAACCCTCTGCGCTACAGCCCGACTCCCCTTTGCCTGGTTTGGAATACAAAGGAGATTCTTTTACTTCAGAGCCTATTACGACTTCTAAGTATCCTTCATTATCCCTTTCTATATCTCAGGTCATTGGGTACGTTTACACATTGGAGTGCACAAAGTCTCAGAAGTCCCTGATGGCCATATGCCAGGAGAAATCTCCATGAGTGCTTTAGCAGGGCTCCAAATGTCTCTTTGTTTTATTTATCACTGTCTCTTCCCTCTCAATTCATCTGTTTATCCAATAATCCATAAATTATAATATGAGGTTACACCCATGCTCGCTTACACTCACATGCCAATGAAGAGATTTGAGTGTGAGAGACAGGCAGACAGAAACAGAAAGAAGACTCCCCCTGCACAAAATCCTGCCCCAGTGTCTTAGGGACTGGGGTTGAAGCTGGGTTGTGGCATGCAAAAGCCAGTTCTCTCTGCAAAAGTGCTTTTGTATGTTTGTCACATTGCATTTGGATACGGTTCCTTCTCCAAAGCGATCCTCACCTTTGCTCTTCCTCTTCCCAGGCTTTGTGTAATTTCCTGTGAAGACTTCATTGAGAATGGCATGTGTATCTCAGTTGCATTCTGCTATGTCCACAAGGTGGCAGAAAAGATCATAGTTTTGTGTAGATTTTGTAGAATGAGAATTCCAGTTCTTTGACCTGTGGATGTCAAGTTTTATATTCCACATAGGTTCCCCATGACCTCTTTTATTTCCTTTCATGTGTAGGGCTCCCCCATTTGGCTTTCCAAGTGGATGGGGTTTCTTTCTCTTTCTGGGAAGACTCCATTGAGAGCTTGTGAATTCCCATGCTCTGCTGCATTATGCTGAGTGTCCACAAGTGCGAGACTGAGGCATAGGGCAAGTGCCCTAGAACCAATGGCCAGGTGTAGTGCCAGCTAGGTTTCTGGGTATGCCCAAATAGCTTGGCCTATCAGATTACAGGCACTGTCCAGAGGAGGGGCCTCAGAAAACAGTCCAGCAATAAGAGCCCAGGTAGGAGTTGTGGAGGTTGTGTTTGCAGAAACAGGCCAGTAAGGGTACAGCAGACAGTCATTGGGATGGACCACAGAGTCATTGCCCAATGAGCATGAGTCCATGTCCCTGTGGGCGTACCTCTAGACTGCCGCCCAATCGCAGAAATGCAGTGAGTTTCAGGGGTATGGCCCAGGCAGTGTTGTGTGGTTCAGCCTCAGCATGCAGCCAATGAGAGCTGAGTTGCCTGCTCTGGGGAAGAGCCTTTGAAAGTCGTCCTATCAGGGTCCAGCAGAAGGGCCTACTAAGTGGGCCACCTGGATGCTCTCCAATGAGCAGCTAGGGTAATTCTTGAGGCTTGAACCCCAGAGGGAGTTATGACCTTCCTAGGCATGCTTTAAAAATTGGGCTCTTAGTTTGCAGTCCTCAGAGAGCAACCTAGGAATGATAGTCTAGAAATGGGGTAGTTTGGGCTGGTTACTTAGACAAGATTTGAGCAGAAGTGGCATATGGGTGGTCTGTTCAGTGAGCATGTGGGGAGGGTAAGGTGGGCAGTAAATAAGACCACTGGCATATCACTGACCCTGGGCACTGATCCTCTTGGGCGTATCCAAGGATACTGGCCAATGATATTGATGGCAGGCATTCTGGGCATTTCCTAAGCCTCTGTCTGATCAGATCTTGGACAGTCAACTGTGGGCGGGCCTTCTGAAGGAAGCTCACTAATGGAATCCCACAGGTGGTCTTTGTTGAGCATGCTTCCTTTAAGTGCAAATCAGAGTCCAGCCAAGGACACTCAAGACCAGGTCTTAGAGATGCTGTACACTGAGGTGGGGAGGGATCCATGCCCCATCCACAGAATAGGAGCAGTGATCTTCTAGAGATCTTCTATCAGAGCACAGGCAGTGTTGCAAGGGCAGTCCTCAGATAGAAGCCCATGGCTGGCCTGAGAGCAGCCGTTTGGGAGCTCAACTGTGTTCTGCTGTATGGCCACAAGGTGGCAGGAAACAGTAGTTCTGTGTAGGCATTTTATGAGATGAACTTTAAGCTGTATCTACTAAACCCTCTTCACTACAGCCCAACACCCAAGAAGATGCATTTTCTACTTTTTACTTTGTGCATCAGACTATGTGCCCTTAGCCAGGTGCACCAGTGCCCCACTCCCTAAAGTTCCAGTCTTATATGGAGAAGTTTAAGTAATATTTAATTTATATTAAGGAGAGCAAATCTGAGAGAGAATTGTGATATGATAGAGACAAAGGCAGACCAGATACTGCTTAGCTCTCTCTGATAAATCTGGAAATTGAAATAGTTTCTTTACAGTCTCAGGCATATGTTAGTGATTGCGTTTATAAAGTTTATTCTCTTTAAAATATTTATTTTCATTGTGTCAAGACAGATCTAGAAAGTATAGGGTGAGACAGAGCAGTAGACAGAAACTCCTGCAGCCCTATTTACCACCTATAGTTTTTCCTGAGCTAGGTGGAGACCAAGGTCTTCAACCTAGGTCTTTGTGCAATGTAGTGCGTTCACTCTGATTACCCCAGCAATGAGAGCCCAGTTGCCTGTTCTGGGGAGGAGTGCCTTTGAAAGTTATGCTATCAGGGTCTAGCAGAAGTGCCTTGGAGGTGGGCCACATTGATGCTGTCCAATGAATAACTGGTTGGACTTGTGAGTGGAGCCCCAGAGGGAACGATGACCTTCCTGGGCATGCCTTAAGAATTGGCCTGTTAGAGGGCAGTCCTCTGAAAGTGACCTAGCAATGGGAGCCTAGAAATGGGGTTGTTGAGACTTGTCTATATATCCATCCCAATCAGATTTGAGCAGAAGTGCCATATGGGCGGTCTTTAAGAGGTTGTCCATTGACCATGCATGGAGGGCCAGGTTTTCAGTTCTCAAGACCACTGGCCAATCACTCTCCCTTGGCACTGATCCTCTTGGGCATGTTCAAGGACACTGGCCAGTGAGATTTCTGACAGGCATTCTAGGCATATGCTGAGCCTCTGACCTAGCAGAGCCTGGGCAGTTAACTGTGGGTAGGTGTTCTGAAGGATGGCCATGAATGGAAGCCCAGAGGTGGCTTTTGTTGAGCATGCTTCCTTTAAGTGCAAATCAGAGTCCAGCCAAGGGCACTCAAGGCCAGGTCTTGGAGATGCTGTCCACTGCGGTGGGGAGGCTCCATACCCCATCCACAGAATAGGAGCAGTGATTTTAGAGATCCTCTATCATAGCACAGGCAGTGTTGCAAGGGCAGTCCTCACATAGCCCGTGGTAGGCCTGAGAGCAGTTGAATGGGAGCTCAACTGTGTTCTGCTGTGTGGCCACAAGGTGGCAGGAAACACTAGTTCTGTGTAGGCATTTTATGAGATGAACTTTAAGCTGTGTCTACTAAACCCTCTTCACTACAGCCCAACACCCAAGAAGATGCATTTTCTACTTTTTACTTTGTGCATCACACTATGTGCCCTTAGCCAGGTGCACCAGTGCCCCACTCCCTAAAGTTCCAGTCTTATATGGAGAAGTTTAAGTAATATTTAATTTATATTAAGGAGAGCAAATCTGAGAGTGAATTATGATATGATAGAGACAAAGACAGACCGGATACTGCTCAGCTCTCTGATAAATCTGGAAATTGAAATAGTTTCTTTACAGTCTCAGGCACATGTTAGTGATTGGGTTTATAAAGTTTATTCTCTTTAAAATATTTACTTTTATTGTGTCAAGACAGATCTAGAAAGTATAGGGTGAGACAGAGCAGTAGACAGAAACTCCTGCAGCCCTATTTACCATCTATAGTTTTTCCTGAGCTAGGTGGAGACCAGGGTCTTCAACCTAGGTCTTTGTGAAATGTAGTTCGTTCACTCTGATTACCCCAGCAATGAGAGCCCAGTTGCCTGTTCTGGGGAGGAGTGCCTTTGAAAGTTATCCTATCAGAGTCTAGCAGAAGTGCCTTGGAGGTGGTCCACATTGCTGTCCAATGAATAACTGGTTGGACTTGTGAGTGGAGCCCCAGAGGGAACGATGACCTTCCTGGGCATGCCTTAAGAATTGGCCTGTTAGAGGACAGTCTTCTGAAAGTGACCTAGCAATGGGAGCCTAGAAATGGGGTTGTTGGGACTTGTCTATATATCCATCCCAATCAGATTTGAGCAGAAGTGCCATATGGGCGGTCTTTAAGAGGTGATCCATTGACCATGCGTGGAGGGCCAGGTTGTCAGTTCTCAAGACCACTGGCAAATTCAGTGTCCAAGGACACTGGCCAGTGAGATTTCTGGCAGGCATTCTAGGCATATGCTGAGCCTCTGACCTAGCAGAGCCTGGGCCGTTAACTGTGGGTAGGTGTTCTGAAGGATGGCCAGTAATGGAAGCCCAGAGTTGGCTTCTGTTGAGCATGCTTCCTCTAAGTGCAAATCAGAGTCCAGCCAAGGGCACTCAAGGCCAGGTCTTGGAGATGCTGTCCACTGCGGTGGGGAGGCTCCATACCCTATCCACAGAATCGGGGCAGTGATCTTTAAAGATCCTATATCAGAGCACAGGCAGTGTTGCAAGGGTAGTCCTCAGAGCAGCCCATGGCCGCCTGGGAGCAGCCGAATGGGAGCTCAATTGTGTTCTGCTGTGTGCCCACAAGGTGGCAGCAAACTGTAGTTCTTCATAGGCATTTTATGAAATGAACTTTAGGCTGAGTCTATTAATCCCTCTTCACTACAGCCCAACCCCCAAGATGCATTTCCTACTTTTTATCTAGTGCATCATACTATGTGCCCTTAGCCAGGTGTACCAGTTCCCCACTCCCTAAAGTTCCAGTCTTATAAGGAAAAGTTTATGTAATGTTTAATTTACATTTAGTAGAGAAAATTAAATAATTATGATTTGATAGAGACAAAGACAGACCAGATACTGCTCAGCTCTCCGATAATTCTGGAAATTAAACTAGTTTATTTACAGCCACAGGCACATATTAGTGATTGTGTTTAAAAGCTTTATTGTCTTTAAGATATTTATTTTTATTGTGTCAAGACAGATCTAGAAAGTATAGGGTGAGACAGTGAAGGATACAAACTCCTGCATCCCTATTTACCACCTATAACTATTCCTGAGCTAGGTGGAGACCAGGGTCTTCAAACTAGGTCTTTTTGTGCACTTTAGTGTGTGCACTTAACTGGGTGTTCCACTAACTGGTCTTTTGCCTGGTTTTGAATACAAAGGAGATTCTTTTAATTCAGAGCCTTGGTGGTATGCTTTCAATTCCGCTTAGAAGACACTCTGTTTTGATGATCACGTTAGGTTCCTTTGTATTGCTTAACTCTGTGGTCTATTTACATGATCATTGTTTTAATTGTTTTAATCCCTACTGGGTCACGCTCTTTTTCCACTCAGTCCCCTCTCCTAGTCACACCCTGTTTTCCACCATTTAATCCCCCTGGTTTGCACTCTCTTCACTCCACCCCCTCTCCTAGTCACATCCTGTTTTACACCCTACCACTATCTTCCTGGAGACTATAAATGTAGATGAATAAAGCCAACCTTGCATCCCCGCTTAGCCGTGAGTCCCTGGCCATCTCTCCCACCCGAGAATCTAGCCCAGAATCTGGCACCTGAACAGGGACTGGCAGAGCCTATTACTACTTCTAAGTATCCTTCCTTATCCCTTTTTATCACTCAGATAAGTGGATATGTGTGCACATTGAAGTGCACTAAGTTTCAGGTAGAATTCCCTGATGGCCACATGCAGGGAGAAATCATGAGTGCTTTAGCAGGGCTGCAGATGTCTCTTTGTCTTATTCCTCACTTTCTCACTCTTCCCTCTCAATTCCTGTTTATCCTATAATCAATAAATTAAAACATGCGGTTGCACCCAATGCACAGCACACTTACTCTCACGTGCCAATGAATAGATTTCAGTTTGCGAGAGGCAGACAGAAACAGAGAAGACTCCCCCAGCACAAAAGCCTGCCTGTCTTAGGGACTTTGCTTGAACCTGGGTTGTGCCATGCCAAAGCCAGTTCAGTCTGCAAAAGTGCTTTTGCATGTATGTCACATTGCATTCTGGATACTGGTCCTTCTCCAAAGCGATCCTCACCTTAGCTCTTCCCATTCCCATGCTTTCTGTAATTTTCTTTGAAGACTGAATTGAGAGTGGCATGGGAAGCTTAGCTGCATTCTGCTGTGTGTCCACAAGGTGGCAGCAAAGCACATCGTTTTGTGTATAGATTTTGTAGAATGAGCAGAGCTCAGACTTTTGCCCCATGGATGTTAAGGTTCGTACTGCATATAGGCTGCCCATGACATCTGTTATTTCCTCTTGTGTGTAGTGCTCCCCCATTTGGCTTTCCAAGGGGATGGTGCTTCTCTCTTTTTCTGGGAAGACTCCATTGAGAGCTTGTGAATTCCCATGCTCAGCTGCATTCTGTTGATTGTCCACAGGGGAGCAAAATAATTGCGAGACTCGGGCATAGGCCAAGTGCCCTAGAATCAATGGTGAAGGGGAGTGCCAGCTGGGTTTCTGGGCATGCCCAAAGATCCAGGCCTATCAGAGCACAGGCACTGTCCAGAGGAGGTGCCTCAGAAAACAGTGCATCAATGAGAGCCCAGATAGGATCTGTGGGGGTTGTGTTTGGAGAAACAGGCCAGTCAGTGTACAGCAGAATGTCCTGGGATGGACCTTAGAGTCATTGCCCAATGACTGTGAGTTGACATCCCTGTGAGCATACCTCTAGACTGCTGGCCAAACAGATCAGGAGCAGTGACCTTCAGGGGCGTGACCCAAGCGGTGGTCTATCAGCACAGGCAATGTTGTAATGGGTGGGCCTCAGAGAGCAGCCCACCAATGAAAGCCAGGTTGCCTGCTCTGGGGAGGAGTGCCTTTGAAAACCGTTCTATCAGGGTCCAGCGTAAGTGCCTTAGACGTGGCCACCTGGATGCTGTCCAATGAGCACCTAGGGTTGGAGTTCTTGATGGAGCCCCAGAGGGAACCATGACCTTACTGGGCACACCTTAAGAAGTGGCCTATTAGAGTGCGGTCCTCAGAAAGTGGCCTAGCACTGGGAGCCTAGAAATGGGGTTGTGGTGGCTTGTCTATGGAAGCAGCCCAATCAGATTAGAGCAGAAATGGCTTACCTGCAGTCTTTCCAAGGCTGTCCAGTGACCACGTGGGGGAGAATCAGGTAGGCAGTTCTCAAGACCACTGGCCAATCACTGACTTGTGGCATTGATCCTCCTGGGTGTGTCCAAGGACAGTGGCCAATGAGATTGCTTGCAGGCATTCTAGGTATGTCCTAATCTCACCTATTAGATCCTGGGTAGTTAACTGGCTGGGCCTTCTGAAGGAAGCCCACTAATTGAAGCCTAGAGGTGGCCTTTGTCGAGCATGCTTCTTTTAACTGCAAATAAGATTGCATCCCAGGACCCCGAAGGCCAGGCCTTGCAGATGCTGTCCACTTAGGTGGGGAGGTCTCCATGCGCCATTCTTGGCAATGGTTGGCAATCACCCACAAGGGGTAGATACTTCTAAGTATCCTTCCTTATCCCTTTTTTCTCTCAGATCAGTGAAATAGCAGCTGACTTTCTCTGATGTTTTTCAAATTTGCTTCCCTGTTTCTTAGTGGTATAAAAATAGATTCTAGACTAGATAAATTGTTTAGTAATATAGTGTCACATTTGATAAATGAACTAAAACGCCAAATTGGGTAGTGGCTAGCTCTTAAACATGTAAATCATTAAAATACAATTAAATGTGCCACATCAATCTGATGGGGCATATCCATTTACGTTTAGCACAGTAGGCTGTATAGATTCTGAGTCTCTGTGGCCACAAGTCTCTGAGCTCATAGTTCATGGTCATAGCTGGTAACATTCTGTGCTACAGCTATTGTAGGATGAATGTTCCTTGAATTACAGAGTAGGATGACCCTGTACAAAAGGCAGAATTAAGTTTACTAAGTCATAGTTTGGTTACATAGTTTGTAAATGTACATCATTTTGTGCTGCTATGAACAGCATTTTAATGAGGTCATTTGCCATAATTTTCATGCTTCTCACAATAAGAGTATATATTCTACAATTTGTTATAAGATGCCCCCTATTTTCTTCTGACTTTTGAGGGTTTTTTGATTCTTTATGTAACAAAATGTCTTAGCATAGTTAACTTTCAGTGACTTCTAATATCTATTCTTTTCACTGTAACTTACTTTGTAGGCTTGTATGAATATTAGTTTCTTTGATAGCTGCACTTGCCTGATCGTACTGTTGAAGTCTTCCCAGGCCTATGTGGAATAGTTATGGTGATAAAGACTTTTGAGCTAAAGGTTGTAGTTTTTTCACATTGAGTGCTGAATCTTCCCAACTGTTTTTTTCAGTATGAATTGATATAACAATGTGAGCTCTGTCTTCTGGTTGGTGCATTGCACTGCATAGACTTATTTGTGCATGCTTATTTGAGGTGTATTTCATTTTAGTATTTTCTTGGAAGATTGTCTTTATATCAAGTTTTATCATGGATTTATATGCCTAGATTTTCTCGAATCTTTGTGTTTCTGTTTTTTTGGTGACATATAATTACCTTACTTTGGTTCTTGTTAGGATACAGGGTGTTTTACAGTGCTTTTACACTTTATTTCTCTGAAAGACATTTAAAAAAGTGCATTGGATGAGAATCCATTTGTAGAGATGTTTTGATTTGGGGAGACTTGATGACTATTTTAATTGTAGTTGTGATTGGTATTTTTAGGCTATCTACTTCCTTTTTCTTGTATCTTGCTAGGTGATATGATTATAAAATTGCATAACTTAACATTATTTTCTTTCATAGTTTTGAAATATTTAACTCATAGTTTCATTAAGTTTCTGTTGATTGGCTTTGATATGAGGGTACTGTGGTTTGCAATGTTGGTTCTAAAGCTTTTTTATATATTTTAAATATTTTTCTGTTTCATTTTAACAATTTTTTGTTATGATAATGTTTTAATGTGAATCCTCAAACTGTAATGTATTCATTGGGACTATGGGTGCATTTTGATATTCACCTTAGTGAGATGAAAACATGGCTTGCATTTTCAGCCCCATTTTATCCTTTAAATCACAAATAACATGATTCCAATCTTATCTCTCTCATTACATAAATTACATCATGATGAGAGATATCTGTAGAGATATTGCTTCCCTTTGTCTTTAACATTTTATTCAAATTCTTCTATATTTTTATGAGGCAGCAGACATAAGTGCTGCTCTACCAGTTTTCTCCCTAGTTTCTGTAACATAATTTGTTATATAATTTTTGTCACTTGGTTTATTGATGGAACTGAAGTTCTGAATCAATGTCACTGCTTACAATAGCCCATGTTTATTTTTTCTTTTTCTGATAGTGTTTTAGAGAGAGAAAGCGGATCCCCTCTTTATTTGGGGACTGTGCATCAAACTTCATTACTTACACATGCAGCCAGCATTTATGTAAGTGAGCTACCACCCATCCTCATTACTTTTTGGTAATGAGTGCTGAGCATCATGCATGGTCCCCTTCAGGGAATGAATCCCTTAACACACAATCAGATACAGATTCACCTGACACACACAGAGAGCTGCAATACACTTTCATTTAGGGTGGGAATTTTATCTTATTTTTCAACAGGAGCTGATGTCCTAAAAAGGTAGGTGCTTCCCCTTTCAGGGGTAGGAAAATCTTGAGACCTCATCAAAAAAAGGTAAGGAGTAGTCAGAATAGATGTGAGATAGGGTTGGGGTTGGGTTTAGGGTTTAGGGTTTGGGGTTAAGGGGTTAAGGGTTTAGGGGTTAGGGGTTAGGTTTAGGGGTTAGGGTTAGGGTTAGGGTTAGGGTTAGGGTTAGGGTTAGGGTTAGGGTTAGGGTTAGGGTTAGGGTTAGGGTTAGGGTTAGGGTTAGGGTTAGGGTTAGGGTTAGGGTTAGGGTTAGGGTTAGGGTTAGGGTTGTTAGGGGGTTGGGGTTAGGGGGTTGGGGTTAGGGGGTTGGGGTTAGGGGGTTGGGGTTAGGGTTAGGTTAAGGGTTGGGGTTAGCGTTGTGGTTGTGGTTGGGGTTAGCGTTGGGGTTGTGGTTGGGGTTAGGTTAAGGGTTGGGGTTGGGGTTGGGGTTGGGGTTGGGGGTTGGGGTTTGGTTGAGGGTTGTGGTTGGGGGTTGGGGTTTGAGGTTTTGGGGTTTGAGGGTTTGGGGTTTTAGGGTTAGGGTTAGGGGTTAGGGTTAGGGTTAGGGTTAGGGTTGTTAGGGTTAGGGTTAGGGTTGTTAGGGTTAGGGTTAGGGTTAGGGTTTAAGGGTTAGGGGTTAGGGGTTTAAGGGTTAGGGGTTAGGGTTTAAGGGTTAGTGGTTAGGGTTTAGGGGTTAGGGGTTTAGGGGTTTAGGGGTTTAGGGGTTTAGGG